>NC_054477.1:142701253-143326253 GCF_017639515.1 Carcharodon carcharias
ATATTGGTTTTAGAATGGTACAGTGCCAATTCACTTAACTGGCTGTTATGAGGAAATACAATTACAAAGAAAGGATTTATTTTCATTGGAACAACACAGATTGCAGGGTGTTATTATAGATGATAGGACTGAAGTTAGGGTAGTTAGAAGCAGATCTTTTCCAGTAGTTGAGAAGTCTAGAATGAAGGATTATTGAAAATTGTACGTCATTTGGAACACACATAGAGTTGTGCCGTTCCAGAATTCACTTCTAGTGCTCTTGCTTGTAGAAACTTAATCAATATTCAACTTTACATTCTGAGGTGGAGAAAGAAAACGGGACTGAAGTGATATGGGCTTTAGGTAGGTAAATGCAATTAAAACTATTTGCTCAAGTGGAGGGTAACCATCAACAGGCCAAGTGGCCTGTTCCATTTATCTTCTTAACATCTCCTTCTACACATGAGGGAGCTTCAGAGCTGGGACAATTGCTACTTGCCACTACCACAATAGAAAGGATGCTAGAAACCAATTTCTCTGGGACAGCTACACCCTTAAAATAAGAGTCACCTCAGACCTCTAAAATTCCTGGGGAGCCACCCCTGCTACCCACAATTTAAGTTCAATTCATTCATAGGTTAATTAGTAGAAGCAGTAGATCATGAGATTAAGAAATATATCATAACAATTTGCCTAACATAGATGACACAAAAGGTAGACAAATGTCAAGATGTGCTTGTAGATAGACTGAATAGTTTTTTTGTCATTTTTTTAGTGAGTGTTGAGTGAGAGAAACACCAAAGTTTTATAGGACATAAATTGTTAAAAACTCTTGACCACTGCCATGCAATTATTGCCAAAAGAATTTATTGCAATGCATTATTCGTGCAAACAAGACACAATATGTTGGTCCAGATTTTGTTGCAGCAGAGCATCCAACAGTGTTTGCTATAGTTAGGCTTACATGCTTAGGTTTTAAATTTGTTTGTGTGATAAGTTTCAGTGGGGGAAACTAGGCACCTGGGATTTGAGTGAAGAATGCAAGCAATTGTACACCTCCTTAACCAATCACATTGATGGATGAACAGTGGATGGGTTAAGAAAAACATGTAAACTGGAGCTGGTGAATTCAAGAAAAAAAGGAAATAATTGCCCCTATGCTGGTATATAACACTTCTCATGACTCCCGGACATTTCAAACTGCTTTATGGCCAGTGAAATACTTTTGAGGTGTAGTCGCTATTGTAACATAGGAAACATGGCAGCCAATTTGTGCGCAGCAAACTCCACAAACAGAAATGTGATAACGACCAGAAGCAGGAGTTTTTGGATGATGGGGTTTTCCGCCCTGCCACCTGAGGAATTGGCGGGGATTGGATCCGCACCAATCACTAAAGCCTCACCGCCATTAAACGCTTCAAGAAGCATACATTGGCCGGAGATGGGGCTTTCACCCCTCACTTGGGCCTGATTATCTGGCAGCTCTGGAGTCCCAGCAGTGCCACTAGCAGCAGTGACCACAACTCGGACTACAAGAAGTCTTCAAATCATAATTCCCGGAGTCCAAGACCAGGTAAGTGTGTGGTGGCAGTGTTGGGGTAGTGGGGGGGGGGGTGGGCTGCGGGCAGTGTCTCGCAACGAGAAGGGGAGTTGAGGCCCAGAGGAGATAGGGAGAGAGGGGCGGCAGTCTTGATGGAGAAGCGAGGGAGCACCAGTTGGGGCAAGACTTAGGGGGAGTGGACCCATGTGGAAGGGGATCCTGTGAGGGAGGTGCCCCATTCCTGCCCAATGCTTGAACAGGGTGACCTGTCAGATTTCCTCCAGACCCTGAAGTCCTCAAACCAACCTCAAAGTTGAGGCCAGGCGAGAATTGGCCCTTAAGCGGCCTATAATTGATCATTTGAGGGCCTCAATTGGGGTGAGGGCAGGTGGGCCGCCCTATGCCTTGCCCACCTGATCTAAAATTGCAGACAGGTCGGGGACAATGGGAAGGCCACCCAGGGAACTTATAGGGCCCCCTCTCTGCCAACCCACCAGCAGGTGCCAGTAAAATTCTTCCTCAGGTAACCTGTTTTTGTGCTGTTGATTGAGCATTAAAAATTGGCCAGGTCACCAGGGCTAACTCCCATGCTGTTCTTCAAAATAGTACTATGGGATCTTTTGTATCCACCTGAGCAAGCAAGTAGGACCTTGCTTTAACATCACATCTGAAAGGTGGCATCTTTGACAGTGCAGTGCTTCTTCAGTGCTACACTGGAGTGTTATCCTTGATTTTTGTCCCCAAGCCCTGGGGTCAGACTTGAACCACCTTGTGATTCAGAAGTAAGAGTGCTACTAACTGAGCCGTGGCTGACACTCTAATTGTCAAATCATGTACAGAAAGCAGAATAAAGGGAGGGAAAATTGGAATAAGAGGGATAGAAAAGAGACAGAAACAAAAAGTATTTTTTCTATTTTTGTAAGCGCCAACAACAATGAAAACTTGAAGGGACCATAATTTTCAGTGCCAGAGAGGTTGCTTGTCAATAATTAACACCTACCACATTGTTAAAAGGGTATTTAGACAGGAGTGGACAAGACGTAAATTTTTGTGTAGAGTTCACATCTACATACAGATACAGCAACTCCATATAAGCATAGAACCAAAGAAAAGTTACAGCACAGAAAGAGGTCATTCAGCCCATTGTGTCTGCACTGTCCATAAAAAGCGAAAAAATAAGCTAGTCGCTCATTTTTAATCCCACTTTGCAGCACCTAGTCCATAGCCTTGCAGGTTACAGCACTTCAGGTGCATATCAAGGTACCTTTTAAATGAGTTGAGCATTTCAGCCTCAACCACCAATTTAGGCAGTGAATTCCAAACGCCCACCAGCCTCTGGGTGGAAAGGTTTTTCCTCATGACCCCTCTAATCCTTCCACCAATCATCTTCAATCTATGCCATAGATTGGAACTATGGTTCTATGACCGCTCAGCTAGGGGAAACAGATATTTCCTGTCCAACCTATCAAGGTCTCTCATAATTTTGTACACCTCAATTAGGTCACTCCTCAGCCTCCTCTGTTCAACGGAAAACAACCCTCGTCTATCCAATCTTTCTTCATAGCTCCAATTTTCAAGCGACATTCTTGTAAATTTCATCTGTACTCTCCCCAGAGTTTATGAACATATGAACAAGGAGCAGGAGTAGACCATTCAGCCCCTTGAGTCTGCTCCACGATTTAATAAGATCATGGCTGATGCGATAGTAACCTGAAATCTGCATCCCACCTACTGTCAATAACCTATCACCCCATTGCTTACCAAGAATCTATTCACATCTGCCTTAAAAGTATTCAAAGACTCTGCTTCTACCACCTTTTCAGGAAGAGAGTCCCAAAGACTCAAGACCCTCTGAGTGAAAAATTTTCAACTCATCTGTTTTACTTGGGCAATTATATCCTTCTTGTAATGTAGACATGCCCTCCAAGTTATTTAACCACTCTCAATATTCCCCTGTGACAGGCTAACTCCATGCCATTCAATGCATTTTAATGGTGAGGCCAATAGCAAAATGTTGTTTTCACAAAGTTAGTGATGGAGCAACACGAACACAACAGCAAGTTTTGGATATTTACATTCAAGCGTGCAAATGATTTTGTTGTACCGTTTGCGTGTAAAAAACATAAAGCATAATTAGCCACAGTGTTATTTTGACAGGAAAATGCTCACTCATTTTTTGGTTTGACATTTTTTTGACATTTGTTCAATTTTAGCTGCCTCACAGTGGCTGATTTGGACATCCTGGAAAAGGTTCAGAGCAGTGTTATGAGATTGATAACTGACTCAAAACCCTTTGGCTACCAAAGTAGACTGAGTAGAGTTTGGGTTGATTAGACTAAACTCTAAAATAATAATGGAACTAAATGAACAGACTATTTAAATTAGATAGGTTTGTAGAACCTGGCAACATGCATATAAAAAAAAACTATAAAAGGTTAGATGCCAGTACACAGTTCTTTACACAGAGCATCATTTATCTTTAGAACAAGCTGCAGTCTCATGTAGCAACAGTGGATTCACTTCAAATGTTCAAGATAGAGATGAATGATTTCTTAACTGTGGTTGACACCGCAGCATACAAAAGGTAGGTGGATATTGGGCAATGTGATTCTCAGTCATCGTTTAATCATCTTCTGGCCTCAGAGAGAAATTTTCCAGTTTTTTTCTTTCCCTTGAATTGGCCATGGGTTTTCCTCTGTTTTAATTGGCCTGTCCGGGAGAGTGCATGACTGCATGTAGCTGGGGAAGGATGACGGTCCTGTTCCTAAGCTGCATCGCGATAGTGGACCAATAGATCTTTTTCTGTTAATACTTATCGAAAGTTTGTAAATAGATCTTAAGCAAAGAGTTCAAAGTTCACTTCTTTATTTCCATATATTTTCAGCTTTTGATGTTGGCACAGAAAATATAGATTCATGGAGTCATAGGATGGTTATAGCACAGAGGAGGTGATTTGGCCTGCTTTGTCCATGCTGGTTCTCTGCAAGAGCAACTCAGCTAGTTCCACTCCTCTTTTCCCCATAGCCAAGCACATTTTTACTCTTCAGATAATATCCAATTTCCCCTTTGAAAGCTATACTTGAATCTGCCTCTACATTACTTTTAGGCAGTACATTCCATATCCTAACCACTCCCTCTGTAAAAAGGATTTCCTCATTTTGCCAATGGTTCTTTTGCCAATCACCTTAAATCAGTGTCTTCTGATTCTTGATTCTTCTGCCAGTGAGAACAGTTTCTCTGTATCTATTCTGTCTAGGCCTCTCGATTTTGAACACTTCTATTAAATCTGAGTTCAACCTCTTTTTTAGGGAAGACAAACCCAGCTTCACCAATCTATCCATGTAACTGAAGTCCCTCTTCCCTGGATCCATTCTCCTAAGCCTTTCCTGCACTCTCTCTAAAGCCTGCATATCCTTCCTAAAGAGTGTTGCCCAAAAGTGGACAGAAAACCCCAGTTGAGGCCGAGCCAGCCTTTTATGAAGGTTCAGCAAAACATCCTTGCTTTTGTGCTTGATGCCTCTATTTATTAAGTCCAAGATCGCATGTGCCTTTTTAGCTGCTTTCTCAATTTGCCCTGCTACATACACTCAGGTCTCTCTGCTTGTACAATCCCTTTAGAGTTGTACCTGTTATTTCCTATTGCCTCCTTCTTCCTACCAAAATATATCACATCATCTACTTTTGCATTAAATTTCATCTGCCACATGTCCACCCATTCCATCAGCTGGCTTGAAGTCTATCGCTATCCTCCTCACAGTTTACAATAGTTACATGTTTTGTTTCTGAAATTGTGTCCTGTACACCCAAGTCTAGAGCATTAATACAGATCAAGACAAGCAGTGACCCCTGGAGAACAACATTGTATACCTTCCTCCAGGTCAAAAACAACTGTTCACCACTACTCTGTTTCATGTCACTCAGACAACTTCAGGTTGATGCTGCTACTTTCATTTTTTATTTTATGGGTTTCAACTCTGCTGGCTAGCCTATTGGTGGCACTTTTGCAAATGCCTTTTGGAAGTACATATGCACCACATCAATTGCATTATCCTCATTGACCCTTCAATTTACCCCATCAAAAAACTCAATAATGATTTGCCTGCTAAAAATCCATACCCATCTCCATTAATTAATTCACACTTACCTAAGTGACTGTAAATTTTGTCACAGATTATCATTTCTAAATGCTTACTGCTGAGGTTAAACTGTTGTTGCTGGGTTTAATTCCACCCTATTTTGAACAAAAGTATAACGTGCGCAATTCTCCAGCCCTCTGGCATCACCCTTATACCTGAGGAGGATTGGAAGACTATGGCTAATTCTTCCTTAATTTCCAACTTTATTTCCCTCAATATCCTCAGATGCACCTGATCCAACAATGGTGACTTACCATATCTAAGTACAGCCAGCCTTTCCAATAACTCCTCTTTATCAATTTTTAGCCCATCTAGTATCTTAACTACCTTCTCTTTCAACATGATTTTGGCATTAGTTTCTTTGTTGTTAAGACAGATTTAGTACCTCAACTATGTCCTCTGCGTCATGGGTGGACCCAATTTTTTGCCCCTTATTGGCCATGGCCCCTCTTCTCTTACCCTTTACTATTTATATGTGTATAGAAAATTGAATTACCATTTATATTAACTGCCGGTCTTTTCTCATATTCTCTCTTTGCATCTCTTTTCTTTTTTTACTTCTCCCCTATACTTTCTATATTTGGCCTGGTTTTCAACCCGACATCTGTCATACACCCTTTTTCTTCTTCATTTTGCTCCCTATCTCTTTTTAATTCAGGGATTTATTTGTCCTACTTTTCCTCATCATGTGAATGCCCCAAGTATGCCTGACCCATCTCCTCTTTAAAGGCAGCCCTTTGTTCCATTATGGTTTTGCCTCCTGTAAATAACATTTTTTTAGATTTATGTTGGACTGTGGATTAAAATTACAATGGCTGCAGTTTGAAGGACATGCCTACTGGAACAGCGTGAGGGATATATACAATGTTGCTATCCTGGAACAGGGAGTGCATGAAAGACAGGATGATGCCAAGGAGGAGTCTGGTCTAATGGGGAATTGCCTGACATCAATGTTTTAATTGGCGCCTGACCAGGTGACCAGGATTTGTGTGAGAACAGTGCAGCAAAATAGCCCCTAGCCTGAAAGGAAAAAGACCTGAAGCCTCTCTCACCTGTGTGTAAGTTTCCAGTAACTCTACAGTAATAGCTGGCTGGCTTTTTTCCCTCATATCTCTATAACCTGTTCTCTCTCTCTAAAAACCCCTGTCAAGAGGCAAAGGGGAAATTACTGTTAGAGACATTGAAAGGCAAGTGCTTAACCAGTGAACTAAAAACTGAAAGTGGTGCAAGACCACCTCGTGTCATCAACAAAGGACTGAAAGGAATTTGGAAGACATTGATCAAAATCAACCCATCGAATCCTGTACTCTGGAATTGGTGTTATTGAGCTGTCTTATCCCACCCTTAAAATCAAAGTTTTTGTGTGTCTTCTATGTCATGTATTTGCGTTTATAGGGATTTAAGAAGATGTAGAGTTTAGTTATAGGGTTAGAAATTAGTAGTTAATATTTCTTTCTTTTGCCACTGGTTAAAGAAAATTTGTTCAATAAATAGTTATTTACTTTTAAGTTTACAAACCTGGTGCTTGTACTTGGTTTACCTAAATTAAAAAATTACGTGGGTTGATCAAAGTTTTGCTCATTTGTTGCTTCCCGGGGAGCAGTGGGGCTTGATATTGCAGCGCACTATCCCCAGTGAGTCATGACAAAGTTTGGGGGCTCTGGTTGAGGGATATTTTGGAACAAAAGAAATGATGATTTGGGTGTAGATTTAGTAAGCAATAAAACTAAAAGGAAACGCCGGGGTAGAATCTTCGGCTCGGCGAGCGGGGATGGGTCCCGCTCGCTGAGGCGTAAAATGATGCGGCGTGACATCAGGTGTGCATCCTGACCTCACTGTGTGTCATTCAGATTTTCAGTTCGTCAGGCGCGCAGCTGACTCGGCTACTCACCCACCAAACTGTCAAAGGCATATTAAGACCATTTAACAATCAATTAAATCATTGACCTGAGCTCCCGTCCAACCTTAAGGTTGGCGGGCAGGCGAAGAGCCTAGGCGGCCTTTGCATTTTTCATGGAACCTCAGCCATGAGCCTGATGAGGTTTCATAAACGTTTTTAAGGTGTTTCAAAATTTTTATTAATGTTAATGGATATGTCCCCGCTCATGTGATGGTTTCACATGAGGGGACACATTCTTAAAATGGTTTTCTCCCTTTATTCAATATTTTGTATGTGAAGCTAATCTCCCTGAGGCACCTCTGTGCCTCAGGGAGATTTCTGCACTCTTTTGTGCGCATGGACGAAAGAGTGCACTCCCCAACTCAGTGTCCTCACCCCTGTCCGCACAGGGAGCGCTCAGCGCTTCCGGGCGCACGTCACGCTGGACGGGCCTTCATTGGCTCACCCACATAAAATGGCGGTGCCCAGCCGATCAGGGGCGCTGATTGGCTGCTTGCCTGCCCATGGTCGCCCCATAAAAACCCCCCCGGATGGAGAGAAATTTCTCCCCCAGGTTTGTACTGTCAAAAATAAGATGGCACTGGAAGCTTTCCTGCAAGTGGAAGGGATGTCCCTGACGATTTTATAAGGGATTCCAAAAGCCAGGTTAATTGAATTGGCAAGTGAATTAAGAGTATAGTTACCTGCCAAAGCTAGGAAGACAGAGATAATCAAAGAGATGACACAGCACTTGAAATTGGAAGGAAAACCCGAGAGACCAAGTTCTCCAAGGGGTGGTCCATCGGAATGGGCTCAAATTCAGTTGCAAATAAAAAAATTAGAACTAGAGGCAGAAGAAAAAGAAGAGGAAAGACAAAAGGCATTGCAAAGGGAGGTAGAAATGGTGAAGTTAGAAAAGGAGGAAAGATAAAAAGAGAGAGAGTTCCAGCTTAAAATGCTGACAGTTAAAAAAGAGATGGAGGACTGATTTCCAGATCAGAACCCAGTGGGGAGATGTTTAAATTTGTACAAGCTTTTCCAAAATTTGAGGAAAGGGAATTTGAAGCATTCTTCATTTCATTTGAGAAGATAGCTAAACAGATGAACTGGCCAAAGGAAAACTGAACATTGCCCATGCAGAGTAAATTGACAGGTATGGCACAGGAAATTTATGCCTCACCGTCGGAGGAGTTTTCTAGGGATGATGGTGTGGTGAAAAAGGCCATTTTGAGTATATATGAGTTGGTCCCTGAAGCATCAAGTTTCAAAATTTAAAAAAATAGCCTAAGCAAGCCTACATTTGATTTGAAAGGAATAAGCAAAGAGAGACCATTCTCTTGGAAGAATTTAAAAACTCCCTATCTTCTGTGATAAGAACCCATGTTGAAGACCAAAGGATTGCAACTGCTAGACAGGCAGCAGTAAAGGCTGATGATTATGAGCTGATTCATAAAACTAAACCCTTTTCCCATCACTCTTATAAATTTGAAAAGTCTAGAAAGTGGGAGAGTGAAAGGAAGGCAAGCAGTCAGGGTAAAGAATGGATAGATGGGAATAACTTGAGACCTCCTCCCGAGATCCAGAAAGAAGATACTGAGGGTGGAGGTGAAACTTGAAGGCCAAAGTGTTTCCATTGTAATAAACTGGGACACATTAATTCAGAATGCTGGAAGTTGCAAGAGAAGCCCATGGGACTTATTGGAGCTTGTAAGAGTGAGTCCAAAAAGGGAACTCAAAAAGAAAATGCCATGGATCAAATTGTAGCCTTAACTACAAGTAAGGGACTGGAGGTAAACACTGCTGTGAATGCAGGTGAAGTAAGTAAGGTAGATGAGAGGTATAAAGGGTTTGTGCCTGAAGGAAAGATAACCCCTTTTTCATCAAATGATGCAGCTAAAACCATAACTATATTAAGTGACACAGCAGCTATTCAAAGTCTTTTACAGGAGAAGGACTTAGTTTTCCCCCCAGAGAGTTCAATGAAAGCTAAAGTATTGGTAAACGGAATAAGTGGAGAGAATCTCCCAGTTCCAATGTACAAAGTGCAAATGGAGTGTGATTTGATGTCTGGATTGGTGGTTGTAGGAGTGGTTAAGAAATTACACTTGGATGGAGTTGATTTACTCCTGGGGAATGATTTACCAGGAACGAAGGTTATAGCTCCACTAATAATTACGGAAAGTCTGAGAGGGGATAAAGAGATGGAACAGTAACAAGAACAAGTTCCCGGTATTTTTCCGTCATGTGTGGTGACCAGAGCAATGGCTGAACAAAGTCCATCACCAGAGGTCAAAGTAATACCACCAGTAGATGTTAGAGTAGCCAAAACTTTCTTTAAGGATGAGGATAATTCAAAGGAAGTGTTTGGCATGTCTTCATTAATTGAGGCTCAGAAAGCAGATCCAGAGTTAAACAAGTTAGCACAGTCAGCTCACACTGAAGCTGAGGCGGAAGGACTTCCGGAATGCTATTACAGTAAAAAGGGAGTTCTGATAAGGAAGTGGAGACAGCCTTAAAGACCTGTGGATGAGGAATGGATGGTTGTTCATCAGATAGTGGTACTGCCCAAATATCATGAGGAGATATTATGAGTAGCACATGAAATCCCTCTGGCAGAACATGTAGGACTATGAAAAGCCCAAACATCAATAAATAGGCATTTTAGCTGGCCAAGACTTCATTAGGACGTAATGCAATTTTGTAAAATGTGTCATACATGTCAGGTAATAGGTGAACCTCAATATGTAATCAAACCAGCACCTTTAATACCTATACCAGTTTTTGAAGAAACATTCAATTGGGTATTAGTAGATTGTGTAGGACCATTACCCATAATGACAGCAGGACATCAGAATATCCTTACAATCATGGATATGACAACCCAATTTCTAGAAGCTATCACTTTAAGGACAATTACAGCTAAGGTGGTAGTGGAAAAGTTAACTCATTTTTCTGCTCGTTATGACCTACCAATTGAAATACAACCTGACCAAGGCTCTAACTTCATGTCTAAATTTTTCCAGTACAAAATCAGCAGATTGGGTATCAAAAAGGTAAAGTGTACTGCCTATCGCTCACAGACACAGCGAGATTTATAGAGATATGATCAGACTCTCAAGACAGTGAGTAAGACCTATTGCCATGAATACCCAATGGATTGGGAAAAAGGATTAGATTGCTTCTTATTTGCTACCAGAGATTTTCCAAATGAATCTACTGGATTTAGTCCATTTGAATGATCTATGGTCACGAAGTAAGAGGCCCATTAAAAGTGATTAAGAAAAGCAGAAGCAGAAAGACGAATCCTCCATGTTGGATAATGTGTCCATGTTTCTAGAAAGACTCACAGGAGCATGTAAAGTAACATGAGAGCATTAAAAAATTCCCCAAGCCAAAATGAAAGAATGAGCAGACAAATATGCTACACTAGAATATTCCAAGTGGGAGATGAAGTATTGGTATTATTGCCTTTGCAGGGTGAACCCCTGAAAGTGGAATTTGGTGGCCCCTACAAGATAGTTAGAGGGTGAGTAAAGTGATAGATACCTGATAGATACTCCTCAGCGTAGGAAGAAGAAACGGTTATGTTACATGAACATGCTGAAGCACTATCATCGCAGGGAAGGTGATGAGAATGAGCAAATGTGCCAGGCATAGCAGTAATGGAGAATGACAAAGACAGTAAGAGAAAGGTAGAGGGAGAAGTAGACAGTGCACAGTGCGAACCTCCTACAATTCAACTAGCCAATATGACAATACTTGGACAGTTAGATACTATGTTCTCATATTTAGAGGAAGGACCACGGGAAGATCTAATAAGGTTACTTAGGAAGTATAAGGGAATTTGTAGGGATACACCTGGATGTATTACATTAGCTAGACATGATATGAATATAGGAGATTTCGTGCCAATAAAACAACATCCTTATTGGCTGAGCCCAGGGAAACAAGCTCAGGCAGAAACAGAGATCCAATATATGCTGGAAAATCAATTGATTTAGCCTAGCCAAAACAACTGGAGTTCAATGGTAGTGCTGGTTCCCAAGTCGGATGGATCAACTAGATTTTGTATTGACAACTGGAAAGTGAATGCAGTAACGAGTACAGATTCGAACCCAATTACTCAGTTAGAAGATTGTACCGATGAGGTTGGCAGTGCCTTATTTCTTTCTAAAATTGATCTATTGAAGGGGTACTGGAAAGTGCCATTAACAACAAAGTCTAAAGAAATATCCATCTTTGTTACACCAAGTGGATTGTATCAATGTCGAGTCATGCCATTTGGGTTTAAAAACGCTCCAGCTACATTTCAGAGACTAATGAATTAAGTCATAGCTGAAGTACATGACTGTGTGGTTTATTTAGACGATGTCGTAACATATAGTAACACATGGGAAGAACATGTAAAGCAATTAGAGGGCCTGTTTAACCAACTGCAGTTGGCTGGCTTAGCTATAAATGTGGCCAAATGCGAATTTGCAAAAGTAAGGGTAACTAACCTAGGTCACATTGTAGAAGAAGGGCAAGGGCTGCCAAGAATAGTAAAAGTGCAAGTTCTAATATAATCCCCCATTCCTAAAACTATACAAGAAATCAAGAGGTTTTTGGGAATGTGTGGGTTTTATTGGAAGTTTGGCCTAACTTCAGCACAATAGCTGTACCTCTTACCAATTTGTTACAAAAACAGGTAAAAGTGGTATGGTCAGCAAAATGCCAAGCAGCCTTTGAAAAGCTGAAAGCAATCTTAATAAATAAACCAGTGTTGGCCGCCCCTGACTTTACCAAACATTTTAAAATGGCAATTGATGCTAGTGACTTGGGGGTAGGTGCTGTCCTATTACAAGATGATAAATTAGGAATAGTGAAACTGGTGGGGTACTTTTCCAAGAAACTAAATAAATATCAGAGGAAGTACTCTACAGTAGAAAAATAAACTCTAGCATTGTTGTTACCTCTTCAACACTTTGAAGTTCATGTCCAACCTACACTGACCCTAACCTTCTGGCGTTTATTGAAACGTTTAAAACTTGAAATGCGACTCTGTTTAGATGGAGTCTATTGTTTCAACTGTTCAATGCAAAGATTGTTCACATTGCTGACAAAGATAATGTGATTGTGGATGCATTGTCCCGGGTGTAAAATGCTAAAATAAGTTAAAGGGGTAAGAAATGCTGAAGATTGTAAAAGATTGTATAAAGGGGAGGAAGGAAGAATGAAGTAAGTCTCGTATTTTGTTATTCATGTATCACATACCATGTGATGAAAAGCATTTTGAAATGGAACTTCATCTCTTTGCAGGGTGGAGGCTTGTAAAGAACATATTTTTTTCATTTCTGTTGGACTGTGGATTAAAATTACAATGGCTGGAGTTTGAAGCACATGTCTACGAGAACAGTGTGAGGGACATATACAATGTTGCTGTCCTAGAACAGAGTGTGCCATAAAAGACAGGATAGTCCCGAGGAAGAGTCTGGTCTAATGGGGAACTGCCTGGCACCAACGTTTTAACTGGTTCCTGACCAGTTCACCAGGATTTATGTGACAGCAGTGCAGCAGAATGGCTCCTAGCCTGAAAGGAAGAAGACCTAAAACCTCTCTCTCCTGTGTGTATAAGTTTTCAGTAACATTACAATAAAAGCCAGCTGGCTTTTTCTCCTCATATCTCTATAATCCGCTTTTTCTCTGAAAACCCCTGTCAAGGGGCAAGGGGGAAATTACCATTAGAGACAGTGAAAGGCAAGTGTTCAACTAGAGAACTAAGGACTGAAAGTGCTGCAAGGCCGACTAATGTCATCAACAAAGGACTGAAAGGAATTTGGAAGACAGCGATCAAAATCAACCCATTGAATACTCCGTGCCGGAATTTGTGCTATTGAACTGTTTTATCCCACCCTTAAAATCCATGTTTTTGTGTGTCTTGTGTGTGTGTGTATGGGATTTAAGAAGGGGTAATGTTTAAGTTATATGGGCTGAATTTTATGAGTCGGCAAGTGGGGGCGGGGGCATAAAATGACACGCGGTGACACCGGGGGGAACTCCCAATGTCACCACGCCTGATTTAAACTTTCAGGAAGGCTGGAGCTCAACAAAATCAGTTGCATGCCCGCTGACCTGTCAATGGCCAATTGAGGCCATTGACGCGATCAGTTAAGCAAATAAAGGACCTGCCCGTCCAACCTTAAAATTTGGTGGGCAGGCCAAGAGCCCCGGTGGGAAGTAGAAAAAACATGAAACCTCATCCACGGGTGGGATGAGATTTCATGTAGGCTTTAAAAAATTTTAAAAAGATTGTGTAAAAATTATGGACATGTCCCAACTCATGTGACAATGTCATATGAGGGGACATGTAAGGGAAATTTTATTTTCCGACTTTTATCTTTTTTACATGTAAAGCTGATCTCTTGCCCACCCGCACAGGGAGCGCATAGAACTTCCCTGCGGACGTCACGCTGGGCGGGCCTTAATTGGCCCGTCCACATAAAATGGCGCTGTACCTCCGATTGGGGCCTCCGATCGGAAGCCCGCCCGTACGCGCCGCCCACCAACTTCCCCCCCCGATGGGCGGAAAATTCAGCCCATGGAGTTACAAATTAGCAGTCCATATTACTTTCATTTGCCACTGGTTAAAGACAAGTTGTTCAATAAACAGTTATTTACTTACTAAGTTTACAAACCTGGTGCTTGTATTCTGTTAACCTAAATTAAACAACTAGGTGGGTTGATCAAACATTTTCACTTTTGTTGCGTCTTGGTGAGCAGCAGGTCTTGATATTGCAGCACACTATCCCAGTGAATCATGACACTACCGGTCTTTGATTTTAACTTACCTGGGAGAGATCCATTCTCACCCAACTGAAACTGGCCCTCCACCGATTAATTATATTTACTCTAGATTGCTTCTTGTCCTTTTCCATGGTTTACTTAAACCTTATAATACCATGATCATTGTTCCTAAATGCTCCCCAACTGACACTTGGGCCAGGATTTTACCAAACCCTAGGAGGCAGTCTGGTGAGGATATGGGACTAATTTAATTGTGGGGTGCTGGGTCGGGTTGGCTTCTCAATGTGGCCCGCCCTCGAGACATTTTACCAATGATAGAACCAGACATAATTTAAAGCCTAATTACAGGCCATTTCCCTCCATGTACAGAGGCTGTCAGCTAAATGTTGATGGTGCTGCTGA
This sequence comes from Carcharodon carcharias, assembly GCF_017639515.1. NCBI lineage: Eukaryota > Metazoa > Chordata > Chondrichthyes > Lamniformes > Lamnidae > Carcharodon > Carcharodon carcharias. The sequence continues at coordinate 142,715,973 of NC_054477.1, forward strand.
GCCTTAAACCTGCTGGTCCTCCGATTGGGCCAGCAGCATCGGGAACCTGTCTGCCATCTTTAATTACATGGTGGACTCACAGACAGCCAATCAGGAGGCCGTCTGTGCTAAATTTATTGAGCAGGTCCCACCGCTGACAAATGCAGGCTCAGGGGCTGCCTTTTGCCCCAACATCAGAGACCTGATACCACTCATAAACTGGGATTTTCTGGCCGCATCATGGGCAGGACCCACCGCAGGTGAGGTGGCACCCCAGCCAGAAGTCCATTGACTTGTGGCAGGACCGGAGGGTCTCAGCGGTGGGTGGGTGCAGAAAATTCCACCCATAAAATTCAACTGTTGACCCACTTGACCCACCTCATTCCCCAAAATCAGATCCAGCATTGCCTCCTTCCCCATTCAACCACAAATATACTGAGCAAGAAAATTCCTCTGAACATACTTCAGAAACTCTCCCTCCATTTTTCCCTCTATGTCATTACTATCCCAGCCTATATTAGGATAACTAGGGCCTCCTATTATAACTACCCTACAGTTCTTGCATCTACCTTAATCTCCCTGCAAATTTGCACCTCTATATCTTTCTCACTGATTGCTAGCTTATACAATACACCCAATAGTCTATTGTTACTAAACTGTAACTAAATAGATTCTGTCTTTAACCTCTCCAGGACATCCTTTCTCTCAAGCACTGTAACATTCTCCTGATCCAAGCTGACACCCCTCCTCCTCTCTTTCCTTCCCTAACTTTCATGGTCAAGTGTTCTTTCCAAGAATGCTTAGTACTACTCCTACCTTTTTTTGAGGCAGGTCTCTATTATCACCTCAACATCATACTTCCATACAGCTATTTGCACTTGCAGCTTGTTAACCTTATTTTGATGCTTCATATGTTTACATACACACGGAAGAACTTAATTTAGACTTTATTTTATCCTGTCTCCATCTGACCCCGCCTAATCCCTTACTATTTTTTACTCGGCTTCTAGTTGTCTTTCCCAGTCCTTTATTCACCTTGTTTCTTCTTTCTAGAGCTGCATTCTGATTCTCAAACAATTGCCAAGTCAGCTTAAACTTTTGCCAACAGCATGAGCAGGCCACCTAGCAGAGGTATCGGTCCCCGTTCAGTTTATGTGCAACCTTTCTGACTTGTGTAAGGTCACAGAACCAATCACAATGTCCCAGGAATCCAAAGATCTCCCTCCTGCTACATTTCTCCAACCATATATTCACCTGTTCTATTCTCATAGATGTGTAGCATGGGGATCAACCTGGAGATTACTCCCTTTGAGGTCCTATTTGCTAGTTTCCTTCTTAGCTAGGGTTGCCAATTGTGATAAATATATTCCTGGAGGTTTCATCACATGACTTGCCCCCACCCTTCAGCCAATAGTTGGCCAACACATCCATCTTTGTGACATCCTACCTTCCTAAGCCAATTGGAAAGCAAGAAAACTCATTGCCCTATTGGATGATGCTTGACTGTCAGCCAAACAACAGTTGTGACCCCCCATCACACATCACCCCGCCACCGCCACCACCACCCCCACCCCACCCCCCCCGCCCCGCACTACAAACCCCCGCCCCAGTTGCAACATTTTTTTTATCTGGTAAAGATAAAGAAAATTTTAAAAATATATTTCTTAATGTCCCTATGATTTTTCTCCAGGATTGCACACAGCACTGTTCTGGAGATTGATCTTAAATTCTTGGAGACTCCAGGCCAATCTTAGAGGGTTGGTAACCCTGTTCCCAGCTCCCTAAAGAAGCTTCATGGCCTCATCCTTCTTTCGACCTATGTTGTTGATACCAACATGACCTTTGGCTATTTTTCCTTCACCCTTGAGTGCTTTACAGCCACTCAGTGACACCCTTGGCCCTGGCATTATGGAGACAGCTTACCATGCTGGTATCATGTCTGCGGCTGCAGAAACATCTGCCTGTGACTTCCTTCTTTCACAGGAATTTGGCAAAAAATTTTGTCAGTGAGAAAATTTTACAAGAACAGGCAGATATGGTGTTTGTTTTTTGTTACTTGAAGTTATAAATTGTGTTCTTTCTTTTCTGGCTCCTAGCTGTCATGTTTCATGTTCTTTCCTTCCTGTGTACCTTCTCGATGCTGTCAGAGGGAGGGGCTTTGTGCTCTTACCTTCATCTGAGCTGTTGAAATTTGCGGGCAGAAATCTTTATTTTGTTTATGCCTTACGGTCCAATGAACCTTGGGGCCCTTGCAGAGTTATATTTAAGGGATTCACCAGATTTATCCAGTCACCTAAAGTAAGCCTTCAAAATCTGTAGTCTGCTCTATTACGCTTCTCATTAGAGACATGGGCCTCATTATACATGTTGTTCCCCACTTTATGCTAAATAATTAATGGAGTCATCTGCAGTAATTGGGCAGTGTAGCCCTGAACACCAACCAACCATCTTAATAAATGGCTCTGGTTATAAGGCTAAAAAAAAGTGGTGCATTGTCACATGGGACAGAATCTTATAGCTCCGACACAGTGGGGACAAGGCCGTAAAATATGGCGTGCCTTTCAGAAGTCCATTAGCTTCGGCTGGCATAAAATTCTGCCCATGATGAAAGTGTCTCTGGATAAGGTGGCTCCCTGTTATGACGTGGCAGGTGATGTGTGCAGACAGATCAAATCCATGAGGGAAACTTGATCATGCTATCACAACGGTTTTACAATTTGTATTTATTTTGTGATGCATGCATTGAATTCAGAAGTAATAAGTCCACCAAGACCTTTAGAGATATTTTAAAACAACTAATTTAAAATATTTATTAACAAAAGAAAAAATGTCAAACACCAAAAGTAGATTCCAGTTACTTAATACTATAGGAAATACTAAAATTCCTACCTAACCTGACTCCAAAATACACCCCGCTGTAAGACAATGCTCGAAACTAGATCTTAAAGTTAGATAGACAGGCCAGCATAGCTATCACCTTTAAGAGCTGGATGCAACAAACTCATACAGACATGCTGGAGGCATTTCTGAGGCTGTTTTGCAAGCTTCTGCTGGATGTCACAGGGCCTCTCTCAACACAGCCTTTCATTCTTCCTTATGTATGCTTCCTCTCTTTTTAATCTGTAAATTCCATTGTCCCATATGCCTTTGAAAATGTATTTTCCCAAAATATAAACTTTTCATGGTGCTAATATCATTAACTGTTGAGAAAAAATAAACACACTGCTTGGCCTAGCTTCTGTGGCTAGGTATAACATCCTACCATCTCTTTGAAATTAAAACTGTCATGATTTATCTAAAAATGCAAATTCTCCTCACACCTTAAATTCTAAGACTTCAGCCATATTTACATATTTGGCATTTTAAACCCCTCTTCACCTAACTTCTTTTGATACTTTCAAACCTCCAGACCAGCTGTCTCCAATTAATTTAAACCCCCCTCCCCCCCACTGCCCCCACACACACAGAAACTATTCAAGCCCTACTATTAACATATGTTTACAATAAATCACAATAATATTATGAAAATTATTATACTTTTGCAACAAACATTGAATAACTTTCTTTGCTCTTCTGGTTCCATTGGGAGGGATATAATGTGTGTAAGCCACCCTGAATAGAATGACTTTGCTGCAATGGTAAGTAGCTGATGCTGCATGGAAGGGCACACTCACAAAGAAATTCAAGACACTGGTGACCCCAACTGCTGTTTCTAATGGAAGTGGACTCAGGTCTTCAATAAACATATTTCTCCAATAGCCTCAGTAGTAGAGTGGAGATAGTCAGTTGGCACAGTAGAGAAGGAAGGAACTTTCCAAGAACTGGTGATCAGAAAAGTCTAAGTAAAACCTTTTTGTCTGTGGAAGACAACAACAACTTGTATTTATATAGCGCCTTTAATGTAAAACACCCTAAGGTGCCTAATGGGAACATTACCAAACAGAATTTGACAATGAGCCACATAAGAAGATATTAGGACAGATGACCAAAAGTTTGGTCAAAGAAGGAATACTTTGAAGGAGCAGAGAGAGGTAGAATGATTTCAAATGCAATTCCAGAGCTTAGGGCCTTGGCAGCTGAAGACATGGCCACCAATGGTGGAGCGGTTACAATTAGTGATTCTGAAGAAGCCAGTGTAGAAAAGGAATGCAGATATCTTGGAGGGTCGAGAGGCTAGTAGATTACAGGGATGGGGAGGGGCAAGCCCATGGATAGTTTTGAAAATATGGATAAGAATTTTAAAATTGAGACATTCCTTAACCAGAAGCCAAAATAGCTCAGCAAGCATGGGGGGATGGGTGCATGAAACTTGCTGTTAGTTAGAACACAGGCAGCAAGGGTTTGGAGGGACTAAAGATTTTGAATGGTAGATAATGGAGGCCTTTCAGAAGTGCATTGTAATAGTCAGGTCTAGAGGTAACAGCGACATGGATATGGGTTTCAGGATCAGTTGAATTGAGATCCATGAATAGAAATCTTAGAGATATCAGAGCTGTTCTGCTTACAGGAAAAAGTGAAACTAAAACTGGATCACATGACACACTCTCTTTCCAGTGATGGCATGCTGGTATTCTTTAAAGGCATAATATAACAGACACTAATTTGTCAACCAAGGTAAAATTAAGGAATAGGAGGTTAAGGACAGACCTTGGAGGACTTCTGAGTCGATGGATGTGGGAATAAGAAAATAAGCCTTTGGTAGAGACAAGACAATCTGATAGGTAAGAATGGAAGCAAGTGATGGCAGTCCCATGGAGATGGACAACAGAGAGGAGGCAGTAAAAGAAATAGAGTGATTGACCAGCTGGAATATTGAGCAAACAGTGTTGGATAATGAACAATGAGAGTGTTCTTTGTGATTATATGTATTGTGATTCATTTCTGTGTGCTGTGAAAACTGGCCTGTACTAATTTAACACTAAGATAAAAGCAAAAAACTGCGGACACTGGAAATCCAAAACAAAAACAAAAATACCTGGAAAAACTCAGCAGGTCTGACAGCATCTGCGGAGAGGAACACAATTAACGTTTCGAGTCCAAATGATTCTTCAACAGAACTAAGTAAAAATCGAAGAGAGGTGAAATATAAGCTGGTTTATGCCCTCCCCTGTCATTCGGACTCGAAACATTAACTGTGCTCCTCTCCGCAGATGCTGCCATATCTGTACTAATTTAAATCTGCCTCATTGTGTCATGCTAAATACTTCTAGACCATTCAGGACAATTCACATTACCAAATTTGCTAATACAGAGTTGTCAAAAGAGCTTGCAGTAGAGATAGTTGGGCTGGAGGCCAGGGTTTCCTACTGAAGTAGCAGGCATGCTAATCCTCTTCAATTGAAGAATGCATAAATGTATGCTTTTAAATTCCTTGTAGTATTGCTCATTGGCATTCTTGCCCTGACACAATATTGATTTCCTTCAGCAAGGAAAAAAATAAATACCTTTTGGGTAATTGTAACCTAACTTGCCTGCCAGGAAATTAATGGATGAGATCAGCTTTTTGCTTCGCACCCACCCAATTTGATTTTAATGAATATTAAAATTGTGGGAAGTTTAAAATCAGCAGCCAAACTGATTCCTGTAAATTTTCCACTGGACGAGTTAGATTAGAATCAGCCTGTTCGCCCCATCCCAAACAATGTTAAATCAGAACTTTTATTTAAACAATTAAACTTTCGAAAGCATTGCAAAAATAAAAGTTTTCATCATTTGTGTCTCACAGTCATTACTGCCTGTTTATTTTTCACAGTAATGCTGTAGTTTGACAGGGTGAATCCAATATTTCCCATGGTGCATCTCTTTCAGCACAGAAAATCTGTCAACAGGAGTTGGATATCTAAGGCAATCCATCTCAAGTTTTCCACTCAAAACCCAAGTTCCAGACAGAAAGGCAAGCCTATTAGAGTGCATTTCTATAGTTATATAATTGATTTTCATTGGTGAGTCTAGTGATTCTTTTTCAAATTTGTGTACTTTTTTAAAGGGCTTGCTATGTTATTTGAATATGAATTTCCTTGCCATGTCCAACACATTAGCAGTGTATGGATCTTGCAGATAATTTGGATGTAAGGTACTAACTTCTCTCAGATACTTTAAAAATATTCTTCTCTAGAATTTCTGAGATAAGCTGCTGACCATATTTCCACTCCATCATCAAAGCTGTCTCCACCTCCACAATAAAAGCCCAACTCTGCCTCTGCCTCAGCTCATCTGCTGCTGGAACCCTCATCCATGCCTGCAGACTTGACTATTCCAAGGCTCCCCTGACTGGTCTCACATCTTCCACCTGAGGTGAATTTGAACTCATCCAAAATTATGCTTTCCACATCCTAACTTGCACTAAGTCCCATTCACCCATTACACCAGTGCTTGCTGACGTACATCGGCTTCCAGTCTGCAATACCTTGAAATTATAATTTTCATCCTTTTAAAATCCTTCCATTGCCTCACCCCTTCCTATCTCTTCCTACTGCTTCAGGCCAACAACTCTCTGAGATCACTGTGCTTTTCCAATTCTGGCTTTGTGCTCATTCCCGATTTTTATCTCTGGCAGTCATGCCTTCAGCTACGTAGGCTTCAAGATCTGGAATTCCCTCCCCAAATCTCTCTGCCTTTCAACCTTGCTTCCCTCCTTTAAGATATTCCTTGAAACCTACCACTTTGACCAAGTTTCTTTGTCATGCGTTCGTTATCAAATTTTGGTTGACAATGCTCCTGTAAAGTATGCTCAAGTTGCTTTGCAAAGGCAAGTAGTTGTAGTGTCTTCTTTACACTCTTCAAACCTTCCCATGATCTGCCTGTAGAGTCCTCACAGGTCTCATTAGCATTTATCTGAGAGAATGCCAGTGGTGAATCTCCTGCTGCAACAGAGTTATTGCACTCCAGGGCACAGGCTGAGATTCATGAGACACAGCAGATGTCAAGATCAGCTAATCAAGGCAGGAGGGTGAACTTTGAGAGCTTGAAAACACTGAAGATTATACACAGTGACTTCTTGCAGGTTGGAAATATTTTTTAAACCTGCTATATTGTTGCCTTTTACTTCATGGAGACCTGCAGTTGCTTTGGACTGCTTCTCGCAAGTTAAGCTGAGCAGAATGATCTGTCCCCTTCCCCACAGACAGAACATCGAAGGACCAGATACATTTTTTTTTGATAAGCCATCATTAGACTACGTTGATTAGGCCATACCATGTTATTTGGCTGATTGGTGTTTCTTAACCACTGATATGAAATCCATCTCATAAAATCTGACTTTTGAGTTAACAGAACAACATGATGATACTCAAAATAGAAAATATGAATAATTGAAATCTTAGATATAGCCAAGAATATACTTGACACCACTTACACTAGTATAATAGCAAAAACTGTGAATCCTGGAAATCTGAAATAAGAACAGAAAATGCTGGGAATAGGCAGCATGTCAGACATCACCTGTGGAGTTAGAAACAGAGTTAACGTTTCAGGTCATGATACTTACGAAGGGATTTTCAGCACCCGCCCGCCAACCACCGCGATCTTCCGGTCTCGCCGCAAGTCTTCTGGCTGGGGCGTCGCCTAACCTGCGGTGGGTCCCACCTGTGACCGGGCCGGGAAATCCCGGCCTTAGCATTTGCACCCTCGTTTAAAGTGTTGTTCTCCTTTTTTACAGTTTTTCTTTAATACCTCTGCCAGACCTGCACCCTTAATAATTTAATTAGTCACCATTTTTTGACTTTGTATATACCAACACCAACACATTACTATCTGTTCATATTAGCTATTTGATTTTTTATCATATTTCTGTTTAACCCCTTTAAACTTAGCTTCCAGCTCCAATCTATATTCCTGATGATTTTGTTGAGCATTTTCCATACCGATTTCAATTTGTATTCATTTACTGATCGTTTTGAGTCATGTTTGTCTAACAGTCCTTGGGATATACTGCATATTCAGTAGTATGTCATTCAAGTTATTTTGTTGTCTAAAATATTTTTGACTGCTTTATTCTGGATGATTTTAAGCTCTTGCCACATAGTTCTGAGTTACTCCTTTTGGTATCACTGATGCACTGTTTTAGAAAGTACTCATGCATGACATTTTGTTAGCTCACATTCTAGATCTTTTGGGTATTCTCAGTTTATACTTGGTTGGTTGGAACTTTTCATTAATGTAATCATGGGTTTCTTATCTCTTTGCATTTTGACCTGGTGATCTACAGGGCCCGAATTTTTCCCACGTCGGGCGGGCTCGGTGGGAGTGGGCAGGGGGTGGTCATGGAGCCAACTGCCACTTGCGATTGGCTCCGCACTGCCATTTTACGTGGGCGGGCCAATTAAGTGGTAATACGCGAGCGGTAGCGCTCTCAGCGCTACCTGTGCGTGCAGGGGGAGGATGGAGAGTCAGGTGCAGTGCTATTTTGCACACGCGCATGAATGAGTGCAGCAATCTCCCTGAGGCAGCTCCGCGCCTCAGGGAGATTGAAGCGGTTTTCAAAAAAATAAATTAAAACATTAAAAACTTAAAAAAAACATGTCCCCTCATGTGACTGTGTCACATGAGATGGGACATGTTTTTATTTTTTTAAGTACACTTTTTATTTAATTTGTAAAAGCTTGAGGAAACCTCATCCTGCTCCGTTTCCTAAAAAAACGTAAAGGCCGCTTGACCTTTTCGCCTGCCCACCAACTGTAAGGTTGGACAGGCAGCATGAAGTTTTGTTTAATTACCTAGTTAATGGCCTTAATAGGCCTTTCAATTATTGGCAGGCGTGCAGCCAACTCCAGCGCGCTCACCAAATGAAGTATCACGAGACAGCACTATGACGCTGGGACACACAACTGACGTCATCGCGTGTCACTTTACACTCACGCGTGTCGGGCCCGCCCCCACATGCCAAATGTAAAATCCTGGCCCAGGAATGCCTCGCGATATCTCTGCTCCATTTTCACAACACTGACCCATCCTTTGCTAGCCTTGATCCTAAATTTGAAAACTCACTCCATATCACAAAGACTGTACCTAGCCCCATCCTTTCATTTCACCGCTGTAACCTCTTACACTGCAAAGTGGCTGGCTGCCGGCTTACTAGGTCCTGACTTTCCCCTTCGTTCATCTGCTTGCCAATGACTCTGCTAATTGGCTATTTTAAAATACGAAGCATTGAAAAGAATGCTCGGAGGTATCTGCATGCAGAATCTGTGTTGGGAGTTTTTACAATGGCTAGACCCTCCTCGAACGGAAGATTCCACATGACTGAAAACTGTAATAAATCTTTGCTCTAATGCCATTTTGATTTTTAAAGTGCTGCAGGAAAATAAAGGCCATATATTTAGAGAGGCTGTTAAGGTGATCAATCACTTCTCTTACCTTTTTTTGCATCTGATACATTTCAAACTTAATCAGAAGATAAGGCTGGAAGCTGCCAATCTTTTATGTGCAAATGTACAAGCCAAGGCTGCTATAGTCAAAGAGCTGGAGTTATATTCAATTCCTTCTGACTACACAGCTGCAACAACAAATTAAGCTCAAGTTTGATCACATAGTTGGCATCCCAAATGTCTTGGGAGCAATAGAGTGTGTACACTTTGTGCTACATATCCCTGCTGTCACTAAAGCTGTTTATTACAATCATAAATAGTTTCACTCGTTCAATTTGCAGGTGGTTTGTGATGTAAAGCAGCAGATTATGAATGCCAGTGTTAAAATGTTTGGGCTATGCTTGGATTTGCATCTATTGGATGTATTATTTATGTGTTATCTCTTTTTGTGGAGCTAAGGGTAAATCATTGATAGATTAAATATTCTAAGATAGCAGCGGGCTTTACATTGTTCTTCTTTATTTGTCAACAGGAAGAAGTAGTGATGGCCTTAAGAGCTGATTGTTAGCGACATACCCTCTAATGTTTTTTGATAGGCGCATCCGATTTGTTTATATGCATGGCCGTTCACGAGCGGTAACTTAAAGACACTGAGTTGTGCACAGCCTACGCAGGAACTCTTGGGTTGCTGTGTGGCCCTGCAGCTCAGAGGACATGTGTGGCCTGAATCTCCCGATATGGGAATGGGGAGTCAGTCAAGTTGCTGCTTCGTCTTAGGACTCTGAGAGAGTCTTGATGGGCACACAAGGGAAGCTTAGACTTCCATTTGCAGGGTTAGCCTGCTTGGATTGCTGCATGATTCTCTACGACAATGGGATCAGAAAGCCAGAACAACAGAGACTTGGGCTGTTTTCCCTCTACTTACCCAGATTTTTATACACTTTTTCTTAGAGCTTTTCTTAGCAGGTGTAAAGTCTGCTGAGGAGCGCAGCTCAAAGTTAATCAGCTGGAAGCAAAGTACCAAACACTCCAACATGCTCATCGGCCTGCCGACAATGTTCAACCACCCACCTAGCCAGTCCTTACCCACCCCGACAAAGTTCACCCCCTCTCTACAATGCTCATTGCTGCACCACCCCCTCCAAACCAGAAGGAAAAAAAAGTAATAAGTGGGAAATAAGAATGCTGGTCTGAACTGGTCTTGTATACCTTAAAATGGAACACCAGTAAAACTGGGAAATAAGAGTACTGGTCCAGACTGTTTTTCCATTCTCAGAATGCTCAGCTCCTCACCTCCTCCCAGCAATGCTCACCTGCCACCGCTCATACCTCCACCACTGCAACCTTCCCCCCACCCCCCGCACCCCACCCAATGCACAATGCTTACCTCCTCCTGGCAATGCTCACCTACCTCCTGACAATGTTCAACCATCCACATACACCCCGCCTCCCAACAATGGTCAGCCCCCTACCAACAATGTTCACTTCCCCCCCCAATCCCTCAACAATGCTCAACCTCTCCTGACAATGTTCACCTCCTTTCTGACTTACCTTGCGGAATCCTTGGCTCCTATCCAGCCTATGTCGGGAGAGTCTGCGTTGTTGGGGAGTGCAGGGGGAGTGGGAATAAGCACTGCTTGGGTTGAGGAGGGGGCTGGTGGAAGGGTGAGCCTGAGGGGTAAGTCAACTTTATCGTTGGGAGGAAGTGTGGGGTGAGGGAGGGGGTGAACAATATTGGAGTTGAGGAATGGGGTGAGCATTGTTTTTGGGCAAGAGAGGGGTGAACATTGTTTGGGCATGTGGGTGAGGGAGGATGGTGAGTATTGTCGGGGTCTGATGGAGGGCGGTGAACATTGTCGGGGGACAGGTAGTGCAGTGCTGGTAGATTTTCGGCCAAAATGCACAAAAATATGGCTAGAATACAGCCTCATGTGAGAAAAAAATTCCAGGTCTGATTTGGTAACGCCATTTAAAATGTAAGTTGACGAAGAAGCTTCACTGGAATTATGCTTGCCACTTGGCTTCCTGACTCTGCATCCTGCATCCTGCATCCCTGCTGGGGCCAGGGCTGGAAGGTACAAAGGCTCCAAGGTAAAATGGTAAGTGTGTCACAGTCAGTGGCAAACATACCCACATCACTGCTGACTGGGAGATTTGGCAATTGATGCTTACTCATAAAGCATCTAGAGACTCTTCAGCTAGTCGGTTCAGTTAGATGTTTAATTGCACGATTGGATTGCATGTGAGGTCTTTCCACCCACAATGAATCAGTTGACTTCTCAGGCCGAAATTTTTTTTTCTCTCATGGCTGGGTTCTGGCCATATCTTTGGTGGAATTTAGCCGAAAGTCTACCTGGACTTGTTTTGTGAGCTCCCTGCCACTTCCTGGATTTTCCATTGGAAATGACTGGGGATATACCAGATGTTTGCTTGTTCATGAGTTGGTGACTTGTAATGGAAAAAAAATGACACTGGCATCAAGAATTTCTATGGCATTGGAGGATGCAATTAAATTTTAGCTGGCTCAGAAGCTGATTCAGTTGGCACTGTTTATTGAAAACTTGAACATTTTATTTTACTTTTTGCAACAGCACAGGAACTGTTGGCTACATTACTCTGCAACAATTCTCTACTCTTTTTTAATTCCTTCATGGGAGGTGGGTGTCCCTGGCAAGGCCAGTATTTGCCCAGCTCTAATTACCCTTGAAATGAGTAGTTTGCCACAGCATTTCAGAGAACAGTCAAGAGTTAACCACATTGTTGTGGCTCTGGAATCACATGTAGGCCAGACCAGGTAAGGATGGAAGATTTCCATCCTTGAAGGACATTAGTGAACCAGATAGGTTTTTATGACATTACATAGACCAGCTTTTTTAAATTCCAGATTTGCTAATTGAATTCAAATTCTATCAGCAGCTGCGGTGTGATCTAGATTACTAGTCTAGTGACATTACCACTACATCTCCTCTCTCTGTCTCACTCGCGGTCTCTCTCTTCCCACCCCCCCACCCCCATGTCCCCCAAACAACCCCTCACCCCCATAACCCTCCCATCAGCTGAACCCCTAGTTTGAGGAAGGAGAGAGCTCACCAAAGTTAATTAATTGCCTGTTAACCTGGCTGATGTCAGGGGCACATCCTTGTGATGGGCCATGTTCCCATCTCCCATCCACTGCAGTTCCACCAGCATAAAAACCAAGCAGAAAATCGAGGCCTGATTGTTTTAACATGCACCAGTTCTCCGGCTCCACTTTTTTGTCATCTGATTTCCAGGGCTTCATCAAAATAACATTACCTGGGCTTGAAGTATGCACAGTATACTCAGTGTAACAATTGTAATAAGATGGCATTCCCAAGCACCCAATCATTTTTATCTCTCTTGACTCATGATGCACCCAAACAAAGAGGTGCCAAATAAACTTAGAGGTTCAGGGATTAAATAAATGAAAAGGCAAGTTCCAAGAGCTTCTCCAGCAATGGGGCCTTTGGCCTGATGCAATATTGGCAACTAGGACAACATTGATATTTAAGCTAATCTTAATAGAGAAATCACGACTTAAACAAGAAATATATTGCACAATAAAAATAGCAATTTGCATCTATGTTTCACCTTGAGAGCAGAGAATGCCCCAAGCAATTCCTAGAAGCATAATGAGGCACGGAATTGACAAAGGGCTAAAGGTGGAAATATTAGGGCACAAATTTATAAGCAAGCCAAATCAAACTTGATTTCCGAAGCATGCAGTGATGGTACAATAGTATAAGGAAGCCCAAGAACCAAACTAAATTTAGCCTTGAGCTTTGTCATTATGATTCAGGCAAGCTGCAGGTATCAATCTGCTGGTCCGATGTGGTCCACATATCTGGCCCTAATCAATTTTTGGACTATGAGCTGCACAGGTAAGCCCATGAGGGGGGTATGTGATTGGGAGAGGGGTGAGAGTGTCCTGACAACCCACAGAAGCACTCCTGTTCCTTCTGACTGCACATGAAATTTCAAAGCTTTGGGGACATTTTTGTTAGCAGTCTCCAGTCATCTCCTTAAAAATCACTGGTTAGACATCTCAAGGTGCAGAAAGCTTGCAAGCTTTGTCAAAATGGAGTTTAAAAATCAGGTCTGCAATGGGTGCAGGGGCCTGAACTGAATAACTTATCAGTGGCCTAAGCACCCATGCAGATCGGGCATGGATCTCTGCATTTCAAGCAATTTGTTAGCTCAATACCCATTTTATACCCAGATAAAATGATATTGAATCGCAGCTCCATTAGGAGGAATGACCAAAGATGGTAATTACAGAACCCATGGGCAGGATTTTAACCTGCAAGTTTTGGGGGTGGAGAGGGTGGGAAGGGGTTTGGGGGGTGTGCAAAACATGTCGGCATGTCAGAAACCCAATGCATTTTACTGGTGAGCTTTAGAAAGCATATGGGGAACCCCCTTGGTGATGGCCGGTCTGTGAATTAAATATGTAAAAAAGCAGTTGAAAGCACATTTAGCCTTGCATTTTGGTTTTAACTGCCAGCACATGGGTTTCCTGAGCAGTCCAGAACTCACTAGGGTCAACAGAGCAGGTCCACAGCAGGGATTGACAGGGCTGTGAAATTGGCAAGCTAAAACTTTTTGAGCACTGAAACATGACATGTGCTTCCTTTCTTAAGTGAATGGCTTTTACTCAAAGGACTTGCTCTAAGAGTGTACTTTCACTGCTTTAGAGGTGATTTCCAACATTTTGTAGTTCATATCTGTTACATTGGACTTGTCTCACTTTAGTCTGCACTTTGCAGCTGTCAGCCTTCACTGCAGCATGGGAACAGCTTATGCAGCTCTACCTTGCACCTCTGATGAGGAGCAAGAGGAGCAGTAACAGCAACACCAACATCAGCAGCAGCAGGAACAACACCAACCTTCGCTTCAACCACACACCACTCCACAGGACAGAGAGGATGGACACAGAGCTCCAGCTCAAAGGAGGTGATCCCCACAGCACAGGATACACAGACAAAGGATCAGCTTCCTGGACATGAGTGAGCACTAGTGCCTCAGGAGTTTCAGATTCTCATGCCAGGCTATTGCTGACATTTACTCCTGGGCAAAGACCTCCTGCCAAATGGACCAGATGGGGACACATGTCAGAGATGGTTGATATCACCACTGCCTTGAATTTCTTCATCTTTGGCTCCTTCCATGGATCTGCTGGTGACAGCTGCAGGATTTTATAAACTAACCATGCTCAAGTTCATCTCCCAGTTGACCAATATTATGTATGCCAAGGCCACCACTTGCATCCACTTTGCCACTGATAACACCGGTCTGAAACAAGAAGGCTCTTGGATTTGCTGCATCCAAGATACAGGATTCTGGATTCCCACAGGTACAGGGAGTCATAGAGTGCACAGATGTGAGAATCGAGGTGTCCCCAGATAATCCAAGAGTATTTATCAATCAAAAGGAATTCCACTCCATCAATGTTCAGCTGGTATATGACCACCAGAACATATTCATGCCTATCTGTGCGAAATATTCTGGAAGCTGCCATGATGCCTTCATAATGGCTTCTCAATGCCTTGGGTTGTTTGTGGAATCTGTCACCAGTCACATCTCCCTCAGATCACCATGGATTTATGGTCCATTTAAGCTCTTCAATCACTGTATTACAGATAATCTGTGACCAAACAAGTTGCCCCAGAGCTTAAGACATGAATGAGTGACTTTCTGTCACATAGGCCTGCTTCACAAAGCCTAACCCTAACGCTGTTCAGCAGCACTGAAAGTTGTTTTAATTCAGTATCCACTGATTCCACAAACAACTCAAGACATTGAGATACATGGGTAGTGTGATTTCACATTCCCACAGTGGCTGCCCTTTTCATGGAGGCGGATATCAGTGCAAAGGCCTTCAACATCATAGCACTAGTGGTGGGGATGGATTCTGCCAATCGCTCTCCAGGGGTGGACTGCCTCTGGAACTGTTGACATGACCTCACTTATTTTCCGTTGATACTCCAGAATTGTCCTCCTTATGGATGATCCTAAGGCTCAGCATCTGCATCCAACTAAGCAGAGCTCAGATTGTCCTGGAATCTCCACTGCTATCCCTGTTTCCAGCACCTGATCCTGCTCACAAGTGAGTGCATCCCACCATGTGAAAACCTAACTATCTTCCATGGAGTCGCTAACAGGATGTGTGTGTTTGAGCTGGTGGAGGGTGTGCTGGTGGAGCCCTGTGACAGATTGTGCAGTCTTCTCTGAGGAACCCCTGGCCTCCTCTTGCACCAGAAAATGTGGGATGGTTGAAGGGCTTGAGGACGATGAAAGACCTGAATTAGAACTGACAAGTGGAAATGGTCAAAGTCAGCATTGTGCAGCTGATCATATTTCAGTTAATGATGATGGCATGTGGACAGATTGTTATGTGGCATGTGGAAGTATGATATCCAATTCTGTCATTGGGTATGTGAGAAACCCACATCTCTCCATCTCTAATGATCATGCACTCCATCACCTTGCTCTGCAGCACTCAGGGTCATTCTCACTGGAGGGCCACTTCCAGTTCCCTTTCTCTCCCTGGATTCTGCTCTTTCTTCTCCTATAGTCGAGAGTTACAAGTGTGAGAAATGGATTGTGATGAGAGATTGGAGTGACAACAGGTGTGTAGGATGGACTATGAGGGCCGGGTGCAAGATGTCAATTATATAACGGTGATCAGGAGTGTTGGCTGCTTAGATGAGAATGTGATTAGGTGCCTCAAGAAAGAGAGGTATGTGAAGAGCTGCATACTGTGTCGTTATGAGGAGTGTTGTAGAGGCAAGTGCTGGGAAAATCAAGGTACGAGTTGGGACTTGAATGTGGGATGCAGCTCACTTTTGCTTTAATCGAAGAAAACCAGTTTACCCTTTTATAAGCATTCATTCACAGAGTTGCACATTACAAACATACACCTCCTAACCCAACAACCAGAGTTTCTATTATAGGGGTACAAGTTAATGCTTATTACCTGCATACAATTAAATGAGATTAATATACAATTAACAACCATCCCTGGCCTAATGAACCTCTTTCAGCATTATATACAACTGTGGAGACCATACTTCTGTTGCTAACCTCCTCAGCAACTTCAAACATTCCTTTTTTGCTTGAAAGGTTGACCTCTTCCTCCCATCTGTAGAAAACAATATTTATCTTTGGCACAGTAACAGATAAAATTGATGTGGTCCCATTCCTGTTCTGCCCCATGAATCCATGTCCACAGGCATTCCAAAGATGTATGTAGGACTCTGAGGCTGTTTTAAGGCCTGTTAGCTGGAATGTGCACTTTGGATTGTTGCACTTCATAAAACCTGGTTGGCAAGAAGGTGAGACCTGAAAATGTAAATGTTGAAATTATCTTTTCAAGCTCCAGGGTGAACAGGAAATCTCCTCCTGTTTCCACAAGAATAATTTGGAACAACTTCTGTCCTCTAGTTTTCTACATGATGGCACCATTCCCCAGCTGGACCTACCTTTCTACCTGCTGATTCTGCCTCTGACTGCCCGATTTTTCGCTGGCCCTGGGCCTGTGAGCTACAGCAGGATGACATTCAGAATATCCAGCTTGCTGGATGTATATTAGTGAGGCCTGGCTGTCAAAATGGACTTAGCACTGCTGCCTGAGGATCAGACAATTCTCTGGCCCACTTGATAGTTCAAGTCCTTCCCTATGATCTTGTCATGTAAAGCACTCTTTGAAACATTTGTTTTCCAGCCAGCAGCTTAGCATGCAGTCTGCTACTGTTTGAGTAGGATTTCCCCAGGATCTAATCATCAAGCCTGATATGCACAGAAGCTAGGAGAACTTCATAGAATCTTGCATCATTCATTCTATTTGTCGCATGCTTCAGCATTGCTCAATGACTTGGCAACAAGCTTTAAGAGGCCTGCATCGGAGTGAGGCTTAAAGCACACATGAAGAAGAGCAAGTAGAGCGAAGAGTTAATTCACGAGGAGTGGGTCTGGACTGGCTGGATGGAGGGCCAACTTGTCTCCTTCATTAGTTGCAGAGCCTGTAGTTTCGGATATTGCAGGGTTTTTTTTCAACAAAACAATATTGCTACCTGAGCAGAATTAACTGCTTTCCAAAGAAAAGTATGGGTAACAATCCACTGACCATTTGTATTTCCTGCATTTTGACAACTTAATCTATCCTTCCATATGTGAGAACTCCAGGGCAAACTACAGCTGAACTCCCAACTAATAGGGGTTTTCACTCCTGTGAGGATATCTGTTGTTAATAATTAGACTGCTGCCCAAGCCATAACAGGCTTTTCTGTCTGACTTTAGCATGCTGGCAGGGATCAATTGCATTAGGCCTCATGAGGTCATTGATGTTGTGAGGTATGTTTTCCCACAGACCCGTGTTTATATAGAGGCAGTGCCCAGCAGCAGAGCCATAGATGAAATAGGAATGTATGAGGCTATGTCTTTCACTGGGACACCATATCGAGTTTATCCAATTTCAATCTCCAATCATTACCCCAGTGCAAATGGTGGTAGGCTTTGTAAAACATTGGTAGGGCAAAACAGCTACTGGGGTATCAGC
This sequence comes from Carcharodon carcharias, assembly GCF_017639515.1. NCBI lineage: Eukaryota > Metazoa > Chordata > Chondrichthyes > Lamniformes > Lamnidae > Carcharodon > Carcharodon carcharias. The sequence continues at coordinate 142,733,832 of NC_054477.1, forward strand.
TATGGCGGAAGCACTATTAGAGTTATCTCAGGCACAAACAGAAGGAGATGGAGGACCATTTTAACCCCAAAAAGCTTCTGCTGATAGGGCAGCTACTAAACCTACTGCAACCATTGGGAAGTCACTTAGAAATTAAAGGTTAAGTGATTTTTAGGCCACTTAATTGAGTGCACATGGATTGGAGTTTCATTAAAGTACTAGTCCTGGCATATGGAATCATAGAATCATATACAACAGGAGGAGGCCAATCGACCTGTCATTCCTGTGCTTCTTCCTTGAAAGAGCTGCCCAGCTAAATTTCACTGCCACCCCATAACACCGCAAATTTGTTCTCTTCAAATACATGGCCAATTGTCTTTTGAGGGTTTCTATGGAATCTGATTCTACCACCCTTTCAAAAAGTGCACTCTGTGTTTCAACAACCCTCCATGAGAGAAATAAAAAAAACATTTTCTTCATTTCACCTCCTGTTTTTTGCCAAACATTTCAAAGCTATGCCCTTTGTTTACTGATCCATTTGCCAGAGGAAAGAGTTTTTCCCGATTTGGTCTATCACGAGAATGGTTCCAGGAATGAAGAACTTCAGTTACGTAGATGGATTGGAGAAGCTGGGGCTGTTTTCCTTGCGAAGAGAAGGTTGAGAGGAGATTTGATAGAGGTATTCAAGATCATGAGGGGTCTGGATGGATAGGTAAAAATTTTCCTATTGGTTGAAGGATTGAGAACATGAATGTCCACATTTAATGTAATTGGCAAATGAAGCAGTGGAGAAATGAAGAGAAACTTCTTCACCCAGCAAGTGGTTAGGGTTTGGAATGCATTCACTGAGAGTGTGGTAGAGGCAGGTTCAATCAAGCCATTCAAGAGTGAGTATTATCTGATTATCTGAAAAGGAAGAATGTGTAGGGTGACAGGGAGAAAGCAGGGGAATGGCAGCAGTTGCATTGCTCACTCAGAAAGCTGGCACTGACTCAATGGGCCAAATGGCCTCCTTCTGTGTTGTAATATTTATGTGATTCTGTGAAAATCCCTAATCATTTTAAATATTTTTCAGCATATTAGGTCTTCCCTTAACCTTTTCTGCTCTGAGAGCAAACTCAGCTTCTCCTGTTAACGGTTCTAACATCTTTACTCCCCCGCCCCCACCCCCCACACCCCCTCAGCCCCCAGCAAGGTAAACCTACCCAGTCAAACTTATTGTTAGCTTAAAACCTCAACTAATAGAAATTTTAGATCATTGAGGAACTTAGTTAGCTTTAGCAGCTATAGGCTGGGCCCTGCAATAAAATGTCCTCCCTCCTAGGAGTTTTCAAACCAGTAAAATTATCTCAGGGTAGAATATATCTACAGGCATATCATAGCAGAAACAACTCTTTTTAAGTTTACCAATATCAGCACTTAAAATCCTAACTTAAAAATTCTAGGATTTTGTTATCTATATGTGGGTTTGTGAGGATGTAAGTATGAGATTACAGCTCTTTATACTTGCCTATGAATATTTACCAAAAGAATCAATTATAGATTATATTATAGTAATGAATACTATATCATAGAATATATGGTACTTAGAGACATTTACTTCATTTATACAAAGAGTGACAATACTAAGAGAAGTAAATATTCAGTACTGTATCCCCTTAATAATGAGTATTAGCTATAATCAATCAAAGATGATTATAACATTCCTATTATACTTTACATTTACACACAATGTTTAAATCCACCTCAATTAATTATTGGATATTCAAACAAATATTGATTTGAAGAAGATTATACTCACAATCCTGTATAATAGGGTGCCTTTCACCTCAACCATTAAGCGGGGTTGATAGTAAACTCAACCCTTTGTATCTGAAAGATGGCTGACCTAAGTCTCTGTTTTTATATGTCTGTGTGTTGGATTTTTTAAGACCTGGACTTTGTCTCTGTGGCTCATTGAAACAGACTGGCATTGTCCATTGTAAACCACAAAAACGCATTTTTAACAAGTCTTTTCAATTTTTTTTTTTAGCTGTCTTTATGTGAATCTTTGAGGATCATTTTGTTTTTACCGCCTAATTTCTGTCAGGGATGTTTTGCTGTTTTTCAACAGTAAGGCAGTCAATGTTCTTATGAATCCCCATGCTTCTGTGTAGCGTTTTCACCAGCCTCTTGGCACTAGTTCAAATGCTGGATAGAGTATTTTATTTTTTCAACTTTCATTAATTTACTTAACACCTTAATTTCTTCATTAAATGGTTCACTTCCTTTACACTTCAATCTCTTTACAGAATTGAAGCCCTGGAAAATCTCATCTCAATACTTCTCAGGGGCTCAACATTTTTTTATGGTGCCCAGAATTGTACACAATGCTCCAGCAGAGGTCTAACCAGTCTTTTGTAAAGGTTTAGAATGACTGTCTTACTTTCACATTCAATCCAACTGTTTACACGTAGCTGAATTTCCTTTGCTTCAGTGCCTAGCCCAATAATCTTCCTTGTTGCAGCAGTTCTGCAATGCCATCTCCTTGGTTAATACATCATTCTGCTTTGAACGTTGTTGCAGGGTGACCCTCTCCTTGCCAGACAAATGCCTTTGTGTCGCAAAATTGTAGTAGGTCTACACTGAAATGTTACAAAAGCAAAATACTGAGAATGCTGGAAATCTGAAATTTAAAAAAAAAAAGTGCTGGATAATCTCAGCCAGTCAGGCAGTACCTGTGGAGAGAAACCGAGTTAACATTTCAGGTTGAGCCACCTTTCATCAGAGCTCAATTACATTGTAATGTTTCCCACATCAGGCATTCAAAGTGCTGTTTCAAGATGCCAGTCGTAAGGCAGAATTTTGCCCCCAGAAAGCAGGCGGGCTCCACCAGCTCGGTGGCGGGCGGACAGCCACCCCCCGCCACCGAAATGGGGCCCGTCGCCATTTTGAGTGGGCGGGCCAATTAATTCCTGCCCAGCGGCCTTCCCGACAGGAAGCGCTATGTGCACTGCTCCATGAGGCAAAGTCCTGTCTCAGGGAAATTAGTGACAGGTAAGAAAAGTCAAAAAATAGAAAAATTAAAAAATTATTAACATGTCCCCCTCATGTGAAAATGTCACTCGAGATGGGACATGTTAATAAAAATGACATAAACTTTATTAGACTTATTAAAAACGGACATGAAACCTCATCCCGCCAGTGGTTGAGGTTTCATGCTTTATCAGAAGCCCGCTGGGGCTCCTGGCCTGCCCGCCAGCTTTAAGGTTGGACGGGCAGGTCTTTAATTATCTTAGTTAGCCTGTCAATGTCATTAATTTCACTGTCTGCCCATCTTCCTAAAAATTTAAAGGGACCGGGATGACGTCGGGGGTTCCTCCTGATGTCATCCCATGTCATTTCCCGTCGGCGAGCAGGCCCCACCCCCAAATTGCCGACAGGAAATTTCAATCCATAGACTTTATTAGAATCTTGAGGGATGCATGAGGCTCACTGTGCCTGTGCTCAGCTTCTGTCCATGGCTCATGCAACATGTCAATGGCCACAGTTGAAGATAGAAGCCTTGGCTCCCAAAATACCTGGATTGAGAAATGGCATAAATTTGTAACTGTGTCTTCATGGGGACAGGAGTTTTTGCACAGGCCTAATATGTGCTAGGTTGCATTGCAAATCCATCATAAATTCCACTGGGCTCCAGGGAGTGCTGAAAACCATAGGCTCTCCAAGAGGCAGCTAGATAGAAATAAGAGTCTTTTATAAAGTGCTGTCAAGGAAACAATGAGTAAGCAAGCAACTTAAAGCCAACTTCCACTTAAACTAGCTTGAGACTGAGTATTGAATATTAGCTTTCTCTGTGCAATCATCCTCTTCATTTTTCTTTCTTAACTGTGAAAAAGCAGCTTGCCTCTATAATAATCTGGCCAAGATTAGAAATAATGGGTGGGCAATGATTGAGAAAACCCAGTCTATTACCAATCTCTGCAGCTGTACATTGAAGTCACAATGTTTTACACAACCATGTCAGCACACTTGCATTATCTTAATCATTGATATGCATGTTGAGTACAATTAGACATTGATATTGCACATAACTCAACCAGTTAATATGCTCAATCTTCATCTTTGCTGCATATAAGGCAGTCAGTGGGTAGGATGACTGAACCGTCTGCCCAATCACGTCGGGGATAAACTCCATCGATTTTAGTGGTTGAATCTCATGTACATGGAAGAGGAACCACCAATCCCAATCACAAAGCTTGCCATTTGAGAGAGCAGGAAATTCAGTGGACCAGTTTCTCATCATGGCAATGCAGCAGCATTTTAAAGGGAATAACAAGCTTTGAATGGAGCAGCAAATTTCAGTGTCAGGGAAATTTTAATAGTGTGCACAACAGCAAGGAGATTAAATTATGGAACCCTTTTAAGCTCACTATATTCTAGTGACTGAAGAAATTAGTGCAGAATCTGTTTCCAGCATTCCTTAACTGCATCAAAAGATACTTTTAAATGTCATTGCAAATGGTAAGCTCTTGGCCTGTAACAACCATGATTTGCGGTGGTTAAGGAAGTAGCAATGGCGGTGCTAATTGACACAAAAACTGCTTTCGGTCTCCTAACAATGTCCAACATCTAATGTTCACCAGAGCACATGCATTTAAATCAATGTCCGTTCAAATATAGGAATAGCCGAACTCTTTGTGGTAAGCTTATGATTTTTTACTGCAACTTTATCCCGGCTACTGCTCATTTATTGACAATAATAGGGAGATAGACGAAAATCAGATATAGGGCAGAATCATCCCAGATTTGATGAATGATGTCCATTCTACCAGGGTAAGTCATTCTTCTCATCATTCTCAACTCACACACTCACAAACCTATCACACATCCACAAGGCCATCACTCATTGCTGATTCAAGGGACATCACCATTCACTCTCTCACAGTCACCATCATTGTCCTCACCCCATCCATGGGACCACTTGCCACCCATACGTGCCAGGCATACTTATCATTTGGCCTGACAGGTGTCCTGCTTACACTTTGTCCATCTCTATCCATGCAGGACAATCTGGCACACAACAGGGAGAGGTCGCAGACCGGTGGGAGAATGCCTGAAATCAAGGTCCTCACGGACTTTGAAAACAGAGCCATCCAGCTGGCCAGCAACGGTCTGGACTGTTCCTGTGCTGATGGTGAGGCTGGCAGTGCTCTATTAAGTGAGGACTTAGCAGTGCAACATCCATCAGATAATCGTGAGTGATGTGTCCTGTTTCACAGGCCACTGCCATGCACTAATTGTCTCCTCTTGCTTCCGCAGGCACATCTGGGGAACAACCTTTGGAGGCCATGACCCAGGGCCTCTAATAAGCCCCGAAGAGACATCTGAAGGGGAATCTGGAGGCACCCTCCTTGAAGTCCTGTCACAGCGCTCACCTACACTCTCCACCAGCGCAAAGACACACACCTCAGTGGGACCTAGTTTTAGGGTAGCCTCAGGAGCACAATCTGGTGAGCACATCACACTGTCTGATCCACAACAGGTGGTGGCAGGGACTTCCCTGGCGCCCGGCACTTGGAGGATTGCCGGAGGCCAGAAATTGCTGAGTCTGAGTCAGATGACGAGCCTCTGGACTCAATCATGTCACAGTTGCTGGAGCTGCAAAGGCAAGCTCGGAAACATCAGGAAGGGATTTCCGCTGCACTGCTCAGGTTGCAAGGCATGATGGAGGAGACTATCCACCTTCACCCTGAGATGATAGCACTGGTATGTCAACGCACTGAGGTCAACACTGGTAGGATGGTGGCCGCCATGGAGACCTTGGCCCAGGACATCGGTGTTATGGCACAGCCGATGATAAATGCTGTGCTGCTCAAATTCTAAAGGGAAACTTGAAACAATTGCCATAACTGTCTTGGAATTTGCATAAATTTCGAGATGCAGTAATAATAAGACCACAAAGTTTTATAGGTTTCTTACAAAACTAAATTAAACCTTTATTAATAGATGAAATGATTTTAAGTACATAGATTGATCTACAAGATATTACTATGATAGCTTCTAAATCCCCTAATCTAACTCGTAGTTACACTTTCATTAAGGCAACAGTAAGACACACAGATTTCAAAAGACCCAGGCAAAGAAACACGGTACCCTGAACAATCCAATTCAAAGTGAATTTTCTTAACTTCAGTCCTTTGTAGACAGCAGCTTCAGGCTTAGATGCTGGAGGGTATAACACTTATTGGATCTTAGAATGCCTACCCTTACACCCAACCAATGCTCCTTTATACATATATTCTACTTTGAATGCAAATTCCCACTGTTTCACTATGTTTTTGGACTTTATGGGCTGAATTTTGCCCTTGATAGGTGGGCGGGCCCCACCGGCTCAGCAGCGTGCGGGCAGTCGATCGCTGCCGCCGAAAGGGGCCCCTTCGCCATTTTGAGTGGGCGGGCCAGTTAAGGCCCACCCAGCAGGACACCCAATGGGAAGCGCGAAAGAGTGCACAGCTCGCTGAGACTAAGTGCTGTCTCAGGGAGATTACTGACAATCTAAAAAACTTTAAAAATAGAAAAATAAAAAAATTATTAACATGTCCCCCTCATGTGACAATGTCACACGAGATGGGACATGTTAATAAATATCAAATAAAGTTAATTAAAGATTTTTAAAACAGACATGAAACCTCATCCCGCCAGTGGATGAGATTTCATGTATTATCAGGAGCCCGCTGGGGCCCCTGGCCTGCCCGCCAGCCTTCAGGTTGGACGGGCAGGGCCTTTAATTGGCTTAATTATCCTGCCAATGGCTTCATTTGGCCATTGACAGGTCGGCGGGTGGACAGCTGATTTCTCTGTCCACCTGCCTTCCTGAATATTTAAATGGGGTGGGATGACATCGGGGGTTCCTCCTGACATCATCCCGCATCATTTTCCCATCGGTGAGCGGGCCCCGCCCCCAAATTGCCGACGGAAAAATTCTGGCCTACCTCTCTGATAGTAAAAATCTCTCATAGTACCAATTTTACCAGCAATCTTTGTGAAAAATAGACACAGTGGACAGAATTTTGCCCTTGGCAGACGGGCTTACGGGGTTGGCTGGGGGTGGTCGGTAAGCCAACTGCTGCCCGCGATTGGCACTGCGCCATGATTTCACACTGGTAGGCCAACTAAGGCCTGCCCAGGGTGAAACGTGAGCCTGTGCGTGGCTTGGCGGCGGGAGAGTGCAACCCAGCCGAGCTCGAACTTAGTGCATGCGCGCGAGTGAAGAGATATATTAAAAAAAAAATTAAAATATAACAACGTAATAAAATGTGGCCCCTCATGTGACAGCAGGGACATGTTATTAGTGAAAAGTTAAAGTTTTTATTTTATTTTTATTTGCTTTCGGAAACCTCATCCCGCCCGTGGCCTTTTATCCTCCCCGCCAACCGTTAGGTTGGACGGGCAGCAAAAACTTTACGTTAATTGAAAACATAATGACCTTAACGGGCCTTGTAATTGTCGATGGGCGCGCTGCTGGCTCCAGCGCATGCCCACCAACTGAACTATCGCGCGACTGCACGTTGACTTCGGCATGTTTGGCCGATGTCAACGCACGTCACTTAATGCGTGAGCAGGTCGGGCAGGTCGGCCCGTCTGCTGAACGACAATTTCTGCCCACTGTCTCTGAATTCTCCTGGAAACTGTGCCCACGTGTGCAGGATGCATTTCTGGTGGTCGCATGCCAGCTGCATATTCAGTGAGTGCAACCCCTTGTGGTTGATGTAGTCCATCGTGCGTAGTGACGGAGACCTGAGTACAGTCAATCACACCCTGCAACTGCGGGAAACCCGAGGTCTGGGCGAATCCAATCACTCTTGCATTCTGGCTGTCCCGGTACCGGGCGAAATGCACTCAGTTGTGTGCCCTCGTGAAGATGGCATCCCTGACCTCATGGATGCATTTGTGGATCGAGGCTTGTGAGATCCCACAGAGGTCACCTGTGGAGCCCTGAGCGCCACGGTCACATTCATAGCTACTGGCAGTGGATGCCCTCCAGGTCCCCAAGGCGCCAACTCCTGCAGTAAGTGGCAGGTGTGACCAACCAGTTCCCTAGACAAGCGCCGTTTTCGGCGACGCTGGTTCTCGGTCATCTGCAGGAATGAAAGGTGGTGTCTGTAGACTCTTTGCCAGCTGACGGGTGCAGGCTGTGGCTGCTGATGGGATGAGAGGCTACCGCTGGGTAAACAGAGGTCGGGGCAGTGCATTCAGCATCTTGGGCCGGCTGGGAGGCCGCCTTTGCCAGCATGCCACAGCAGGCCAACCAGAGACATCTCGCGGTGGCTCGTCAGTGGCCTGTGTGGGAGCCTCAGCCGCTCCTTCTTCCTGAGGTTGCTGCTCCTGCCTCTGCTAAGCCAGGCTCCTCAGCTGCTCTCTCCTCTGTCGTCTTTGCTCTCTGTAGGCCATCAGGCATACAGCTAGCTCACCAGGCTCCATATTCCTTATGTACTCCTCCTGCAGGAAGAAAGAGAGAGATGTGTTGCTAGCGTGGGCGTACTAAGAACCTGTCCTGGTTAAGTGTGAAGGTCCCTTAACGCTTCCCAGAGAGTGCTGGCCAACGCTTGGCCGGAGATTCGTGTGCTGCATGACTGCCTGAAACCCCACCTCCCTCTGCGCCACTCCACCCGACCGATTGGTTGCAGCTTTGGCGATTGGACTGCATGCTGTGCTCTTAGCTCAGGCTCAGGCATTCTCCTAACCCGCACTGTTAGCTTGAACCACAGGGTGAGACTGTTTGAAATCGGGATGCTGACATTGCAAGGTGCTGTGAGCACCTCCAGTAGTGGCAGCTCCATGGCCAGCTTTAGCAAGAAGATTGTACAATATGTACAGCAGTCATCCAACTGTTCTGCCATCTACTAAAATGCTCATGGCTGCAATCTGTGCCAGTAGGGAAAGCTTTGGCGCATTTGGTGGCACTTTGATGCCTCTGCATTGCTTGAGTGGGTAGATAAGCTGAAGCCCGACTCTAGTCATATCAATGTGGCTGCGCCTGAACTGTCTCAGCTGCAGAGGGTTCGTCACTTTACACAGGTTCTCCTAATTCGTGGCCCCTTCCCTCGCCCACCCTATCCCTCACCCTGAATGCTCCTGCGCTATATTCAATGGCAAGGCTGCCCTTGACCACCTCCCCCATAAGTCACCTCAATGTCAGGGCTGTCCTTGTTGGGGGGGGGCACCTCCACCACCCCATCCCCGCAATGCCCCTCAAGTTTGAAGTCCAAAAAGCGACCATGGCAAGCGCTGCACGTTGTTGCTCTCAATGTGCAGCTCAAGAGCATGCCTTTCATATGCTGTTGTAAAGCCTGTCAACGTGCTTTCCCACCGATGTGGATGGATAACCCTGCGGGCGGGGGGTTGAGAGGGGTGGGGGGGGACGGAGGGTGCATGGGAGCAATTCAGGCAGGCTGGCCTAATGATATGCTGATGTGTTATTGTGAGGTTCCCGATGTCCGATGGTGGGAAACGCGGCCAGCCATCAGCCGGCTGAGCAGACTGTCGTGAACTGGTTTCACGCTGTCGCCAAACTGATGCGACGAAAACATGCGTGATACCAGTGGGCATGGAAAATCCCGGCCATAATGTCAACACAATGAAGCTGCTCCTCTTCAAAAAATGGGGTCAACATATATACTGATTTTTGGACCTGTATTCTGTACGCTATCTATTCTGGATAATTGATAAAATACTTATAACAAAACTATAACGTGAAATTCACCCTGGACATTTCACTGTATAGTGTTCATAAAGCTGCTGACCACATCAGCATTGCCTGAACTACATGCCTTTTAATATTAGAATGCATACAGCATATATCACAATTCAGTAGGGAATTGGATATAAACTTGCAAATGCAAAATTTCACAGGGCTCTGTGCAAAGAATAGGGGAACAAGACTAATTGGATAGCTCATTCAAAGAGCTGACACAGGCACGATGAACAAAATGGACTCCTTCTTTGTCGTATAAGCCAATGGGTGGAATTTCATCTGCTGGGGGTGGGGAGGGGGGCGTTGGATATTCAGTCTTCTATAAGATGTTGGTGGTTTGCTGTGCCTTGCAAAGCATGGTGCTGCAGAGAGGAAAGGAGCTGCAGGAGGAGGAAGCTGCAGACCAATCGTCATCTTCTGAGGAGGAGGAGGAAGACATACATGATGTGGCCAGGGCAGCTATAGCTGCAGATCTGGATGCTAGAAACATCCACGCTGGTCTCATGGAGGCATGGCTCAGATGACGAACGCGTGTAAAACTGTAACTCTGAACACTCTAGGCCCCTGAATCCCCAGCACAAAACATTCCCACGGCCATAAATCACTCCAGTACAAACACACAGTCCACAATGCCTCCACTCGGGCTGTCCCATTCTGATGAAGCCTTTTGTCTGTTGGGGAATTGCAATGCTTCAACGAAGAGGGCAAGACACACAATAACTTTCCTCATTTACTGTATCAACAATTAAGCAACATTTACATGGTTACAAACAGCCAACTGCAACCATGAAGTCTTCCTCTCCTGCTTCCTATCACTTCTACAAGGTACTATCCCAGCGGCTTCAGCAGAGCTGAAGGCAGACAGCTCATTCCCCTGCTCTGACACATGAGATATTCTGGCAAACGTCCCCTAGATTTTGGAGCCTGTGAGGGCCTCACCAAAGGCTGCTCCACTGTGCAAAGATGGAGTTTGTTCCTGGGACATGAGGCAGCATGTAGACCTCTGTGTGTGGAGGATGGAGGGCTGGGGGCGATGGCGGGGAGGGGGGAGGGTGGTGGGTGGAAAGGACCAAGGGCTGAGTAGTGTGGGCACCTTGAGAAGAGTCCCCATTTCCACATGCACATTTTCCATCCTCCCTCTCATGGCCCACCTTTATGTTCCGACTAGCCAAGAGCAGATGGCTGCGTGTCAGTGCAATGTTCAGTCAGCAATATGCTTTGTTTGATCCTCTGCAAACTAGTTGGCACCCAGAGTGTGCAGGCCATTGGTGTGGGCCAACATGCATTTGGTGACCTGCCATATCCAATTCCTGTGAGCATGACCAGTCTTTCAGTGGAGATGGTCATCAGTGTAGATGCCTGCGACATCCTGCTGTCACGTTAGAGTTGAATTCCTCCATTTTCTCTGCAAGGGTGTGCACTGCCTCTGGATTCTCAGACAGGTGCACATACATTTCCCATTGCTGATCCTTAAGTACCCTTTTTATTGATTACATATGAAGTTACCTTTGTCCAGCTGAGCAGAGCTTGGAGTGTCCTTTCCCCTCTGATAGGGACACTCCACTTCTGTCCCTGAATCCAGCACCTGCTCCTGCTCACATGTGATGTGCTCTTCACGATGTGCAATCTTATCAATCTGAGATGCTGGGCTCAATAAGAGTTGTTTATCTTTGCTAGTGGAAGGTGCACAGGATCATTGATAGCGTACCTTCAGCGTTCTGGTCCCCCACTGAAGACTTCTCGGGCTCCTCCTTAACCTCCTCTGTCAGGACACGCAATGCACCTATGGAGATGAAAGTCATGAGCTCACACTGAAATAGGGATCGAAGTTCACGTGTGAACGCATTGGTGACATTGATTTACCATGAGTGGCAGTTAAGTGCCAAGTGACAGTGTGATATCTGATGCTGTTACCAGATCACTGAGCCAGTCCTAGCTTTCCGTTGCAAATGGCCAGTACTTAGTGCCACCCTGTGGATCTCAAGTGTTTCCCCCTGGATTGTTGTCAGGGTGGCCATGGCTGCAGCTCCATCCCTGATTCTCTGCTTCTTCTTTGAGTTCATAGAGTCATAGAGTCATAGAGGTCTAAAGCATAGAAAAAGGCCCTTCGGCTCATAGAGTCTGCACCGGTCAAACAAGTACCTACCTAACTACTCTAATCCCATTTTCTAGCACGAGGCCCATAGCCTTTTATGCCATCGCATCGCAAGTGCACAACCAAATGCTTCTTAAATGTTATGAGGGTATCTGCCTCTACTATCCTCTGGGTGAAAAAATTCTTCCTCACATCCCCTCTAAACCTCCTGCCCCTTACCTTAAATCTATGCCCCCTGGTTATTGATCCCTCCACCAAGGAGTAAAGTTCCTTCCTGTCGATCCTATCTATGCCCCTCATAATTTTATACGCATCAATCGTGTCCCCCCTCAATCTCCTCTGCTCCAGGGAAAATAACCCCAATCTATGCAATTTCTTCTCATAACTAAAACTCTCCAGCCCAGGCAACATCCTGGTAAAATCTCTTCTGCACTCTCTTTAGCTCCATCACATCCTTCCTATAATGCGGATTCCAGAACTGCACACAATATTCTAGCTGTGGCCTAACCAGCGTTTTATATAGTTCCAGCATAACCTCCCTGTTCTTATATTCTATGCCTTGTCTAATAAAGGCAAGTATCCCATATTCCTTCTTAATCGCCTTATCTACCTGTCCCGCTACCTTAAGGGATCAGCTGACATGCACACCAAGGTCCCTCTGATCCTTGGTACTTCCCAGGGTCCTACCATTCATCGTGTATTCCAGTGCCTTGTTTGTCCTGCCCAAATGCATCACCTCACACTTATCCGGATTAAATTCTATTTGCCACTTATCAGCCCATCTGACCAGCCCATCTATATCCTCCTGTAATCTAAGGCTATCCTCCTCACTATTTACCACCCCACCAATTTTCGTGTCATCCACAAACTTACTGATCAACCCTCCTACATTCAAGTCTAAATCATTTATATATACCACAAACATCAAGGGACCCTGTGGAACCCCACTGGACACAGGCATCCAGTCACAAAAGCACCCCTCAACCATCACCCCTTGCTTCCTGCCACTTAGCCAATTCTGGATTCAATTTTTCAATTTGCCAAATTGCCTTGGACCCAATGGTCTCTTATCTTTGTTATCTGTCTCCCATGTGGGGCCTTATCAAAAGCCTTGCTGAAGTCCAAGTAGACAACATCAAAAGCATCTCTTCTCCTGCAATAAAATTGGACAGGAAATGTAAAAAATATTTACTAATACTCATGTGAAAACATCAACTGTGACTGATAGCAGTGATGGAAGACAACCTAGAGTTCAGGCAGGGGGAAGGGGGGAAGTGGAGCAGCCTTTCCATGTCTTGCCTCCATTCTATACTAGTTTCCTGCTTTTCATTTGTAAGAAAAGGCAGAGAGCTAGGAGTGTGAGAAGTGAATGAATTGGTGAGAATATACATTTGATGAGGGTGACTGTGAGCAACAGGAGCGAGAGGGCAATAGGATGAGGGGAGTGTGAGTCTGAGCGCTTTCTGTTCAGATGGAAATTTTAGGAGGAAGCTGTAGAGAAAGGAATGGATATGACAGTAATGTGTGTATTTCAGAGGAGTGCTGTGCAGGTGAATGCTAGGGAGGTGGGAAAGTGATGGTTGCCAGCTGAGAGTTGTGGATCACTCTCTTTGCAGGGCCTCTTGAGGCAAGTAAACCTTTTGCGGCACTGGGTCCAGGTCCTGGGCCTTACAATCCTGCTGTTCACCTCCTCTGCAATTTTCATTAACACCGGCTTGGTGAGGCTGGCTGGCAGGACTCCTCCTTCAGTTATCAGAGAAGAAGATGTCTCCTTTTGCCCTCACTGCATTCAGCATGACCTCCACGGCTAAATTTGAGAACTGGAGCTGGGGCAGGGAGAGTGGGGGGAGTGGGACAGCCTTCCCATGTCTCGCCCTCATTCTGCACCAGCTTCCTATACTGCTATTGTGAGTCCTGCTTTGGTGCTTTTGAATAGAGTTCATTTATTGCTTGCTTAGATGTGTCATCCACCCACCCTCCCTTGATTGATCAGACAATCGAAAAATAGGATGATAATGCCATGGTTTGGCGACAGATACTCAGCAAAGCTCACTAATTAATCAAGTGGATTCCAAACCCGGAAATGGTCCCACCATTTCAGCAAGGGCTAAGCTGATAAAGTTCCACCCAATGACCCTAAGTGAATGAGCACGTTTAGTCTAAAGACGGCAGGATCCGAGACTTAATAATTAGCAGCTTTGTGATGATGTGGATGAAAAGAAGTTGGAGAAATTTAACCAAGGCTCATATTTAAATCCAAAGCTCATTGTTCAACCAGAGGAGTAATGTGCTGATGTTTACATATTAAGCTGCAACTAACATGGCAACATAAGAGGAAGAAATGTTCTGAAGTCTTACTGAATTTTTTCCCTTTGGATATATCGTAGAGATGAGTCAAAAGTCACCTTGTCTGTGTGAGATTGCCTCGGCTTGCACCACTATCACACATCTTTCCTTAGATCTACATTGCATTCTGCAGTAAAATAAAGTCATTTCTTCTTCCATCATTTTCACCAGTCACAACTGATGTTTTTACGTAGGCGTTAGAAAATATTTTCTACATTTTCTGTCCTATTTTATAGCTTGTGGGCACAGATTTCTGATGTGTTTTATTTAGTTTCTGTAGGGAATATTTCACTTGGGAATAATTTGAGGTGAACTTACCATTGGATCAATAATAGTTGTGAAGGCAGAACAATGATTTTGGGTGATATTTGCATTGACTTTCACACCTTGGCAACGGCTTATCATAGCAATAAATTTTTTACATTGTCAAAATAATTATTTTGTTTTGAACAATCCAGGAATTTCCTCAGAGCTGCATTTGCCTTTCTCCACGTTTCTGGCAGAGTTACACCAGCAGAGTGGGAAGACCTCTGAGAAAATATCTGGTTTATTCTAAACATTTCCAGCTATTGACAGATGGGAGCAGTACATCTCATGTATGTTTTCTCTATTGCTGTTTTGTGGGAAGAAATGAGATAATTCTCAAGGGTTTAACGTAGTCTGCAACTGATTCCCCAGTAGTTGAACGAGAACTGTAGTTTTCCTTAGAGAGTTAAACTTCATGCTTGAGATTTCATTCAAATTACGCATTAAGCAAACACAAGCTGAAGGCAAAGTAAAGCAGACTTCCCATTTTCAGTACAGATTCTGAGTTATCAATTAACCCTTGGCTCACCTAAGGAGCTGTGAAGACATGATACACTCGAGATAATGAAGATGCTATTTGACTTAACTACAATATAATTATCAAAGTAATCACGACAAGCATATCAATACGGCACAATTGCCAGAACCACAGTTGGAGAGTTCCGGATCAATTTAATATAGCGTGATAAAAGTTTTTAAAGTCAAAATATTACATTCCATGTCCTTTGTAAAATTATTGATGTTATCAAGCCTTATTACCATCCAGCCACTCCCTGTCAAACATCCAGTGCCCTTGGGTCGAGCAACTCCCTTTTATCTGAGCTTCATATCTTGTCCTTTTGTTGTTTTCTTGGGGCTCTGTTAAAAAAGCTTCTTAGATTCCAAATTATCAATATTCTTAAGGACCTTGAATAATACAAAAAACGTCCTCTCAGTCTCCTCTTCACTTGTGTAATGAAACTCGCATTTTGCATTCTTTCCTTGTCGCTTAGGTTTCTGATGCCAAGTCTCAGACAGTTAGTGCTTTGCTGCACCATTCCAGTGAATAGTAACACTTGGTGCTGTAAATTCCACTTACTGAAGCTGCCACTGTTGTGCTCAACAACATTTACAGAAAGTTATTCAGGATAGTAGCATTATATTATGTTTGTGTCTTTACATTTTGTGCCATATCACCTTGACTAATCACCTTCATCATCCATTTGCCAGTATTGACTTTGGTTAGCTCAACAGGAAGACTATAAAACTATATAACATTGCCTTACTACTTGGCATTAATCAATCAAAATATTTGAAAATCTCCTGGCAAGTAGATTGTGATGTGCCCTTTGCAGAAATAACTTATATTTGATCTCCAAAATGCAATGTATACTCAATATTTATCTGTTTATGTGATGCCTTATTTTAGGCATCAGCCTAAGCTTAGTGGCCACACTCTTGCCTCTTATTCAGAAGGATCTGGGTTGAAGTCTCACTTCTGGAGTTTGAACATATAATTCAGGCTGACACTTCAGAGCAACATGGAGGTTCCTCGTGTCCTGGCCTATACTTATCCTGGAACAAACATGTGAAGCAGACAATCTGGTCATTTATTTCATTGCCATTTGAAGGGCCTTACTGCGAATAAAATGCCTGCCACATTGCCTGCCTTAAAAGAATGACCACCATCCAAAAGCATGCCATTGGCTGTAAAACACTTGGGGACACCTTGAGGTTGTGAAAGCTGCTGTCGGCATGCAAGTCTTTCAGTCTTTTTTCCTTTTGCAATGGAGTCATGCTCATAGTTTTGTCACTCTACAAAAAGAAACTAATAGCACATAAAAGTGAGGCAGATCTGAAATGCAATGGGTTTCACCCCTGATAGTCATCATTAGTTGTCTATAGGGACACAGGAGCAGAATAGGCCATTTGGCCCCTCGAGCCTGCTCCAGCACTTAACTAGATCATGGCTGATCTTCTACTCAATGCCACCTTCCCACACAATCCCCTATCCTTTAGTGTCACTGGTACCTAGAAATCTAGCGACATCTGTTTTGAACATACTTGATGACAGCCCTCTGGGATAGGGGTTCCAGAAACTTTCAACTGAGTAGAGAATTGGAACAAAAAGAATGGCAATTGCTGCCTGGGGTTTTTTCCCAAAATATTTGACATAATATTCTTGAAGCCACATAAAATGTTTATGGACTGAAAATATTTTCTGTTCGGTTAGACATTAACATGCTCTGCAGATCCATACACTATACAGTCAGTAGCATTTCTGAAACAAAAACAGAATTACCTGGAAAAACTCAGCAGGTCTGGCAGCATCGGCGGCGAAGAAAAGAGTTGACGTTTCGAGTCCTCATGACCCTTCGACAGAACTTGAGTTCGAGTCCAAGAAAGAGTTGAAATATAAGCTGGTTTAAGGTGTGTGTGTGGGGGTGGGGTGGGGGGGGGGCGGTGGGGGGGGGCTGAGAGAGAGAGAGAGAGAGAGAAGTGGAGGGGGTTGGTGTGGTTGTAGGGACAAACAAGCAGTGATAGAAGCAGATCATCAAAAGATGTCACCAACAATAGAACAAAAGAATGCATAGGTGGTAAAGTTGGTGATATTATCTAAACGAATGTGCTAATTAAGAATGGACGGTAGGGCACTCAAGGTATAGCTCTAGTGGGGGTGGGGAGAGCATAAAAGATTTTAAAATATTTAAAAATAATGGAAATAGATGGGAAAAGAAAAATCTATATAATTTATTGGAAAAAAACAAAAGGAAGGGGGAAGCAGAAAGGGGTCGGGGATGGGGGAGGGAGATCAAGACCTAAAGTTGTTGAATTCAATATTCAGTCCAGAAGGCTGTAAAGTGCCTAGTCGGAAGATGAGGTGTTGTTCCTCCAGTTTGCGTTGGGCTTCACTGGAAGAATGCAGCAAGCCAAGGACAGACATGTGGGCAAGAGAGCAGGGTGGAGTGTTAAAATGGCAAGCGACAGGGAGGTTTGGGTCATTCTTGCGGACAGACCACAGGTGTTCTGCAAAGCGGTCGCCCAGTTTACGTTTGGTCTCTCCAATGTAGAGGAGACCACATTGGGAGCAACGAATGTAGTAGACTAAGTTGGGGGAAATGCAAGTGAAATACTGCTTCACTTGAAAGGAGTGTTTGGGCCCTTGGACGGTGAGAAGAGAGGAAGTGAAGGGGCAGGTGTTGCATCTTTTGCGTGGGCATGGGGTGGTGCCATAGGAGGGGGTTGAGGAGTAGGGGGTGATGGAGGAGTGGACCAGGGTGTCCCGCAGGGAGCAATCACTACGGAATGCAGATGGGGGGGGGTAAAGGGAAGATGTGTTTGGTGGTGGCATCAGGCTGGAGTTGGCGGAAATGGCGGAGGATGATCCTTTGAATGCGGAGGCTGGTGGGGTGATAAGTGAGGACAAGGGGGACCCTATCATGTTTCTGGGAGGGAGGAGAAGGCGTGAGGGCGGATGCGCGGGAGATGGGCCGGACACGGTTGAGGGCCCTGTCAACGACCGTGGGTGGAAAACCTCGGTTAAGGAAGAAGGAGGACATGTCAGAGGATCTGTTTTTGAAGGTAGCATCATCGGAACAGATGCGACGGAGGCGAAGGAACTGAGAGAATGGGATGGAGTCCTTACAGGAAGCGGGGTGTGAGGAGCAGTAGTCGAGGTAGCTGTGGGTGTCGGTGGGTTTGTAATGGATATTGGTGGACAGTCTGTCACCAGAGATTGAGACAGAGAGGTCAAGGAAGGGAAGGGAAGTGTCAGAGATGGACCACGTGAAAATGATGGAGGGGTGGAGATTGGAAGTAAAATTAATAAATTTTTCCAAGTCCCGACGAGAGCATGAAGCAGCACCGAAGTAATCATCGATGTACCGGAGAAAGAGTTGTGGAAGGGGGCCGGAGTAGGACTGGAACAAGGAATGTTCCACATGCCCCATAAAGAGACAGGCATAGCTGGGGCCAATGCGGGTATCCATAGCCACACCTTTTATTTGGAGGAAGTGAGAGGAGTTGAAGGAGAAATTGTTCAGCGTGAGAACAAGTTCAGCCAGATGGAGGAGAGTACTGGTGGATGGGGATTGTTTGGGCCTCTGTTCGAGGAAGAAGCTAAGGGCCCTCAGACCATCCTGGTGGGGGATGGAGGTGTAGAGAGATTGGACGTCCATGGTGAAGAGGAAGCGGTTGGGGCCAGGGAACTGGAAATTGTTGATGTGACGTAAGGTGTCAGAGGAATCACGGATGTAGGTGGGTAGGGACTGGACAAGGGGAGAGAGAAAGGAGTCAAGATAACAAGAAATGAGTTCTGTGGGGCAGGAGCAAGCTGAGACGATCGATCTACCGGGGTAGTTCTGTTTGTGGATTTTGGGTAGGAGATAGAAGCGGGCCGTCCGAGGTTGGGCGACTATCAGGTTGGAAGCTGTGGGAGAAAGATCCCCAGAGGAGATGAGGTCAGTGACAGTCCTGGAAACAATGGCTTGATGTTCAGTGGTGGGGTCATGGTCCAGGGAGAGGTAGGAGGAAGTGTCTGCGAGTTGACGCTCAGCCTCCGCGAGCCTCAGCTTGCTCCTGCCCCACAGAACTCATTTCTCGTTATCTTGACTCCCTTCTCTCTCCCCTTGTCCAGTCCCTTCCCACCTACATCCGTGATTCCTCTGACACCTTACGTCACATCAACAATTTCCAGTTCCCTGGCCCCAACCGCTTCCTCTTCACCATGGTCGTCCAATCCCTCTACACCTCCATCCCCCACCAGGATGGTCTGAGGGCCCTTAGCTTCTTCCTCGAACAGAGGCCCGAACAATCTCCATCCACCAGTACTCTCCTCCATCTGGCTGAACTTGTTCTCACGCTGAACAATTTCTCCTTCAACTCCTCTCACTTCCTCCAAATAAAAGGTGTGGCTATGGGTACCTGCATGTGTCCCAGCTATGCCTGTCTCTTTATGGGGTATGTGGAACATTCCTTGTTCCAGTCCTACTCCGGCTCCCTTCCACAACTCTTTCTCTGGTACATCGATGATTCCTTCGGTGCTGCTTCATGCTCTCGTCGGGACTTGGAAAAATTTATTAATTTTGCTTCCAATCTCCACCCCTCCATTATTTTCACGTGGTCCATCTATGACACTTCCCTTCCCTTCCTTGACCTCTCTGTCTCAATCTCTGGTGATAGACTGTCCACCAATATCCATTACAAACCCACCGACTCCCACAGCTACCTCAACTATAGCTCCTCACACTCCGCTTCCTGTAAGGACTCCATCCCATTCTCTCAGTTCCTTCGCCTCCGTCGCATCTGTTCCGATGATGCTACCATCAAAAACAGTTCCTCTGACATGTCCTCCTTCTTCCTTAACCGAGGTTTTCCACCCACGGTCGTTGACAGGGCCCTCAACCGTGTCCGGCCCATCTCCCGCGCATCCGCCCTCACGCCTTCTCCTCCCTCCCAGAAACATGATAGGGTCCCCATTGTCCTCACTTATCACCCCACCAGCCTCCGCATTCAAAGGATCATCCTTCGCCATTTCCGCCAAATCCAGCATGATGCCACCACCAAACACATCTTCCCTTCACCCCCCCTATCTGCATTCCGTAGTGATTGCTCCCTGCGGGACACCCTGGTCCACTCCTCCATCACCCCCTACACCTCAACCCCCTCCTATGGCACCACCCCATGCCCACGCAAAAGATGCAACACCTGCCCCTTCACTTCCTCTCTCCTCACCGTCCAAGGGCCCAAACACTCCTTTCAAGTGAAGCAGCATTTCACTTGCATTTCCCCCAACTTAGTCTACTACATTCATTGCTCCTAATGTGGTCTCTTCTACATTGGAGAGACCAAACGTAAACTGGGCGACCGCTTTGCAGAACACCTGCGGTCTGTCCGCAAGAATGACCCATACCTCCCTGTCGCTTGCCATTTTAACACTCCACCCTGCTCTCTTGCCCACATGTCTGTCCTTGGCTTGCTGCATTCTTCCCGTGAAGCCCAATGCAAACTGGAGGAACAACACCTCATCTTCCGACTAGGCACTTTACAGCCTTTTGGACTGAATATTGAATTCAACAACTTTAGGTCTTGAGCTTCCTCCCCCATCTCCACCCCCTTTCTGCTTCCCCCTTCCTTCTGTTTTTTTTCCAATAAATTATACAGATTCTTCTTTTCCCACCTATTTCCATTATTTTTAAATATTTTAAAATCTTTTATGCTCTCCCCACCCCCACTAGAGCTATACCTTGAGTGCCCTACCATCCATTCTTAATTAGCACATTCGTTTAGATAATATCACCAACTTTACCACCTATGTGTTCTTTTGTTCTATTGTTGGTGACATCTTTTGATGATCTGCTTCTATCACTGCTTGTTTGTCCCTACAACCACACCAACCCCCTCCACTTCTCTCTCTCTCTCTCTCTCTCCGCCCCCCCCCCCCCCCCCCCCCACCCCACACACACCTTAAACCAGCTTATATTTCAACTCTTTCTTGGACTCGAACTCAAGTTCTGTCGAAGAGTCACGAGGACTCGAAATGTCAACTCTTTACTTCTCCGCTGATGCTGCCAGACCTGCTGAGTTTTTCCAGGTAATTCTGTTTTTGTTTTGGATTTCCAGCATCTGCAGTTTTTTTGTTTTTATTATTATAGTAGCATTTCTGATGCTGTTCCAATATGCTGGAAAGCTAATATTGCACTACATCTGCTGTGCTAAGTAATGGCAACTTGAGAAATAACTTCTAACATAATCATTGACTCATACCACAGTTGCTGCAGAGGTGGTCTGGAAGTTTCTCTTAGTAATGAAGGTAAGCATTCCATTTAGCTTCAGTGGCATTGGAAATATCCAATTCATGTGGACATGACACTCCTAATCCTCTCTATAGTCTTCAGACAGTCTTTGCTTATTATATCTAGATCCTCAAACTGTGCATGACAGACCAATCTATAAAACAATTGTGATTTCTGTACCTCCTAAGGGATGCCTTTCTTTCCATAATTTGGCCCTGTTTGTACAACCAATATCTGCCTGTTTTTATTAAGTCAGAAAAATTACTTGAAACGCAGTAGCTACTTACACTCTGTGCCATTATCTATGGTGCATTAGAGCAACATAAACATTGGTAAAGAAAATCGATAATCTTAAAACAACAGAGTTTCTTCAATGTAGTCATGCAATACACAAGATTATTCATTCATTTAATGGGGATCTTCACCATCTCTCAGTCCAACTACCTGTGGATATGGTTAGGCACCTCTTTTCATTACCAGTGACAGAAAAACTTCTTGAGCATATCTGGATAAAATGAAAACAGCATAGGTGAGGCACAAAAACCAGATCAGCATTCTACCTGCTTTCTGCTAACAACACATTAAACTGTTGGTCTTAGGCCTGTTTCCTTAGGTCCCTCAGTGTGTACACATGAGCATGGCATAAACTACACAGCAGCCCAGACCTTCAATTTTCTTGCAACTCAAAGCCATGGATATACAGTTTTCCCAGCTTTTCGGTTGCCTTTGTGATGCTGGGGAGAAGTCAGGTCCAGGGATGCCGTGTGTGTTATAATGATATAAAGACAGCAATAGCTCATAAGGGATTATATAAACAAACAGAAAACGCTGAGAAAACTCAGCAGGTCTGACAGCATCTGTGGAGGGAGAAACAGAGTTAACCTTTCGAGTCCGTCTAACCCGAAGAAGAGTCATACGGACTTGAAACGTTAGCTCTGTTTCACTCTCCACAGATGCTGTCAGGCCTGCTGAATTTTTCCAGCATTTTCTGCTTTTGTTGCAGATTTCCAGCATCCGCAGTATTTTGCTTTTTTCCAATTGTATAAACACGTTGGGTTCATTTATATGTATATATATATAAATATATAGAAAGCTTGAGGACATCAGCGCTGCAGAGCTGTGTGCCTGTTGTGTCCTGCTTCAGGCTGAAGTGAAACTGTGGTGGAATCACATGACACATTTCTCTTAAAGTGATGGCATGCTGCTATCCCTTAAAGGCATATTTAAGGAATGCCTTTGAAACAAGCAATGCTTTGTTAAGTAATAACTCAGCTAATTTACCATTTTTTTATTTATAAGATGGAACAGGGCATAATGTAAAATTATTATAAAAACACCCAATTCATCGGCTCCCTTGTAGATTAAAAATCTATCTGACTCAACCCTTAATTGATTCAGTGACACAGCCTCCCCTGCTCTCTGGGAAAAGAATCTCACAGACAAATGACCTTCTGAGAGAGAAAAAAAAAACTCATCTCAGTCTTAAACGAGAGACCCCTAATTTTCAAACCATGTCCCCTAGTCCTACACTCCCCGACGAGGGAAAACATCCTCTCAGCATCCATCGTGTCAAGTCCCCTCTGGATCTTATATGTTACAATGTGATTTCCTCACATTCTTCTGAAATCTAAAGCGTATTGGCCCAACCTGCTTGAACATTTCCTTCATCCCAGGAATCAGCCGAGTGTATCTTCTCTGAGCTGGATCTAATACAGTTAGATGCTTTCTTATGTAAAGGGACCAAAACTGTGCTCCGTATTCCAGATGCAGTCTCGCTAAGGTTCTGTGCAGCTGTAGCATCTCTTCCCCACATTTATACTTAATTCCCCTTGTAATAGAGGCCAATATTCCATTTCCCTTCCTAATCAGTCTCCGAGCCAGCATACTAACGCTTTGCGATACATGAACCAGGACATATTGCCGTTCCTTTACTTTCCTTTACTCGGTCAAAATCCTAGAACTCCCTCCCAAACAGCACTGTGGACTGCAGCAATTCAAGAAGGCAGCTTACAACCACGTCCTCAAGGGCAATTAGGACTGGGCAATAAATCCTGGCTTAGCCAGCGATGCCCAAATCCCATGAATGATTTAAAAAAAAACACATCCAGATCCCTTTGGATTGTAGAGTCCTGCAGTCATTCTCTTGATTTAAACAATATATTGCCCTTCCAATCAAGGAGCAGCTAATCGTATAGTCCTTTTTATCACATGGACCATTAAACCCTTATAAGCCTATTCTTGTACTCTGCCATCTGTTCTTGAGTGTACTTTGGCCCATACAAATGTGTGTAACCATATGAATGGTGTCGTATTTTTCCTATTTTTTTAATTCAGGAATAGTTTCAATAAACTTCCATTGTTCTTTGTTGAAACTAAGGAAACCTGTCTGAGTAATCATCTACAACATGTTGACTCTGCCTGATCATATTATGGTTTTCTAAATGCCCTGCTATTACCTCCTAAATAATGGGCTCCAGCATTTCCCAAAAACATACTTATTGTACTTTTCTTGAATTGTAACCCTTGATGTGATGTTTCTTAGAATCTCAAAATTTACAATCAACTTTCTACGCCTTTACAATTTACAGTCTACACAGTAGTACACAAAGGACAGAAATATCACCGAGTATTTATGAATCTTCTCTTTTCTCTTTTAGGAGTAAATTTATTACATGGTTATTTTCAATCCTTTATTTCTTATGACTTTAAAATTCTCTGAAAGTATTTGCATAAGAGCAAAACGTGACATACAAAAATGTACCAATAAACAGAACGGTGCCTGGCAAGCAGCAGTTGCTCAAATGCATCAGTGCACTTTATTACAGAATTCAGCTGAATGTATCGGTGGGCATTGGGGCTATCAATACTAAGGAACTAGTAGGAATCAGACTTGCGGTTGGCAAGAGAGGTATAGATTGAAAACCAATTTAAGCAGTGAAAACTGTGTTTATTTGTCATAGTATATCTAAAAATAGGCCAAATTCATAAACAAAAGTAGGTGGTTGCTACAGATAGCTCTGTTGCAGCAATCACTGTCTTTCCTAATAAGGTAATTAACCATAGTCACAGAATCACAGAATCACACAGTGCAGAAGAGGCCCTTCAGCCCATCGAGTCTGCACCGACACATGGGAAACAACTGACCTACCATTCTAATCCCATTTACCAGCACTTGGCTCATAGCCTTGATGTTATGATGTGCCACGTGCATATCTAGGTACTTGTTAAAGGATGTGAGGCAACCCACCTCCATCACCCTCCCAGGCAGCACATTCCAGATCATCACCACCCTCTGGGTAAAAAGGTTTTTCCTCACATCCCCCCTAAACCTCCTGCCCCTCACCTTGAACTTATGTCCCCTCGTGACTAACTCTTCAACTAAGGGGAACAGCTGCTCCCTATCCACCCTGTCCATGATCCTCATAATCTTGTACACCTCGATCAGGTTGCCCCTCAGTCTTCTCTGCTCCAAAGAAAACAACCCAAGTCTATCCAACTACTCTTTATAACTTAAATGTTTCATCCCAGGCAACATCCTGGTGAATCTCCTCTGCACCCCCTCCAGTGCAATCACATCCTTCCTATAATGTGGCAACCAGAACTGCACACAGTGCTCCAGCTGTGGCCTCACCAAGGTTCTATACAGCTCCAACATGACCTCCTGACTTTTGTAATCTATGCCTTGATTGATAAAGGCAAGTGTCCCATATGCTTTTTTCACTGCCCCATGTAAAAATCAGAGATCTATGGACACGCTTGCCAAGGTCCCTTTGTTCCTCAGCACTTCCTAGTGTCATGCCATTCATTGAATACTTCCTTGTCAAATTACTCCTTCCAAAGTGTATCACCTCACACTTTTCAGGGTTAAATTCCATCTGCTACTTATCTGCTCATTTGACCATCCCATCTATATCTTCTTGTAGCCCAAGACACTCAACCTCACTGTTAACCACCTGGCCAATCTACAAACTTACTAATCCTACCCCCCACATAGTCATCTATGTCATTTATATAAATGACAAATAATAGGGGACCCAGTGCAAATCCTTGTGGTATGCCACTGGACACTGGCTTCCAGTGACTAAAGCATCCTTTTGTCATCACCCTCTGTCCCCTACAACTAAGCCATTTTGAATCCACCTCATCAAATTACCCTGTATCCCTGTACCCTGTAATCCACGAAGGATCAGTGGCATCTCTGCCTATTAGAGAGAGACAGTCAGTTAATCTAGCTTGTAGGGCACCTCTGCACAAGCAAGGCAAGGAGGCAGGTCTTCATGAACTGCCAGAGCTGGTATTGAGATTCAATCATCACTGTTAGCATCATTCTGCATCACACTTTAGCCATCTAGTTAACTGAGCAAACCAATCCCCCTTTCTTAATAATTACTATGGATAATTTGTCACATAACTTGGAGTTGTCACATAAGTATGCTCTTTTGGATAGTGTAATGGGGAATGCAGGCAATGGGGATGCCATCTCCCTGAGAAGCATACTGTAACATCCAAAGACTACACCTAAATACTTTGGATATACCTCCAGGGCTTTTATCTCTATCATCAATGAGTTCAGTCATCCACAAATGTGATTAACTTCATCGCAAAAGCTAATGAAAAAGAGTAACAAGTTCATTCATTTTTTACAGTGAACATATTTATGGCTGAAATGCCCACTTCCATTTTGTATCATTCTATGATTCTATATATGATGTAGGTAATACAAACCCAAGACTTCACAGGGAAGAAAAAATGTAATCTCAGCTTTCTCAAGTTGGAATATAGTGCAAGTACATGAGCAGACTCTATATTAATAGTCATTCTGTTAACCTCAGCAGTGTATTGCTTCATCCTCCTCTGTACCCTCCCAGACAAAGAGCAAAATTCCAGGCACAATAAGATATAGGGCAGAAAGGTTAATTCCTAAAAACTGCCAGACATTGTAGTTGGTCACTATTTCCAGCTGGACATGGTGGAATTGTTGGTCTGAGACTACAAGATCCCAAGGAAACCCGCTAGTACAGCGAAGTTTATTTAGAAGAGTATTTTTTGTTTTAAGCATGTTCAGCCCTCAATAATCTGCTTAATTTTTGATAGACAAAGTTGATGAATGCATTACCTTTATCTCCTCTCCTCTGAATCTAATAATGTGGATGGATGTAAAAACAAAGCTGTGGGAATACTCAGCAGTTCTGGCAGCATCTATGGAGAGAGAAAAGCAGAGTTATCATTTTGAGTTGAATATGGCTCTTCTTCAGAGCTGAAGGGCAGTAGAGACGTGATTGATGCTTTGCTGTTCAAACGAGGGATGAAGAGATAGAACAAAAAGGAAGGTCTGGGATTGGTTAGAGGGCAGGAGGGATTAATTCACATCAATATCATGGATTGCAAAACAATGGGAGTATCAATGCTGGTAGTAAATAAACAAAAATTGGTCCAGAGTGAATGTTAATGGCAAAATAATGAACAGCTCTGTCCAAAAGCAAAAACATGAAAACAAGACACAATCTGTCACTTCGCAAAAAAAAAAATCAAAATGGAGGACAAAGTTCATGGCCTGAAGTTGTTGAATCGAGGTGAGTCCAGAAGTCTGTGAAGTGCCTAATCATAAGGTGCAATGCTGTTCCTCAAGCTTGTGCTGAGCTTCACTGGAACATTGCAGCAGGCTGGAGATAGAAATGTGAGCATGAGAGCAAGGTGGTGGATTAAAATTGCAAACAACTGGTAGGTTGAGGTTATGCTTGCAGACTGAGCGGAGGTGTTTTACAAAGCTGTCACCCAGGCTGCGTTTGGCCTTTACCAGTGTCGAGGCGACTACATTGTGAGCAGCGAGTACAGTATACTAAATTGAAATAAGTACAAGTAAATTGCTGCTTCACCTGGAAGGAGTGTTTGGGGCTTGGGACGGTGAGGAGAAAGGAGGTAAAGAGGCAGGTGTTACACTTTCTGCAATTACATGGGAAAATGCTGTGGAAAGGGGCCAATAGTGTTGAAGGTGATAGAGGAGTAGATCAAGGTGTCGCAGAGGGAACTGTCCCTTTGGAATTCTGACAGGGAAAACGAAGGGAAAGTACGTTTGGTGGTGGCATCATGCTGGAGATGGCAGAAATGGTGAAGAATGATTCTTTAAATGTGGAGGCTGGTGGGGTGGAAACTGAGGACTAGGGGAACCCTATTGTGGTTCTGAGGACGGAGGGGAGGTGTGAGAACCCAAGTGTGGGAAATGGGTCAGACACAGTTGAGGACTCTGTCAACTACAGTGGGTGTTGGGGGGCGAGGGGTGCGTGGGGGTCCTTGGTTGAGGAAATGGAAGACATGTCAGAATTGCTGTTGTAGACGGTACCATCATCAGAGCAGATGCAATGGAGACAGAGAAACTGGGAGAATTGAATGGAGTCCTTACAGGAAGCAGGATGTGAGGAAGTACAGCTGAGGTAGCTGTGGGAGTCGGTGGGCTTATAATGAATATTAGTAGACTGTCTATCACCAGGAATGGAGACCAAGGAGTTGAGGAAGGGAAGAGGTGAAGGTGGACCATGTGATGGTGAGAGGTGGAAACTGGAAGCAAAATTGATGATTTTTTTTCCAATTCCGAGCAAAGCAGGAAGCGGTATCAATACAGCCATCGATGTACCAGAAAAAGGGTTGGAGGGGAAGCCTGAGTATACCCCACAAAAAAAAACAGGCATAACTAGGGCCCACTCATAGCAACATCTTTTATTTTGAGTACGTGAGACAAGTTAAAGGAGAGATTGTTCAAATGTAGAATAGTTCAGCCAGGCAGAGGAGGGTGGTGGTGGCTGGGGGTAGTTTGGATACCTGTTCAAGGAATAAGCCCCAGACCATCATAGTGGGGAATGGAGGTTTAGAGAGATTGGATGTCTATAATGAAGAGGAGTGGTTGGGGCTGGAAAACTGGAAATTTTGAAATGATGTAGGGTGTTAGTAGAATCACGCTCTATGTGCTCTATGCAAGAAGAGGTTGGCCAAGGGGAGAAAAAAAATAGTGGCAAGATAGGAAGGAGTAAGTTCAGTGGGAAAAGAACAGGCTGAAACAATGGGTCTATCAGGACAGTCTTATTTCTGCATTTTGGGAAGGAGGTAGAAGCAGGCTGTTCGGGGATGGGGACTATGAGGTGGGAAGCTATGGATAAGTGATTCTATGAATTGCTTTGGAGGGAAATTCAGTATGCACAGGGGCACAAAACAGATAGCATTGCATCTGCCATCAGATATACACCTTGTCCAATATTCAGTGCCACAATGGAACTGAATGTTAGAAAAGCTGGATAACTGGCATTAGATGTGAAACTGCCTGTGATACACCCACCTCAAACTGAATTTCAAGAAAATCATTCCAGATTTGCACTAAGTATGATAGTGGGAAAAACCACATTTTACCCATCGGCCGCAATGAGGCTTCTCATGTCGTATTTTCCCAATCCCGCTGCATTAATTATGCATTCCTAGGAAACATGCCTTTTCGATGGTGGGCTCTGCCATCAGCTTGCCACTTCCTCATGCCAGGTGTCATTTTTAAGGTGCAGCTGCGCGCACACCTCTCAGTGCTTCCAATACAGGACTGCTGCATGGAAGACATGGCTCCAAAAGGCAATAAAACTGCAGCCCCCAGGTTTAATAACACATTCCTCAAGCACCTTTTGACTCAGTGGAGGCCCTGTGTCCCCGCTCTGAACGCAGGATGGGCAGCAACATCACCAAGCGGGTTTGGGAGGCGATGGCAGCAGTCCTCAGCTCCAATGCCCTGCAAAAGAGGACAGCCACCCAGAGCCAAAATAGGATGAATGATCACCTCCGTTCCTCCAGGGTAATTCACTTTTTTAATCACTTTCGACTCACACACTCACAAACATAGCACACACCCACAGGGCCCTCACTCACTGCCAGTTCAAGGGGCATCACCATTCACTCTCTCACACACCTTCATTGTCCTCATCCCGTCCATGGGACCACTTACCACCCACACAGGCCAGGCATACTTATCATCTGGCCTGGCAGGCATCCCGCTTCCACTTTCTCCATCTCTATTCTTGCAGGGCAAGGTTGCACACAAGATGGAGAGGTCACAGACTGATGGAGGAATGCCTGAAGTCAAGGTCCTCATGGACTTTGAAATCAGAGCAATCCAGCTGGCTAGCAATGATCTGGACTATTCTTGTGCTGACGGTGAGATTGGCGGTGCTCTACCAAGTGAGGATCCAGCAGTGCAACATCCATCAGACAACCATTCTGTGAGTGACTTGTCCTGTTTCACAGGTTACTGCCATGAACTAATCATCTCCCCTTGCTTTCACAGGCGCAACTAGGAAAAAGCCGATGGAGTCCATGACCCAGGGCCTCCAATCAAATCTTGAAGAAACCTCTGAAGAGGATTTTGAAGGCACCTTCATTGAAGACCCATCACAGCGCTCACCCACACCGTCCACCAGCGCAGAGACACACACCTTGGTGGGACCAAGCTTTAGAGTAGCCTTGGGATCGCAATCTGGTGAGCACATCACATTTTCTGATCCACAACTGGCGGCAGCAGGGGCCTCCCAGGTCTTTAGCATTCGGGGGGCTGCTGGAGACCAGAATTTGCTGAGTCCAAGTCAGATGATGTGCCTCTGTTTCCGGACATGCCTCAGCTGCTGGAGATGCAAAGGCAAGCTTGGGAACATCAGGAAGGGGTGTCCGCTGCACTCCTCAGATTGCAAGGCACGATGGAGGAGTCTGCCCACCTTCAGGTTGAGGTGATAGTGCCGGCATTGCAATGCACCGAGGTCAACACTGTTAGGATAGCGGCCGCCATGGAGACCTTAGTCCAGGACATCACTCCTGCAGTCCTGCACTTCTGCGTGGGTTGAACTCCATTGCTGACACCATAGTTAGCCTCCAACAATGTGTAGGTGAGAGGGCTGCAGGGCAGCTCGGTCTCACTCCAGCTTCCCCTTCTTGTCAAGATGTCAGCCAGTGGCCCTTAGGCACCCAAAGGGAGGAGGATCAGCAGGTGTGCACCTTGGGGCCATCCGCCCAGGTGACCCTGGGAGAGTCTGGCCCATCCAAATCCCCTCTTCCTGTGACCCCAGCTGCTCCAGCTCCACAGGTCGAGGAGGATGTCATTGCCACAAAGCTGAGCCCTGAAAGCAGGCTGGGGCCCCCTAGGCCTCAGCTCTCCAGGAAACGCCTGCCAAAGTCACAACAGGCAGGGTATAGCAGTCAGCAGACCACCTCCACCTCCACTCTGAATGTCGGGGGAGCACCAAGACGTAAAGGCAGGGTTAGGAAGGTTAAGAAGATGTAACTGCAAACCAAGGCTCGGGTGTTAATCACTTGTACATAATGCTCGCTATTGTAAATAAAATCCCAACAATGTCTCCCTGCCTATGGCTCCTTGTTCTGTTTGTGTCACTCAGGTGTGAAACCTTAGTTTGACAGGTGTCTCAGTTCTGGGCCTCTTGCCTGTGCTTTGTGCAGCTGCCAGACCGAAGTGTGGTCCGGCCTCACAATTCCTGAACACATTACTGATGCCTGTACCTCGATGGTGCTTGTCATTGCTGTCAGAATGTAGTGGGCAGGCATCATAGAGTTCTCTCATTCTCTCTGTGTGCTCTCAGCACCTTTAAGGTGGGGCTGGCCCCCATCTCTTCAACATCTGTGACCAGTGATGCTGTGCTCCAGCTCCTGAAGAGCTCAGGTGCTGAAGGCAGACATAGGATCAGGAGCTTTTAAAGTTTCACGGCTGCATCTCCATGACAGGATCCTTATCACAGAGGGTATGCGTGCTGCCATAAGCCAGACTGGAGTCAAACATTCACAGATGCAATGTGAGGAACTATGGTGTCTCCTCACTGTTGTCATCATATTCCACAAACCCAGCAGCTGCGAGGGCCTCCTGAGCATGCCTGCCTTGTCTAGCCAGTGTAAGGGCCTCATCACCATTATTGTTGCCTTCAAGGACCTCCTCACCCTCATCCCCATTAAGCCCCTCCTCCTCATCTGAGAAGACCTCCAGCTCCTCCATCTGCTCCTCAGCCAGCTCCTCTCTCCATTGCAGTGCCAGGTTGTAAAGGGCACAACAGGCAATGATGATGCATGGCACCCTCTGTGGACTCTATTGCTGGGCTCCACCAGACCGATCCAGGGACCTCAATTTCAGCATCCTGATGGTCTGCTCCACCAAGATGCGAGTTGCAGCATGAGTCTCATTGTACCTTTGCTCTGCTGCTAGTCTGAGGCTGCTGCACAAGTGTCATCAGCCATGTCCTCAGTGGGTAGCCCTTGTGCCCAACGGACCATCTATGCAACCTCTGTGGACCCCGGAAGACATCAGGGATCTGTGATTGACTGAGAATGTAGGAGTCGTGGACATTCCCTGAGAGCTGTCCACAGGCCTGCATGATGCACTTATGGTGGTTGCGCAGAGGCTGCACATTTAGCAAATGGAAGCCCTTACGGTTGACATAGCTGACAATATGTTCTGATGGAGATCTGAGCGCTAAGAGAGCACAGTCATTAGCACCCTGCACCTGTGGGAGACCCGAGATCTGGGCAAATCCAATCACTGTTGCATCCTGGCTTTCCTGGCCCTGGGCGAAATGCACAAAATTGTGTGCCCTCTTGAAGATGGCATCTGTGACCTCATGGATGCAACTGTGGATGGAGGCTTGTGATATCTCACAGAGGTCACCTGTGGAGCCCTGAAAGGAGCCACTGATGTAAAAATTGAGCAACGGTCACCTTCATGGCCACTGGCAGTGGATGCCCTCCATGTCCATGTGGCGCAAAATCCTGCAGCAGCTTGCAGATGTGACTGACCAGTTCCCTGGACATGCGCAATCTTCGACAACATTGGTTCTTGGTCATCTGCAGAAATGAAAGGCGGCGTCTATAGATCCTGGGTCTAGCTAGGTGCCGACCAGCAACTGCTCTCTGTGGCACTTCGGTGGCATGTGCAGGAGCCCCAGCTGCCCCTTCTTCCTAAGGGTGGTTCTCCTCCCATTGGGCAGCCAGGAGCCTCTCACTCTCTTCTCCGTCGCATTCGATCTCTGTATGCCACGAGACATACAGTTAGGTCACCAGGCTCCATGTTCCTGATATACTCCTCTTACAGGATGAAAGGGAGAAATGCATGGATTCGCTTGGGTATACGAGAAACCTCTCTTGGTTAAGAGCGTAGGCCCCTTAACACATCCCAAAGAGTGCTGGCCACATGGATGGCCAGAGTTTAGTGCGCTGCATAGCTGCCTGAAAACCCAAACCCCTCCCCCCAACTATGCCTGACTGATTGGCAGCAGCTTTGCCTGCTGGACTGTATGCTGTGCGCTCAGCTCAGGCACAGGCATTCTTCTAACCCACACTGCAAGGCTGCACTGTTAGCTTGAACCATGGGGGAGACTGGGTCCAAACTGGGATGGTGACAGTGCAAGGGGCTGTGAGTGCCTCCACCAGTGACTGCTCCATGGCCAGCTTTAGCTTTAACATGCCCAGTCGTCCAACTGTTTGCAGTCCACTAAAATGTTCATTAATTTGCAGTCTGTGCCCAAGCGGTGAAAAACTCTGGAGTACTTGGTAGCACGTTGGTGCCTCTGTGTTGCTTGAGTGGGCAGATAAGCTAGAGGCCCAATTCCAATCATATCATTGTGGCTGTATCTGAATTAGCTCAGCTGCAGAGGAATGGTCACTTTATACAAGGTTTCCCTAATAGGTAGCCACTTCCCCCATCCTGCACCCCACATGTGCCTGTTCACTGCCTTCAACCACTGGTCAGCCATTGCCATTGCCCCCACCAAGTCGTCTCAACCACAGGCCAGCCGTTGCCCCCCTCCCCCGCCAAAGTCGCCTCAATGCTGGGCAGCTCTTTCCCCCCTCCCCACGCATCTCAACCTTATAGTGCAACAGGTGATCCACGTGAATGCTGCACAACCTTACTGTGTGCTCACCTCCGAGTTCCCCTTGAGGTGCAGCCCACCAAGTCCATGCCTTATAAACGCTGTTGTGAGTCATCGGCATGTACTCAGACAATCCAGCCTGTGGGAATGATGTTGGTGGGCTGGCCTTATAATGATATGGAGATGTATTACAACAAGGTTCTCGACTTCTGATGGTGAGAAACACAGCCCGCCATTGACGGGCTGAGCAGACGATCGCAAACTGGTATCGCGATGTCATGAAACCGATTTTTGGCCTTCTTGCCATATTGTCCGCTCATGCCACTGAACACACCCTATGCCAGCAAGCACGGGAAATTCCACCCAGTGTCTTTGTAACGGATAACTGTGGTTACCCTTATCTTTTATTACTTTAGCTTTTAAGAATTAATCATTTTAAATACATTTCCTTCGGAAAACAGCATTTTGGGAAAGAGTATGAGTAATTTGAGAACGTAATGTGGTAAATTTAGCTTAGTTGAAAGTGTCATGAAGCTATTAATGTATATATAATTATTGGAAAATATTTTCCTTTTAAAATAGAGGTTTAGATTGTGGGTGTGTCTCAATCAGATTAAAGTCAAGTAGTCTGGGGGCATTGATGTATACTAGTTTTGAGATGTAAGAGAGGTAGACTGAATTTGCATTTTTGAAAGAGGCAAGTGAAATCTGGCACCTAGCTTGCGGAGGCTAAGCAATATATTTATATTACTAATAACATTGGTATTATGAAAGGGGTTTCCTTATTAAAAGGGGCTGGTGGTACAATGAGAATTTACATTCAATGAGCTGTGCTAGGTATAAGGATAGCAGTTTTGTGTATGGGGGGGGCAGAGACAATGTAAGGTCAAAGTAGCTGCAAGCCTACAACTGTCTCCACGTGAACCAAAATGAAAGGAACCTCAATTTGAATTTATAAGGTGAAAATGCTTTTCCTGGTGTCTACTTAAAAGTCTATTGGTTGCTGTTGCTTGAATGGAGGTTAGTTTGGAAATTTGTTAAAAGTTATGATCGTAGTAATTTGTAGCTATGTGTATATATTTAACTTGTGTAAATTAATAAAA
This sequence comes from Carcharodon carcharias, assembly GCF_017639515.1. Lineage (NCBI taxonomy): Eukaryota > Metazoa > Chordata > Chondrichthyes > Lamniformes > Lamnidae > Carcharodon > Carcharodon carcharias. The sequence goes on from NC_054477.1 coordinate 142,768,058, forward strand.
CGGTTCATTTAGTTTAATATAAAACCTCTTGAGAACTAATGGTCTGATTCCTGAATTTAGAGCTGCATCTCAAACATACCACTTAAAATATAGGCTATGACAGTTGTTTAAAGTTTTCAACTGGGATTTTTAAATAACTCAGCTTTACCAAAAGGCTGTCTCATTACAGGAGGAAAAAGACACTTTCGACTTATGGTTCCCAAGGTTCTCCACTACTGGAGTTTGCCTCATATGATTTTTGTTTTCGAATAATTGATAGAGGTTAGTTGTTATGATTAGTCAATGACTTCATTATCATTGTACCATGTGAGACTACTAGGATGGTAGAAGATAAACTAGATTGTCATTGGTCTTTTCTCATTTAGTACTTTTTATGTTACTGTGTGATTTCTGAAAATAACCAGAAGTGATATCTGAATACTTTAATGACCAGAGACTAATATTTGTACAAGATGTGCATATATATTCAATCAAATTAAGTACTGCATTTACCAACAATGTTAATATGTGCTGCATATTAAAATCAGACACCATCCTTGATTAAAATATTGGTACCAAAATATATAATATTCTTTGTCCAGTAACTAGTTTTTAACTGAGTCATACATTTTTTAAAATGTATTAATGGGATGTGAATATCATTAATAAGGCCAGCATTCATAATTGCCCTTGAGAAGGTGGTGGTGAGCTCCTTCTTGTACCACTGCAGTCCATGCGGTGTAGGCCCACTCATAGTGCTGTTAGGGAGGGACTTTGATCAGCTACAGTAAAGGACAGACAATATAGTTCCAAATCTGGATGGTATGTAGCTTGGAGGGGAGATTGGGTATTGTGGTGTTCCCATGTGCATCCTTGTAGTCTACATTATTTCAGAAACAAGATTGTACTGCCGTGACACTATACATAATCAATAGCTGTAAGTGTAGTGTTCACCTTGATTTAGTGAGAACACCATCACCTGAGTTAAAATGCTGTTCTTCAAGCTCCATTCCAGAAAGTTAACGGCATGATGTACTCTTAATACAGCACTGAAGGAAGGTTGCACTGTCAGAAGCACTGATTTTCATATGAGATGTTAAATGCCTGCTGCTGGATGTAAAAAAAAGAAGTATCCTACTATTGGACAAAGAGTTGGGGAGGCATACTGGCAAATGATTATTCCAATATGAAAATAGACTGACATACCAATTAATTGATGGGCCTAAGTTTCCAATATGGTGCGCAGTGTCTGCATGCACATTCTGTACCAGAAAAGCACCGGTCTCCATATTGGTAAAAGCTCCAGGACAAGTGTTCAGGCCTGAAACCATTATTAGATCCTTTGGATATGCAAATTGTGAGTGTAATGCCTTTTTGAGGGCATCCTTCCCAAAGTTAGGCTGTTTTGAATGCAGATGGTGTCAGCCTTCTGTGTCTAGGATAATCCTATCTACATGCACAGCAGACATACCAGTGATCCTTTAAGACTGAAGGTGCTAAAGGTTGCCAACAAATAGGTAAGTTTTACAAAACTCTATTTATTTGAATGTGGAGTTGGGAGGAGCAGGAGTGCAGTCCCAACAACTACTGCTGACCTCCTGTTTGTTCCAATCACAATTGCCCTTTTCCAGCACGTCCTAATCACCCCTTCCCACCACTTCAATTGCTCCCCTTTCCACCTGATCCTGCATGCACCCCCCCCCGGAGTTGTTGCCGGAGGGGCAACCAGCCCTACTCCATCCTTGTGGAACCAGCAACTGCAGATTGGCAGCAATATGCTGGTGATGGCCAAAGCCCAATTTTGGGTGAGGTTTGGGCCTCCAACCTCTGGTGCGCCCTCTCATCCAGCACGCTGCCTATTTCCAGGTTGAACTAAATTTCCAGCCCATTTTCTGCTCAATTACCTCTTAGCTGTTTGTGGAAGCTGCTGTGTTTTCCTACCTTAAAATAGCCTTCGAAATGCCATTGATTGGCTTTGGGTCTACTGAGATCATTAAAGTTCTTCCTTTCCACTAAAAAAAAAGCTCTCTTTACTGCTGCTTGTTTGCATGCATTCAGCTTTCTTTATATCCTTAAAGTTTTGTCTGCATTTACAAAAAGCATGAAGCAATGTTTCCTCAATTAGGCAATTTAATGACCAGCTTGCCAGGCATAACAAACCTCTCCATTTTTGCAGTGCAAATTCTACCGTGTGCTGTATGAACAAAACAGAGCCTATGATTAATGTCGCACTTCATAATGTTCATCACGCTGGAGTAACTGAACCAAGCTTTATGTCCAATTATGAGTTTCTAGTTCTACCAAAATCTTCAATTAAAACAGATGTCCTTCATGATCATTTCCATTTATGTAGCAACCTTGATTTAAAAAAAAACTATAGTAAGCATTGGGAATACAATACAGTAGTGAAACCTCATTTCACTATCTGACACAAAGATTGAACCTCAGACCTGATCATAAATAACTGTTTATCCAGCGAGTATTTGAGTCATACATGTTCCACCTCTGAGTTCTGTTGAGTTTGCTGATTGAAGCTGGGGTGGTGATAGAGTTCTGCGGTTGATGTCAGCATTCTTGGGCTAGGTTGGAGTAATAAGGTTGATTGATATCTAGGGGAGTCAAAAGTTTCAATGTATCAGTATTGTGGGAAGAAATTACATTTAAACAGTTGCTACTCTTCAAAAGCAATTAATTGACTGTAAAGCACTTTGCAATGCCCTGAGGTTATGAGAAGTGCTATATAAATCCAACTCTTTTCTTTTTATCTTTTTAAGGAATCAGACTTTCCTGTGACATCTCTTTCATGCAAAGAACCAGACAATATCTATTGTATGACCCATGGATGGAAATTAGAGGTTTACTCGAACCTATAAATCTTATTTTCATAAGGAATCTGTATCTTTAGGAGAGGAAAGAAGGGGAAAATTAGTGAAAAAAATTAGAAAAGAATTCATTCATGGGATGTGGGTGTTGTTGACAACACCAACATTTGTTGCCCATCTCTAATTGCCCTTGAGAGCAGTTAAGAGTCAACCACATTGCTATGGGTCTGGGGTCACATGTAGGCCAGACAAGGATGATAGATTTCCTTTCCTAAAGGACATTTGCAAACCAGATGGGTTTTTCCAACAATCGATGATTGTTTCATGTTTATCATTACTGAGAACTGCTTTCAATTCAACATTTTTTAGTCACTGCATTTATTAATTAATTGAAATTAAATTTTACTAACTGCCATGGTGGGATTTGAACACATGCAGATGGTGAGTATTATCTTTAGCCTCTGGATTATTAGTCCAGTGATATTACCAAAATATTACCATCTCCCCAAATCCACAGCATTATCTGGAAAGGAAAGCCTGGGTAAGTAATTTCGGTACAAATGATTATCTATCACCTTTCTCCAAGATGTAAAATTGGGGGGAAAAAAAGTGAAGATTATGTCCTCTGGTTGACAATTGTTTTCAAATTAGTAATTCACTTTGTTTCTCATGAAAATCTGCAATGTTTTCTCTCTATCAACCCTTGGAGTTATTACAGTTGGGATGCAAACTGGAGATAACCCATTAAAATTCTTCCATTCTGGGGTCTTTGTCTGGCATTTTTCTTAGAACACTCAGCTAAACTTCCAATGAATTAATGTCCAGCAACAGCAGAGCACACACCGTAGAACGTTGGCATACTTCAAAAAAAAAGTGGCATTATAGTTCATTTAAGGTGCCAATTTATTATGTAAATGAATAATGCTAATTTAGAACATACACCCATTGCACCTGTAACTTAAATCATAGTGATAGGCATGCTGAGACAATATTTACATTTTACATTTGTCTAGTTTCACCTTCGTAACTATCCCTTTAAATCTTGCCATAATACATAAGCATGAGAATTTTCATAGCTGCCTCTTTTTCAGCTACTGGACATCCCATCTCCATGTGTTTCCAGGACTTCTACTAATCTTCTGTTGAAATTATGGTGGTCAATGAAAAAAGACTCTGAGAAGATATTGGGCAAACTATTTTTCAAAACACAGCTATGGTCAGAAACCACAACCCAGCCTAAATCAATACTCAAGAGAAGTATTGTCAATGTGTTCAAGGTTTGAGAAATGAGCCAAGTTACATGATTCAATTATGGGTCTGACTGGCAGCTCTTTTCTGGCTTGACCTGTCAATTATTTAGGTTCAAGGAGCCCCTGGAATTTTTTAGGGATATTTAAGTAAGGTGAATTGTTCAACTGTTTTGAAACTTCCAAAGTTAGATTTGATGAGTAGATTCTCACAGGGTTAAGAAATGTAAGAATAAAAGAATCACTGTTTATGTAAGATAATTAATTTAAAATACAGTAATTTAGCATACAGATTGCAAATGTTTGTTTTGCTTATGAAGAGCTGAATAGTATAACTTATATTGTAAATCCATAAGCCATAATACTGTTATTTATTGTTAAATATATTTGCCTGATAGTTTAAGAATATGGAATGAAGGTCTGAGCTTGTGATGTATTACTGATTTTCATATTTAGAAGAAAATTCCTATGAAGGTGCAAGGTATAAAAATGCTTGACGAATAGGTTCTGCTGTAAGAAAATTACCTTGTTATCAGTGCTACTGAAGACATTCTCCAGACTGTAAGAAACTAGGAACCGTAGAATCATACGTCATAGAGGAGGCCTTTCAAGCCATTACATCTGTGCCAGCTCTTTGAAAGAGTTATCCTAATAGTCCCAATAGTCTCTGTTCCATCCCTATAATTGTACAATTTTTTCTACCTTCGTGGATTCAGTCAATTCACTTTTGAAAGTTATTATTGAACCTGCTTCTATCAGGCAATGCATTTCAGATTATAGCAACCTGCTCTGTTAGATAAAAGGTTCTCCACGTCACCCCTGGCTGTTTTGTCAATCACCTTAAATCTAGTTACCGAACTTTCTGCCACTGGGAACAGTTTCACTTATTTACTCTATCTCAACTCTTCATGACCTGGAATACTTCTATCAAATTTCCCCTTAACCTTCTCTACTCTAAGGAGAGAAAAAGATAGTTCCTCTTGTTTCTTTATGTAATTGAAGTATTTTATTTCTGGTCAACTTACAGTAAGTCTCCTCTACAGTCTCTCTTATGCTTAACTTATTTTCTGAAGTGTAATACCCAGATTTGAAGACAATACTCTAGCTGTGGCCTGACCAGTGTTTTACAAAGGGTAAACATATCTTCCTTGCTTTTGCACTCTATGTTCAAAAATAGATTATAAGATCTTGTATGTCTTTTTAACAGCTTCCTCTTCTTGTATTGTACCTTCAAAGAGTTGTGTACCTATACCCCCAGGTCTCCCTGTTCCAGCACTCTCTTTAAAATTGCACCATTTAGTTTCTATTGTCTCTCCTCATTCCTCCTGCCCAAAAAGAATCACATCACACTCCTTTGTGTTAAACAGTGTTTGCCATCTCTGCCTACTTCTTGAGTTCTGTTACTACCTGCCTCACTAACCTATTTTTCTAAGTGTCGTGCCTTCTGAAAACTTGGAAGATTTGCCCTATATGCCTAAGTCCAGGCCACTGATATATATCAAAACCACCAGGGGTTCCAACACCAGCCCTTGAGGGACATATACTTCCCTCCAATCTGAAAAATAATTGTTCATCTCTACTCTATTGATCTGCCCCTTAACCAGTTATTTCTCCATGATGTCACTACTAGCATAAGCTAAGAGTAATATAGAAGCTGTAGTACACAGAGTAAAATGAACAGGAAAGATGTAGAAATGCAGCCATGCCTCCATGAAAGGTAAGCTGAATGACAAAACTATAGATGCTTCCTATTGGTAAACTGACAGCTATTTGTTCTCAGGCTGGAAAACAAATTGTCTAATTTTTAAATACATTGACTCAAGCAGACAAGTAAATTTTTAGCTTGCTTTTCATCAGTTTTCATGACCATACATACTGTCAAAGACACTAAGGGCCATACTTAAGGGAGGCGATGGATGAGTTACCCGCTGACTGTAGAAATACAAGAGTCCCGTGTTGCCTCTTTTATGGAAGGCCCACTGAATTAAATGCTAACCCTTTCCCAAGACCCCCATTCCTCTTGTCCATCACGCTGAGAGCTGCCAACTGATCAGAGGCCGACAGCTCTATTCAATAGCAGCACCTCCAGTGAACCAGTGGCTGCTACTGATGTGATACCCACCCAAGGCCAAGGACCATTGCTGTGGATCATCAGCAGTAGGGCAGGGGGTGGATCTCAGCAAACCCCCCTTCCCGATGCTGTGTCCTTTTATCTAGTGCTGAGTGCCTTTGAATGAGGGATCCCCTTGGGAGCCTGCAAGCAACTCCACATGTGTGGCTTGTGGTACTCGCTGTAATGTAAAGGATTAAGAGATGGGATATGCTAATGTATGACATCGAAGATGATCTACCACCGACACCAGTTAGTGACGTGTTAGACTCTCAAGTGAGTCCCAAATCGAGACTCCAAGACAGAAGGACCTATTTCAGAACATGGTGGCAGCCGTGGAAACATCAATGCAGAAGAAACATTGGTGTTATCGAAGGAACCACAGAGTGAAGAAAGCTTTGCAAGCAGCTTGCGGTCGAAGAAGGAGGCACACTAGAGAGAGGTAATGATGACCATACCTGAGCAGTCCCTGCCCTTTTCCTGTCCATGTGACTGCCTCGAGGACCCGTAGAGAGGTCAGCAGTGGGAGTTATGGAAATGCCATTTCTCTGGTACAGAGCAATGTCAGGTCTCCACAAAAAAGAGCTAAAGCTTCAATTCAGCTATTTTCTTTATGCAGTAGGTCAAGTAGCAGGTGACGTTCTCCTAAGGCAGGGTCTGCAGGAGTCCACCGCAGACTTTGACTCCATTATTAAAATTTTGACACCTATTTCAGCCTGAAGCAAAATTTAATAATTGAATGAGCACGTTTCAACCAACACTCGCACTGACCTGGGGAATTGATTGAATTATTTCTAACCAATCTATAGCTAGTTCTTGCTGATGAGTGGCACTGAAGGACGAGCTAATCAGTGATCATATAGTCATGGGTGTCCAGGATGAAAAACTCTCTGACTATCTGCAAACCAAGATGATCTTATTTTGGATCAAGTGGTGCAATATAGAGGGCAGGCTGAGCTTAGAGCACTTAATTGAGCTATAATTCGTGGTGACACTGAGGATTCACATGACTCCATAGATTGGATAGGCCCACTGGCAGCTGCCTCATCCATACAAAATCATGCCAAATCAAGTGAATGGGCAGGAAACTTCATGCCGGCAGCCATTTTGAGATGCTTGAATTGTGGCACGAAAACCCAGCATCGACACCAAGACTGCCTAGCAGGGAGCAAGGAAAGCTTCCTCTGCGGCAAAGCAGGACATTTCAATTGTTTCTGCAAATCCAGTAATTTTATTTGAAGTCACGGGCCAGCAAATGTTTATGAAACACATCCCTTCCAAAACTGGAAAGTCCAGAAAAAGACAAAATTACAGAGTTCCCAGGGGAAGTAGATAGCCTTAATCCAGGCTACTGGATTAAGTCCAAGTTCAGGACTTCAACACTACTTTTAAAATTGATGCTGGAGTGGCTGTTAACGCATTAGCAGATGACCTCAACTGGCTTCAGCCAATGACCCTTTACCTGTCAAGACATCAAGGCCTGAATTTTTCCTTTGTCGGGCGCATGTGATTGGCGGACCCAGAACCGGACGCAAAATGTGCTTCCACCTGCGATTGGCCCCTGACCACACTCTTACACTGGCTGGCCAATTAACGGCCAGCCAGCATGAAATACACTCGGAGAAAAGCTCAGCACTGCTGTTAGGGCAGGAAGAGGGCAGGCGCCGATGTCACCGTGGGTGCTGGTAAGCGTTTCCACTGAGCTCCCTAAAGGCTGACAGATACCTCAGGGAGCTGCAGGCCTCCAAAAAATAAAATAAAGCACAAAAATGCTCCAAAATATGTCCATGCAGCACAATCAAGCACCTGAAAGCAGACATCACAGAAAAAAAACATTTATTTTAAATCCTAACGGAGGTTTCATCCCGCTGTTGGAAGATGTTTCATCAAAAATGTAAAGCCTGCCTGGCCAATTGGCCCATCCGCCAACCATAAGGTTGGACAGATCATGAAAAATCGCTGACAATTAGGCTGTTAATGGGCTTAGCTGCCCGCTTAATTGTCAGCGGGCTTTCTTTCGACTTTTATGTGTGCCCACCAAACAAAATATTGCACGAGTGAGTGATGACATCTGGATGCTCTCCTGACATCATTTTGTGTGATTTCACGCCTGTTTGGGTCAGGCTCGCACCCACAGAACATAAAATTCTGCCCAAGTTACAAAGTCCAGGTGGCATAGATCTGCCAATCAAAGGCAGGATTTTTGCTCCTCTGAGCTACAAGGGGTGACAGTTGATTCATTCTCTCTATGTTCTTTACAATCAACATACATCCATGTTGAGCGGTGATGTTGACATACTTCTAGGAATCTTAAGAAAAAACAGATGATGCTCATCATTTGAATGACTCACTGTCTTTCATGCAACAGCCTTCAACCTTTTATTTAGGAGCAGTGGGAATTCAACCTTCAGGAGCTGAGGAAGTTTATACACTCAGCAGTAAGTTCCTTTCTTTCACAGGAGACCATCCACTAGGCCAAGGACAGATAAGGAAGTTATGAATCTCTCAGTTCTGCACGAAGTAAGGCCAGTGGTGGAGGCATTGCAGAAGATAGTGATCATCCCCATCAAGTCGTGCTGGACCTGATTTGGCTCTTCCTTGAGAGTGATGAGGAAGAATCCTTTGCAGTACTAAGTGATCTCTTGGACATTGAATTCCTAGAGAATGTTTGCTTGAGTCCAGGTTAGAGTCCATAGAGGATCACACTGCTAAAGAGCTGGTGCCTTCCAAGGGTGACAGTCAATTGGCACCCATACTTCAGTCCTAGATGAAAGTCTTCTTCCCTTCAGAGCTGGAAGCCAGAAGCAGTGGCAAAATCTTTAGCACTTCTGAAGTTGCAGAATCCTGAACATAAATCTTATCGCTGCATTGATTGTCTACAGGAAATTCCTCTCATTGCAGGAAACTAAAATGTCTTGTCTCCATATTTTCATCAATTCTTCCCATTGCTCATAGTGGAATAAATTCATCCAGAGAGAAATGTGGCTGTCTTACCACTGCCTACAGAAAGTAGACAGTCCTCCCAAAATATCATTGGGAAATCATCTCTTCTTCCTTTCCTGACAGTCTTACAAAAAGTAGGTAATTTTTATCCTTTGTCATCTTAACTCATTGGAATGTTAGATCTTCAATGCCTTTTCAGCCTTTGGTAAATCAGTGGATGATATAGCTGCAATGGTCTTCCCCAAATTTGAAGATCATTGCTCTTCTGAAGATTCCTCCCAGAGTCCTTCAAGGAGACAACAATTTCCTCAGAGTATCCTGGGCTCTTCTCATCTAGACCCAGAGGGTCTGAAGATCAATTCTCTTCAACCTTCTCTTTTGGATCAGCCTTTCGTCGAAACTTTGTTGTCTTTGCAGTTCCATCATCCTGAGACCTACATTTGTTTTCAACAATGCTGACAGTAATGATGCTAAAATGTTAGCTTAATCCACAGATGATGATGTCCCACAAAATGTAGAGAAAAGTTCTCATGTCTCCAAGATGTCTTCCCTAAGGGCCGGGAATACTGAGGGAGATTTAAACCCCAGCACTGTAACTTGGGGAGGGAAGAGTAGGAGTTGGATATCACTAGGATCGATAGTTGGAAAATGTAAAGTACAGAAATGTAAAGTAAATAGTTGAATACATAGTTTTGTGATGTTGTTAAAAAGTAGGATAGTATACTTGGGGTGGGAGGTGTAATATGGACGGTTAACAGATGGGATATGCTAATGTATGACGTAGATGATGAGGTACTACTGACATCATTCAGTCATGTGTTAGGCTCGAGAGAGAGAGTGGTTGGAAGCATGCTTAGGTGTAATGTGCCTACTCTGTAACCTGTTTAGCTGTAGCACAAATAAACAAGTGTTAAGCAGATACCAGATTATGCCTACAGTCTGTGGAAGAACCAAGTTCCACATCCAGAGTTCAAGGCAGAAGGACCCATCACAGAATACTTCCCACATGGCGAGCTCTCTCACCACCGCCAGGCCCTTAAGTGGGCATTAATTGGCCTTTCCACCAAGCACTAACTTGGGATGGAGGCAGGAAGGTGGTAGGGTCCCCAGCTGCCTTCCACCTGATGCCCCTGCTTCCAAACTTTCAGCGAGGAAGGGCATTAAATTCTGCCCTAAGGATTCATCTTGAATTCAAAGATTTTGTACTTTTTAAAGTTCTTCCAATTTTTCTGCAAAAAAATGGGTATTAGAAGTTGACATGTAGCAACTGATCTACCAGTCCATAGCTGACCTTCACTGCTGCCTAACTGGAGCAATTATTTGTAACCATGGGCAGAATTTTCTGCTCGGTGTGTGGGCACGGGCCCAACTTGCTCGAGTGTGAAATAACGCGTGATGACATCGGCGAGCGTCCCGCTATTGGTTGGCGGGCACATGCGGGATTTGGCAGTGCGCCCACCAACAATCAAGAGGCCCATTAAGACCTTTAAAGTAGCAATTGATGGTGATTTTTTGCTGCCCGCCCTACGTTATGGTTGGCAGGCAGACGAATTGGCCAGGCGGCCTTTGCATTTTTGAAGAACCCTCATCCAAGGGCTGGATGAGGTTTCCGTGATTAATTTGTTCCTGATTTTACATTATGTTTTTATTGATTTTAAATCCATCAGCTCCCTGAGGCAGATCTCTGCCTTCAGAGAGCTTGCCTTCCACCCTCCCCCGCGCCTGTGCTGACTTCAGCACTCTACGTCCTCCCGCCTCTACTCCAGTAGAGCTGAGCCTTTCAATGTGCCTTTCATGCTGGCTGGTTGTTACTTGGCCAGCCAGCGTGAAATAGCGGTAGGGGACCGAACGTGGTCGGTGGTCTGTTACTCGGCCGCTCCCGGGTCCGCCGATTGCAGCTACCCGCCAACCCGAAAATTCTGCCCTATGTCTTTGCTCTTCTTTGGTAAGATCTGACCTCTTCTAGTGGTGTCCTCAAAAAGCAAAATTTATCAGGACATTATGATGAGTGAGTTCATGCCCACACTCTCAGTTGATACATTGTATATGGTAAGGGAGAACTTGATTACACCAGGAAAGTTGTAAAACAAACAAAAAAAATAACTGCTTCTAGGAGACATTGGGCTGTAACTTCCTCGAGTGGCACTCAGCGTCGGATTACCACTCTGTGCCCGCTTACCTACGCCAAATTCCTTCCGTGCCTATCTCGCCCGACCTTGCAACTCAGGCCTTGTGAGATCCAGGCAGCGCAGCTGTCCCCGAAGCCCAGCGTCGAAGTCCACCACTGTCGAATTGAAGGAGGATGCACCCCCTTTTTTCATGGCACTATCTGCCATAGAGCAGGCCAGTTTAAAGGTTCCATTGTAACTGACAGGCCAGGGAGGAGGTGAATGCTTAAGGTAAGTGAAAAGGATTTGGGGGGTGGGGGTGTTTGGAGATCGGGTGGGGATGGAGGGAGAGGGTCAGACATCGGGGCCGGTGCTGGGAGGGGGTTGGACATTGGGAGGGAGGCTGGGGGTGTTTGAACATCAGCGCGTGCTGGGGGGGTTGGACATTGGGAGGTGGTGCAGTGGGCCGGATATTCATGGGGCTGTGGGGCCAGGTGGGTCGGACATCGGGGAGGGTGTCAGGATTTCCGAGGACTGTTCCAAGGCCGGGTGAGGTCGGGGGTCCGAGGTTTTGGGGGGGGGGGCTTGTGAGGTTGGGGGAGGATGGGAGGGCTCCCGTGGTGGGGGGGCGGGGGGTTGCGGATCAGGATTGTTGGGAGTCAGGTGGGGTCGGTCTGGGCCTTTACAATAGTTACCCAGAAGTTAGAAGAGTTTTTAATTCTTCTAACATTTTTTCGGTATCTATTGGTATAACCCCGGTGGAACCATCCGAAGTTTGTGATTTAAATCACATTTTCAGATGGTTCCCAGCACAGCGCAATTGTCCAGAGCAAGTGTGCACTTCTGGGCAATTGCTCTGCAAAGATCTTACCTGGGAACTTGCCAGAGGGAATCCCCAGCGCATCTTTGGAGTACCCCCCAAATCCGACGCTGGGGAAGGAGAAAGTTACGGGCCATTAGCTCAAAGTCCACAATGATGGTCACTTGAGTTACAACAAATGTAGTGATGCATTGATGCAAAGCAATATATATTTATATGAATTCTGTGAAGTCTTAGTTTTATCTGGTAAATCTCACGACTCTGCATGCCAAATGAAAAAGCCACTCTCAAAGGGAGAATGTTTTGCAGACTGCAGCATTGTAGATTCAGTTTTCCAGACTGTACTTCCTGTTAGAAGTTAGGTCATCACTATTATACATTTTAGCTTAAATATTTTGCGTGGAATCATCCCAAATTTGCACGAAGTGTGGTAGCAGTGAGAAAAAAGATGTTTTACCCGCCGGCTGCAATGGTGGGTTTTCACACCCTATCGTCCCATTCCTGCCTCATTAATTTTACAGCCACAGGAAACACAACATCTCGCTGGCAGGCGGCTTCTGATTTGCCTTCCATGCCATTACCTTGCCGCTTCCTCACGCAGGCGCCATATTTAAACTGCAGCTGTGCGCACACTTCTCAATGCTTGCAGCCTAGGACTGCTCAGGTGAAGACATTACCCCAAAAGCCAGGAAGAGTGCAGCTCCTCGATTCAGTGACACATCCCTGGGACACCTTCTGGATGCTTTGGAGGCCGGCTACGATGTCCTCTACCCCCACTGTGGCTGCAGGAGGCCCATCAATCTCACCACTCCAGCTTGGGAGGCGATGGCAGTGGTGGTCAGTGCTAATGCTGCACACAAGAGATCGGCCATCCAGTGCAGAAAATGGATGAATGGTCTCATCTGTGCCACCAGGGTAAGGCAACCATCTCATCAGTCTAAACTCATACATTCAAGCCCATCACACATTCACAGGCATCTCACTCACTGCCAGCTCAAGCGACATCACCACTCACTGCCTCACATACACCCTCACATCTCCACCTGGCCTCATCTCCTCTGGAGACTGCCTCCTCAGCCCTCACCATCTTGAGGCCACTTGCACAGGTCAACATATGCCCCCACACCCACCCTGGGATACCTTCTTCTCCAGTACAATTCTCGTCTTGCAGCCTCTTCCCTTGCCTGAGGCCATTTCTCCTCCTTCCCCTAGCAAGACCTAGCCCTGCAGCCATTGAAAAGCCACCCCCTCCTTACGGCTGGTCTAGCAGATAGAGGCCTACCCATGAACTCCCCTCAAAGTGATGTGGTGCAAAGCCTGGCAGTGATAACCACGCATGCTGCCTCAAGTAAAGTAGGCAAAAAAAAACCTCAAAGTCCCAAGCAAAGTGTAGCTTGCCAGGTGCATGTCGCTTCATGTACAGTGCCCAGATGTGCCTGGATAATCCAGTGTGGGTGGGATGATCCTGGCAAGCAGCACTTATAATGAGATTCTAAGGCATTGAAACTAGGTTTCTAACATGTGGTGGGGGAAACGCAGCCCTCCGTTGACGGGTGGAGTGGATGATTGCAAATCGATTTTTGGCCTTCTCGCCATATTGTTCCCACCTGACGGCCGATGCCAATGGGGCCGGAAAAGTCCAGCCTTTGTATTAACTGAGTGTTAAAATATCCTCCAAGGGCTTTCTGACTTTTCACATTTCTGTTCCATTACAGACAAGTACAGAACAATCTTATGTAACTTTATCCGCTGTTGAAAGGTTTCATTCAACAGGCATTAGTCTGGAAACAAATGTACAAATACAAAAGAACACGCTACCTCCATCTTACAAAAGGTGCTCCAATCCTGCACTTTAACATTCAGATTCAGTCATCTCTTTCAGAGAAAAGATTTTAACCATGGAGCAAATTATTGGAAGCATTTATTGTATGTAGGCATTTTGCGTGAAAATAAATATTCAGAAATAGCTCCTTCAAGTTGCATCACAGTGCCTTATGCCCTTCCGTAAACATTTTGGTTTACTTAATGCTTTTCTTACTTATTGATAATGCAGCCTAGATTTTTCAACCCCTGTTAATTGTTGTGTAGTTCTAGCAGAGAGTGATTTCCATTTGCTGTCGAGATGCACTCCCTCTGTCTGTCATGGAACTTCACCACCAACCCGAGGAGTCAAAATATAGGGGTGCCAGAGTACTCAAATTGCCAATAAAAAGGTCAATTTAAAATAAACTTCCCTTCCTCTAGAGTACAATATGAGCCATTACTCTGAAAGTGAATGCACACGTCTTAAAATAGGAAAAGAAAATTCTGTCACCATTCTCTGCCCTCCAACTTAACAGGATTGGAAGGTAACTTGCTTCACCTTAACCCATATCCTTTGCTTCAACGTTTAAATGGTGCAATTGCTCAGAAATTTATTGGAGGGCCCTCTTTTGCAGCTTCTTTTCATAAACCTGCACATATAGAAGTGGGCTATTCCAGTGCTTCAGCCAGAAGTGCCCAGTGGATGATCCATCTTTGCCTCCTCCTGAGGTCCCCTGTAGCACAGATGCAATTTGATTCATTCTATGTGATATCAAGGAGTGCCAAGGAGCAGCATTGGATACTGCAAAGGCCATGGGCCCTGACAGCACCCTGGCAGTAGTACTGAACACATGTGCACCAGAACTAGCCACGCCCCTGGCCAATCTGTTCAAGTATAGCTACAACACTGGCAATGACCCAACAACGTGGAGCATTTTGCAGCTATACCCTGTTAAAATAAAAACAAATTTAACCTAGCAAATTACTACCCCAACAGCCTACATTTGATCACCAATAAAGTGATGGAAGGTGTCAACAACAGTGCTATCAAGCAGCACTTAGACAGCAGTTACCTGCTCATCAATGTTTAGTTTGGGTTCCGCCAGGGCTACTCAACTCCTGACCTCATTGCAGCCTTGGTCCAAACATGGAAAAAAAGAGCTGAAATCAAGAGGTGAGAGTGCCTTTGACATCAAGGTAGTATTTGACTGAGTGTTGTCGCATCAAGGAGCAAAATCAAAATTTAAGTCACTGGGAATCAAGGGAAGATCCCTCCGCTGGTTGGAGTCAAACCTTGGATAAAAGAAGATGGTTGTAGTTTGAGGTATATCATCTCAGCTCCAAGACATTGCTGCAGGAGTTCCTCAGGGCAGTGTCCTAGGCCCAACCATCTTCAGTTGCTTCATCAATGACCTTCCCTCCATCATAAGGCCTCAGTAGGGATGTTTGCAGATGATTGCGCAATGTTTAGCACCACTCGTAACTCCTCAGATACTGAAGCAGTCAGTGTCCATATGCAGCATGGCCTGGACCACATTCAGGTTTGGCTGATAAGTGGCAAGTAACATTTGCACCACACAAGTGTCAGGCAATGACTATCTCCAACAAGAGAAAATCTAACCATCACCCCTTGACTTTCAATGGCATTACCATCACTGAATCCCTGCCTACCAACATCATGGAGGTTACCATTTACCAGAAACTGAACTAGGCTAACCATATAAATTCTGTAGCTATCAGCGCAGGTCAGAGGTTCAGAATTCTGCAAGGGAATTCCCACAAATCATGTGTCAGGAATGTGATGGAATACTCTGTACTTGCCTAGATGAGTGCAGCTCCAACAACACTCAAGAAACTTGACACACCCAGGACAAAGCAACCTGTTTGATCAGCACCCCTTCCACCACCTTAAACATTTACTCCCTCCACCACTGATGCACAGCGGCAGCAGTGTATACCATCTGCAAGATGCAATGGTGCAACTTCCTAAGGCTCCTTCAATAGCACCTTACAAAGCTGCAACCTCTATCACCTAAAAGGACAAGGGCAGCAGGTAGATGGGAACACCGCCACCTGCAAGTCCCCCTCCAAGCCACACATCTTCCTGACTTGGAACTATATCACTGTTCCTTCACTGTTGCTGGGTCAAAATCTTGGAGTACCCTTCCTAAAAGCACTATAGGTGTACCTACACCAGATGGATTACATTGGTTCGGGAAGGTGACTCACCACTTGTAAATATGGACTGAAGTGACTGAACTGACGATGTAACTAATCAATTTTTGGCTGCATTCCATGACTACAGTCATGTCTGCTATGTTATAAGAATATGCGTAAGGCATGAAAGTCGAATTGGCCACTGTTGAATTTGCTATTCTAATCTTTGTGGGAACCCAAGAGTTAACCATATGGAAAATAATAATGGTTAATTCACCTGTGCAATCAAGCACTTAACAGAAAATCAGAATGGAATGTCTTGGTTCTGGGTGCTGCATTCCTACAGGGAATACGTTGACCAAATGCCTGTAAGGAATGGGATCTGTTCTTATTGCAAACATTCCAATGGTGCAAATAACTATTAAGGTAATCTTGAAACTTCTAGTTTTCATGGTTATCATTATAGTCAGGGCAGTGAAGAACCTTGAAACAGTGTAAAGGGTACATCTATGTAATATTGATCAGACGTGGAATGTTAGGCCTCTTTGAAGACCATGTAAAAGTCTAAAAAGGCAATTTGAAGCAGTGCATAGGGGCTCTGTCTATGAGGGATGACATCACACTTGACCACCCACAGAGCTGACCATGGAGAGAGTAACAAAACCCTGATCACCATAGGTTCTGATCTGAAGACATGCACAGAGGGGTATAAGAAAGTATACATTCTATTGTTGCTTGATGGACAGCAGATGTTGACCAACACATCAGGAGTTACATCTTTTCCCCATGGCATCTGATCAGTGCTCCAAATGTGAACAGAGACTAGAAGGGATCAGCCGGGCTAGACAGAGAAAAGATTTTGGGTGGTGTTTGAGGAACGTGCAACCCTTTAGTCTTCTAGTTGAGTTAAAGTAGAGAGTTGGAGGAGAAGTGCCAGTTTTTTATGGTTGAGACAGAATACCTAGGTGAAAGAGTTCAGTTTTTCTAGGAGTGAAAACAAAGAGATTAAAAAGCAAGACTGAGGATTGTGTGGAAGATTTAGCTTTGTGGGTATCATCCAGGCAACTGCATGTTCAAACATTTGATTTTATAGTTTAAAGTAAAACAGGCCAGTTGCCCTGTTGGATTGGGAGGATTCAGTTTCTGTGGGGTATTCATAAAATGAGGATACAACTGAATTGAGAAAGGTCAGTTTCAGAGTTTAGTTTTTCATTGATAGGTCCTGCATCTGTTCATCAGCTATCAGTCTGCAATTCATATCCTTGTGATTTAGGAGCATTGTTCAATTAAGTTAGTTCAAAATTTTGTAATCCTATGCCTTCACCTGTGTCATTATTTATTCTATTCAAGTCTGAATCCTTGTAACAGTTCATGTGTTTCAACTGTTCACCTTCTCAAGGACAATTAGAGATGGGCAACAAATGCTGCCATTACTAGCGATGCTCAGATCCCATGAAAGAATAAGAAAAATGCTACCACCCTAGTACCAGCAAATGGGGAAGAAGTGCAACAAAGCAGAGGTATATGTCTCCTAGAACTTTACTGTTTCCACCCATCCATGGTATACTGAAACATTGATGGGAAGCTGGTTGGAAGCCTATGGTCTGTGTGTGTACCTTAGGGTTAAAATATAATTTTACTTTTTATTTGGGTATTCTTAAAAAAATAAGTTTGAGAGTGGTTAAAGCTTAATGATGCAGATGGTAAGAAAATGCACCTGAAAGTGATAAAAGCGCTTTCTCAATTTATGTTAATAACGACATTGATACACAGCAGAGAGACAGAATCCTAAGAATTCAGTTCCTGAATAACGTGTGCCAGGTAAACTTTCCATTTGAAGTACATTAAAAGCAGATGCTAAGGAAAATCTAATAAGTATAAATGATGCAATTAGAATTTGTCTGTTTATTTTTGGACGACTAAAGGGATCTTTTGGCTGTCAAGATTAAGGGACAACTGCGATACTTAGTGAATTTATTGTCAATTCCTGATTATGGAGTCTTCTCAACTACATTTGGACATGTTGGGGTAATAAATAAAGGATTCTTTATAAGGAGGCAAAAGTCAACTTTAATGAAGCATAACTCAAGTTTAAGGGTTCCTAAAGTCAAGAATTTTGAGCCAAGTTCATCATACCAGCATAAAAATGGCGGTAGTGTTTTGATAAATGGTTCTCAATAGGTTAGTAGGATTAGTTATCTGATCTTGATGAAGAAATGGTTAATAGGTTAGCTTGTCTGAAGATTTCCTTAATGTTCAGGTATAATAGGGCAACTTTACTCTAGTTTTTCAGTATTGAAGACTAGAATTAGTTAAGGCAACAGTTAAGGAAAAAAACTAAGGAAAATGCAACTTTAATGAAGAAACTAAAAGGATATTTGGACAATTCAGTGTGTGGCACTTCCATCTTTGGAGGTTAATTGATGGAAAATCGCAGGTAATGCCCCTTTATTTTCGAAAGATATGTTCCCTGTAAATGTTGCTCCCTGTTGGGAGCACTGGTTCATAGCATAAGTTGTTCAGAGTCAAATAATTGAATTCTGAGTAAGAGTCCAGCAATATTGTGAGCAGTTAATTCAGTGACTTAGGTTCTCAAGGACATGGGAAACATAAGGCAAACTTATAAAGAAATGCTGAATGAATCCGTATCAAATATCTTTCTAAGCTATTTTAACAGAAGTAATGCCTTATTGAACAGTCATTTCTGGACGTTAATATAAACTAATAACCATGTGATTTAGGTGAGTTGAAAGAAGCAAAGCAGATACCTAACAGACTCAAATGAACCTCATTATGAAGGGAATGCTGAAGGAATAGCCAATTATTGCTGAGAGACGGGGCAAATGTTTTCTATGCACAGAGAGGCCATTTTGCTACATTACAACAGTAATAGTATTTATATGGCTGCTCCAGTTCAGTTTCTGGTCAATAGTAACCCCCAGGATGTTGATAGTGGGGGATTCAGCAATGGTAATGTCATTGAATATTAAGAGATGATGGTTAGATCTCTTGTTGGAGATGGTCATTGCCTGGCACTTGTGTGGCACAAATGGTACTTGCCACTTGTCAGCTCAAGCCTCAATATTGTCCAGGTCTTGCTACCTTTGAACATGGACTGCCTCAGTACCTGAGGAGTTACAAATGGTGCTAAACATTGTGCGTTCATCAGTGAACTTCCCCACATCTGACCTTAAGATGGAAGGAAGATCATTGATGAAGCAGCTGAAGATGGTTGGGCCTAGGACACTACCATCAAGGAACTGCTGCAGTGATGTCTGGAACTGGGATGATTGACCTCCAGCAACCACAACCATCTTCCCTTGTGCTAGCAACCAGCAGAGAGTTTTCTGCCTGATTCCCATTGACTCCAGTTTTGCTAGGGCTCCTTGATGTCACACTCAGTCAAATGCTGCCTTGATTTCAAGGATAGTCACTCTCACCTCACTTCCAGAGTTCAGCTCTTTTGTCCATTTCTTTACAGGTGACCTTGAAACTTTTGGAATCAGGCTGCCAAGGCTTTGAAAACAACTTTTAAGCATCACGATTCTTGAAAGGCACCTTTCTTTGCAGTTGTTGTGCTGTTGGTGTTATTCTATCGACTTCACAGGTATCTGAGTTTTGGGATAAAAGGGTTCCAGTATCAGAGAACATGTTTCAATCACATGATTAACTGCCATTGATATGGAATAGAAGGTAGAAAGGGAACTTTTAGTATCAGAGGACCGGTTTCAGCCATATGGTCAAAAGGCATTGATATTCAACAGAATGTAAATAGTGGTCTCTCACACTTAACTTGTGGATAACTGGCATTGTCGCCTCTTCTTTGTTATATTGCAAACCTGGAGACATAGTCTAGGGATCCATTATTTCTGTATTTTGGAGTAAGCTTCAACAATAGCAGGTGTGAAATTCCACAAAGGAGTGTTGTTTAGGAGACTTCTCTTCACCCCTACCCCCACCCCCCACCCCCCACCGCCAACCTCCACACCCCCCCACCTCCCCCCCATCCCCCAACCCATTATAATTTAAATCAGAACTTTCCGGAAACTTCATAGTCTGTGTTGAAGTTGCATGGGCCACCTGACCCACTTGACAGCTATCTTAACAGTTCATCAGTGTCCATTTGAAAATAACAGTTTTAAGATTTGTCATGTCTTCATGCCTGCACTGGCATGATGCAAGACTGTACTACTATCATGCTTTATGTCATAAATTATGTCATATCAAGCAGATCAGGTGCTATTAGTGTTGTGATTCTAGGACCACATAATTTTAATATTAGTGTCTGCTTGGTTGTACAGAACTTGAATATTGCTGAAAAGAGAGACATGTTGCCGAAGCTTTTCATCTTGCACTCACCAGGACAAATGAAAGAATGCCAAATTTGAAACAAGGACCACAATTTATACTATAAGGAAAAAAGCGTGCTTGATTGGTTGGTAAGTCGATTCTGACTGGCCCAGATGTTGCCTTGGAGAAAGCAATGGGGAATTCTCGGCTCTCCAAGCTTCAGGGTAATTTAAAAAAGACTGCAAGACTGGAACATATCCTTTTTGCTGGCAGAAAACGGTTCCCCACATATGAATGTATGTCACTTCCAGCAAGCATAGATGAGCCACGTTATGTGCTTGACTGATTATCTCAAATTGATTGTTTGTGTAGTTTTTAGCACACTGAGTAACATGGCTCATTTGTGCAAAGTTATCAACCTGAAATGTTTACTCTGATTCTGTCTCCACAAATGCTGCCTGATCTGCTAATTTTCAGCTTTTATGCCTAAAACTGGTGATTTGGTGAATAATAACATTGTTTGTTGTGGGACTTTGCTGTGCGCAATTGACTGTGTCACATTTCCAACATTAAAATGGTGCCTGCATTTCAAAACGTTACACTGGTTATAACGTGCTTTTGTATATCCTAAAGTTGTGTAAGGTGCTATA
The DNA here is from genome assembly GCF_017639515.1 of Carcharodon carcharias. NCBI lineage: Eukaryota > Metazoa > Chordata > Chondrichthyes > Lamniformes > Lamnidae > Carcharodon > Carcharodon carcharias. Next base: position 142,788,987 of record NC_054477.1, read on the forward strand.
TAAATGCAAGTATTTATTTCTTTTACTCTTACCAAAGATACTTTTCGAGTGCTATTATAATAAAGGAAAGCATTAATCTCCACTTTTACCATCTGAAGTAGAACAAAGGCTGCACTAAATCAATGTGTACAGAGTTTTTTCCACAAAGGCACAATTAAAAATCTCAGGAGATCCAGTCAAACCTTTGTCCTTGTGAAGAGATTAGGTTAGAAGAGTAAAGCTCTGAAATAATGCTGTGCGAAGATAACACATGAACACTTAACATATTTATAGGCAATGCCTTTGACCACTATTTTAATGCAAGCATTAATCTCAGCTAAATTTTATTGATACAAATGAGATATGATGACAGATATTAATGCTGCTAACTTACAGGCATGCATTATGCTTAGAAGGTGCTACAAGCTGCAGAAACTAGATACTGATAAAACAATACTTTATTGAGAATGTTTCACTTTATTAACACATGCACAACCCATTTTTCCTGACAAAAAACAGAATATTTATAGCTTAGTTTTAATACTGACAGGCAGAGGGCTTTCTTCACAGATTTGACTCAGGAAACAGATAGCGAAACCACTGAAATGATAGTGAACTATTAAGTGACAAAGAAGTAAGGCCAGTTCAGCTCAGTATATTGAATTTTTAACATGTGAAATAATTTTTTTGTGGCAGAAGTGTTATTCAGCTGTCACTTAGGGTATGATTTTAAGCTAACTCACCTGGCAGAAAAATTAGATTGGCTGCCTGATTTTTCCTTCCACAGAAGTCAGTGGAAATTAAAAATTGGATTGGGAAGCAGGGATAAAACAGGCGGCTGATCCAATCCCATCGGTCTGCGGCCAGTGAATTAAGTTAAAATCAAACTTCCTTTTGTTTCCTTATCTTTTGTCATTAATAAATAGAACATGACAATGGTTTTAGTTATTAAAGACTTTCATAATTCAGTTTGTTATCAGGAATGAAAGCTAACTCAAGCAGCACACAGTCACAGGTTCCTCCAGATTGCAAATCCCAGCACAGAGGTGTCCTCAAATTCTGTACTCACAAGCACTTGGTTGGCAATTTCATAATGTGGGTAAAATCATGCTGAGGCTCTCAGAATTTATTGCTGAGGTACAGTGTTTCACCTGTGCCCCAAGAGCCTTGTAAGGCTCTGTGGTGTAAACACTGGAATCTTTTTGAAGTTTTCAGGAGATTGTCAATGTTGATCCAGGTGAATTGTTCACTATGTGAGGAATTCAAATACAAAGGGGTGAATTGCATTTCGGGTAGGCAATTAACTTATGTTTATCACTTAATTAACAGGTATTCACATATTGAGTTGAGTGACTGGTCCTGGTCCTTGGCTTCTTGGAACTCGCCAGTGAAAGTAAAGTAAGTACACCCAGTGGCAATTGAGGGGTCTTCTTCAATCTCAGGTAAAGATGGTAACATGTATACTCAGCGCTTCTTGCTGTTTTCATATCTGCTCATGGAATAGGGATTGTTCACAGTACCCTTGCTGAGAGTTGACTTTCAACGCTTTGGAAGTTTAATCTACACTTTGAAGGCTTGTTCTATCACATTAAGAGAGGTGCTGCTTAGATTGGACATCAGATGAGGAGCAACATGACCTGCAACAGCAGCTGCACAAGCAGTATACTGCTCACAAAGCTGTACTTGCACACCTGAGAGGGGACCAGCAGAGAAAGAAACTCCCAAGACAGGGTCAGCAGAGAGGTGCAGTATGCAGGAAGCACAGGGTCTACAGGCAGAGGCTCTGTTTCCTTGACACATCTGAAGATCAGTGTCCTAAAAGGCTTAGGTTCTTGTGGCAGATATCCACAGCCTCAGAGAAGAAGACCTGCCTGCTAGATCTGGTGACAATGGTTATCAAAGTCACCACCATCCTACACCATTTTATCCCTGGCTCCTTCTAGTAAGCAGCTATATTTGGACAGGGAACACATTTTCATATTTATTAAGGGCTCACCTCAGTGAAAATCTGAACTTTAATCACTTTCCCAACCAGAGGCAAGTTTCTGACCCCAAAACAGACCCAGCTCCCAGTTTCCCGCCTCCATGGTGAAAAGCCAACTCTTAGCCTACCCACTACTGCCTAAGACGAAGAGGCATAGTGACCTGGGTGTTGTTAGGAGAGGCAGTAGCAGACCGCTCAGATCTCTGCTTTGACTACTAAGATGGTCTCAGCCAATATCCTTTGGGTTAGAGCCCATGAGGGCCCACCTTTGCCTGTGCAAGGGAAAACCCGGCCATCGGGATACATACCCCAAGCCTGTTACAGGCTGAAGGAGTGACTGTGGAAGAGAAGTGGAAACGTTTTGGTGGGATTCCCCAATTCCATGTCCCCCTTTGCCACCATCCTTCTAATGGCCAAGCTGGAGATCACTGTTAACACTCTGCTGGCGAATACTTTGATGCAGATCAGCGCACCTCTGTAAGGCCAAGGTGAAAGTATCTGTTATTTAAGGCGACGGATATGTTGGCATTCTGGGTCTGTATGATAGTGCTCAGGGCGTACATGGGTTTGCTTGGAGCATGTAATGTTCTGTGGTACTGGCCACTTTCTCCACGGAAAAATACATCATCCCATTGGCTGGTGACATTAACCCACTCATGCTTGAGATGTAGACTACTGTTTTTCTCTATATCTATGATGAGTATATTTTGAAAGCAATTCACTGCACTGAACATTCTCTGCTGCTGCTCATTGATTTTCCTTTTCATCTATAGTCCCCAGGCAACAGCATCTGTGTCCAAATGAGCAAAGCTTGGAGAGGGTTGTGCTCCCTGTTGTGGACTCTTCACTACTGTCCCTGTCACCAGCATTTGCTCTTCCTCATTTGTGAGTCACCCATTGGAAATCCAACTGCCTACCTACTTGTCCCATCAAAGTGTAAGTATCTGAGCTGAGGCATGCTCTGTATGAAACCAGTGATGGTGCACCCTCAGAGGCATTTGTTCCTTTGTAGTTGTGCCATCGTCTACCTCCACCCACTTCTGCTGCATCCATGAAGACCTTGTCAGAGATAAAATGTTAATTAGCACTGGCAAATTAAGGATATGTTACAAGCTCTCCTTATGAGGATGGTCATTTTTCTCTCGCTGTTGAAACCAAGACAACATGATTGCGTGCCATATGATATGTGAGTGGATTTTATTTAATTATGTCACTAGGTAGCTGGGAGATCCCAAAATTTGATAGCACAGATGCTGAAGTTCCACTGATTTCCATTAGTCCCCACAGAAGTTATCAATTGAGAAATCTGCAGAGGACTATGTCTGCTTTTCTCCCATTCCCTCATGTCCTGTGTTCTCATCCTCTCCAAGGAAGAAAAAAGCAGACATATGAGTGAGTAAAATGGCCTATGTAAACCCATTGGATTGAGCACATTGCTTGGGGGTGATTATCAAGGAAAGGTCTGAGAATGCATAAGGATGAGGGTGTGTGGAGATGGTGGATAGGTAGATGGGAACGTGAGGACGCGGATAGACAGAGAAGGGTGGCTGGGCGTGCAAGGTAAATAGGTGTGAGGAGTGATACGATGGAGGAGACTTGACAAGACAGCTTGAGGAGATGGGGCAATGCACACAGCTGGATGTAGGTGATTGTAGCACTATACTCACTTTTCCTGCCCTATTTAGGTCAGTAAACCTAGAGGCCTTGTGGCCCAATGGGTAGTACCCCTACCCCTGAGCTCGAAGCTCCAAGTTTGAGTCAGGAGTTAAGAATGCAAGAAGGGTGAGACTGAGAGCAGAGCCAGAGGGTTAAAATAGCGCAAGGGCCAAGACTGAGATAAACACAGTAAATTGTCGTATACATAGGAATTATTCTAAATTAAGATAATAATTAAAATAAATTAGTAAATACTGTAGTAAATGCTTTATATAAGGTATAAGGTATGGCCATGTGGATTGTGCATCTTGCGGGATTTGGGAAGTCATGCAGGCACAAATTGCCCTCGATGACTACATCTGCAGGAAGTGGCACCAAGTGCAGAAACTTGGGGCAGAATTTTTCATCCTTTTGGCACCCCTGAGCAGAACGGGAGTGAAAGAGTGCACGATGACGTTGGGCGAGTGTCCTGATGTCATTGCGCACTCTTTTGGTCAGCAGGCGAATGCAAGAGGCTGCAAGGTGCCCGCCGACAATTATGAGGCCTATTAAGGCCCTTAAGTAATTAATTAAGTTGCATTTTGCTGCCCGCTCAACCGTTCAGTTGGTAGGTGGGCGGACGAACAGGCAAGACAGCCTTTGCAATTTTAATGAAACCTCGTGCACGGGAGTGGGGGATGACGTTTGCAATGTTTAGTAAAAAAAATAAATAAATAAATTTTAACATCCTTTTTTTACATGTCCCTCTTCATGTGGCTGAGTCCCATGTGGGGACATGTTTATCTCAAGTACGAAAAATTTATTTTATTTAATTTGATTTATTTAAAAATCCATCAGTTCCTTGAGGCAGCTCTGTGCCTTCAAGGAGCTTTCAGTGCATTCTCCCCCACGCATACTTCAGCGCTAGTGCTCCTCCTGCCCTCACCCATGCAGCGCTGAAGTTATCAGTGCGCATTTCACACTGGCCGTTAATTGGCCAGCAGTGTGAACTTGCTGTCGGGGCTCAGTCGCGGGCGGTGGGCTGTTGTGCAGCTGCTCCTGGGTCCACCCACCGGGCCTGCCTGATGAGGGGAAAATCATCCCCTCGAGCTCCGAGTTGGAAGCTTGAGCAGTGGCTGGAGTCGCTGTGGTGCATCCACAAAGCTGGGGATTACCTGGATAGCACATTTAGTTGGTGGGGGGGGGGATTGTGGTGGTGGTGGTGGTGGTCACACCACAGCGAAGAAGCACACAGGCAGAGAGGGAATGGGCGACTGTCAGAGTGTGTAAGATAAACAGGCAGGTATTGCAGGAATCCCCTGAGGCTGCCTTGCTCTCTAACTGCTTTTCCATTTTGGATACTGGTGAGCAAGATGGTTCCTCAGAAGATTGTAGCGAGAGCCAAATCCGTGACACCACAGGTGGCTCAGCTGCACAGAAGGGGAAGAGGGAGAGTGTAGGTTGTATATTAGTGAAGATTCCATAGTTTGGGGATCAGACAGGCATTTCTACGTCTGTAGATGTGACTCCAGGGTGGTATGTTGCCTCCCTGGTGCCAGGGTCAAGGATGTCACAGAGCAGCTGCAGGGCATTTTTTGGGGGGATGGTGAACAGCCAGAGGTCATTGTCCACAATGGGACCAATGACATAGGTAGCAAAAGGGGTGTCGTCTTGAAATGTGGTTTTTAGGGAGTAAGGAAGGGAATTAAAAAGCAGGAGTTCAAGAACAGCAATCTCAGGATTTCTCCCAGTGCTACATGCTAGTGAGCATAAGAACAGGAGGATTGAGGGTCTCATGTGGGGGCATGAAGAGTGCAGGAAGTCATGTGAGGAGCAACACCAGTCATACCTGAAAATGAGGTGTCAACCTGGTGAAGCTAGAACACAGGACTAATTGCATGCCAAACAGCATAAGCAGCAAGTGATAGGCAGAAGTAAGTGATCCCACAATCAACAGAACAGATCTAAGCTCTGCAGTCCTTCCACATCCAGTCATGAATGCTGCTGGGCAATTAAACAATTCATTGGAGGAGGAGGCTCCACACATATCCCCATCCTCAATGATGGAGGAGCCCAGCACATCAGTGCAAAAGGTAAGTCTGAAGCATTTGCAACAATCTTCAGCCAGAAGTGCCGAGTGGAAGATCCATTTTGGCCTTCTCCGGAGGTCCCCAGCATCACAGATGCCAGTCTTCAGCCAACTTAATTCACTCCATGTGATATCAAGAAACAGCTGAAGGCACTGGACACTGCAAAGGCTATGGGCCCTGACAATGTTCCAGCAGTAGTACTGAAGACTTCTGCACCAGAACTTGCCAAGTCCCTAGCCAAGCTGTTCCAGTACAGCTATAACACTGGCATCTACCCGGCTATGTGGAGAGTTGCCCAGGTATGTCCTGTACACAAAAAGCAGGACAAACCCAACCCAGCCAATTACCGCCCCATCAGTCTACTCTCCATCAGTAAAGTGATGGAAGGGGTCATCAGCAGTGCTATCAAGCAGTATTTGCTTAATAATAACCTGCTCACTGACTCCCAGTTTGGGTTCCGCCAGGGCCACTCAGCTCCTGACCTCATTACAACCTTGTTTCAAACATGGACAAGAGAGCTGAACTGCCAGGTTGAGGTGAGAGTGACTGCCGTTGATATCAAGGCCTCATTTGACTGTGTGGCATCAAGGAGCCCGAGTAAAACTGGAGTCAATGGGAATCAGGGAGAAAACTCCCCGCTGGTTGAAGCTATATCTGGCACAAAGGAAGATGGTTGTGGTTGGAGGTTGGTCATCTCAGCTCCAGGACATCAGTGCGGAGAGCATCTCCAACAAGAGAGATTCTAACCATTGCCCCCTGATGTTCAATCGCATTACCATCACTGAAGCCCCCACTATCAACATCCTGGGGGTTACCATTGACCAGAAATTGAACTGGACAAGCCGTATACACACTATGGCTACAAGAGCAGGTCAGAGGCTAGGTATCATGCGACAAATAACTCACTCCTGACTCCCCAAAGCCTGTCCACAATCTACAAGGCACAAGTAGATGTAATACCCCACCACTTGCCTGGATGACTGCAGCTCCCACAACACTCAATACCATCCAGGACAAAGCAGCCTGCTTGATTGGCACCACATCCATAAACATTCACTCCCTCCACCACCAATACACAATAGCAGCTGTGTGTACCATCTACAAGATGCACTGCATGAATTCACCAAGGCTCCTTCAACATCACCTTCCAAACCCATGACCGCTACCATCTAGAAGGACAAGGACGGCAGATAGGTGGGAACGCCACCACCTGGAATTTCCCCTCCAAGCCACTCACCACCCTGACTTGGAAATATATCATAAGGTTTAGGTTAATCATGGAAAAGGACAGAGAACAATCCAGTGCAGGAATAATTAACTGGGGGAAAGCCAACTTCGATGGGATGAGAAAGTATCTGAGTCGAGTAAGTTAGAACCAAATGTTGGCAGAAGAGACAATGGCTGAACAATGGGCCACCTTAAAAGAAAAAGTATTGCAGGCAATGTCAAGGTGTATCACCTTGAAGGGGAAAAGGTAGGACAAATAAATCCAGAGTGCCCTGATGATGTGAGAGAGGTAAAGATGTAAAGGAAGAAATGCATGTACAACAGATGCCAGGTAGAAAATACAATGGATAATCAGGCTGAATAAAGAAGGACCAGAGGGAAAGTGAAGCAGCTAATAAGAAAAGAAAGGAGAGAGCATGAAAAGAGGCTGGCTGCTAACATTAAAGGGAATCCCAAGATCTTCTATAAGCATGTAAATAATAAAAGGTTGGTAAAAGAAAGAGTAGGGCTGATTAGGGACGAAAAAGTGGACTTGCATGTGGAGGTTGGAGAAGTAGTGGAGGTGTTGAGCAAGTACTTTGCATCTGTCTTTACAAAGGAAGAACATGCTACCCAGGCTGAGGTGAGAGGAGGCAACTGGTACATTAGAAGAACTTACAATCGAGAGGAAGGAGATGTTGGAAAGGCTATATTTACTTAAAATAGATAAGGTACCAGGACCAGAGGAGATGCGTTCAAGGGTACTGAAAGAAGTGAGAGTGGAAATTGCAGAGGCACTAGTGATAATCTTCCAGTCTTCCTTAGACACAGGGGAGGTATCAGAGGACTGAAGCATCGTGAATGTTACACCCTTCTTCAAAAAGGGGTGCAAGGATAAAGCTGGCAACTGCAGGCCAGTCAGCTTGGCCTCAGTGGGTTGCTTTTGGAAACTATAGTACGGGATAAAATCAATCACTTAGACAAGTGCAGGATAGTTAAGGAAAGCTGACATGGATTCATCAAGGGAAAATCATGTTTAACTAACTTGCTGGAGTCTTTTGAGGTGATAACAGAGAAGGTTGATAAAGGAAACACTGATGTGTTGTATATGGATTTTCAAAAGGCATTTGATACAGTGCCACACAACAGACTTGTGAGCAAAATTTTAGGTCATGGAATAAAAAGGAAAGTAGGTACTTGGATAAGAAATTGGCTGAATGGCGGGAAGTAGAGTAGAGATAAATGGATGTTTTTCATATTGGAGGAAGGTTTGTAGTGGAGTTCCTCAGGGGTCAGTGTTGGGACCCTGATATATATTAATGACCTAGACTGGGATGTGGAGGGCATGGTTTCAAAATTTGAAGATGATGTGAAGATTGGAAATGTTGTCAACTGTGATGGGGCTGGGGATAGTCTTGAACTTCAAAAGGACATAGACATGTTGGTGGATTGGGCAGACAAGTGGCAGATGACATTCAAAGCAGAGAAGTGTGAAGTCATTCGTTTTTGCAGGAAAGCTATGGTGAGACATTGTAAAACAAAGGGAGAGACTCTAAAAGAGGTGAAGGAACAGAGGGAACTTGGTATATATGTACATAGGTCATTGAAGATGGCAGGGCATGTTGAGAGAACAGTTATTAAAGCATATAGTATCTTAGACTTTATTAATAGGGGCATTATACAAGAGTAAGGAGGCCATGTTGAACTTGTATAAGATGCTAGTTAGGCCTCATCTGAAGTTCTGCATCCAGTTTTGGGTGCCATACTTGAGGAAGGATGTGAAGGCATAGGAGAGAGTACAGAAGAGATTTACAAGAATGATTCCAGCGATAAAGAACTGTAGCTATGAGGGTAGATTGGAGACGTTGATTGGAGTAAAGAAGGCTAAGAGGAGACCTGATAGAGATATTCAAGAAGCTGAGGGGTATGGACAGGGTCAATAGTGAGAAGCTGTTTCCACTCAAAAGAACTTCAAGAACTAGAGGGCACAGCTTCACAATAATTGGCAAGTGGAATAAATGTGATATGAGGAAAATATTTTTCACTCAGAGGATGGTTGGAGTCTGGAACAAACTTCCTGAAAGGGTGATAGAGGTAGGGTTTAGTGAAATATTCAAAAAGGAATTGGATTGCTACATGAAAATAGAGAATGTGCAAGGTTACGGGGATAAGGCAGGGGAGTGGGACTAGGTGGAATGCTCTTTCAGAGAGCTAGTGCAGACTTGATGGGCTGAAAGACCTCCTTCTGCACTGTAAAGATACTGTGATACTGAGTCCCATCCCTGGACTTGATGGCCACATAAGGTGCATTCACAGTATGACCACAGCTTGATTGTCAACCTGTAAATTGTTCTGATGCACCTATGGTAGGTGGTAAGAGTTTCCTGGTTAGCCAGAATGGTGTGGTAGCTGGAGGATGTGGCCAGCACCCTCCTCACTTCAAGAGACTGCTAGAGAGAGAGAGGTCATTAGTTGCTTTCTGCGTTGAATCCAGGAGCAAGCCAACACACTCCTGCTTCTGACCTCCACGGCAACTTCCAACTACACCATCTTGATTTCAGCTGCAGGCTGAATCCAGAGAAGATTATGTCTCTTCACAGTGTTCAGCAACAAATCGAAAAAGGTGTCAATAAAACGGGACACAGTCTTTGCACATCTCAACTCCACTGTCAGATTTTCTCTTCTTTCCTTGCCAACTCCAATCTGCCAACTCACATCTTTGGATCATCCCTTTAAATATTTGAGGTGAGATCACATCATGTGGGTACACATCACGGCCCACTGCTGCTGATTGGACGGGAAAACCAGAAGTAAAATTATAATGAGGTGCCTGAGTGGAAAAAGCTGCACAGAACTTATTTCCAGGTGGCCAGTGTGATATTATTCCTTCCTCCCTTACTCCTGGAATTAATATAGATATCCAAACTCATGTTTTTATAATAATTAAGTTAGTAATTAGAAGGGAAATCAGGCTCCTTTCTGCTCAAAAAAAAACTAATTTACTCATGCAAGGGGAATAATTAATGCAGACAACATAAAAAATAAATCATATGTGATTCTAGAGAAAGGGAATTGAGGAATATGGTAAATAGGCAGATATGAAAAGTTAAAATTCACTAAATTGGAATTCACTAATGGCCTTTTTCTGTTCTTATCCAATTCTTAGGCTCTTCTGAATGGAACGTGGCAAGTTTCAACTTCATTTCCTGAATTTGGAGCTAGTTTACAATAACAAACTGGTACTTTTCACTGTATAACCTCTTCCTGTACTAAACCAAAATTGTTTCAAAAGCTTGTTATTATTTCTTTCACATGCAACTGGCGCACCTCATGTTTATTTTTTCATTCAGCCAACAGTACTGAAATCCTGAAGTGTGACCATATACACTGTGTAATTTTAACTCAGCTATAACAATAGTGGTCATAAGAGCAAAGGAAAATTTGGACCGTATGTACTAGCACTGGAGAAAGAACGTAAGCATGTACCATTATAAATGAAGGGACCTGCGCCAAAAGAACACCGATGCAATTCTAATTGAATATTGGATACTGTCACTGTAGCTTTGTCACTTATCAATCCATTAACATTTAAAAATTGTCCAGGAGAATGACAGTGAAGGACATTACTGAACATTTAAGGGTTTATAAAACTGATGACGAGCATTGCTTCGAGCCATGACAAATAGGAATTTTAGAAATAAGCTCGATGAAATAATTTTAAAAAAACAGCCTCAAATTTTAATCAAACCATGCCCATTTTCAGATATAAAGCAGGTGCCTACAGGAATGAATATCTTAGATGGTTTGCTACACCGTCCCACAGCAGAATTATGCCACCCACCTTGTTGGATTGAACTCCTCCAAATGTGTCCAAGGCGCATGTTGGCACGATTCAGCATGTTTATTAAAATAATTAAATATGGGTGCGAGACTCTTTTTGAAACTGTTCCACCCCATCACCTGAATGCAACATGATAAACTCAACCAGTAACCCATAAGGCTAATAGTCAGCAAGGAATCTGCAAAGGGTTCCTCCCCTCCATACAACTTTGCAGCTGGTTTGTCTTCTTACACTATTATTTAAATTCCAGCACTTTTATTTTTGGCTATTTTTTTACCTTTCATAAATAACATCTGACATTAGGGAGTAACTTCATGCTGGTGCTTGTGAATCATCCCTCTCGTCCTGTATATCAACAGTTCCACAATTCTTATCACCACCATCCTTACTAGCACCAGGCCTTCTGTGTGTTCTCATGGGTCCTGCCCTCTGCATTAAGAATCCATATGAAATGAAAGCCTGCTTCTAAATCAGTTCCAACCTGTTGGACTAGAAAAGACTCTTCAAAACACACACTGTAAAAGACCTCACAGGAAAGGATAGATTACCATCACAAGAATGAGTCCAGGCCGGCTGGAGGTAGTGTTGAACACCTGCAAATATTGTGTAGGGGACACTGAGAGAAGTCAAATGTGCCAATACATGTTCCAATAAATTTGTAGGAACCTATTGGTGACAAGCCACCTCCCAGAGGTATTCTAGATTCTGAGTCAAAAAGAGATGCAGTTCCATCGCATTGCTTTTAAGTGTTCGTGCCACTAGCTCATCTGGTATCTTCCTGACTTCTCGATATCTCAAAACATTTTGCCTATGCAGGCTAATAGATTACTTGAGAAACAGAGAGCCCAGCTACAAGAGAAAGGCATGCTACACTTCAATAGTGCCCATTAAAAATGCTTGGAATCTTTCTGACAAACTTGAACCAACAATGGTCATTCAACTTTCATTATGTGGTTAATCAGATAGACATCCGGATTGTGAAGTTGGCATCGCTTGTGCCCATTGTTTTGGGAAGCATAAGTGTCCTTAGACCTCCACAATAGTGTTTGTGTCATGTGTGCACATATTTGTGGATGAGTTGGGTCAGCTGGCTCATTTGGCATTGGCATAGTGCTAATTTGCTGCCAGTGATGCCATTTGGAGCATAGCACTCCAACTAACACACTCTCTTAACTTTGAACAGCTGAACATGCATTCCTCAGAAAGAAGGGCTACACATGATTTAAAGAGGTCATCAGCTACTTAGAGATAAATTGCTGTTTGGTTTCTTCTGAGCTGTTGCTATGATTCTACAAATACATTGGTGGTTTCTATAGTTGTTTGAAGTTGCAAAAATACACAAGGGGTGGATATGGCAGGTGCTGAATGAGCTTTTGATTACTTCAAAGTTTCTGGACAAACCTGTTGCTCCCAGACCTGGGTAATTATTCCCCTTGGAATATAACTTTACATGAAGAATGACCAGAGATCACAAAAAGTAAGATAAGTTGCTTGATGATGGAGGAGAAGACATGGGAGAAGGGGTCTTAGAGGAAGGCCATAGATGCCCCGGGTGTTATACCTAAACCTCAGCAAGGAACAATCTGTAAAGCAGCGTTCAATAATGATTCCTCACTGAAACTTGCCACATGCTGTAGCCACATTTGCAACCTCAGAGCAGGGTAAGGAAGGTGACCATGGTGATGAAATTTAGTGTGTCTGGCTCTTTCCAGGCTGCAGATGGAGACATTTGCAACATCCCAAAGTTTGCCATCTACTGTTGAGTAAGGGAGGTCACTGAGTCTCTCCTAAATGTCAGCCAATTATGTTTCATTCTCCCTTGCCAGAGCAGCAGGTGGAGTCAGCACATGATGTGGTGATAATTTTAGGTTTCTACATGGTGTGGGATGCCATTGCCTGCACTTACATTTCTTTGCAGGTGCTATACGTCAACTCTGCCCTAAAGTAGAATTGAAAAGGATTCCACTACCAGGACACCCAGCTAGTATGTGACCATATGCAGTGTCTTCTGCAGGTCAGTACCTGGTGTCTAGCTAACTGTATCAACAGAATCATGCTAAACAGATAGCCAGACATATGTTTTTCCAGATGGCCTCATTATGAATAATTGGCTGAGCTTCAAGACTGACTAATGCTTTTAGACCTGCAAGGAATGTTTACGCATCTATGAAGGCTAGCTTTGTTTGGTTGATGCTTTTATGAGGTTGCAATGAGTATTTTTTTGAAGTGGGTTTTTCAATGCCTGTTTGTTTATTTGTAAAAGATTGGCACCAGGTAAATTGCTCCCACCAAGCGCTTGTGCAGACACAATGGGCTAAGTGGCCGTCTTCTGTGCTGCATTAATTCTGTGATTCTGTCAATTCTGTGAATCTGTGATTAGGAGATGTCAAGAGGACTAAAGTTTTTTTTTAACCCGGATGCTATAAATGACTGTGTTTGATTGAAATGTGTATGAGGTTATAAAAGTCATTTTGCAAAGAAGATTTTCAAAGCCCCATTTGCTTATTTGTCATTTTCAGGAACATTTCAAAGATTTACCAAATTATTATATGGTTTATTAGTCCCAAACATAGCGGATACTAGAACAGTGGGTGTGGAGGATGCCAATTGGGACATGAAAAGATTATTGGGGTGGATGGTGGCTAGGGGGCCTAACAACCATGTACAGGACAGCAACAATGTGCCAGTGAACTGAGGCAGACTTTCGAACCAGCTGTTGCCCCCTTGGGCCTGCTTCAGGAGGTGGTATTCCCAAATCCAGTCCAACCTGTCCTCCCAGAGAACAAAATCTCGTGGGAGTTACTCAACTTTTAGAACTCTGTAATACGACATTGGGAAATGGCCCGACCCATGGTTCCTGACGCGAAAGGGAAAATTCAGCCCAATATATTAACACAGCAGCTGGGTTAAAAAGGCACTGACAGACATGCTGCACTTTTTCTGGGTTTCCCTCACATTATCAGAAAGCCTCACCCCTGTTCAGTGCGTTGCAAAGTTAAACTCCAACCTAAAGCCAAATAAATAAATGCTATTGAGAATGTAAAATGCTGATTACACAGAATTTCATACACTTTCTAACACAGAAACAATCTATTGAACCTATCTATCTGGACCAAACTGGTCCATCTGCATATTCTTCCTTTCTCTGTCATGCACCAATCTAATTGCCCCTTCAGTAAATCTATGCTACCCCAGGGATAGCAAGTTCTACACCAACTAATCTCTGGGCAATTCCTTCTGAATTTCTTTTTGGATTTATTGGTGATTATCTTAAATTCATTGGGTGACTGCACATAGCTGTGAACTTGGCTAATGTGGTTTTATTGCCACTTCCGTTTCCATTGCATGGTTTAATTCATTCTCGTTTTCAGACACCAAGGTAATCAAGGGATACGGGAATAAGGTGGTATTCTGGAGTTGAGGTGGAAATCATCCACCATTTGATTGAATGATGGAGCATGTTTGAGGGGTCATACGACCTATATTCCTGCTCCTAGTTCTTACGTTTACTTGGTTTTTGAATGAGTGTTTATTGTATGACCTCCTGCCAGTTACACAATTACAAGGCAGTTCAAATTCCCTACTTATGATGCTCATGAGCCACAAAGGTTTAAAATCTTCTATCATCACAAGCAAGCAGCAGGAGCTAAAATGTTTACTCTTCTCACGTTAATAGCATTGTAATGATAAATGTAGAGAAGAGCTGCGGTATCAAATAACACACTGACAATGTATTTTGCCTCATTATATTTTCCACTCACCTTTCTGTCAAAGGAAAGGTAATTTGTGAATTGGGAACTAGGACACAATTGTATTATTTCAATCAGAGAATAAAAATTGACTGGAATAGGTTACTTTCCAATATAATATTGAAATAACATCAATAAATGCAATCCAAATGAAAGGGGTTAAAGCTTATATGAATATTTCATAAGCAATTTGAACAAAATCAGCATTTAAATGTCTTTACTAATCTATAAAATCATTTATTAATAATGGAATAAATTTACTGCATATTAGGGAATTCCAAAGCTCTGAACCAATGTTCAGTAGTAGCATTAGAAACACATTTGTATAACATTTGATATGCAGTCAGAAGGGCGCTGGGATTTTTTTTTAGTGCCTCCAGCTCCAAACTGAAAAATAAAGCAACCAATTATTTGCAAATCAGGGGAATATTCCAGAAGAAATGTTTACAATCACATCAAATATATGCAACATCTTCAGTCCTTTAAGTTGTTTACCAAATATTTTAGCTGGGTTACATTTGAAACACAACTGTGCCTAGACTTTGATTGGATCTCCTGGAAATAACTGTTCAGTTTTGCAGGCATTGGTCTGTGGAGCTTTCCAATATGAGAAGCCTAATTTTAACTCCTGGCTGGAAGCTGGGCAGAAACTTGGTTCTAGTTGGAATTTGCCATCAGCAATTTGCCTGTCTCGACAACTGACCAGCATCAAGTGAAGGCTGCCAGCAATAGAGTAATTCCAGGGATGAAATGTGCAAGGCATAAGTGGTTGATGGATGCGGACAGCCTGGGACAGCAGATGTTTGGACTTCCCCAGAAGAGCCTCAAGGAGCATTCCATTGCCTCCTCGCCCCAAAAAAGGTTTATATTCACTCACCTGTTATGAGGCTTGTAGGTTCCCTGAGAGCTTTACTTGATGGGGCGTCATGGCTGGCTCCTTGCTCAACAGCAAGTTAAAATGCAAATTTTAATTTATTAACCTGGCTGTAGCTAAGTTCAATGGGATCCTCATGGAATGTCAAAACCAGTGGCATTAAAATGGAGAATGGATGGAAACAAAAGGGAAGATGAAGTCACTCTATTTTAGCTGTTCTCCTGCCCCTTGCCTGTCAATCGAGAACTATTAAAAATTCCCTTCATAGTGCCAAATTGGTGAAGTGGGTAGCACTCCAGCCTCTGAATCAACAAGGCTATTGGTCCAAGAAAGTTATGGCTTGAGCACATAATCTAAGCTGACTCTTCAGTGCTGCACCAAAGCAATGCTAAATTGTCAGCAGTGTCATACTTCAGATGAGATAATAAACCAAGGATTTGCTTAACTGCTCAGGTGGAAATAAGGGAATCTATGAAAATATTTGAAAAAGAGCAGCCAGTTCTCCTTGTGTCCTGGAAAAACTCAGCAGGTCTGGCAGCATCAGCGGAGAAGAAAAGAGTTGACGTTTCGAGTCCTCATGACCCTTCGACAGAACTTGAGTTCGAGTCCAAGCAAGTTCTGTCGAAGGGTCATGAGGACTCGAAACGTCAACTCTTTTCTTCTCCGCCGATGCTGCCAGACCTGCTGAGTTTTTCCAGGTAATTCTGTTTTTGTTTTTGTTTTGGATTTCCAGCATCTGCAGTTTTTTTGTTTTTATCTCCTTGTGTCCTGTTAACCTTACTCCCTTAACGAGCACTTTTGAAACAAAATAGCCTGGTCATTCATTTGCTATTTGTGGGATCTTGCTTTGTACAAATTGGGCTGTATTTCAAAAGTAATCCATAGATCCATGGAAGTTGCACCAGAGAAGGATGCCAGCTTGCCCTTAGCTACAGCAATCCAAAACTGCTCAAACAATCCAAAAAATTCAGTGCTTTGAATGTGAAGTGCCAATGAATCTAAATTTTTATTTCTTTATTAGTACATTGGAAGCACTCCTATAACAGAGTAGGATTGACATTGGAAGCTTGTCTTTCCCAAAGGCTGTATACCTTGGCCACATAAAGGGCTCTATATGCCTTCCAGTATATCATTACCAAAGCATTACATTGTTCTCACTGATGGATTTATATAACAGGCAACCTTGGAACTCAATCCGAGTGGCCAACTTTCAGGACAATTCGAAGACTGATGGGCTGAACATGTGTCATTTTAAAATGAAATGAACAGTTTTATACACAGTTTAAAAAAACACATTTCAGTAAACATGATAGAAGTAGATTTTTTTCCTCGGCTTTCCAAAAAACCTAGTATGAAATGTCAAGGACATTATCAAAATCAAAGGGAAAATGAGCTGTGGCCCCAGCAGTTGAATAGGAGAATGATCGAAGGTTTCACACACTGAAACTGTCAGCTTTAATATAACTAAGATAGAGCCCTTTATGATCTTTCAAGGCTTTAGATGTTTCTTTTTCTTGAGTGAATTAATCTTTTAATTCTGGCATATAAAATTCTGATAAAAGTGACAGCCTGTATAAGTTACAGCACATAACATCCAGACATGATTAAGCCTATTACATCACTTTAAGAAAAGCAAGTAATAAATTGTCAGTGTGTTTAGCTTGACCCTCGTATGTATCCATCAGTCAGTACATGCCAAAATATATCATTATGCCTAAGTTATGTGGGCATATTGGACAAGCTCCAGTGATTTCATTTTTGAACTGAAGGTGTTCATTATTTTGACTGGGATAACTGCTTGCAGAAGATTCTGGAAGAGTGAATTTCATGTGAACACCTACCATAAGAGTAGCATAACTTGGCCAGAAGCACAGCAGAAACCATATTTGTGTGTGGAAATGAGATGCCCACTGCACTACTGTTGGAGTTCAGTAGTAGAGCTAGAAAAGCTATAAGTAAATTCACCCCAGTATGATATGAAGCTTTTAGGTCAGAGCTTGGGCCTCCTCCTGGCCAATTTAGTTTCCATATTATTTATCAGTAGATAGACATTAATGGATACATAAACAAAGGAAAACAAGGTTTCTGGTTCAACTTCCACCATGAGGCTTGAGCACTAAAATCAAGGCTGACACTTCAGTGGCATACTGAGGGAGTGCTGCACTGTCAAAGGTGCAGTTTTTCAGATGAGACGTTAAACCGAGGCCCCATCTGTCTGCTTGGCTAGATGAGAAAGATTTCAGGGCACTATTTCAAAGAAGAGGAGCAGAGCTATCCCAGGCATCCTGGCCAATGTTTATCCCTCAAACAACATCACAAAATCACATTATTTGGCCATTAGCGCATTGCTGTTTGTGTGAGTTTGTTGTGCACATATTAGCTGCCACGTTTCCTACCTTACAACAGTGAATACACATCAAAAAGTACTTCATTAGCTTGTGAGGCGCTTTGAGATGTCCGGCGATCGTGAAAGCACTATATATACGCAATCCTTTCTTCCTTTTTACCCAATACAGCTGGTTGATCAGTGACTGATCAATGCCAATTATTGATTTATTGATTACCAATAGGAGCCAGTATCTCCCTGGCCTTCTTTTATTAGCGGATGTGGAATTATTGCCTAACGCTATTGTCATAAATAACCCAACAGAATTAGATTAGAAAGCAGATCTTTAAGCTTCCACGGGCACTGTTCTCTGGTGTGTCAAGAGCAATCAGTCTTTCTTCATAAACAAAATGCCATGATTCTTCTTAGCTGATTGGTTGATCTCTATCATCTTTCAAAGTGATGCTGACATAATGTATATCACTATTTAGTCTGTCTGATTGATGAAATAGGTCAGTTCTCTTTTTCTTAGCTTTACCTCAACTCTTTCCAAGGTGATTTATGCATTTTAATACTTAGTAATCCACACACGTCCTTTGCCACATAACTGTACATTCCCTATGTATGTAATTGCCAGTTTTTGAATGAATGCTAGCAGTAGCACTAATTCTATAGGTCAATGTGACAGCATTACAAAATACCAATGATCAAAAATATAATCCTTTATTATATTCCTGTGATTGTTTTTCATCAGTTTTAAAAGTTTTATTATTTGTATAAAATTATATCTTATAGTGTGACACATACTTGGCTTGATAAACTACTGCTTATATTTATTTGTAATACAGCAATAATGCTGATTATACCTTGGTTCGATTCAAGTTTGTCCAAACCCTGTTTTGTCTGCCCAGTACAAAAGCTGCCCCCCCCCGCAAAGGCAAACTCATACTTCCTATGAACTGAAGATAGAAGTTGTGCACAAAGTAGTCTTATGAAAGGGTTTGATAGAGCAGACATGGAGAAGATAAAAACAAAAAACTGTGAATGCTGGAAATCCAAAACAAAAACAGAACTGAATGAATCAGTTCTGTCGAAGGGTAATGAGGACTCGAAATGTTAACTCTTTTCTTCTCCGCCGATGCTGCCAGACCTGCTGAGTTTTTCCAGGTAATTCTGTTTTTGTTTTAGACATGGAGAAGACATTTCTTCTTGTGGGTGAGACTAGAGCTTTGGCTCATAAATATAAGATAGTAACTAATAAATCCAACAGGAAATTCAGAAGAAAATTCTTCACCCAGACAGTAGTTAGAATGTGGAACTAATTGCCAAGTAGTGTTGTTGAGGTGAATAGCATAGATACATTTAAAGAAAAAAACTAGATAAACGCATGAGGGAAAAATGAATAGAAGGGTATGTTATTGGGTTGAAGAAGGTATGTTATTGGGTTAGATGAAAAAGAGTGAAGGAGGCTTGTTTGAAGCAAACATGGGCCAAATGATCTGTTTCTGTGCTGTAGAAACTAATATTTTGCTTCTAATCTGTGAAAGCACACTTCAGGTCGGGTGGTCAAGCATCCCAAATTTTAAGGGATTGTCCCTGATTTTGCCCTGAGTCCCTTAAGGGACAGCTTTTGTCCCTTATTTCTAGAACAGTCTGTGGGAAACTGAATGTGCGAGTCTCTGCTAGGCTTTGCCTGTTTTTTTTTCCCTGTGAGCATGTGTACTGTGGCCATTGGCCACCAAGGGGAACCATGATAACACCTCCCCCCTGCCCCCACCCTATGATCACCCATTCCATCCACTCTTATGGTCACCAGCACCACCCCCAGTCTCACGATCGAAATGTCCTTTATTTTATTTCATAAGAGTTGGTCACCATGGTTGTTTTGTCCTTGGATTACACATAGGATTCTCACTGTCCAGAGGTTATTTTATTTCAAAATGATTAATATCAGTCACTTCTGCAACAGACAAAACTACTGAAAAACATTTATTCATAGGTAATGTCACTTAATGAAAGTAGCAAGGATCTGACCTTCCATGAGGGTGCTCCTGGGCTCCTGCCATGACTTTGATGTGGGACTGGTGTTTCTCTGGGCAGGACACAAGAAGAAACATTCCTTGGATTGTCAAGATTATAGGAATAGTTAGATAGGATATCAATATTAGGTAGGGTGTAATATATAATTTGGATATTATACTTTAGAATTGAATAAATGGTTATAGGCAGCAAAATGACTAAAGACAACCATTTTATCCAGAAGTCATTTTACACACTTACAGGGGGCAACTTTAAATTTAATTAAAGGTAGATGAAGACGACTTCGTATTGGTAGCATTCAGTGGAATTCTAGAGAATTTTCCTTTTTTAGGTATCGATATGGACTATCCTTTCACAATTTATTATCATTTATTCATTACTACACTTATTCACTTTTAAGTGCATTGCATGTTGTTGGTTCTTTAGTAAATAAGTTAGGAAAATATAATGGGTGGAATTTTCCCAGAATTGTGCTTAGTGCGGTAGCAGGCCAGTAAAATGGACTCCTACCCGCCAATGAAATTGGCAGGTTTTCACGCTGTATCTTCCCAAGACTGCCTCATTATTTATGCATTCCTGAGAAACATGCTGTTTCTATGGGGGGCAGGCTCTCATTCGCCCGCTGGCCATCACCCCGCTGTTGCATCACACTGGCCGCCATCTTTAAAAGGCAACCACAGCAAAACGCTCATCACCAGCAGCTTACCACTGCTGTCTGGGAGACATGCCAGCAGAGGCAAAAAGACTGTAGCCTCCCGCTTCAATGATGGGTCCCTCGAGCGACTGCTGGATGCCAGGGCCTGATGGGCTTTGCTCTACCCCAGCTCTGGCCGTAGGATGGGTAGCAAAGCCATCAACCTGGCTTTGGAGGCAGTGGCAGTGGTGGTCAGAGTGAACACCCTGCAGAGGAGGACAGCCAACCAGTGTTGCAAAAGGATGAATGATCTCCTCTGTTCCGTCAGGGTAAGTCACTCTTTTCATCACTCCCAACTCACACACTCACAAACCCATCACACATCCACAGGGCCCTCACTCACTGCCAGTGCAAGGGACATCACCATTACTCTTTCACATACACTGTTATTGTCCTCATCCCACCCATAGGACCATTCACCACCCACAAACGCCAGACATACTTACCATCTGGCCCAGCAGGAGTCCTGATACACCCTCCCTATCTCTATCTATGCAGGAAAACTGGCTCACAACAGGAGGGAAAGGTCGCAGACAGGTGGAGGGATGCCAGAATTCAAAGTTCTGACAGAATTCGAAAACAGAGTATCCAGCAGGCCGGCGATGACCAGGACTGATCCTGTGCTGACGGTAAGGTTGGCGCTGCTCTACCAAGTGAGGACCCAGCAGTGCAACATCCATCAGCCAACCGTGCTGTGAGCGATGTATCCTTTTTCACAGGCCACTGTCATGCACTAATTATCTCCCCTTGCTTTCACAGGCACATCTGCCAAACAGTTGACAGAATCCATGACCCAGGGCCTCCAATCAAGCTCCGAAGAAATCTCTGAAGAGGAATCTGAAGAAATCCACCCTGAGGACCTGTCACAGCGCTCACCCACACCCTCCACCTGTGCAGAGACACATAACTCGGTGGGACATAGCTTTAGAGTAGCCTCGGGATCACAATCCGGTGAGCACATCGCACTTTCGGATCCACAGCAGGTGGAGGCAGGGACCTCCCAAGTCCTTGACACTCGGAGGACTGCTGGAGGCCAGAACATTGCTGATGAGGAGCCTCTGGACTCAAACATGTCACAGTTGCTGGAGCCGTAAAGGCAAGCTTGGGAACAACAGGAAGGGATTGCGGCTGCACTCCTCAGATTGCAAGGCACGATGGAGGAATCCATTCTTCTTCAGGCTGAGGTGATAGTGCCAGCATTGCAATACACCAAGGGCAACACTGACTGGATGGCAGCCGCCATGGAGACCTTGGTCCAGGACAACGCTCCTGCACTGCTGCATGGGCTTAAATCCATCGCTGTTGACCTCCAACAGTGTGTATGTGAGAGGGGTGCTGGGCAGCTCAATCTCACTCCAGCCACCCCTTCCATTCACGGAGTTTGCCAGGGGCCCTCGGGCACCCATAGGAAGAAGGATCAGCAGATGCCCACTCCGGGGCCATCCACCCAGATGACTTTGGGAGAGACTGGCCCATCTGAATCCCTTCTTCCTCTGACCTTTGCAGATCCAGCTTCATAGGTTGAGGAGGGTGCCACTGCCACACAGCAGGACCCCGAAAACAGGCCGGGGCCCTCCAAGTCTTCTGAGGACACCCATTAAAGTCATCACAGACAGGGCGTCACAGTCAGCAGGCTGTATCCACCTCTGCTGTGGATGTCCAGGGAGCACCAAGACGTAGTGGCAAGTATGGAAAGTTAGCCTGGCCACTGATGTTGATCACTTGTACATATTGTTCACTATTATCAATAAACTCCTGACAATGTCTCCCTGCCTATGGCTCCTTGTTCTGATGAGCAGTATTCTTGTCACTCAGATGTGAAACCTTTCTGCACAAGATAAAGGCA
The DNA here is from genome assembly GCF_017639515.1 of Carcharodon carcharias. Taxonomy (NCBI): domain Eukaryota; kingdom Metazoa; phylum Chordata; class Chondrichthyes; order Lamniformes; family Lamnidae; genus Carcharodon; species Carcharodon carcharias. Next base: position 142,811,251 of record NC_054477.1, read on the forward strand.
GGTGTCTCAGTCGAGGGCCTCTTCCCTGTGCTCTGTGCAGCCTTCAGACCACAGTGATGGTTCAGCTTCACACTCCCTGGAAACATTACTGATGCCTGCTGAATCTTGGCATTGCTGCCAGAATGTAGTGGGCAGGCACCACAGAGTTCTCTCATTCTCTCTGTGTGCTCTCAGCACCTTCAAGGTGGGCTGGCCCCCATCTCTTCAGCATCTGCACCAGTGATGCTGTGCACCAGCCCTTGAAGGGCTGAGGTACTGAAGGCGGACACAGCATCCGATGCATCTAAAGCTTTATGGCTGTGTCTCTGAGGTGGCCCTGATCACAGAGCGCAAGCGAGCTGCCCTCAGCCAGACAGGAGTCAGCCATTCTCAGTGTCTATGTGAAGATCTATGGAGTATCTTCAGTGCATGTTGTTGTGATCCTCTTGCAATCGAGCGACTATTAGAGCTTCCACTGCATCTCCATGACAGGAGCATTCTCACAGAGGGTATTGGCTCTGCAAAAAGCTAGACTGGAGTCAAACATTAACAACTGTGATGTGAGGATCAACGGGGACACCTCACTGCATGTCATCATCATCCTCCACAAATCTGGCAGCTATGAGGGCCTCCTGATTTCTAGCCAGTGCGAAAGCCTCAATCCCATCATCATCACCACCCAGGACCCCCTCACCCACATCCCTGTTGGCGTCCTCCTCATCAGAGGAGATGTGCAGCTCCTCCATCTCCTCCTCAGTCAGCTACTCACCATGTTGCAGCGCCAGGTTGCAAAGGGTGCAGCAGACAACGATGATGCGTAACACCCTCTGCGGACTGTATTGCAGGGCTCCACCAGACCAGTTCAGGCACCGGAACCGCATCAACAGCATCCCGATGGTCTGCTCCACCAAGTTGTGAGCTGCTGCATGAGCCTCATTATAGCATCGCTCTGCTGCAGTCTGAGGCTGCCGCATGGGTGGCATCAGCCATGGCCTCTGTGGGTAGCCCTTGTCCCCAAGGAGCCAACACTGCAGCCTCTGTGGGCCCTGGAAGACTGCAGGGATCTGCGAGTGACTCAGGATGTAGGTGTCTTACAACTCCCTGGAAATTGTGTGCAGGATGCGTTTCTGGTGGTCGCACACCAGCTGCACATTCAGTGAGTGGAAGCCCTTGCAATTGATGAAGTCCATTGAATGTAGCAATGGAGACCTGAGCACCACATGAGTGCAGTCAATCACATCCTGCACCTGTGGGAACCCCGAGATCAGGGTGAATCTAATGGCTCTTGCATCCTGGCTGTCCCGGTCCTGAGCAAATTGCACAAAGTTGTGTGCCATGAAGAAGATGGCATCTGTGACCTCATGGATGCATTTGTGGATGGCAGGTTGTGAAATCCCACAGAGGTCACCTGTGGAGCCCTGAAAGGAGCCACTGGCATTGAAATTGAGCGCTGCCCTCCATGTCCTCTTGGCACCAAGTCCTGTAGTAAGTGACAGATGTGAGTCACCAGGTCCCTAGACATGTGCGGCACTGATTCTCAGTCATCTGCAGGAATGGCGGGGCAGTGTCTATAGACCCTGGGTAGCGCTAGGCGCCAACCAGCCACGTCTCGCTGTTGCTCCTGGGCAGCGTGTGCAGCAGCCCCTGCTTGCCCCTTCTTCATGAGGTTGCTGCTCCAGCCTTTGCACGGCCAGGAGCCTCAGTCACTCTCTCCTCCATCTTTTAGGGCAGCTAAAGGCCATCAGGCATACAGCTAGCTCACCAGGATCCATGATCCTGATGTGCTCCTCCTGCAGCATGAAAGAGAGAGAGATATGGTTATCATGGCTGTACTTAGCACCTTTCCTGTGTGACCATCTCTTAATGCTGCCCGGAGAGTGCTAGTCACCCTTCGGATGGCCAGAGAGAGGGCGCTGCATGTCTGCCCTGTCAACCTGCAACATGGAGGACAATGGTCCAAACCGGGATGCTGAGATTGTAAGGGACTGTGAGCACGTCCAGAAGTGACTGCTACATGGCCAACGTTAGTGAGGAGATTGTACATCGCGTGCAGTCGAATTGCTCTGCGGTCCAATAAAGTGGTGGTGGACTTGAATTCTATGTCAGTGGCTGGGGGGCAGTGGGGAGGTGATGACAGTAAGGTATGGAACACTTGGTGGCCTTTGATGCCTCCATGTTGCTTGCATGGGCGGGCCTAGGAGTAGGAGTCTGACCCCAATCATATCACTGTGGCTGTGCCTGATCTTAGTTGCTTAGGCATGATCAGTTTATTCAGGTGTCCCAAATGCGTGGCCACTCCCCTCGCTTACCCTGACCCCCACCACAATTGCCTGTGTGCGGGATGCAGCACCAGGGCAGCACTTGATCACCACACCTGCACCCCCCCCCCACCACCCCCCCACCCCCCCCACTCAGCAGCCGCCTCCAAGGCTGGCCAGCACTTGCCCCTGGACACCATTCCCCCATCCACCCCCTCAGCTCTTGCCTTCGGTGCCAGGCATCATTAGCCCCTGCCCCATGGCGCCCCTGAGGCCTGTAAATGACAGGCAAGCTGTGCAGAACGCTGCTGCTCACTCACCTCTGTTCCCCCAAAGTGAAGGTCATCAAATGCGTGTCACCCGTGTGCTGTTGTGAAACACTCGGTGTGCTTTCCCGCCGACGTGGACAGACGATATGATGGGGTTCCAAGAGCCTGGCAGGATGGCCTTTTAATTATATGCTAATGTATTACAATTAGCTCCCCGCCGACCAACGGCAGGAAATGAAGCCCACCATCACCGGGCTGAGCAGGCGATTGCGACCTGCCTTCACACCATCATGAAGCAGGTCATGCCATATTTTCCGCGCACACCACCTCTCACGCCCACCATCAGCGGCCTTTGAAAATTCTGCCCAAAGTCTCACCTAGTTTTCTGTAAGAGGCTTAAGGGTCCTCTTTCTGTGTTCTCCCAAAGTGAGGCGATACAATTGTCTTGTGTAGTGCCCACTTTTTGGGTGGCACAAAGCACAACAATTTAATAGTGGGATGATTTGCACCAGATCTATGCAAGCTTTGCTCCCTGTGCTATTTTTTAATTTTTTTCATGGGAAGTGGATATCACTGGCAAGGCCAGCATTTATTGCCCATCCCTGATTGCCCTTGAATTGAGGGTAGTTGCTGTGGGTCTGGAGTCACATGTAGGCCAGACCAGGTAAGGTTGGCAGATTTTCTCCCCTGCAGGACAAGTTAGTAAACCAGATGTCTTTTTACAACAATCAATGATAGTTTCATGGCCACCATTACTGAGACTAGCTTTGTATTCCAGATTTATTAATTGAGATTAAATTCCACCACCTGCCGTGACCCTATGACCCCAGGGCATTAGCTAGGCCTCTGGATTAGTAGTCCAGTGACATTACCACGACACCATCATCTCCCCGCAAGACTTTGGGGCTTATTTCTTAGATGTCCTGGGCAAATGCATATAACAGGCGATTGGACAGTTGAATATTTAAACTGGTGCCTAAAGCCTGCCAAGGGCTATCTTTGCAAGAATTGCCAATTAAAAGATGGGTTCCAACCTCTGCACAATGCCATTTGCCAGTTAACAGCTGGACTCCTCTATGCTCCTTGGCAATGCCAGGAGGCTGTCTAGCAGGCCTGTGCATACCCAAGTGTGTACCGTGATATGAATTCTCCTCTATGCAGCCCCATCAGAATCTTCACTTGTGTTCACTAAGCTTCACTCAGCATTTGAGTTGGGGATGTGAGTGTTAGATCAAGTGACGTCGCTTCTTCCTTGGTGGCGCGCTACAGCTCTCGCTCTTCCTCCTGGGGCCACAGGGGCTGGGCAGGTAGCAGTTTTTCGGTATCTAAAAGCATAAAATCAGAAGGCATGGATTGAGGTGAGGGGCATGGTCTGGTGTGAAGAAAAAGATCCATACTCATACCACCTGAAGCTTGCACTTCATGTCAGGTAGCAGGATGAGGGGTCAGATGGGATTTGAGAAGTGGGATAAGGCTGTAACATACTGTCATCCTGAACAGTCTCAGCAGTGCTGGAAGTTATACCTCATGATGCGTTGCATCATCCCCCTTGCCAGGCTGTTGGGATGTTAAGGTGCCTGTCCCTGACCAATTCTGTTTTGCTCCCTTTCTATTTTGGACAGAATGTCAGTGATTGTGTTGCACTCCATTTGGTTGATATTCCCACTGCAGCTGAATAGCTGCAAGTATGTGGAGACAACGAGAAGTGGTTGTGAGGCTGTCACCTGTGGAAAATGTGTGAGGGTGAGGTGGAGCCTTGATGTGTTAGGCCTGAGCCCTGCGTACTAGGGAATGCTGAGTGATGGGGTGTTGTGCATTGAGCAGCAGGAGAGGTTGGTTGTGCGGTGGATAGGAGAAGATCCTTTGAAGATGCACTCACTGACCTTGACCACCCAAGTGAAGCCATTAAACTTCTTGTAGCACCACTGCCAGATCCCCAGAGCCAGACCCCTTGTGTTGACTTCCCAGCTACCTGCTCCCACATTCCAATTGCGTTTTCAGCTAGCCACCCAGCAATGGGGTTGTAAAAAATACAGGAAATGCTGGAAAAACTCAGCAGGTCTGACAGCATGTGTGGCGAGAGAATCAGAATTAATGTTTTGAGTCTGTATGACCCTTCTTTAGAGCTAAAGAGAGGTGGAAATGTGATTAAATTTATACTGTTTAAGGAGGTGGAGTTGGAAAGAAGGCCAGCGAAAGGTGGGGGCTAAATGGGGATAAGGAGAGGGAGCTAAGGAGAGGGCTAAGGAGGCACTTTACAGCCTTCTGGACTTAACATTGAATTCAACAATTTCAGACTATGAACTCTCTCCTCTTTGTTCCCCCTTTTTGATCCCTTTTTTTATAATTTTTATTTTTTATCCACTTATTTTCATTGTTATTAATTTATTCAGCATTTTATGCACTTTCTATCGCCTTTTTACCCCTTTGCAATCCTTTTTCCCCAACCACTGCCCCTTCCCCCCACCTCACCCCCAAAATGGCTGTCTGTTACTGGCTCCACATTGTTCTTTCACAGAGTGCTTACTTTTGTTCTGCTATTAACACATTCTGCTTTCTCACCTTTATGCCATTATCAGCACCTCTTTTAGTCCTTACCACTACCATAAACACTCCCTTTGTCTTTTTGTCCATGACATCTTTGTCAGTCTCTCCTTAGCCCCCACCTATCGCTGGCCTTCTTTCCGGCTTCGCCTGCTCTACCCCCTTAAACAGTATAAATTTCATCACATTTCTACCTCTCTTCATCCCTGAAGAAGGGTCATACAGACTCGAAATGTTAACTCTGTTTTTCTCTCCACATGTGCTGTCAGACCTGCTGAGTTTTTCCAGCATTTTCTGTTTTGATTTCAGATTTCCAGCATCTGCAGTATTTTACTTTTATATCAGCAGCAGGTTGTGCTGGGTTGCATATTGAAATCACAGAAACGAGGAGGCAGCACGAATGTTGATTCTTGCCGGCTTCAATGGACCTGGATGCAGGCAGCTTGCAAATCATGACCCCTCTGCCTGATGATGGATGTGAATGAATTTTTAGCCCTATATTTCTAGCTTTTGGGTCTATTTGATGATCGTTTACCATGATTCATGCACCTATTAACAATCAGTGTTTTTGCTTTTTTTTTCTAATATCATATAGGTTCAAATAGATAAATCCAAAATAGAAGCCACTGGAGATAATTTTCACTTCAGGTAAAAAAAAAAAATTGCATTAATATGGTGCTTTTCATGACCCCAGGCATTTCAAAGCAATTTACAGCAAACTAAGTACTTTGAAAGTATAGTTACTATTGTAATGTAGGAAATGGGCAGAGTGCGTGGAAAATTTGCAGTTGCAGTTGATGGAGAAAGTTGGGAGGGGCGTATAATTTACAACTGATCAGCAACGGTCAGTTTTTCCACCCCTCCCCAAAATGATAATTACCCCCATTCTTTCAGTATGCAGCTACAGAGGTTATTATAAGGGTACCATCTCTCTTAAAATAATCAATTTGAAGCAAACAAATGCAGAGAAAAAGCCAATAAGCTACAAGCAAAAATGCCTTGAGGTCATTAGAATTTCCGAATATCACTCAGTGAAATGGTCTGTCAAAACGTAAAGTGCTTACAGCAATACAGTTAAAACCAAGCATTTATTCGGATATCTGAGCAGGCATCAACATCATCTAAACCCAACTATGATTTCTCGCCTGTCAAAGAAATAATGGAGGTGTTGTCAAAACACTGCCAGGACATGGTTACAGTATATTGAGGCCTGAGTGAGTTATCTACCCTATACTTTAGAACTATTAAATGTCATCTTTTTGACAAACTTTGCTGATACTTCAGCAGAATAAAAAGAATCAATACAAACAGAATAGTTCAGATGACCTTAGGCAGTACCTCATTTCACAGAGATTCACGATAACTTATTTTGGCACAGAAAATCCACATCAACGCGCACCAACTCAGAAATGTACAGTAAACCTTCTGACAACAGTAAAGAGCAATGTGTGAAGAGAGAGAAATGAGGAGCTGAAATATTGTATGCATGTGCCAAGAATTTAATCTACAAATGAACGTTAGGACCTTAAGAGGCTCGGATAATGAACCTTGGACTGCATTTTGTTATGAACTATATATATAGTTGTGTGTTAAGAAAGTTAAAATGGTTTCCATTTCATTCAAGTTTTCTTTTTGAACATTGGTGCCTAGGAATCTGGATAGACTTGTGATTAAAAGGTCAGGTCTTTTAAGTTTGGTTGTATATATATATATATACACACATATACAGACAGGAGTTGAGAGTGTACATGTCAAAGAGAGAATACAGGGTTTTGAAGCTGTCTGAGAAGAAAAATTGCAAAGCTAGTGGGACAATAGTAAACTGAGTGATAAGTTATAGGGCTCAGTAAAGTGATCAGTTTAGTGAAGGTGCTACTAGAGTGCTGAGTTTAGGGAAATCATCTGTTTGCTTTTAAGAAACAATGAGTTTAGAGTGTGGTTATTGGCTGTCTCAGGGAGAGATACAAGTTGGCTGAGAAGCATCAAGTGAATGTTCAGGAATGCACTGGAAGAAAACCATTTGTATCTCTGCCAGTCCCAAGCAAGACAACTTTTTATCAAGCCAGTGGTAACTCTTCACTGGCTTAAGTATTTGTAAAGATATTTCTGGGGTAAGGAAATATTGGGAATTTGAATCATCTTCTTGTGTTTGTATTGAGATCTTTCCAACCTTTTTCTCTGATGTAATACAGTTCATTTTTCTTGTTTTAATAAATATTTTATTCTTTGTATGAAAAGTTCATCAGCAGACTCCTGTGAATTTGTTCAGTAACTTTCCTCTATGGTTTCTAAAAAAAGTTAGGATTTTTGAAGGATGTTCCAGTATGGAATCTGACTTGTCCAATGTTAATAAAAACTGGAATCATAACAATTTGCATATGCATTGCACAGTGGGAAGATGAGGAGGTAACAAGCAGGATAGATAAAGGAGAACCAGTTGATATAATATATTTGGATTTCCAAAAGGCGTTTGATAAGCTACCGCACACAAGGTTACTTAATAAGATAAGAGCCCATGGTGTTGGGGGTAGTATATTAGCACGGATAGAGGGTTGGCTAACTAACAGAAGACAGAAAGTTGGGATAAGGGGGGCATTTTTGGGATGACAACCTATAACTAGTGGAGTGCCGGGGGGATTAGTGCTCAGGCCTCAATTATTTACAATACATATTAATAACTTAGGTGAGGGAAGTGAATGTTGCGGATGACACAAAAATAGGCAGGAAGGCAAGTGGTGAGGATGATACAAGGAGTCTACGGAGGGACAGGTTAAACAAGTGGGAAAAAACTTGGCAGATAGTATATAATGTAGGAAAATGTGAGGTAATGCACCTTGGCAGGAAGAATAGAGGAGCTGAATATTATTTAAATGGAGAAAGACTGCAGAAGGCTACAGACAGGGGTATTTGGGAATACATGTGCATGAATCCCAAAAAGCTAACATACAAGTTCAACAGGTAATAAGGAAGGCAAATGGCCTTTATTTCAAAGGGAATGGAGTATGAAAATAGGGAAATCCTACTGAAACTATACAAGGCACTAGTTAGACCACACCTAGAATACTGCCGACAATTTTGGCCCCCTTATCGAAGGAAAGATTTACTGGCATTGGAGGCAGTCCAGAGAAGGTTCACTAGGTTGATCCCGGGTATGGAGAGATTTTCTTGTGAGGAGAGGTTGAGTAGTTTGGGCCTGTACTCATTGAAGTTTATGAGAATGAGAGGTGACCTTATTGAAATATATACGATTCTTAGGGTAGACGCTGAGAGGTTGTTTCCTCTTGTGGGAGAGTCTAGAATCAGAGGACATAATCTCAGAATAAGGGGGTGCCCATTTAAAACAGAGATGAGGAGGAATTTCTTCTCTCAGAGGGTAGTCAATCTGTGGAATTCTTTACTGCAGAGGGCTGTATAGGTTGGGTCATTAAATATGCTCAGGGCTGAGATAGACAGATTTTTAATCAGTAATGGAATCAAAGGTTATGGGGAAAAGGCAGGAAAGTGGAGTTGAGGATTATCAGATCGGTCATGATCTCATTGAATGGCGGAGCAGACTCAATGGGCTGAATGGCCTACTTCAGCTCCTTCATCTTATGGTCTTCTGGTCTTATAGTTGTCCACAGCAGTATTGGCAGAAGTGAACATCACATGACCCCTGTGAAGACAAACTCATCTGCACAGTCAGGATGCGCTCCATCTTGTGGTAAGGTCATTATCATCAGTTGACATGTATGTCACCATACACTGTAACTTCACAGCTCAACACATTCCTAACGCTTCCATCCTTATCTAGCCAAAAGACCAAATGGCAAATGTGAAATTGTGTGCCATGCAAACTAGTAAAGCTACAACAAGGAGCTATCTACATTAAAAAAAAATCAAAAGCAGCAGGTTAAGGACAGTGCTGAGGTCCCAGAATGGATCAGGCCAAAACTCTGTAAGAACACTGCATCAAGTACAAGAGTGGTTGTGGCCAATCAGACAACCAATGGGAGGAAGAGACATTGAATCATAGAATAATAGAAAGTTTACGGCACAGAAAGAGGCCTCTTGGCCCAGCGTGTCCGCACTGGGTGAAAAATGAACCACCCAGCCTAATCCCACTTTCCAGCATTTTGTCCGTGGCCCTGCAGTTTATGGCATGTCAGGTGCATATCGTGACACCTTTTAAATGGGTTGATGGCTTCTTCTTCTACTACCTTTCAGGCAGTGACTGCCAGATCCCTACAACCCTCTGGGTGAATTTTTATTTTCCTAAACTCCTCTAATCCTTCTACCAATCACTTTAAATCTAAGCCCCCTCACCACTAACTTCTCTGCTAAGGTAAATAGGCCATTCCTGTCCACTCTATCCAGGCCCCTCACATTTTTGTACATCTCAATCAAATCTTCCCTCAGCCTCCTCTGCTTCAAAGAGAACAACCCCAGCCTATCCTATCTTTCTTCATGGCTGCAATTTTCCAGTCAAGGCAACATCCTCCTAAATCCCCCCTGTTCCCTCTCTAGTACAATTACATCCTTTCTGTAATGAGGAGACCAGGACTGCACACAATACTCAAATTGTGGCCTAACGAATGTTTTATATGGTTCAGCATAACCTCCCTGCTCTTACATTCTGTGCCTCAGCTAATAAATGAAATGATTCCATATGCTTTCTTAACCACATTATCGACATCTCCTGCTACCTTCAGTGGTCTTTGGACAATCACCCCAAGGTCTTTCACTTCCTCTACACCTCTCAGTATCCTCCCTTTTATTGTGTATTCCCTTGCCTTTTTTGACCTGTGTTGTGATCAGGTGAGGAGGAGTGAGCAAACTCCCCTTTATTCAGCCCCCCTGTTTAGTCGAAGCAAAGGAGTTTTTTAAAAAAAAAGTATTTTCCCTGTAAATGCCTTTTCCAATCCAAACGTATTTACTTTTTAAAATATGGAACCAATAAAACCAGGTTTTCTTGAGTGAAAGAAAAAGTAAGTTTATTAGTTACTAAACTCAAGGAATAATAATAAAAGACGTAATCACACACACACACACAGAGAGATCTCAGAAGTAAGAAAAGTTAAAATCCAAATAAGTTAAAAGAATATACAATTAAGTCCTTGGCTTGTTATTGAGGCGTAGATTTGTTGAATGTTGCGGCCATTTGAAGATAGCTGGTTTCCTTTAAAAGCCTGAAGTTCATGCTTGCTGTGTCAATCTTAGCTTCAGAGAGATAGAAAGAGAGAGAGAGATTACTGCTCCCTTCAGCAGTGTTTTCAGATGCTTTTAATGTTTCCTCCCTGTTTCTGATTTGGCAAAACCAATTCTTAAGACTTCTGTCAGTATATTCCAAAAATGGGTTTGATTAACATGTCTTGCCGTCATTGTTGTCAAACAAGTAATTGCTTCTTTCATCTCAGAAACGTTTGACACATTTCAAGATAGTAGAAACTAACAGGAAGTGGGTTTATTTCATCCTCCACAGGAGGTTTTGAATGTCTTTTGGGTATTCGGCTAGTTAGCGGTCCCAATTTTCTTGACAGTATTATGGTTGTTTAAAGTCCAGCCTTTTGCATTTTAAGGCCTTCCATTCAAAAGTCCCTTTTTGAAGTGGACCTTGACACTCCTTAGGTGTGAAATTCCATGCAACAGGTCAGGGCAGGTCTGCAGTGCAATCCATATGGGAACTTTCCAGAAAAGTGGTCAACTTACAATTCCAGACATCAGGTGGTATGTAGTAGCCATTTCTGGTCAGTGTCTTTTCTTGTATTTTCGAGAAACAGATCCTTTTTAAACAGTTCAATATGTTTCTTATTTAGCTGGTGAAGTTATAAGTAGGTCTCACTCAGTCACAATTTCCTGTTGTCGTGACACATCCCCAAATGTGTCACTTCATGCTTCTCTGGGTTAAATTCCATTTGCTACTTCTCTGCCCACCTGGACGGACCCAATGAACCCATCATTAACTCAGAAGAGCTCAGCATGTGAGTGCAAGTGACAAGGTTAAATGCTTTTGCAGGAATCTTCAGCTAAAATCGATAAATGGAAAATCCTACTGGTCTTTTTCTGAGGTCCCCAATTTCATAGATGCTGACGTCTTGCAAATTTAGATCATTCCAGATGTCATTATGAAGTGAATGAGTGCATTAAATACAACTAGGGCCATGGATTCAGATATTGATGCAAGAGTTGAATGTCAGAGAAAAGGTGAGAGTATTTTCCCTGAACACCAAGGCAGTATTGAGCCAAGTGTGCAACCAAGGATCCTCAGCAAAACTGAGGTCATTTTGGGCATCATCATCAGAAAGACTTCATCTGTTTCATTGGGCAGACCCAGAACCACCTCTTAGGGAAAGAGGAATAGATAATAAATACTTCAACATTCTGATAGCAAAATCAAAAAAAAATTATATCTCCAGCAATTTTAGCATGTGATGCACATCATGCTGGGATTGCAACTATGGAGAGTGCAAAACCTAAAGGACTCTTTCTGCAAGTAAAACGCTCTAGCTTTAGCGCTGCCTATGTGCTAAGAGTAGAATTTCTGTACATAAGACACATAGCCATCAAATTAAGTTAAATATTGAAAATCTTGCAAGGCAGCCAAAAAGTACAGAAAACTTGGCAGGTTGTGAATTAAGCTGTCTTCAAAATACCTGGCAAAATGAAGGGCATGGAAGAAATAAAGTGTGTGCAAAAATAGATAACAAACTTAAAGCAAAATATGAATGAATGGGCCTGGAAATTCAGTTATGCAGTGCCTGCTTTAGGGGCAAAATGTGAGCACTTCAGGAGCCAATACGGTGCCATTTGCAGGCTCAGTCCACATCAAAACTGTGCCGCATGTAATATGGTTAGGATATGACGTCCACCTGAAACTGGCATTAAGCCATCGCTTATGCAAATTGAGAATCTAATATCTGTTTCAGGCCACTTTATGAAATTAGTTTGTAACTGATCCCAGTATGCGCTGTCCACACAGGAGAAAAACAAGCAGTCCTTATTGGAGGTGCTAAAAAAGTTTAGCTGAGAGTGTTTTTTTTACTTACCTCAATATGGAACTAGAAAGAGCAATGCAGGATAATAAATTAATTGATCATCTTGAAAGCCCTGAAGAGATCAAAAACAGTGAAATATTTAGTACAAAGTGAGTTCAATCATGTAGTATTTTGCTGCTAACTCCAATTCGGACAACCTCTGTGCTTTGCATAAAATGGCAATTAAGCTGAATAAATTGGTTTGAGAGGTGGCTGCGAGGTTGTGTCAATGGTGAATTTGTATTTCAGAGAAAAAGGGAATATTACAAGTGGAAGAGTAATTAGGTTAGATGTAGGAGCGCAGGGTTGTCCTCTAAAGAAGGGCAGGATGTATCTCAATTTTAATGCTGCAATATAAATGCAAGTTGTTGTTGTAATGGTGGTCGTTTTGCAGAAATTACACTAAGGTCTGAGGAAAGGGAGAACATGATGATGTTATAAAGCATTTGGCCAAGGGGGCTGGCCAGGAATTATTTTGGGATGGGTTCTGGTGAGCAGGTGATGGCATATGGAGGTGCTGAGTCAGATGAAGACCAAGGAGGTTGCTGAAAAATTGTTGAACTCTGCTTGATGGATGTTGGAACATATGGGAACTATCAGAAATGTGAGAGCTGATGAGACTAGAGAAGGAAGTTATGGTTAGAGCTTCAAATTTGGATCTCAGTAAACTCATGAGTTGCTGACACTTGCAATGTTACCTGTAGCCAGTGAATATTTGTAAGATTAACTATTTGATGCCAAAAACCAGGATAAGGAGTGGCAAAGGAAGGCTGACTGAGTAGTGGAAAACCAGCTTGCTCCTTTCTCTCCAGCTTGATTCTGGAGTATTGAGAATTTGACTGAAGACAGAGGGAAAGGCAGTATTTTTTGAGCTAGTCAAGGTAAAATAGCTAGTTCTGACACAATCACTTGTCCTGTAGACCGGTCCTCAGGTTTTAGCTTTTGAATATGGTGACTGTGCTAGAGGATGGGAGATGGTGAGAGATCTGAAGGGATACAGACATCAAAAATGGAGGTAAGATGACGAGCGAGAAAGTTAACAGAAATGCTGATGACGTGAGAGATGGTGGATGAGTTGAGAGTTGGGAGCAACTGGGAAGGAAGGTGGGTGATCATTTTCTCTGAGGCTCTTGCATGATGATAGAAGGATTGCTATCAGACAGGAAGATGAGGGTGGAAAAGAAGACAAACCAATCATCAGAGGCAGCCTTGTCAATGATTGAAATTTCAGACATGTTAAGACCAATAACAGTTAACTAATCACTTCCAATGTATTCTTTTCCCAGCATCTGCAAAGGTAATAATTGGAAGAATCTGCCTACAATGAGTACTGATTCCTTCAGCTTGAACAAGCACAGAAATCAACCTTTGCAGCCAGCCTTTCAGGGAAAATATGATTGTACATTCAGAGCTGGAGGAGACGTATTTAAACAAGATGTGACACAATTAATATAATCCACTCTTTGGCTTTGCTGAAGATAGCTCACCGTCACATAAAGAAACACTACACTTCTGTAAAGTTTGCTCAATTGGCTGAGTCGCTGGGATACTGCAAAGAACTGCTTCAGGTAGAATTTAATTTCACTTCAAAAAATACATCTAGAGAAGGTGTTCTCATTTGTTGTTTCTTGAAGGTCATCCAGGTAATTATCTGTAACTTTTAGCTTTTGAAAAGGAATTTTGAGAGCCAGTACCAGAAGGGGTGCGTCAATTTGAGAAGCATCTGTTACCTTCTCTGGACAACCAAGTTTGTGCAATTATGGCACCATGGCCAATGGCATGCAGGTCCTACAAATAAATAGAAACCAAGCAGTTTTAACCCATTTAACAGCTGCTCTGTTGCCAAGATTCCCAAATCAACTGTGCTACTTTGTAATCTCCACTTGATTGTTCCACACATGGGGAATCTATTAACAGTAGGAGGAAGGGTTGGCCTAGTGTAATCCAGTGAGACAAGCCATCTCTGCTCCTGGTCTGTGTCCAGCCACTATCCTGGTCTTGGTCCCCATTTTTTTGAGATTGCAAAAATTGGAACTTGTATAAAAACAAATGCCATTTGTTCTTTGGAAGGATCAATGCACATTCGGGATTTATATCATAAGTGAACTTCGGACTATCACTCCGAAATAGCTGAAGTATGGACAGTCTTCAACCATGGGAGGAATCATCCCAGATTTGCACTAGGTTCGGAAATGGGAGGGAAAAAGGATGTTTTACCTGCTGGCCACATTGATGGGTTTTCATGCCATATTGTCCCAATCCCGCCTCATTAATCATACATTCCCAGGAAACACGCCATTTCACTGGTGGGTGGCCTCCAATTCACCACCATGCCATCACCTCACTGCTTCCTCACGCTGGATGTCATACTTAAAGTGCAGCCACACGCACACCTCTCAGTGATTCTAGCCCAGGACAGCTACACAGAAGACATGTCACTGAAAGCCAAGAAGACTGCAGCCCCCTGATTCAGTGACACATCCCTGGGATGCCTTCTGGACATTGTTGGAGCCAGCCACAATGTCCTCTACCTCCACTCTGGCCACAGGAGGACCTTCAGAGTCACCACTCCAGTTTGGGAGGCATTGGCAGTGGTGGTCAGTGCCAACGCTGCACAGAAGAGGTTCACCATTCAGTGCAGAACAAGGATGAATGATCTCATCCATGTCTCCAAGGTAAAGCAACCATCTCATCACTCTAAACTCACCCATACACAAGGCCATCACACATTCACTGGCATCTCACTCACTGCCAGCTCAAGGGACATCACCACCCATTCTCACACACACACCCTCACATCTCCACCTGGCCTCATCTTCTCTGGAGACTGCCTCCTCAGCCCTCACCCTCTTGAGGCCACTTTCACAGATCAACATGTATTCCCAAAAAACACCCTGGGATACACCCCTTCCCCAGTATAGCCCTCACCCTGAAGTCTCTTCCCTTGTCTGAGGTCACTTCACCCCCTTCTCCAAGCATGTCATAGCCTTGCAGCTGTTGAAAAGCCACCCCTACCTTACGGCTGGTCTTGTTAGCAGAGGCTTGTCCATGAACCCCGCTAAAAGTGATGTGGTGCTGCCTGCAAAGCCTGGCACTGATGAGTGCTGCTCGAAGCAAGGTAGGCAAACAAGCCTCAAAGACTGCAGCAAAGTGCAGCTCGCCAGGTGCACATCATTTATGTTTAGTTGTAAAACATATCGGTGTAAAATCACACTGACCTGCCTGGATGACCAAGCATGTGGGGGGTTGTTCCAGCAAGCTGGGCTTATAATGATATGCAGATGAATTACAATGAAGCTCCCGATTTGCAGTGGTAGGAAACATGGCTGGCTATTGACAGGCAGAGCTGACGATTGCAAACTGATTTCACAATGTCACAAAAGTGATTTTTGGCCTTCCCACCATATCGTCTGCCCATGCCCGCCATAACACCCAATGCCAGAGGGCATGGAAAATTCTGCCCCATGAGTCGCTGTCCTTTCAAAAACTCCCACATCTGCTAACAATCCCATAACACTTCCTCTGTTTCCATTCAATAATGGTGTATGCAGTATAGGGCAGGATGGTTTGGTTGAGGTGGGGTCAGTGATAAGCATGGTGGGGGGGGGGGGGGCACTGAATTATTTTTCAAATATGCTTGTTCCAAACTGAATTTTGCAGTGCAACCAAAATGTGACTGGAAAATTGCAAAAGCAGTTCGTAAATCCTTTCCAGTTACTTTCAATCCCCATTGGGAATAGAATAATTGCTCTAATTACCAAAGTATTAGCCATTATAGAAAATAGGCAACAGTGCTGATCAAAACTAAAGCTTAAAAATATATTTCCTTCATTCAAGCTAAGTGACAGTGTCCAATGAGTCTGTTGTTAACATTTCTGGTTCTTGCATAATTCCAAAAAAGCAACATCATGTAACCTTACCCAATTTATTGAGCTTTCCTTAATACTTCTACTGACACCAAACAAGAAAAGGAAATCGAGAGATATGTTCCCGCTGTGGTTGCCGATGTACAGGTTCTCCAATCGCTTATGTCATCATTATGCATCCCAAAACCTCAGCTCCCTCCCACTGCTGCCCGTTCCGCTTGCCATTTCCTGCACTCCTCCACTTGCAGTTTCCACTCTGCTCCATCCTGCTCCCCTATCTGCCTCCCCTGCTCCCCTCTCGCTCCCCTCACTACTTTCTCCCTTTCATTTCCCCTAGCCAGGCCTCACTCTTATTGGAGATGATGTCTTTTGGATGAGGCACGAAGCACAGAATTTAGGCTTTAGGAGTAGCAGTAGGCCATTGCTCTGCAATCTCTGCTTTCTCAGGTAGACCCAAAAGATCCCATGGCACTATTTTGAAGAAACGCAGATGAGTTATCCAAGGTGTTCAGTCCAATATTTTTCCCTCAATCAGTTACAATCAAAAGAAATTAACTGTTATTAATGTCTTGTTGTGTGCATATTGGTTGCCATGTCACCTGAATTAAATGACTACATTCCAAAAACACTTAATTAGTTTTAAAGTGCTTTACACTCTGAAGTCACAAAATGTGCCACGTAAGTTCAAGTCTCTCTTTATATATTGCGGATTCTTCATGGGCCAAAATTCTAGAACTCCCCATGAGAGTACCTTCGTTACAGGCACTGCAGTGGTTCAAGAAGTGGGTCACACCATTTTCCGAGGGCACCCAGCGACGCCGATACCCCAGTGGAAAAAAACTTTATGACTTTTGGCCCGCCATCATGATGGGTTTTGAAGTACCAAGTCCTTAAAGCAGGTATCATGTAGATGAATTTCCAGTTGCGGGTATCAGAAACAGATGAATAATCATGTCACTTTCTGTAATCAGAGGTTAGTCATTCTTTAACAAGATTTGCCATTAGCTACAGAAGGTTGGTCAATCAATAAGGTTTCACTGTACTGTGAAAGGAATTGAAAATTTGCCTGCTTCGATGCTTTTAATACAATTCATTTCAAAATTAGAATTGTAGTCAATGTATCAACAAAGTATTGCAATAATAATTTTCTCACTATAAAAATTTAGGAGCTGGAAAATTGAGTTAAAGATCACCCACTCCTGCTTGCTTACTCCTATTATCTCCAACATTGAGGACAGATAGATTTTAATTCTTATAAATCTTTCCAAAGGCTGTAAATTTGTTTGTGTGTGTGTGTGTGTGTGTGTGTGTGTTTGTGCGTGTGCGTGTATGTGTTGGGGAATGAGTGGCTAGATTGGGGGTTGTGAGGTCCTGGTGCGGAGGGCAGGGTGTTGGGAGAAGAAAGAACCAAAAAGCATGGGGTAGGAAACTTAAAGTACAGGTGCAAAGCAGAGCCTGTGGTGGAATGGTTTCAGACCCAACTCCCTGTGTAGTGTTCGGAGAAGAAAATATGGTGTCACATTAGGTGGGTATGAATAGGATTGTTCCAATTGGCCTCCAAAGCAGCTTTCTCAGTGAAGTTAGTTACCATGTTTATCAAGACATGGGCTGGAATCTCAAAATAAGAAGGGGCAGCTGCCTCTTTGTTGGGGGATCTGGTGGCTAAACAGCTCACCCTACCAGTTAGTCACTCAAAACACAATTGCCCTTAAGATTCTCTCAGAATCTTAAGTTTGATAAATACAAATCTGGGACATATTTGCTGATGTTATATTGCATTCTTCCTCATGGAGTTATACTTCATATTTAAATCATATAGTGCAAAGTAAGAGGAAAGAGTTGAGCATAAATCATAAGAAAACAAAATGTCTCATAGCGTCCAAAAAGCAAATCATAACAGACTGCAAGATCACAGCAAAAAACAAAAAGACCAAGCTGGCAGGCACATTTTGTTCCTTAGGAAGTCTGTTAACATCGGACGGAAAGTGCAACTAATAGTCAAATATGCATTTCAAAAAATGAGGAAGATTACGATCAATGCAAATGTAGGCATAAAAACAAAGCTGAGAATGCTGGAATGTTACGCCATGCCAATTTTGACATTTGGAAGCAAGTCTTAGACAATCAGTGGAGCAATGCAGAGAAGAATTGAGGGTGCAGAGTTTTGGTGAATACTGAAGATATTTTGGACAGGTCACATTACCAATGAAGAGGTGCTAGTAAAATCTGAGACCAAAGGAACTCTGCTGACCAAGATCAGGATGAGGCAGTTGGAATTTCTTGGCCACAAAATAAGAATACTTTAGGAAGTCTGATGCTGACAGAAAAGATTGATGGTAAAAGAGGCCGAGGCTGACAAAGAACAATCTTTTTAAAGAGCCTCACAAATTGGATGAATGTACCATCAACAAAGATGATCCACGCCTCTCGAGCAAGATTAACATGGAAGTCCATGGTCACCAATGCCCCCTTAGGTCATGGTACATGAAGAGAGAGAGACAGGAAGAGTGTAAAAACAAAAAAACTGCAGATGCTGGAAATCCAAAACAAAAACAGAATTACCTGGAAAAACTCAGCAGGTCTGGCAGCATTGGCGGAGAAGAAAAGAGTTGACGTTTCGAGTGTAATGGGCATATTACATGAAAGGATCTAACTTTCATGGTATTTTGTTAGCTACAAAATTTAGAGAAGCAGCAAGAGGAATTATTGATGTCAGACAACAGAGGATGAAATTAGTTTGCATTGTGCCCAATTTCTGGCTAAAATTTGAATTGGGGAACAACTTCAAGGTGCATTCAAAATCCCCTGCACCCAAGATGTACTGGTTGGCAATTGGTATCTTCCAAATGTTCAGAGTGCCTGTTTGAAAAAGATGCCAGGCACTTTGAATATGCTAATTAAGGGCCTAACAACTGTTTTAGTATTCAATGTCAAATTCGACAAAGACTGTTTGGAGGATAGGCCCCTTTGTTCACACTTCAGAGGGCCTACCATGGCCTAACCAGAGCTCCATGAGGAAACTGCCACTGGTAAATTTTGGGGGTGCAGCTTGTGTTAACTTTGGAAAAGTATTGGAATCTAGCCTGAATAGTTCTTCCGTGGGAAGGAGCCTTGAACTTGAAGGCAGCACAAGCCTCCCTCTGCGCATTGAAACCCCACTCTGACACAATATCTGACCCACTGCCATTCAGGTGTGTGCGTAATTTTCCAATGCTGAAAGTGAGATTCCACACTGACAGTGCAACCTTGTAAGACCAGGGTTACGCTATAATCTCTGATATTTAAACAATAATTCAAAGCAATTAATAAAGCTACAACATAAACCATTTGGGGAAAAATTGAAATTAGGCTCATTTCAGTAAAATGACTGCTTTCATTTCTTTTTAGTAAAAGTTTGTTATTAAAATGCTAAAATAGCTAGAAGCAGCTACTTTCCTGTTCTTTCAGTCTAGAAACTGTATTCTTTTTTATTTTCCATTTTCCTGTCTAGAGAGCAGTCTAAACTATTTAGCACTTATTGGACTATTGATCAATTTGAGTTGTTTTCTTAGTATTTCTGTCACATTAGGATCGATTTTTGTGACATTAACACCTTGTGTTCACCTGTTCATGGCAAGTCATCATATGGAGAAAGTGACATTGAGCTTGGCAGTATTTCTGCCTGGTCAAGACATGACAGCATTGTAATATTATTATTATGTGGAAATTATTTCCAGTCAGCATTTCTGGTCAGTGTCAGGTTCAATTTCCACTAATGTATATAAAAAATGGGGGTCCCTGATTACTAGGTGCTAAATTGTATCTAGAATTAAGTTTAAGGGGTTTATTAAAATTAATTACTCAACAGGTTTAAGGCAAATCTGCACAGATGTTCATTTCTTTCAATTGACATTTAGTTTCTCATGAATATTTTTTTAACAATTTAAATCCAGTGACATTAGTGACCTCAACAGGCTTCCAATAGGAATTCCAGTGTCTGACATGTTTGGAAGAAGAGGAGGGCTCAAGCGAGGCAGGCCAGGTAGAACAGGCTGCTTTAGGTACTCCTGCTGGGACCCAGACAGCAGTACCTGTAAACAGGATTTGCCAATCTTTGCTTTGGCCAATGCTTAGTATATGCAAAGGGTTCCCATTCCCAAAGGAAGTTGCAAAACACCCCTGATGACAACACTAAAATGTTTAACTAACTGTAATATTGATAGTTCTTTGGATTCATGTAATCAGAGCATCTCAAGTGATATTACCTTCAGGACATGCCAGTGTTGGGTAGTGTCATGCCCAGTACAGGCATATCATATTTTGAACTTTCAGTCAATGCTTTTAAAAATTGGACACAAACAAGCTGTTAAGATGACTATTGCAAATCATGTGACTTTTGGCATTCAGACCACTGACAGTATCAAGTCTCCTGTGAATACCTAATTAAAAATGGGCATAGGCGAGGCTACCTCAGAGACATTTGTGGAATTTACACATCTCATTGTTTAAGAATATGGCAACAATTAAAGACTATGGAGTTTCCAGACTGCCTTTCTCCATGTTTCATACTGGAAAAAAGGGAAGATCAAAACTCAAAGGCCATTATCTTCCCATTGTATCACAATAGCGTCTCACAACCAAACCAGATTGAGTAGGCCTCAGAAGTGTTAACCCAGCAGTCATGTGATCAAAACTGGATTCGGGGACCACACCCTTATTACTACAGGACCCAGCAGATCCATCAGAACTATTAGTCATAAGCCAGTCTGATAAGCAGACTCTGAAACTAGCTTTAAGTCATCGAGCAGCCAAAGTACTTAACCTCCAGGATATTTGTCAAGAAGCCTCACAACCTGCTGTGAATCTTTCGCTTTACAAGACCCTTACTTCAAGTTTAATTCATCAAATTCATTCAAGGAAAATACAGGCCTGTTATGTTGGAGGCTGGCAACCATATATCGGAGACTGAAATAACTGTAACCTGTAAAAGTACACTATCTTTAACTGTATCCAATCTTTGTGTGTGTGTATGTGTTTATGTGTGTGTTTGTGTGCATGTGTGTGAGACCGAGTGTGTGATGTTGCATTAATTCAGGGTAAATGTGTGAGAATAAATAGCTATCTTTATTTTAAAACTCACAAAACTTTGCTGCTGAATTATTTAACTGGAATAGACGATCCAAGGAAAAGAAAATACACACCCTCTCCATGCAAAACATAGGCCAGAATTTTACAGCCCCACTGTGGTGTGTCTTTCCCCCCAACCCCCGGCCGATGCGGCGAGCCATTTAAATGTCCGTGCAGTTTGGCGGGACTGTAATATCACGTCGGGCAGGAGTGGCCAGAAAATCCTGGCCATACTGATTAAGGGCAGTAAGAGAACACATACTTTCAGTCTGATACATTACATCAACCAAAATTCTACCGAATTATTTCAGGAATGTTACATTTACCACATTTAGCGAGTGTGAAGCATTGTCTTCATGTGGTCCAGGTTATCAGAATGCAAAAAAAACAGAACAATATCATTTGCTGATAGGACACCCACATTGACTTTGCAACATTGAGTTGCCACAGGGAGCCGTGTACTGGGCTGCTGAAGTTACTTGCCTACAGGCAAGTGCTTGCATGTCGGGCTTCGTTTCCCTTAATCTTTGCCTGTCACTTCTTCACCCTCTCCCCTTCAAATATTGGCAAATTCATCCCATTCTTCAGTCACTTCCCTTTCAAACAAGTTTCGCCTGTGTTTTCAGTTTTTCCCACCGAGCACCAATGGGCTGCTACAGCCATTCAAGTCCGCAACACGACATATGAAATAATGTTATGCAGGAACTGATTCACAAAATCTGTTTGTTTTAACACCAGAAAGCTTAGAAATTCATCTGCAAAGCGACTGTTTTCCAGGTGCTGATGTCCTCCTAAGCTTCCAAAATGGCAAGCAGGGAGCTCACGGACAATTCTAGTCAGAAATACGCCGCCCAGCGGATTGGGCAAGATAAATATTTGTGCTGGTGTCAGGATTGTACATCGGGAATATTGAAAGGTCGGAATAAAGGGTCTGTGCTTCTTGCAGGACCCATTGTCCATTTTACTTCACTCACTGTGTGCCAAGCTCACACAGCTCAATGTGGCTCAACAACTAGCAGCAAAGCCCCTATACTGACATGAATGTGGAATTGTGAAAAGCAGGGGCAGTCTTCCCGATGCCACATTAAAAGAATGCAGCCTCTATCCTCCACCCCAGTTCCCCCCATAATGCTGCAACTCGACGTGGCTAAAGTCTTAATGTCAATGTGAGGGCCAATGACAAATGTGGTGGATGTTCTGATGAAGGCTGGCCTCAGCAGTGGTGCTGAAACTGCTTCAGGAGCACAACCAGAACGAAACGAGAGATAATGTTTATGCTGAGAATGTTTCAGACCTCTTGGGGCTTCTGGAGACTGAGGAGCCAAACACAGATCAATAGTTGCTTTCTACCAATAATGAATGTCTCCTTTAATTTTCCTCTTTTTCACTGCAAAAATGGGAAAAGGCAGAGATTGTGAAGCTCTACTGATTACGCAGGGGCTCACTAGCTGTGAGCTTCAGTGCGGGCATAAAGATACACTGAGTAATTTTAATCCCAAGGGCAGGTAGGTGGGGAGAATTATTTTACTCCCAAACCTGATCCGAACTCTACTCCACCTTTCTACTTCTGGCCTGAATGGAGGTAAGTCAGTGAGGGGGCAAGAGGGGGTGGACGACCAAATCCGTCTCCAGAAGGAGAGTCAATCAGTAAAAATTGCACGTTTCTATTGTAACAGGAGTTTTATTTTTCAGCCACAGAGATTTGGTTTCCTGGGGCTTGAAATGCCAGAGGATAAAAGGAGGCAAGAAGGGCAACATCTGTGAGATAAGTACATTTACAGACAGATTGTAAACCAGAAGGAGCAGTAGTCTTTCCCCTAAGCCCGACATATTAACATGTTTCCACACCCCGCAACAGAACCCTATGATTGCTGACTCCATCTCTCCCTCAAGCTTCAATGCTCTTCCCCATCTTTCATTGACCCCATAATCACTGTCTACTCACAAATCCCAGAACACCCACCTCCGCGCCACTCACCAACCACCCTCCCTGTGATCTGCCCTACTTATCTGGAAAAGAAAAGTGGAAGGGGTGTTGTGAAACAGGTTTCTGATTGGCTGTCATCTGTTTTGTGTTACTCCTGAAGTGGAATTTCATACCCTTGTGTCAAGTCCAGTATACATGGCCCATAATGACTGTTTATTATATTTCTATCTTTCAAGGAGGGAAAATTTAACAAATGTAAATATATATTGTGACATTGAATTTGTTAACAAGTTCATTTACTGTTTAATAAATATTTTTGTCCAGCCCAGGCTGTGATCTAGTTTATGCATCAGTGTCTTGAATAAGTTCATGAGTGAAAAAACAAGTGATTGATTCCTGGACTTGCTACAAATGACTTAAATATTGACACAGAAAGTTAAGCTCGCACTAAGAAGAGGAGCTGAGGGTTCACCAGCAGATGTGGTTTGAATCACTGGATGCAAGAAAAATATCCCAAGGAAATATTCAACATTATTATGCCAATCTCTCCATACTATGGGGTTAAATTGTATAACCCCCAAGAACTGACGTAGGGATCACAATGCGTTATCAACTGTGACTGCTCAATGCAATGCAGGGAGGATGTTAATATTGTGCTGCCCGCTGATTCCCATGATTGCTGTGTCCAGCCATTGCTCCCCATGCTAGTTGACGGCTGCATGCATTAAAGCAAGTCCAATATCGTGACTACCTACCTCTACTTTAAGGTAGCCTGCAACTATTAAATGGCAGCTGCATTGAGGATGCTATTGGTGCTGAGGTCATCCTGTTTAATGTGTTGTTCAAGAATCAACAGTGGCTGACCGTGGGAGACAGAGTGCACCAAGATTTTTGGATGCTGCATTGGGGGTCTTAGTGGAAGAGGTAGAAAGGAGAGATGTCCTTTATCCTCAAGAGGATACTTGCTCCAGCCACATATTCAGAAGGCAGTGGGAAGAGATAGTGGAGGTCAATAGCAGGAGTGTGGCTCCATGGCTCTGTATGCAGTGCAGGAAGAAGGTTAATGATCTCACACAAGTTGCCAAGGTCATTGAAGACATTTTCATATGCTGTATCATGTAACTGCATCACTAACTTCATCCACTATTTAATTCACTATGCCCTCATCAATTAGCTATCAACAGGCAATATCAGTCAAGATTTAGACATAATATGCTTATACTTTACCTCACTCTCACACACTTAGCACCCACAACTCAAAGCTTGAACTCCCTGAGAGCTATTCACTCATTACAACCACGCTTGCTGACATATTTCCCTCATTCTTACAGAAGAAGGCTGTCCACAACTGGAGGCAACAGGGACAAACTGGTGGGGACGAGGCACGCTTTAGCTCCTCATTCAGAGGATATTGCTAGCCATTGTAGGAAGAGTGATTGCTGAGTCCATGGCCATTGGTGAGGCTGAAACCATTAAGGGTGACAGTATCCAATACCTAATGCTCCTTTTCTTATCCCATATCTCTTTCATCCCTTAATCTCATCTGAAAGAGAAGCTGCAGCTGGCGTATGCATTCACTTCTCACTATCTCCTCTCCACCCAAACAAGCACCTATCTATTTTTCATTTCAGGTAATCAAGAATTGGCAGCTGCCCAGGCAGTGGAGGCAGAGGAAGGGGAAAGTGAAGATGAAGGGACACTATCACTCGATTTCACAGCCACAGCTGCCGGCTCAAAGACTGACACTATGTGTAATTCAGTGGCTAGGATAGAGGTGGGATCTGCATAGGGTATGATGCAAGGCCCAAGTATATAGGAGCCAGGATGGAGGGAAATCATCACACAGATTTTAGCTTGCTGGAAGATGAGGTTGCACCCCTGTTCCATTACAGAGGTCTTGAATGAGAACTTGAATAGCTCAAGCTACAGAAGAAAACTGATATGTGTACACAATGAAATGGATCATACATTGGCAAGCCTGCTGGAAATTTGATGGTCAGCGCCAAGGATCATGGACGATTCCAGCACCAATAGGGCACAGGACTCTGTGCAGAGCTTGGAGCCCATCAACATGGCAACTTCCATTAACTTACCAGTAGAATCAGACAGACTGCGGCATCTGATGGCCAATGACTGAGCTTCCAATGTAGCAAAGCAACAACCGCCCAATATCTGGGTGCTACGGTGAAAGCTCAGCCTGACATCATGCATTCTCAGCTTGCTGCCACAAAAACCGGGCTGGGATTTTCCAGTGGCATGAGTGGACAATATGGCAAGAAGGCCCTAAATCGGTTTCATGGCGTCATGAAACCAGTTAGTGAGTGTCTGCTCCATCTTCCGTGGCGGGCCGTGTTCCTTGCCATTGGACATTGGGAACCTCATTGTAATACATCAGCATATCATTATAAGGCCAGCCGACCGGAATCACCCGCCCTGCCACTGGATAGTCTGCCCATGTTGGTGGGAAAATATGCTGACGTGCTGACAGCATATATATGGTGGGCTGCACTTCACTTGGGGCTTCAAGGTTTGTTTGCCTACCTTGCTTTTGTCAACACTCACAGTCATCTGCACCAGGCTTTACAGACAGCACCACATCACTTTTAGTGGGGCTTACGGGTAGGTCTCTATCTACCAGATCAGCCATATATGGGTAGCTTTTCAATGGCTGCAGGGCAAGGCCTCGCTTGGGGAACAGGGAGAAGTGGCCTCTGGCAAGGGAAGAGGCTGTAGGACGAGAGCTGTGCTGGAGAACGAGGGTGTCCCAGGGTGTGTGTGGAGGCATAAGTTGATCTGTGCAAGTGGCCTCAAGATGGTGAGGGGGGAGGACGTGGTCTCCAGAGGAGATGAGACCAGATGCATATGTGAGAGTATGTGTTGCGAATGGGTGGTGATGTCCCTTGAGCTGGCAGTGAGTGAGATGTCGGTGAATATGTGCTGGGCTTGAGTGTGTGAGTTTAGAGTGATGAAATGGTTGCCATACCCTGGCTGCATGGATGAGATCATTCATCTTCTAACTGCATTGGATGGCCAACCTCCTGTGCAACACTGGCACTGACAACCACTGCCATCACCTACCAAGCCAGAGTGGTAATGTAGCTGCCCCCACTGTGGCCAGAGCGGGGGTACAGGACATCACAGTGGGCCTCCAAAGCATCCAAAAGGCGATCGAGGGCTGCATACCTTTTGGGGCCATGTCTTTTTTGCTGCAGCCATGGGCTGGAAGTACTGAGCATGGCTGTACTTTAAATGTGGTGCCGAGCGTGATGAATTGGTGCGGTGACGGCATGGCAGGCGAATCTGAGCCTGCCCGCCATCGAAACGGTGTCCATCCTAGGAATGTATAATTAATGCAACGGGTTTAGAATGATAGAGCGTGAAAACCCACCATCTCGGCCGACATCTAAAACGTCATTTTACCCGCCCACTACCACACTTAGTGCAAACCTGGGACGATTCCACCCTCAGTCTGCAGCTATCATAGCACTGGATACCCGTGTTCTTGGGGCTCTTTCAGGGCATCACAGCACTTGGACTGCACCATATGGACTGCAGCAGCTCAAGAAGGCAGCTCCCCACCACCTTCTCAAGGGCAAATAGGATGGGCAATAAACGCTGACCCAGCCAGCGAAGCCCACATCTTGTGAATGAATAAAAAAAAGACTTCAACCAGCTGTTCTTCAACAGATTACTAGGACTGCTGAGGCACCATCCAGGGGGAGGGGTGGTGGCTCAGTGGAGTACAAACCTGCTGTTCTCACCCAAGATGACAACATTTGCACTCTCCCATGCCTATCTGCCAGTGCCCTGGCTATTGCCTGTCAGCCAGACAGCCCAAAATGTTGCAGCCCAGGGTCAAGATAGTGGAACCTGCAGCCAGGCCTTCTCATCCTGGAGCTGCTCAAGGCTGACCAAGGCTATCTACAGTCTTTTCCACTGAGAGCCCGCAAGCTTCCACCGCCTACGCTGAAGCCACTGGGGAGGTCCCTCATGGAAGCACCAGGACAGGCAAAGCTACACGAAAGGGACATATAGGCTGAGCTTTTCATGCCTGCCGGTGTCAGGTGTGTTTGGTGGCGTGAGTGGACAATATGGCGAGAAGGCCAAAAATCTTTTTTACGACATTGTGAAGCCAGTTTGCGATCGTCCGCTCTGGCTGCCGATGACTGGCCACATTCCTCGTCATTGGGCGTCAGAGACCTCATTGTGATACGTCAGCATATCATTATAAGGCCAGCCCACCAGATTTCTTTCCCCCCTCCCCCCTCCCCACTGGATCATCCACCCAATCAGCAGGAAAACACGCCAATGTGTTTCACAACAGCATATATAAGAAGTGCACTTGGTGGGCTACACTTCACTTGGGACTTCAGGGTTTGTTTGCCAACCTTGCTTCAGTCAGCACCCGCAGTCATCAGCAACAGGCTTCACAGATAGCACCACATCACTTTTAGGGGACTCATGGGTAGGTCTCTACCTACCAGATGGTTGGCTTTTCAACAGCTGCAGGGCATGGGCTTGCTTCGGGAACAAGAAGAAGTGGCCTCAGGGTAGGGAAGAAGCTGCAGGACGAGAGCTGTACTGGAGAAGGAGAGTATTCCAGGATATGTGTGGGGGCCCATGTTGATCTGTGTAAATGGCCTCAAGATGGTGAGGGCTGAAGAGGCAGTCCCCAGAGGAGATGAGGCCAGATGGACATGTGAGGGTATGTGTGCAAGAATGGGTGATGATGTCCCTTGAGCTGGCAGTGAGTGAAATGTCGGTGAATATGTGTTGGGCTTGAGTGTGTGAGTTTAGAGGGATGAGATGGTTGCCATATGGACAAGATCCATATGCTGGCTGCATGGGTGAGATAATTTATCCTCGACCTGCATTGGATGGCCAAACTCTTCTGTGCAACATTGGCATTGATCACCACTGCCATCGCCTACCAAGCGGGAGTGGTAATGTAGCTAACCCTCCTGCGGCCAGAGTAGGGGGCAGAGGCATCACAGCGGGCCTCCATGGTGTCCAGAAGGGCTGCAGTCTTCTTGCCTTTCCTGTCTTCTTTGCTGCAGTCCTGGGCTGGAAGGTCTGAGTGTGGCTGTGCTTTAAATGTGGTGGCTGGCGTGAAGAAGTGGCGAGGTGACAGCATGGCAGGCTAATCGGAGCCCGTCCACCATCGAAACAGCCCGTGTCCCGGGGATGTGTAGATAATGCAGCAGGTTCGGGACGATAAGGCACGAAAACCAGCCAAAACGGCCAGTGGGAGACACATCGTTTTACCCGCCTGCTACAGCACTTAGTTCAAACCTGGGATGATTCTGCCCATAGGGAGTACACAAGGGAATTTGTATTGCATGGACTGGGGTAGGATTTAACTTATAAGTTTGATTTGGAATCTGCATTTTGTGCTGGCTTTTATTTTTGCTTTCTAGGAAAGAGAATGAGGTGCTGATCAAGAAGGGCCTGTCTAGGTTGCAGCCGCCCTTCATCTTCCTGCTCCTATATCTCTGCCCTGCCATCTCCTCCATCTTCAGGGGGAGAATTTTCTGGTCGGCTTGCCAATGTGTAAAATGATGCGCGGTGATGTCGGGCGGGATGTCCCACCGTTACCACGCGTCATTTAGATTTTCAGTTTGGTGGGTGCGCAGCTGACTCGGCTGCGTGCCTGTCGAACTGTCAAAGACCTATTAAGGCCTGTTAAAAACAAATTGATATAATTTAATGAGCTGCCTGTCCAACCTTAACGTTGGCAGGCAGGCAAAGAGCCCAGGCAGCCTTCGCATTTTTCATTGAACCTGACACACAGGCGGGATGAGGTTTCATGAAGTGTTTAAAAATTCAATAAAAATTACTTTAAAAATTCATTGATATGTCCCAGCTCATGTGACACTGTGTGTGTGTCTGTGTGTGTGTGTATGTACGCGCGCGCGCGTGATACCTGACCACAGTCATGAGCCATGCCATAAGTAGATGCCCTTTGTCGCCCAGTAAATACCCTTTGGTTTTCCATAGTGGCAAAGAGGGCTGCCGTGGGATGAGAAGATTGTGATTGCTACCAGGATTCCAGTCCTTGATGTATTACATATAGTTAGAGATCATCAGTAAAGTGATGGAAGGGGGCATCAACAGTGCTATCAAGCTGCACTTGCTTAGCAATAACCTGCTCACTGATGCTCAGTTTGGGTTTTGTCAGGGTCACTCTGCTTCTGACCTCATTACTACCTTGGTTCAAACGTGGACAAAACAGCTTAATTCCAGAGGTGACGTGAGAGTGAATCCCCTTGACATCAAGGCAGCATTTGACAGAATGTGGCATCAAGGAGCCCTAACAAAACTGGAGTCAATGGGAATCAGGGGAAAAGTTCTCTGCTGGTTGGAGTCATACCCAGCACAAAGGAAGATGGCTGTGATTGTTGGAGTCAATCGTCTCAGCTTAGGACATCACCGTAGGAGTTCCTCAGGGTAGTGTCCTCAGCCCATTCATCTTCAGCTGCTTCATCTATGACCTTCCTTCCATCATAAGGTCAGAAGTGGGGATGTTTGCTGATAATTGCACAGTGTTCAGTACCATTCACGGTTCCTCAGATACTGAAACAGTCCATATCCAAATGCAGTAAGTCCTGGACAATATCCAGGCTTGGGCTGACAAGTGGCCAGTAACATTCGCACCACACAAGTGCCAGGCAAAGACCATCCCCAACAAGAGAGAATCCAGCCTTGCCCCTTGACATTCAATAGCATTACCATCACTGAATCCCCACTATCAGCTTCTTGGGCATTACCGTTGACCAGAAACTGAACTGGAATAGCCATATAAGTACTGAGGCTACAAGAGCAGGCCAGAGGCTAAGAATCATGCCGCGGATAATTCACCTCCTGACTCCCCAAAGCCTGTCTACTATCTACAAGGAACATGTCAGGAGTGTGATGGAATTCTCTCCACTTGCATGGTTGAGCGCAGCTCCCACAACACTCAAGAAGCTTGACACCATCCAGGAAAAAGCAACCCCTTTGATTGACACGCCTTCCACCGATGTGCTGCAGAAACTTACCTAGGCTCCTTAGGCTGCACCTTCCAAACCCACAACTGCTACCATCTAGAAGGACAAGGGCAGCAGATACATGGGAACACCAACAGCTGGAAGTTCCCCTCCAAGCCATTCACCATCCTGACATGGAAATATATCATCGATCCTTCAATGTTTCTGGGTCAAAATCCTGGAACTCCCTCCCTAACAGCACCATGGGTGTCCCTACACCACAGGGACCGCAGTGGTTCAAGAAGGCAGCTCACCACCACCTTCTCAACGGAAATTAGGGATGAGAAATAAATGCTGGCCTAGTCTGCAATGCCCACATCCCATAATCAAAGAATGAAAAATTAGCTGCAAACTGAAGGAGTAGAATTCTTTTTGCTTCATGCAAATGGCAGAGTTGACTTGAGGTGCATGTAGAGCATTGTGCATGCAGCCAATGGCAGCATGCACCAAGGGGGTGCCTGCAATCTTTGAAAACACTCACTCTGTCTGTTTGTCTTTGTCGGGAGGGAATTGGTTGAAGATGTCTCTATTTGTGTAAAGATCCTAGGTAACCTTTGTTATGCAGCATTGCACTGCAAACTGAGATGAGTTATTTATATTTCCAGCAGTAATCTAGGAGGAACCAGATGCAAAAATCTTCAGAGCCACAGTCACCTTCACAGCCACAGGAAATTCAATCCTTGCCCTGAAATGATGTTGAAGGTATAGCTTTAGCAGTCGGCAGATATAAGACACAGCCTCTTCAAGTGACATCTCCAGCATTGGTTGATGCTGAAGTTCAGATAAGAGAACTGATCCCCAAGCAACCTCTGCAGACATGGACTCCTGCTGAATGCCCTTCTCATCATCCTCCTTCTAGAAGTCTGTCCTGCTCTGTGTAACCTCTGTACATTCTCCTGGACATGCTCAGTTCCAAGAGGAGGTCTGACAGGCCACCCAGGTCTGGAAGCAACTGGTTTGTGCACAAAAGTTTGAGTCACCAAACAACTTCAGCATCAACCCCTTCAGACTATTGTGTTTTTAAAATAATGACAGAAAAGCATCCACAATGTAGAATTTGCAGTGACAGTCAAAAGCAATAATCCAGAAACTAGCCTCCAAGTTGCTGTTGAACCCTTTCAGTCTACTTGTGGAGGGTCCTGCCGTTTAAAGTCAGTTTCAACTGTATGAGGTTAAGGGACACCATAGGCTGGAGCATGGAGCTCCAAAATAGCAGCCCTGAATCAGCATTAGATGCTGACTGACAGCATGATCTGTCTGTTCTGCATGCCGCCGACAGTCATTAGGTAAGTGTGAAAGACGGTATCCGATATACTTGTGATTGGGAAATTGCACAGTATCCATGGTGGATGCCACTTCCACAATTTAAGAGGCCTCATAACACCCAAAGAGGGCGTTACAGGACTCAGTTCCACCCTTGTCCCTTTAAGAATCTTCCAACCAAACAACCCTATATTCTTTTCTCATATGGGGAGAGTACCTTTAGGTCCGCTAAATACTTTATGTTGCTATAGTATGAAAGCTTTTCCTTAAACATAAGGGATTTGAGACTTCGATCAAGGTGATTGGTCCAGTGAGGATTCCCCTCTGTAATTTATTCACTATCCTATCACGTGTAATATAATTTGCATAATCCAGCCATTTTCATTTCAATAGCTTGCTTGCGAAGTTATTGTTAATATCCTTCTGTGTCATTATGATACAGTTTTTATGACAAATAGCGGGTACTTGGGCAAATAAAAGAGCACATCTATGAAGGAAATCAACTGATGTTGTTCTCAATAATATAAAGATGAACAAAACACAGGCAGGTTTTTTTTTTACAGGCATGCAATTTGCCTGCTCAATTTTCTGGTATTCAGTATGCCCGGTGTGGCTGGGGACGAACCTGGGAATATCTGCCCTGTTTATCTTCTGATTACAGAATGTGGTACCAATAAGGGGAGGTAGTGACTCTTCCTGAAACTCCAGAAGAACCAGAACAGTTTCAAGCAGCCTGCAGATTGGTTAGGCAGTGTGCGGTGTGATCGTACTACCTAATTGTACTAATGAGAGGCTCAAGACCTTTTTTTTGCAGCAGGATGTCAGTCGCTTAATGCCAAAATGCTGCTGGTGATGAACCAGCATTCCCAGGCAGCTTCCCATCACAGGATTGGGAGCCAAGCTGTAAGTTCAAAGTTAAATAGGGGGGAAAGACATTCTCAGGGACAGGGGCAGGCAATTGGCTGTCTGGGAGCAGGTTTTTTTAATACAAAGCAGTTCCAGTGATCCCTTTAATGACCAGTGCGTAGACCCCACATGCTCAGTATTGCTAGGTGGAGCACGCAGAGTTCTGCTCATGGATGCATGAAAATAGCAGCAGAATTCTAAAACTGGCTTAAGACCCTGAGTTCAATATTGAAGTAAGGCACCCAGTTGTTTAGGAAAGGAGCACTGGTCATCCATTTGAGGGGCATATGGCCTATACCTATTCCAATCCTGCCTATTGACCACTTCAATTTTCAGTATGGATGGACAGGAGGGAGGGGAGACGAAACTATTCCTCTTCAATTTAGCGAGACTAACCTGTATCCACTGATTAAATGGCTCTGAATAATGAAGCGTGTATTCTTTGACAATGAAGCAGTGTAAACAAAAGGACTTGGTCATGACAGAAAGATATTAATTAGGCTAAAGTGCCTACAATTGCAGGTAATTTTCACAAATAAATTAATGATGTAAAAGTGTCATATTACCCAAAAGCAAATCAAAAAAGTGCACCTAAAAAGTTGATAGCCCAAATGTTGGCTACCTAAAGTATGAACAACAATGTCCCAATGTTAATGCTCACTCCTAAGTACAGTTGTGCTGTTTTTTATCCACAAAATCAGTAATTTATCAGAACAATAGACATCAAACATCTTTATTATGCATGACAGCAATATTTAGAAAGCCCTGTAATTTTTCATGTACAACGTCTGTGTCCATAATTGTTTTGTGTACCTGCATTAAATCAGTTAATTATTAGTCCTTTGTTTCATGCAATTGCTTTATTTTAATTGATACCAACAGTTCATAGAGTCATGCAGACATAGAGGTTTACAGCACAGAAAAAGGCCCTTCGGCCCATCGAGTCTGCGCCGGTCAAACAAGTACCTAACTATTCTAATTCCATTTTCCAGCACTAGGCCCATAGCTTGTATGCCATGGCATCGCAAGTGCATATCCAAATACTTCTTAAATGTTATGAGGGCTTCTGCCTCTACCACCCTTTCAGGCAGTGAGTTCCAGTTTCTCACCACCGTCTGGGTGAAAACAATCTTCCTCACGTCCCCTCTAAACCTCCTGCCCCTTTGCCTTAAATCTATGCCCCGTGGTTATTAATCACTCCATCCAGGGGAAAAGTTCCTTCCTGTCTACCCTATCTATGCCCCTCATAATTTTATACACCTCAATCATGTCCCCCCTCAATCTCCTCTGCTCCAGGGAAAATAACCCCAGTCTATCCAATCTCTCCTCATAAGCCAAGGCAACATCCTGGTAAATCTCCTCTGCACTCTCTCTAGTGCAATCACATCCTTCCTATAATGCGGATTCCAGAAATGCACACAATATTCTAGCTGTGGCCTAACCAGCGTTTTATACAGTTCCAGCATAACCTCCCTGCTCTTATATTCTATGCCTCGGCTAATAAAGGCAAGTATCCCATATGCCTTCTTAACAACCTTATCCACCTGTCCCGAAACCTTAAGGGATCGGTGGACATGCATACCAAGTCCCTCTGATCCTCGGTACTTCCCAGGGTCCTACCATTCATTGTGTATTCCTGTGCCTTGTTTGTCCTGCCCAAGTGCATCACCTCACACTCGTCCAGATTAAATTCCATTTGCCACTGATCAGCCCATCTGACCAGCCCATCTGTAATCTAAGGCTATCCTCCTCACTATTTACCACCCCACCAATTTTCATGTCATCCGCGAACTTTCTGATCAACCCTCCTACATTCAAGTCTAAATCATTTATATATACCACAAAACAGTAAGGGACCCAACGCCAATCCCTGTGGAACCCCACCAGACACAGGCATCCAGTCACAAAACCACTCCTCCACCATCACCCTCTGCTTCCTGCCACTCAGCCAATTCTGGATCCAATTTGCCAAATTTCCTTGGATCCCATGGGCTTTTACCTTTGTTATCAGTCTCCCATGTGGAACGTTATCAAAAGCCTTGCTGAAGTCTAAGTAGCCTACATCAGCTGCTTTGCCCTCATCTACACACCTGGTTACCTCTTCGAAAAATTCAATCAAATTGGTCAGGCATGACCTCCCTTTAACAAAACTCTGCTGACTGTCCTTATTTAATCCCTGCCTCTCCAAGTGTAGATTAATTCTGTCCCTCAGAATTGCTTCCAATAGTTTCCCCACCACTGAGGTTAGACTCACTGTCCTGTAGTTCCCTGGTTTATCCATTCTTCCCTTCTTGAATAACAGTACAAAATTGACTGTCTTCAAGTCCTCTGGCACCTCCCCTGTGGCCAAAGAGGTATTGAAAATTATTGCCAGCACCCCTGCTATCTCCTCCCTTGCCTCACTCAACAACTTGGGATACATTTCATCCGGGCCTGGAGATTTATCTACTTTTACACCTGCCAGACCTTAGAACCTCTTCCCTTTCTATGCTAATTTCTTTAATTATATCCTTCTGCCTGATTTCCATACCCACATCATCCCTCTCATCTGTGAACACCAACACAAAATATTCATTTAAAGCCCTACCTACATCTTCCAGTTCCACACACAAATTACCACTATGGTCCTTAATGGGCCCTACTCTTTCCCTGGTTATCCTCTTACTCTTAATGTACTTGTAAAATAACTTTGGATTTTCCTTTATTTTACCTGCCAATGTTTTTTCATGCCTGCTTCTTTCTCTTCTAATTTCCTTTTTAAGGTCCCCCCTACACATTCATGGAAAGCTGAATATGTTATGTTTAAGATAGCCAGTTATATCTTCACAGCTAATTAAACTGCAGTCACCATCCTAATTTTGTTTGTAGAAAACATGCCACATGTTTGCAATGCATGTATGTGAAAAAATCGACTTTGGTAGAGAAGGTTGGTGCAGGGAACTACTATGATGTTTTGACATGGGTGGAGACCTGGCTCAAAAAAGAGTAGGACTGGACACTAATATTCCTGGATACAAGGCATTAAGGAAAGATAGGGAAGGAAAGAAAGGATGAGGGGCGGCAGTAATAATTAAGGATAATATTACAACCCTGGAGAAAAGAGAATGCCCTAGAAAGATCAAGGACACTATCCTTGTGGTTGGAGCTAAGAAACAACAGAGGTACCACTAGACTACTGGGTGTGATCTATAGACTTCCAACTGGAGGGAAAGGTATGGAGAAACAAATGTACGAGGACATTACAAAGAGCTGAAAACCCACAGAGTAATTATAGTGGGAACTTCAATTATCCTCATATAGACTGGGATCATAATTGTGTGAAGGGTTGAGAGAGGAAAGAGTTTCTAAACTGTCTTCAGGAAAATTTTCTACATCAATATATTTCCAGTCCAGTGAGGGAGGAGGCCATGCTGGAAATGATTCTGCGGAATGAGGTGGGACAAGTGGATCAAGTGTCAATAGAGAAACATTTTATGGACAGTGGTCATTATAACTTAAGGTTCAGGTTAGCGATGGAAAAAAAAAGAGCAATCTACAGTAAAAATAATTAACTGGGAGAAGGCCAGCTTCAGTTGGGTAAGAACACACATGGCCCAGGTAAATTGGAAGCAAAGATTGGCAGGCAAAATTTGAATGGAAAATTGGGCTGTCTTTTAAGAGAAGGTAGTTCAGATGCAGTTGAAGTACATTCCCATGAGGGGGGAAGGTAGGACAAGCAAATCCAGAGCCCACAGGATGACAAAAGAGATAGAGAGTAAGACGAAACATGACATAGGTGTGTGTGACATTTGTCAGTTTCACCATACAAGTGAGAGCCAGGCTGAATATAGAAGGTTCAGAGGGGAAGTGAAAAAGAAATAAGAACAGCAAAGAGAGAGCATTAGAAGAGATTGGCAGCCAACATAAAAATGAATCCAAAAGTCTTCCATGGGCGTTCCAAAAGTAAAAGGGTGGCAAACCATGCTCTCATGTCCAAATATCCATACTTGGCCTACTGCAGTGTTCTAGTGAAGCCCAATGCAAATTGGAGGAACAGCAGCTCAAGTTCCGATTAGGTACCTCACAACCTTTCAGACTTCACATTGAGTTCAACAATTTCAGACCATGAACTCTCTCCTCTATTTTTTAAAATCCTTTTACCCCAACGCTGCCCCCCCCACCCCCGACAAGGCCATCTGTCAATGGTTTCTATGTTGTACTTTCACAAAGCACTGACCCTTGTTCTGCTATTAACATCTTCGTCTGTTTTACCGTTATGCCACTATCAGCACCTTCTTTACTCTTTACCACTACCATTAATACTCCTTTGTCTTGTGTCCATGGCATTTTTGTCAATCTCTCCTTAGCTGTCACCTATCGCTGAAATTCTATCTTGCCCCACCTGCTCCACCCGCTCTTAAACAATATAAAAGCCATCACATCACACTTCTACTTCTCTTTAGCCCTGAAGAAGAGTCATATAGTCTTGAAATGTTGACTTTGTTTCTCTTTC
The DNA here is from genome assembly GCF_017639515.1 of Carcharodon carcharias. Classification (NCBI taxonomy): domain Eukaryota; kingdom Metazoa; phylum Chordata; class Chondrichthyes; order Lamniformes; family Lamnidae; genus Carcharodon; species Carcharodon carcharias. The sequence goes on from NC_054477.1 coordinate 142,847,899, forward strand.
CACAGATGCTGCCAGACCTGCTGAGTTTTACCAGCATTTTCTGTTTTATTTCAGATTTCCAGCATCTGCAGTGTTTGCTTTTATATTATGGCAGAAGGATGTGTCTGGCTGATTAGGGAGTAAAAGGGAATTTATACATGGAGGAGGGGGCATGTCTGAGGTACTAAATGATTACTTTGCATCTGCCTTTACCAATGAGGATGCTGCCAAAGTCATGGTGAAGACGGAGGTAGCTTTGATATTGGAGGGCTAACATTTGATAAAGACGAGATATTAGAATGGCTAGCTGTACTTAAAATTCATGATGAGTCACCAGAACCAGACTGGATGTGTCTGAGCAAACTGAGGAACGCTATGGTGGAAATTGTGGAGCTACTGGCCATGATCTTCCAATCCTTCTTAATTCAGGGATGGTGCCAGAGGATTGGAGAATTGCAAATGTTACGAGTGTCCTTGTTCAAAAATGGTGTCAGGTGTTAAGACCAGGATGGGAAGAGAGTGCAGTTGATCTAGCCCACTACTGCACAGGTCGCAACATTAGTTTAAAAACTTTGATTCATGCACCAAAATGGCCAATCATTTACCTTTGCTGCTTTTACACAGAATAAAAGAGACTTTAACCAGATTTCCCTCAATAAACAACAAACCTATTGTTTAGTCAATTTGGAAGGCAAAGCTTATTAATGTACAATACGGAATATGAAATATACTGATGACTCTTTTGAGATCCCCTAAGTCTCTCACACACACTGCACACACACACAGACATTCACACACACACACACACATACGCAAACGCATACACGCACACAGAGGCCAGGATTTTGCCCTTGTCGGGCAAGCTAGGCGGGGGCGAGCGGGAGCAGCCAGGAAGCCGACAGCCGCCCGCGATTGGACATTGACCGTGATTTTGCACTGGCAGGCCAATTAAAGCCTGCCGAGTGTGAAATGTGAGCTGCAGCGCTCAACACTGTCTGTGTGGAGGTGGGAGTGGGGTTGGTGTGGAGGAGGGCAAGCGGGGGACTGCTCCCTGAGCTGCCCGTGTTAAAAAACATGTCTCCTCATGTGACTCACATGAGCAGGGACATATTAGAAATTAGTATGAACACTTTGTATTTTTTTTCTAATGACGGGTCAAAGTCTCATCCCACCCATGGATGAGATTTAGCAAAAAATGCAAAGTTCGCTTGGTGAAAAATTTAATTCAATTAGATTGTCAATGGCTTTAATAGGCCTGTTAATTGTTTGCAGGTGCACAGCCAACTCCTGTGCACGCTTGCTGACTGTGAGGTGACTGACCTCCAATAACCACAACCCTCTTCCTCTGTGCTAGATATGAATCCAACCAGCGGAGAGTTTTCCCCCTGATTCCCATTGACTCCAGTTTTGCTATGGTTTCCTGATGCCACCCTGTCAAATGATGCCTTGGTATCAAGGCAGTAACTCTCACCTCACCTCGGGAGTTCAGTTCTTTTGTCCATGTTTGAACCAAGGCTGTAAATGAGGTCAGGAGCCAAGTGGCCCTGGCAGAACCCAAACTGGGCATCAGTGAGCAGGTTTTTGCTAAGGAGGTGCAACTCGATAGCCCTGTTGATGACCCTTTCCATTGGTTTACTGATGATCGAGAGTAGACTGACGGGGCGGTAATTGGCTGAGTTGGATCTGTCCTGCTTTTTGCGTTCAGGACATACCTGAGCAATATCCGGGTAGATACCAGTGTTGTAACTGTATTGGAACAGCTTGGCTAGGGCGCAGCAAGTTCTGGAGCACAAGCCTTCAGTACTATTGCTGGAATATTGTCAGGACCCATAGCCTTTGCAGTATCCAGTGCCTTCAGCTGCTTCTTGATATCATGTGGAGTGAATCGAATTGGCTGAAAACTGGCATCTGTGATGTTGGGGACTTCCAGAAGAGGCTGAGATACATCTTCCACTCGGCACTTCTGGCTGAAGATTGTTGTGAATGCTTCAGCCTTATCTTTTGCACTGACCAGCTCGGTTTCTCCAACATTGAGGATGGGGATATTTGTGGAGCCACTTCCTCCAATGAGTTGTTTAATTGTCCACCACAATTCACGACTGGATGTGGCAGGACTGCAGAGCTTAGATCTGATTCGTTGGTTGCAGGATCTCTTAGACCTGTCTAATCCTTGCTGCTTATGCTATTTGGCAATCAAGTAGTCCTGTGTTATAGCTTCACCAGGTTGAAGCCTCATTTTTAGGTATGCCTTGTGCTGCTCCTGGTATGCCTCCTGCACTCTTCATTGAAACAGGGTTGATTCCCTGGCTTGAAGGTAATGGTAGAGTGGGTGTTATGCAGGTCATGAGGCTACAGATTGTTGTTGATGGCCCATAGCACCTCATGGATGCCTTGTCTTGAGTTGCTAGATCTATTCAAAAATCTATTCCATTTAGCACGGTGGTAGTGCCACACAACATAATGGAGGGTATCCTCATTGTGAAGGCGGGACTTCATCTCCACAATGACTGTGTGGTGATCACTCCTACCGATACTGTCATGGACAGATGCATCTGCAGCAGGCAAGTTGGTGACGATGAGGTCAGACATGTTTTTCCCTCTTGTTGATTCCCTCACTGTCTGCCACAGACCCAGTCCAGCAGCTATGCATTTTAGGACTCGGCCAGCTCGGTCAGTAGTGATGCCATTGAGCCACTCTTGGTGATGGACTTTGAAGTCCCCCACCCAGAGTACGTTCTGTGCCCTTGACACCCTCAGTGCTTCCTCCAAGTGGGGTTCAACATGGAGGAGCACTGATTCATCAGCTGAGGCGAGGCGGTACATGGTAATCAGCAGGAGGTTTCCTTGCCCATGTTTGACCAGATGCCATGAGACTTCATGGAGGCCGGAGTCAATTTTGAGGACTCCCAGGGCAACTCTCTCTTGACTGTATACTACTTCTGTCAGTGGGACAGGACATACCCAGGAATGGTGATGTTGGCATCTGGAACATTACCTGTAAGATATGATTCTGCGAGGATGCCAGGCTGTTGCTTGACTAGTCTGTGAGACAGCTCTCGCAATTTTGGCACAAGACCCGAGACGTTAGCAAGGAGGACTTTGCAGGATCGACATGGCTGAGATTGCTGTTGCCGTTTCTGATGCCTAGGTTCCGGTTTCATTCCTTCTTTGTGACTTTGTAGAGGTTTGTTACAACTGAGGAGCTTGCTAGGCCATTTAAGAGGGCATTTAAGAGTCAACCACATTCCACTGCTGTGGATCTGGAGTCACATGTAGGCCAGACCAGGTAAGAATGACAGATTTCCTTCCCTAAAGGACATTAGTGAACCAGATAGGTTTTTACAACAACTGGCAATGGCTCCATGGTCATCATTAGGCTTATAATTTTTATTGAATTCAAATTCCACCGTCTGCCGTGGCGGGATTCGAACCCTGGTCACCAGAGCATTACCCTGAGTCTCTGGAATATAGTCCTGTGATAATACCACTTACATAATGTAAGTACCAAGTAATTCTACATAAAACACTTCAGGGAGTGGTTTTCAGCTTTGGTCCTCTTGGCACATATTGGAAATTTGTGCATCTACAATCTATTCAATAATTGTAATTCCATTCATTATTGTGAACAGGAATGCACAACAATTAGCATGTGACAGGGGAAACAGAATTTTACCAATTTGTGCTTTTTTTTCTTTTTTGCAATAAGGGTTTAATTTGCTCACCAGATTTGGGTTAATGACCCTGTAGCTTAAACATCATTTTGCTAATGCACAACTACTTACTTGCCATCAACAAGAATTTTGCATATTTTTTGCATCAGTCAATAAAAGCACTGCCCATTGTGGAGGGACTTAAAACTCTACCTCCCCCACCTCTCGTTTGCCAGTTCAGACCATTTCAATTTCCCCATCCAAAACACTCAGCAGAATAGGAGAACATTAATCAACTTCCATGTTGTAGGTTTTCCCAAAATGCAGCAAATTATTGATGCTATGAAGATGGCCACATGGAACCCTGACTCCAATATATCAAGGAGCCGTAAGTTTGCTTCAAGTGCTTCGTATTCTGTCTTGGTGAAGGTCTTTCTAAAAGATTAGACTTTTGTGTGGGTACTCTTGCCTTAGGCAATCTTCCTGAATTGAGAATATTTTGTTTTCATCTGTTTTTATGACCAATATTCATAAGACATTGTAGCAACTTATTTGGCCACTTCCACCCATTTACTTATAACAGTGCTCCTGATCAGAGGGTATCCCTCAGTTTTGCACCATCCCCACGTTGAAGTTCTCAGAAGGATGCGCAATGCCCCTTTCTCTCTTTGTCCCCATCTTCAAAGGCCAGGAGCAATGTTAACTCTGTGTTAACTATTTAAGAAGATTTTTAAGGGCCATTGACTTATTGCATATCCAAGCCTATTCCTCCCGAGTACTTTCTCCACGAATGTGTGTGTGGAACTTACAATAATTATTAAAATGATCCAACTTTGTAAAGTAACTGTACAGCAATCAAACTGCTTAATTAACCTTTAATTAATTTGTTTTAAAACAAAGTTAAAATGCAAGTTGTGTATCAGTGCTCCTGAATGATGATGCACTGTAATGGAAATGGGAGTTTTCTTAAAAATGATTATCATCCCTTCCCAAAATATGTTCATGCAGGAGCAATGTATATATTTTTATATAGTAGAAAAATAAATATTAAATCATTTCCAGATCAAGAACAAACATTGAACATATTTAGACTCAGGTATATTAATGGTCCCAATGTGATTTATAACATTGGTGACACAAAGGTTTAAAATAACGTAAAATTGTTGACTTTCTTAAGCTGATGAGGATGATCCACTAGCAATCAGTTGAGTTGGTATTTTAGACCATTAACAATAAATGCTTAAAAATCTGATATTTCATTTACAAACCTTTAATATTAATTGTATACTGGCACTAAGGTGGCATTAGCATTGTATATGATTTCAAATATAGGCTCTAGTATGACTGATCCTTAATTAGGAGATGTTTGATCTCAGCGTCACAAGCTTTCGATTTTGGGCTATAATTTTCTATTCCCTATGCATATGGCATGTAGGGAAGAAAACACCACTTGCTTGGGATAGAGACAATCACACACGGATCAAATAGTGGATGAATGAGGAAAGCATTAATACTTTTGGATCTGCGAAGCCATTCTGCCTGTCCCTCATCATAAATATAGGATATGATATGTATTTGCTTTCATTTTAGGACTGAAGAGAGGACTGAAATATGGAAAAACAAAAAGTCCAAAAGAGTGAATCCTTCTTCAAACATCTGTAGAGATCTACAAAAATAGCCAATTCCCACTCTAGAATTGAGGTTAAAAAATGTATAAATTACTATTTATTGGGCAAAAAAAAATCAAAATTCAAATTTGTTTTCTCTTAAAGCTTTAAGTCACTGACAGCCAACTCAGATTAATGGGGAGGACATAATTTTAATTGTAACTGGCATCAATTTTTTTGCAAAATCATTGCAACATCACCATGATCACAAGGCCTTTAATAACCATTTAGCATTTATCAAATCTTATGGCATTTTTGAAAGCAAAGAATGATCAAAAACAGCATTCAAAAGTTGATAGTTAATGTTACAATTTCAATGTGATTGCAATTAGAATAAAGCATTCGATACAATTAGGTTTTTTCAGTGCTATGCATCTGACATCAGCAAAACAAACACAAGAATCAAGGAAATTTTAGCACAAATTACATCCAGCACAACTCAAGTTTCCACAATCTAGCAATCTAGTTTAAAAAAAGCATCCTGCTAGAAGCTGGCCCTAGTAAGCTGGCCAAGCCCCAGATATAATAAATTACTGGTGGTGAGTTAATTGCGACCATTCTGCTATTAGAAAATGAGAAGTTTTCATTGGGGAATTAAAAGTAACTGAGTTTTGCACCATCAGTATGTTATTCGGGCAAGTAAGAAAAACAATTTTTAAGAGTGTCAATGTTTTCAAGATGCAAAGCCAATATAAAGATAAACAAGGTACTCAGTGTATTTGTGACCATATTTGAAATTTGTTGCAGATTTGGCCCTCAAGGGTAATGCAAGCGGTTTCCTTGGGCGAAATTTTACAGCCCTTCCCATCGACGGGATCTTCTGTTCCTGTTGAAGTTGTGAACAGCTCGCTGCATCTTATGACCCTGCCCCGCCGTGCCAGGGCCATAAAATTCCTCCCTTTGTTTACATTAGTCACAAAAAGGGAAAACCTATGCTGTGGAACTTGTACTCATGTTGTAAAAACAACATTCCATTGGGCACCCCGTCTATTTCCTTGCAGCTTACACAAAACACAGAAAAGGAAACCTGACAACATTTTGGTAAGAGGAAATCAGCTTTCTCAGACCGCCTGGTTGTTTTATAAGTGAAAGGGGACCAATACAGAATGAACTGTGTTAAAATAAATTCCAAGACATGAGCTGGCATGATGGGGGAAGGGTAATTGACCTTATACAGTGAGGAAAAATGAAGACAGTCCGATGTGCAGTCTCCAAGAATATTAGCCTTCATTTGACTAAATGTGTTATGGTTCAGGGAGTCCAGTGGGTAAGTAGGTAGACACTCCATATTGAATACCAGGAGTCTTATAGATCTTTTATGAATGAAAAAATAACATCAATAAAGTATGGCATTCTCAGTTTGATCCTGTGAGTGGAGAAGTCCTAGACTACTAGAAAGAATGTTGCTTTATCTCACTTTTAAGAGAATTGAATCCATTGATTAGATCCAGATACCAACCACCAGCCCTGAAGTTAGGAATCCCATGAGGTGCCGTGTGCATTGAAATTGTAAAAGTTTACTATCCAGTGAAATTGAAAAGCTGTTCTAAAATAATTAGTTGATGCAGCTGCCTGGAGAACTTAGTGCTTGAATACTACCTATAGTGCTTCTGTATGCCATTGATTCACCACAAAAGCGTAGGTGTTGTTGCAGCTTTTATTAAAGTGCTCTTGCAACAACAGTCTATCTTCTATACCAATAGTGCACAATTAATAGCTGCAGATAGTTAACGTGGAAGATCTGAGGACGGCGGAAAAATACTGCCACCTTGCTGCTGTCAGCACTGAGAAGGGCCCCCAGATTTTCTGACTAGCTGTTACTGTCTGAAATGAGGGGTTGAAGGGACCACTTGATCAGCACCAAGGGCATAAAGCCCTGTATCAGAAAACTGTAAACTATCTGGAAAGAGGTGGCAGAGGCAATCTGTGCACACAATGTGGAGAGGTTAAACGACCTCACAAGGGTGTCCAAGGTAAGTCAAGTCTGGTGCTCATATATATCCTTTCTCATTCAGCTAGCTTCACATCCCTTTTCATGCTCTTTCAGCACCTGACAGTCAGGGAAATTCAAACTGGGAAACATTTCCAAATACTCAGATACTATGTTTACTCAAAATCATTTCCTCAACTTACTTTGTTGGCCATGAGGATTCAACTGGTCTTCAAGTCATTTCTATTAAAGTGACAAGGCAATTTCGCTTCTCATCATCATGGCATGTGTGACCTTATGTGGGGCAGTTTTTTATTGACACCTATGGACTTGCAACATTGCCTTTTTCCTTCCAAAGTCGAAGAAGGGCATAGAATGAATGCCACAGAAAGGTATCTGGAGGAGCATCATTATCAATGGTAGTCCTGAGTTCACAAGAGGAGGAGGTATTACATGTATCAGCTAGATATATGAGAGATCCTGTAGGAGAGGCCAGGTTTGTACATAAGCTAGAAAGAAATATTGGTAAAAACTGGGCAAGTTTCATTAAATATAATTTCAATGGTGTGTCCTTTCTTGTAGTTTTGCAAAATTCTTACACTTTCCTGCCATTTTTTCACACGTCATTTTTACTGAGTGCACATCTAAATCAGTCTTTCTGTCTTTTATCTCGTAGGTGTTCCTGTGGTGGAAGGCTCCCACCATCATTCAACTGTGGCCTGGGGTCCAGTGATGATACTAGGCCTTGGGTGAGTGTTATACCAGCAGCAGCCACCACCTTCCCATTGATCCTCTGGTTGTCCGGCAGCTCTCGGCAGCTGAGGCTTCCGCCCCTGGAGTCCTTGATACTGGGGAAGACCCGCCACTGTCCAGTTAAGTGCTTGAGTGGCATTAATATGTCAGACCTTCCCGGAAAGAGTGGCGCTGTTTCTTGCCAGCTCTCCAGCTGGAGGGCGAGACCCTCATTATCTCCATTAAATGCTGCCCTAAATATCTCCATTTTCAACTCTTGTACATTATCATCCCATTAACATAGTAGAACACCTCAAGACTTCTCAGGAATTTTATCAAACGAAGATTGGCACCAAGCCACATAACAAGATAATAGAACAGGTGACCTAAAGCTGAATTAAAGGGGTGGATTTTAAGTGATATTTTTAAGGAGGAGAGAAAAGTAGAGCTGGGAGGGAAGTCCAGAATTTAGGACTTAGACAGTTGAAGGCATGGCCTCTTATAATGGAGCAATTACAATTATGGATGCTAAAGAGACCTGAATTGAAAGAGTGCAGATATCTCAGAGGCTTGGAGGGCTAGAGAAGGCTACAGAGATAGGGAGGGGAAAGGCCATGGCTGAATTTGTAGGATGAAAATCTTAGAACTGACGTTTTACCAGTTCAGAAGCTAATGAGCACAGATGAGATGGGTAAGCAGGAATTGATCTAGGCTACGATGCTACAGCAGAATTTTGGATGAGCTCAAGTTTATGGTGGATTGGTAGAGTGGTAGATTGGAGGCCGACCAGGAGATCATTGGAATAATCAACTCCAGAGGTAACAAAAGCATGGAAATTGTTTCAACAGCAGATGAGATGAGGCAGGGTGGAGACAGGTGATATTATGGAGGTGGAGATAGGCGGTCTTGGTAACAGAGAGGATATAGCATCAGGAAGTCAGCTCAAGGTCAAATGAGAAACCAATTACCAAATAAGAAATGGATCTGGTCCAGTCTCAGGCCATGGCCTGGGAGATGGGTGGTTGGACTTGATGAATAGGGAACAGATGGGTCCACAAACTATGGCTTCTTTCTTCCCAATATTTGATTGCAGGAAATTTCTGCTCACACAATCCTGGTTAGCAGTTGAGTTATAATGGATAGAATGGTGATGATATGTCATCTACAAATGCAAGGGTGACACTCCAGTGCAGTACTTGAAGGAGTGCTGCACTGCTAGATGTGGCATCCTTCAGGTGAGATGATAACCTGAGACCCCATTTCTCCCTTAGTTGGACATAAAACATCCTTGGCATTATTTTGAAGAAGAGCCGCCCTGGTCAATGTTTATCCCTCAAGCAACATAACACAGGCAGAGTAGCTGGACATTATCACATTGCTGCTTGTGGGAGCTTGTTATGGGCAAATTAACTGCTATATTTCCTACATTACAACAGTAGCTATTTCAACAGTACTTCATTAGCTATAAAGCTCTTTGAGATATTTGGTGAATGTAAAAGATGCTATGTAAATGCAAGTCTTTCTTCCTTCTTTCCTTCCTTTTTTCAGGAACTGGACCTGGGAATCAATGGAAGGCATTGCCAATCTTTCTGGTTGCCCCTCAGCTTACTAGATTCCTTCTTCATTCCACCAAATTGTTCCGGCGACTCATGGGGCCCTCTTACCTTTGTCATGTGGCATATATGTTCTTTCAGTGATGGGTTATGCAGCAGACAGTGACTATTTTTGATACCTTTGCTATGATTTAAGGGAGCATCTCAACTGAGCAATCTAATTCACATTTTTTTTCTTTCAGTATCCAAATAATGTGCCCTACAGTAGCTTTGACTGAGGCTTAATGTATATATGTTTGGCTGCTGTTGCAGACTTTCTCATTGGGGTTATCTTGAATTGCAATTCAAATCACCAATACGTGTTCTGTCATTCGTGAGATATTATTTAATTTCAGAGCCTCCTGTCCTTGTAGAAGAATTTAGCAGATTTTCTATTTCTGGGGACCTGTACTAATCAATAATTTTGATGGAAAAATGAAAGGAACTTGTTAATGATTTCACTATAGGCTGGGGACATGGAATGATATGAAACAAGTGTAGGGGCTTCATTCAGATTCAACATTGGCATCATAATATGATGATTTTGAAAATGTTCTCTTTCTTCAAACTCACAAATACCAGATGTGAATGGTAGGGGATACAGGGAGTGGGGGGATGGCAGGGTGTACGTGGGTCCCTGGGAAGTTAAAATGTACCAGATTTATTCTGTCACTCGGTCTCTGGGTTGGACGTTGCAGAGGCAGAAAACGAGGGGTGACCTTCCTCCACCAGGGGGCAGGACCTAGAGCCGCATTTTGCTGACAGCGGACGATTAAGTGTCAGGCCCCAGCGAAGGAGATGAGGTGGTCACTGAGGGCAGGCAGGGATGGCCATTGTTGCCACGCGGGTGCCTCTGTGAGCTGAAGAATTCCCAATAAAAGGCCCCCTTGGAGCTTGCTGGGAGGCTGGCATGGTTCACCTATCGGCCTCCCCATGCAGCGGTGGGCCCTCCAACTGCTGGTAAAGTTCAGTACTGAGGGAGTGCTGCATTGTCTGAGATGCTGTCTTTCCAATGAGATGTTAAATGAATGCCCTGTCTGCCTGGTCAAGTGGACAAAAAAATATCCTATGGCACTCTTTTGAGGAATAGCTTGGGAGTCATTCCCAGTATCCTGACCAACATTTATCCCCCAAACTACATCATAAAAACAGATTACTTGCTGATTATCATGGCCAGAAATCTCCCCCCGCCCGCAGGGGTGGGGGCAGTTGCGAATCTGGTCGGCGCCCCCAATTGGGGACGTGCTGCCATTTTATGTGGGCAGGCCAATTAAGGCCTGCCCAGTGTGACGCTTGCCCGGAAGGGCTGTGCGCTCCCTGTGCGGGCGGAGTGGGGGGGATTCCCTGAGAGGTTCCCTGCGCTCTCTCGCGCATGCACGCGGAAGAGCGCAGAGATCTCCCCGAGGCATGGAGATTTGTTTCAGTATTGAAGTTTTAAATAAAGGCTATTAACACATGTCCCCTCATGTGACACTATCACATGAGCTGGGACATGTCAAAGAATAAAAGTATAAGTTTTTATTAGATTTTAAAACACTTCATGAAACCTCATCCCATCCGTGGATGAGGCTTCATGAAAAATGCGAAGGCCGCCTGGGCTCTTTGCCTGCCCGACAACCTTAAGGTTGGACAAGCAGTTCATTGAATTGAATTAATTAGGTTTTAAATGGCCTTAATAGGCTTTTGACAGTTTGGCGGGCACGCAGCCGACTCAGCTGTGCACCCGCCGAACTGAAAATCTAAATGACACGCGGTGACATCGGCACACAGGCCCAATGTCAACGTGTGTCATTTTACGCAATGGCGAGCGGGCCGTGCCGCCACTCGCCGACAGGAAAATTCTTCCCCATATTACTGTTTGTGGGAGCTTTCTGTGCACAAATTGACTGCCACATTTCCTGCATTGCAACAATGACTTCAAAAAAATCCTTCATCAACTGTAAAGCATTTGGAACACCCTGACGCTGTGAAAGGTGCTATATAAATGCAAGTCTTTTATTTGAATTATCCACAGTGTCTATTGCAATTTTAATATGACTGATTTCTCAGGCATGTGAAGTGCTGCTTGTGTTACATGGGAGTCTCATAAATGTTCTTCTCTTGTATTGAATGTTGTCTCTGAAAAGGATGGGCATATTTACCTAGGACCAACTGCTCGAGCTATCCCCTTTAAAAAGGTGGGTGGGGAGGGGTACAAAGTTACCCATTTGGAATGCAGTTTAAACTTTCATTTTCTCGTCTTAAGAGTGGTGCCACAATGCTCCCTGCACACGTGGAAAACAAACAGGGTATGTATTATAATTATCATGATGGGCTGTGCTCACAAAATCCAGCAAGTCAGCTTCCCAATCCACCAGACTGAGACGTCCATTTTCCTCATGATCAGGGAGTTGGCCCAGTGTACCCAAATATGTTGATACTCTTCAGTGGCAGATATCATAAAAAAATATTAAATGATGATTATAATTGCCCTTCTCAAGGGCAATTAGGAATGAGCTATAAATGCTGGCCTAGTCAGCGATGTCTACATTCCATGAAGAGATAATAACAATAACAAAAGCAATAATGATCATAATAATAATTATAATGTAGTTTTATTCCTTAGTTAACATTTGACTTTCTGACAACTCTTTCCTTGCACCACATTTCAGGAAGTTGCTTTGGTATTATTAATAGCCTTTGAGGTTAATAGCTTTGGAAAGAAACACTGTCATTAGTGTTGAAAATGCAGAAGTGCTGCATACCACAGGTGAAGGAACACAATGTTAAGAAGTGATGAATTCCATATTAGTGATGGTGCCCAGAAAGGGCAAAATATCTATAGGTTTGAGTTGGGGGGATAAAGCATGTTTTGCAACTGTGAGTCAAGGGAACATCGAAGATGATCCAATTTGCATTTTGCACAAAGCTGCAGCGGCAGAAGATTTGACACAATAGATAAGCCAAAAGAATGAGTGCATTTGTAATTGTGGACTGAGGATTGACAAGAGTGAGCAAAGAGATGATTAAGGATATATTTACACTACAAACCTAAGTTTTGCAATTCACTGACACTGCAGTTGTACTGTAAATGCAGTCTTAATTCTACACAGTGTCACTAATAAAGCTTCCAAGTGGCTATCATAAAACATGCACTAAGTGACAGTATATTTTAATTTTGGTCAGGCTCTTTGTCCTGATCAGAACTTGCATTACAAAGCTAAGAGAATGAAAGTAATGGACTGAAAATCCAGTTATGAATTAAGGCTCTGAGTTATCCATCTGGTGGGAACACTGGATTTGTGGCGGGGTCACGCTTTATGCCACTCTTGCTTATCTTGAGCTAACCCCAGCAGATCTTCTGGGATCGGGCCCATATAATCCTATTGATGGTCTCCCAGTGTTGTTTCTACAGTCGCATGCCTATTTGCAGCATTAGCATAGATGTTGTTTGAACATTAATTTGGATAACATTTTTCAAATCTCTCATATTGTCCAGCATAATCAATGACAGACGGCAACACAACTCGTTAATTTGTTAAATGTCTCTGTTGCCTTGGCAATGCTGGATTTGAGGAATGAAACAGTGTTCCTGAACCCCACTATTGCTAAGATGTTTTCGGAAAGGTGTTGAATGATTTATTTTTGTCATTGTCCTGTCATTTGGGTATTGCCACCCAAATATGGGTGGACGTAATTCATATTACTTTGGCTGACTCTTCTGGCATGCAGTCCTGGAAATGGCAGCTGGTGCCTGAGGACTAACTGAATGGATCTTCGGCTCATTTTCTATTCGTGGCCGCTCAGCTCCAGCCCAAATTCAGGTGGCAGCACCAAAGAAAATCCAGTCTGCATATTAAAGATAATATTCACAATGGGCAAAAATAAACATGTGTTTATCGAGGCATGAAACATAATTTTAGCAAGAATGGTATTGCTGGTAGAATGACATTTTGTTTTCCACTTGAGTCTACTGTTGGTGCTATCCCATGGAGCATAGTCCTGCTGAAGATCAATATACACTGCATTAACCTTTGATGAAGGTATTGTCATGCACAATTGCACTGAAACTGCATCTCGGGCAAGAAGATTATATATCATGTGCTTTTCAAAATGTTCATGTTCGTAAAATTGATTTCTTTTAGAGGAAGTGAAAAGTAAGCCAGAAGTGGTGTGGTGCAAATGTGATTTGCAAAATAGAATTTTTCTGAATAGTGAAAAGATGAGCGCTTTCTCGAATCAGATTAATCAGCACATCACTGGTTAGGTCTTGATGAAGCAGCCATTTTATTTTGTTTATCTCATTCTCCTATCATATCAAGCCAATCTTCTTTCCATTGTAGCATCTCGTGATTGTTTTCCAATGAATCCAGTGATCTGCTACCTTCTACAATTCCTGGTTATGCTCTCTGCAAAAAAATTACTTCCAGGTACCTTTATTAAGTCGGCCTTTTTCAATCATGCAGCATACATCAAGGCAGTATTTGACTAAGTGTGGCATCAAGGAACCCTAGCAAAACTGGGGTCAATGGGAATCAGATGGAAAAGTCTCCACTGGTTGGAGTCATACCTAGCACAAAAGAAGATGGTTGTGGTTGTTGGAGGTCAATCATCTCAGTTTCAAGACATCACTGCAGGAGTTCCTTAGGGTAGTGTCCTAGGCCCAACCACTTTCAGCTGCTTCATCAATGGTCTTCCATCCATCATAAGGTCAGAAGTGGGGATGTTTGTTGATGATTGCACAATGTTTACCTCCATTTGCAACTCTTCCGATACTGAAACAGCCCGTGCCCATATGCAGCAAGATCTGGACATCATTCAAGCTTGGACCGATAAATGGCAAGTAATATTCACATCACACAAGTGCCAGCCAATGATCATCTTCAACAAAAGAGAATCTAACCATATCCAATTGATATTCAATGGCATTGCCATCATTGAAGCCCCCACTATCAACATCCTGGTGGTTTCCATTGACCAGAAACTGAACTGGACTAGCCATATAAATACCGTGGCTACAAGAGCAGGTCACAAGCTGGGAATTCTGTGGCAAGTAACTCACCTCCTGACTCTCCAAAGCCAGGAGTGTGATGGAATACTATCCACTTGACTGGATGAGTGCAGATCCAACAATACTCACAAAGCTCAATGGCATCCAGGACAAAGCAGCCTGCTTGGCTATCAACCACCTTAAAATTTCACTCCCTCCACCATGAAAGCACAATGGCAAATATGAGTACCTTCTACAAGATGCACCGCAGCAACTCACCCAGACTCCTTCGACAGCACCTTCCAAACTTGTGACCTCTACTACTTAGAAGAAGGAGGACAGCAGATAGATGGGAACACCACTACCTGCAAATTGCTCTCCAAGCCACATATCATCCTGACCCAAAGCTATATCAACATTCCTTTACTGTTGCAGGGGCAAAATTTTGGAATTCCTTTTCTAACAGTACTATTGATGTATCTGCACCACATGGGATTGGTTCAAGAAGTCAGCTCACCACCAATCACCTTCTCAAAGGCAATTAGGGGTATGCAACAAATGCTGGCTTAGCCAGCGATGTCTACATCATGTGAATGTATACATTTAAAAAAATCATAACCTATATCCTCACTTTCCCCACAACTTTGTCTCACGAAATGCATTGACCTGTGTATCCCTGGGTATTAAATTAGAAATCTGTAGAGATTGTAACAATTAAGGTACAGGATGGTCCAATGCTTGTTACATTGGTTCCTGCCTAGTAACAAAGGTGGCACCTTTTGGGAGTGTTTTGATAGGTCCCCAGGTGAGGTCAAGGGTCAGTGAACAGCTCCTCTTGAGGCAATTAGTTTCGGGAAGTCACTGAGTAACAAGTGTCACAGAGACTGGGACAGAAACAGGTCCCAGTTAAGTCAAATAAAGAGCTGCAGAGAGCAGACTTTGAGAAGGCTGTTGGGACAAAGGTACCTCTTTAGAACAGTGGTGTTCCGCTTGGCACAGCCATAGGTCTGAAAATGTTCTTGTAAGCTAGTGTTTGAGTGTACTCAGAAATCCAGGGAGAAGGAATCTCGGAAGGAGGGATTGAAACCCTGTGAGGTGGGCCATTGTTAAAGCCATCAAGTGGGAGCAATTTCTGGAGAGGATGCCAAAGAGTGATCTTCAGAAGTGAAGCTGGAAATCCCTTGTGAGACAGAGGGACGAATCGTCCAAGCTTTGTACAAAGTGTGGCCGCAGGTGCAAAAAACAATGTTTTACCTGCCGGCCGCAATGACAGCATCTCAGGTCAAATCGTCCCAGTGCTGCTGCATTAATTATGCATTCCCGGGAAACACGCCAGTTCGATGGCAGGCGGGTTCCCATTTGCACCATCACCTCGCAGCTTCATCACACTAGGCGACACATTTAACGTGCAGCCACGCACACATCTCTCGATGCTTCCAGCCCAGGCTTGCTACAAAGAAGACATGGCCCCAAAGACAAAAAGACTGCAGTCCTCAGGTTTAGTGATGCATCCCTTGAGTGTCTTTTGGACACCTGTGATGTCCCCCACCCCTGCTCCGGCCGCAGGAGGGGCAGCAATATTACCACTCCACATTGATAGGCAGTGGCAGTGGTGATCAGTGCCGATGCTGCACACAGAAGAGGTTGGTCATCCAATGCAGATAAAGGATGAATGATTTCATCTGTGCCGCCAGAGTAAGGCAACCATCTCATCACTCTAAACTCACACACTCAAGGATGTGGTAATCTGAGGCCCAATACAGCTTTAAGAGAATGCATGCAGATTGACCATGACTGTACAACTCAATAGCTGTGTAGCGTGGGCTACAATGTTAATGTTAGTCGAGAGTAGGGTCTGGTTGCAGAAGCACACATCATGTTACTGCTCTGTTCTCTGTGTAAATAAATAGCATGAGCTTAATTTCATATTGGTCTCTGCATCTGCATGTATTGTTATTGACTTGCCTGCCGACAGTACAGTTCTCATCCGGCAGCCTCTTCCCTAGCCTGAGGCCACTTCTCTCCCTTCCCCAAGCAAACCCTAGCCCTGCATCCGTTGAAAAGCTACCTCCACCTTATGGCTGGTCTGTAAGGTGGAGACTTGCACATGAGCTCCCCTAAAGGTGATGTGGAGCTGTTTGCGAAGCCTGGCGTGGATGACTGCGAGTGCTGCCCGAAGCAAGGTAGGCAAACAAACCTTGAAGTTGGGGTGTCCAGCACTCTCCAAGATGCATTAAGGGGCCTTCAAATTTAACCAAGAAATGTTCATACTATACCCAAGCCAACCCACGCATTTCTCTATTTCATCCTACAGGAGGAGTGCTTCAAGTGGAGCCTGGTGAACCAGCTGTATGCCTTGTGGAGACAACAGAAAGGAGAGAGAGATAGATGCGCCTGGCTGTGTAGAGAGAGGAACAGCACCCTGAGGAAAGGGGACAGCTGGGGCTCCTGCAGATGCCGCTGAAAAGTCACAGTGAGCCGTTGTTAGTCAGCGTCTAGCTAGACCCAGGGTCTATAGTGCCACTTTTCATTCCTGCAGATGAGCAACAACTAGTGTCACCGAAGACTGTGCATGTCTAGGGAACTGGTCACACCTGCTGCCTGCTGCAGGACTTGGTGCCACATGGACATGGAGGGCATCCTTGGCCAACGGCCATGAACACGTCCAGGGCGCTCAATTGTTACACCAGTGGCTCCTTTCAGGGCTCCACAGGTGACCTCTGTGTGATCTCACAAGCCTCCACCCATAAATGCATCCATGAGGTCACAGATGCCACCTTCATGAAGGCACACAACATGGTGCATTTCACCGGGATCAAGAGAGTGATTGGATTTGCCCAGATCTCGGTTTTCCCACAGATGCAGGGTGTGATTGACTGTACTCATGTGGCGCTCCGATCTCCATCACAACAAGGGGTCAGCTATGTCCACTTGCTGAATGTGCAGCTGCTGTTCGACAACCACAAATGCATCCTGCAGGTATACACATGGTTTCCAGGAAGTGTCCACGACTCCTACATTCTCAGTTGGTCACAGATCCCCGATGTCTTCCAGGGTCCACAGAAGCTGCAAGAATGGCTCCTTGGGGACAAAGGCTACCCACAGAGGATGTGGTTGATGACACCATTGCAGCGGCCTCAGACTGCAGTAGAGCAAAGGATTAATGAGGCTCATGCTGCAACTTGCAACTTGATGGCACAAACCATCTGGATGCAGAAAATGAGGTTCCAGTGCCTGGGCCGGTCTGGTGGAGCCCTGCAATATAGTCCACAGAGGGTGTCATGCATCATTGTTGCCTCCTGTGTCCTTTATATTAGGCGCTGCAATGGGGAGAGGAACTGGCTGAGGAGGAGATGCAGGAGCTGGAGGTGTCCTCTGATGAGGAGGACATCGACGGTGATGAGGGTGAGGAGACCCTCAAAGACGAGGTTGACAGCGATGAGGTTCTCACACTGGCCAGACAAGTCAGGTATGCTTGGGAGGCCATCATAGCTGCTAGATTTGTAAATGATGATGACAGCATGCAGTGGGGAGACACCATAGAGCCTCACATTGCATCTGTGAACATCTGACTCCAGTGTGGCTGATTGCAGGCATACAACCTCTGTAATAATGCTCCTGTCATTGAGTTGCAGTGGAGGCCCTAATAGTTGCTCTATTTCAGGGGGATGATGAAGACATGCAGTGAGGACACTTGATCTTCATATAACCTCCGAGATTGTCTAACCGAGGGCAGCTTGTTTGCGCTCTGTGATCAGGGTCATATCGTAGAGACGCAGCCATGAAATTTTAAAAGCACCTGATTTTTTGTCTGCCTTCAGCATCTCACCCCGTCAGGAGCACAGCCTCACTGGTCACAGATGCTGAAGACATTGGGGGCAGCTCCACCTTAAAGGTGCTGAGAGCACACAGAGAGAATGTCGGAACTCTGCAACACCTGCCCATGGAATTTTAGCAGCAATGACAAGCACTGTCAAGGTGCAGGCATCAGTAATGTTTTCAGGGAGTGTGAGGCCGGACTATCACTTTGGTCTGAAGACTGCACAGAGCACAGGGAAGAGGCCCTGGACTGAGACACCTGCCTTTATTGTGCAGAAAGATTTCACATTTAAGTGACACAAACACTGTTCATCAGAATAAGGAGCCTTAGGCAGGGACACATTCTTGGGTGTTTATTTACAATAGTGAACATTAAATACAAGTGATTAACAGAGGTGCACAGGCTGTGCAACTACATCTTCTTAACATTCCTAACCCTGCTGCTACTTCTTGGTGCTCCCCAGACATCTACAGTGGAGGTGGAGGTGGCCTGCTGACTGCGATGCCATGTTGTCTGTGATGTCCTTAGCAGTTGTGCACTGGAGGCCTGAGGCCTGGAGGGCCCTGGCCTGCTTTTGGGGTCCTGTTGTGTGGCAGTCACTCCCTCCTCGGCCTGTGGAGCTGGAGCGGCTGAGGTCACAGGAAGAGGAGATTCGGATGGGCCAGACACTCCCAAGGGAAGCTCAGAAGAGGAATCCACTGAAACCTTCCCTGATGACCGGTCACAGCACTCAACGCTCATCTACACCCTCCACCAGTGCAGAGACACACACCTTGATGAGACCTAGCTTTAAAATAGCCCTGGATCACATTCTGGTAAGCTCATCGCATTTTCTGATCAACAGCAGGTGGTGGCAGGGACTTCCCAGGCGCTCAGAACTCGGAGGACTGTTGGAAGCTAGGCTGGGTGGATGATCCCGGGATTACACCTGCTGGTCCTCCTCCCTATAGGTGCGCGAGGGCCCCTGGCTGACTTCTTGAGGAGAAACGGTAGCTGGAGTGAGATTGGGCTTCCCTGCAACCGTCTTGCATGCATACTATTGGAGGTGAATTATGGTGTTGCTGATGGAGTTCAGCCCATGCAGCAGTGCAGGAGTGATGTCTTGGATGAAGATCACCATGGGGGCTACCATCTTGCCAGTGTTAACCTCAGTGCATTGGCATGCCGGCGCTATCACCTCAGTCTGAATGTGGATGGACTCGTCCAGCGTGCCTTGTAATTCGAGGAATGTAGCAGAAGTCACTTCCTGATGGTCCTGAGCTTGCCTTTGCAGCTCCAGCAACTGTGACATGACCAAGTCCAGAGGCTCATCATCTGACTCGAACTCAGCAAATTTCTGGCCTCCAACAGTCCTCCGAATTCCGGACACCTGGGAAGTCCCTGCCACCACCTGCTGTGGATCAGAAAGTGCGATGTGCTTACCAGAATGTGATCCAGGGCTATTTTAAAGCTAGGTCTCACCAAGGTGTGTGTCTCTGTGCTGGTTGGACTTGATTGGAGGCCTTGGGTCATGGACTCCCTTGGTTGTTTCCCAGATGTTCCTGAGAAAGCAAGGAGAGATAATTAGCGCGTGACAGTGGCCTGTGAATCAGGACACATCACTCATAGCATCTGATGGGTGTTGCACTGCTGGATCCTCACTTGATAGAGCACAGTCAGCACAGGAATGGTCCAGATCCTCGCCGGCCAGCTGGATGGCTCTGTTTTCAAAGCCCGTGAGGTCCTTGATTTCAGGCATTCTGCCACCGGTCTGTGACCTCTCCTTCCTGGTGCATGCCAGCTTGTCCTGCATGAAGAGAGATGGAGAGAGTGTAAGCAGGACACCTGCCAGGCCTGATGATAAGTAGGCCTGCCATGTGTGGATGGTGAGTGGCCCTATGACCTGGATGAGGACAATGATGGTGAGTGTGAGATGGTGAATCGTGATGTCCCTTGAACTAGCAGTTAATGATGGTCCTGTGAATGTGTGATGGGTTTGTGAGTGTGAGAGGTGAGAGTAATGAGAAGAGTAACTTACTCTGGTGGAACAGAAGGGATCATTCATCCTCTTTCGGCACTAGGTGGCTGTCCTCTTTTGCAGGGCATTGGCAATGACCATCACTACCACTGCTTCCCCAGCTGGATTGCTGATGTTGCTGCCCATCCCGCAGCCATAGCAGGAGTACAGAATATCACGGTGAGCCTCTACTGTGTCCAAAAGGTGCTCCAGGGATGCATCATTGAACTTGAAGGCTGCCGTCTTTTTGCCTTTTGGGGCCATACGTCCTGTGCAGCAGCCCTGGGCTGGAAGCATTGAGAGGTATGCACGCAGCTGCACTTTAAATATGGTGCCTGGTGTGATGAAGCAGCGAGGTGATGGTGTGACAGGGAATGAGAGCCCACCCGACATGGAAACGGTGTGTTTCCCAGGAATGTATAATTAATGGGGTGGGTTTGGGACAATATGGGGTGACATGGTGTGGTATTGCAGCCGACGGGTAAAACGTAGTTTTGCCTGCCCACTATCACACTTAGTGCAAATCGGAGACGATTCCGCCCTCTGTTTCAGTTGCATCTGTCATTTACTCTAGTGTGGTGTGTTGGACCACAGTTCATCTATTAATTCACACGTACTTCATATTTACCCTGAATGTTAGAGTATAAGATACATATTGTAAATTGTTTTATCTTTCTGAACTTTATAATGAAGTTTGTTAATTGTTTGTTCAAAACCCATGGAATCTTGTAGCTTCATTCCAAAAGCAGGTGCCTTGAATCTCAACCTTAATCTACTTAAACAAACCATTATTGGTCACAAACTGGATCTCCCCCCACATCCTGGATCTCCCCTCACATCCTGGATCTCCCCTCACATCCTGGAGTCTGGCCAAGGATTGTAACAAGTTGACATTTGTGAATTTAACATTCCAGGTTAGCTTTCTCTTTTCCCTTAAGCATCTCATTTACCTCTATTGGAGCCCAGTGTACGCCAGTGTCCATGTGGAGTCAGTAAGAAAATACAGGACATGCAAGAAGCTTTGGCATGCTATTTTTAACTAACATAATTTTCTCTAAATATCTAAAGTGCTAAAAAAATTCAAAGAGTGTTGTCAAGTCATTTTTTTATACTTAACTTGGAGCTAAAGCAATTTTTGCCATGCTGACACAATTTGCAACCTGTGCAAAAACTGGGACGTGGGATCATAAAAATCTTACTAAACATACAGCACCTCATTCATCATGGTTCAACAGTAACTGAAAAACAGCAAGTTATTTCCCCTACTTCACCTTTCTGAAAAAAAGTGAGA
Source organism: Carcharodon carcharias (assembly GCF_017639515.1). Classification (NCBI taxonomy): domain Eukaryota; kingdom Metazoa; phylum Chordata; class Chondrichthyes; order Lamniformes; family Lamnidae; genus Carcharodon; species Carcharodon carcharias. The sequence continues at coordinate 142,869,525 of NC_054477.1, forward strand.
TGGTTTCTAATAAGAAAAAACTAATAAGTTCTTGACAAAATAATGAGTTCTTAGCTTCCCATATCTAAGGACTTAAGAACAATTCAACTCATTGCTATTCATCTTACTGGGATGTACATAGAGATTATTGGCAGAAGGTTTGGGGTGTCAATGAATGTGAACTATGAAATGCTTATTTTTCAAGTTCCAATTTGATGCATACTACAGAACTCTAATATTCCACAGAGCTTGTCTCAATCTCCTGTTGTAACCTCAATGGGTGATCAATGAAACCCCTCAACACCAGCTTCTCTAGGGCATCTACCAAATCTCCCAGCAAAGTTATAGCCAGAAGAGGGTGAAACCCCCACTAAAGTTCAGAGCCAAGATGGCGAAAGACCACAGGCCATATTTGTGGTGCAATTACATTTTTACAATTACATTACATGTAGTGCATCATTTTTCCCTCCATCTCTGCGCTTGCTGATATTTTGGACCAGCCTAGAGAATAGGTAGCAAAGGCTGCCAGCAGAAACAGACAGAAACCTCATTGCTATATGTATACCAGGATCTTAAGATTAAACTAGGACTCCAGTTGCATTTTCACACACAGTGCCCTCTCTGCTGTTACCAACGTGTACCATGTTGTAAGCAGGAAAACCAATGTCTCTTAAAGGTTTTGCAAGGTGTCTCTCACCAAAATGGTAGAATTTAAGTGAATGCTCTCACTGAACTCTTGTAAGAATCCTTCTAATCACTGTCGGGCCTATTAAGCTAGTGTCTAAGCTGCCTGTTTCAGTCCAAGTCAAAACGTGCACACTGGGACCTGGGTTTTCACAATGTTGGAGAGCCTCTCCATTGTTACAAAAATGGCGGAGGAGGCTGAAATCTCATCCCTGAAAACAGCAACCATTTTCACAAGAGTATTTGTGTAAGCACATTTTGCAGAGGTAGCTGCCCATTGTCATCGCTTATTTTTGTTAGTCAGGCGTTTCACACCATATGCAGATTGAACAAAGTAGGAGCAGATCTAAAAGTTGTGAAGTCCTTTGGAGAGGTGGGGTAACCTTTTGGAGAGTTAGGGTACCCCTATGGATGTTTTGGGGAGGTCAGGTATCTTTTGGTTGGGAGGGGTAAGGTGACTTTTGGGATTGTTAAAAGTGACATGTATGTATGTAAAAAGTGTATACTCATTGGACCTGTCAAGGGAGCTGTCAAAAGCAACTATTACAATTGTCAAAAGGAACAGTCAAAAGTGTCAAAAGCATCTGTCAAAAACAGTGGTCAAAAACAGCTCTCAAACTGTCAAGGCATTTCAAACTCTTGTTGTTTAAATCTTGGGAAAAATATGGACAGTTAAAAAAAAAACTACTTGCTATTTCATTCTGTCTGTTGACATAAGATTGGGGTTAGCATTACTAGGTTAGTGCTGCATGACTGATTTCATAACCTCCCATTATCATAGTGGAGTGCCTGCCATTTCACAATTTGATTGATAGCAACAAGTGGTGATGGACTCTTTGAAGTGGGGCTATGAATTCCAAAGATTGTTTTTATAAGGGATTACAAACTTGACTGAAATGTTTGTTTTTATAAAAGATTATTTAGCTGAAGGAATGAAAATATAATGAATGGGTTTTTATGAATGAGAGATTTTTGAAAAATAATGTTTGCCACGGACACACTTTGAACTTAATTTAATCTTAGCATGGCTCCTGAGGTCTGTCCATGTGGATACTGGGTGAGTTGGCATGGAGGCTGTAAGGGCAAAGAGTGGTGGGTGGGGGAAGGGTTGGCATGAGTTGGTAGTAAGTTGGCATAGGGGCTATAAAGGACCTTGGGGGTGGTCAGAGGGGCATAGATTGGCTTGAAAGGTATGAGGGGCCATGGGTGGGTGGTTAAGGAGCTGAGATGGCAGGGCTTGGCATTGATGGAGCATGAGGAGTACATGGGTTGGTACGGTGGGGGAGGGTGAGGGCTGGAGGGCTGCTTTTTAAAAAGACCTCTACACAGAGCTGGAGAACCGAGGCCTTCCTCCCAGCCTGCCCTCCATACGTGGCAGCCTTTGCACTCCTTAAGGGGTGGCCTGGCCTGAATCCCATAAAACTCAGAACAAAATTCCGACCATCTGCGGCACTTTCTCCCAGGTTGGGTTTTTGGAACCGGGAATTGTCTCGAATCTGTGCTCCAAAACGCATGAGAGAAAATTCAGGCCTGAATATAGGCTGATTCTCCAGCGCATCAATGAGGGCATTTTGATGAGATATTAAATGACAATTTGCCCTTTCTGCTGGATGTAAAACATCACGTAACACTATTTTGAAGAAGAGCAAGGGAGTGCTCCAGGTGTCCTAGCCAATATGTATGCCTCCTCTAACATCCCCAAAACAGATTACTTGATCATTATCACATTAGTACTTGTGGAGCTTTTCTGTGCTCTAATTGGCTGCTGCATTTCCTACCTTACAACAGTGACAACATTTTAAAAGTGCTTCATTGGCTGTGAAGTGCTTTGGTCCATCCTGAGGTTGTGAAAGCTGCTTGCTCTGTTATTTTTTCCTTTCACTGCACTCCTCCAATCAGCCTGCCCTTGAGAGTTCAATGGTCCTCTGTTAGACCAGCTTCCCAGATGGGCACTTGGATTTCCTGTACTCCACCGTCAGTTCCCTAATCGGCAAGCTGCTTATCAACGGTGGCAGCTTTGCCAAATTTTATTCTGATGTGACCTGACTTGAAAGGTTTCTTGTCTTTGGCAAGTGTCAGTGGGCAAGCAGTAGGTTTGTTCAACCCTCAACCACCTGACAAATGGGTCACTTGAACAACATCTCCCATGTCTGTAACACATGAATGTAAACAAGCTAACTCATGAAAATTCAAGTAACGCAGGCATTGTCTCTTTAGCTTCACGAGTAAGGAAAGGAAAAAGACAATTTTTTTGCATAACCATCCCCCTGCTAATTCAGCAGTAAGCTACTTTAAATGTCATACATGTATCCAACATCCTATACTTAACACTTAATGCTTCCCTTATCCTACTGTTTACAGGCTAATTATGCGACATCTAGTACATCATTAGCATTCAATAGAGACTGTGCAAAGAGGACGTCCCGCATTTGGTCTGTAAACAATCTGAAATGTTAAGAAGGAGACACATTCCAAAGAGATCACCTGTTTACATTATCCTTGTGTCACTTTTTAGCAGTTGACAGAGACCTATAAATAATAGCTTAAAAATACGCCGAAAAAACACAACCACCAATAAATCATCGACAATTCATTTTCAACCAGAGAGAATCTAATTCAATTAACCTCAGGATATCAATTTGATTTGTCTTGAACTCCTGCTTGGTGCCTCACTCTCTCCATAAAATATCAGTCAGCGCCACGGAAAATGTGTCGATAATAATTCAATACATATTGAACAAATAAAAATACATGGAAAGCATCGAATGAAAAACTGCCACAGGGGCATCCAGGATAGATTTCCACCGACCCTGTGCTGCCTACCATACAATGGCCAGGTATCTCCTTACCAATGGGTGTGTGGCAGAAACACCATTTATGCTTAAAAGTTCTGGGCAGGTGGCACACCATTTATTGCTCTGATGGAAAGTTCAACTTGATGCTCAGAATTACCTGAATAAAACTCAAAATTATGTGAATCTATCCTGAACCTCCATTGTTGAACCCTCTGCCACCCTTACACCCCCTATCCCCATCTTGAATAGAATGACAATCATGACAAAGTACTTTGGAGCCAAGGGGTCATAGATTCATTATCACTGAAGCTTGGGGCTGGATTTTATATGACCCCCGCAAACCCCCCCCACCCCCCCACCAGGTGTGATTTCGGTGGGGACATGTAAAATAGGGCAGGTGCCCACCCCACCCCCGACCTCATCCCCATATCAAAATCAGCAGCCAGCCCGCGATATTTAAATAAATTATCAAGGTCCAATGAGCTTGTTAACAAACTCATTGATCCCGATAATATGCTGCCCGCATCATTCTAACTTGGTGTGGGCAAGCGGGTGGGAGTGGGCAGGCCATTGCTGTTAAAACGTTTTTAAAATGGCGAGAAGGAGGCGGGGTACTATCTTTGGGGGTGCTATTTGCACATCAGGGGGCAGGACCCCTAAGATAGGACCCGCCCTTTCTTCCTACCCGCCTGCTCTACAAAACCCAGGACCCCCAACCCCCTTCCCCCTCAATAAGTTGTCTGAACCTTCCCAACCCACAATACCCTGGACTTACCTTATTCCGGGATCCATTGGGCCTTCTTCTTTGGACTGGTTGCAGTCCCATCAGGGTCCATTAATGTGATCTTGGTGCTGCCAGGGCTGCTGACCAATCCAATTGGCCAGCAGCTCCCAAGGGCGGGACTTGCTCCGTGGTGAGGGGCAGAAGTCCCACTGTCAGCCAATTTAGCCTCAGTAATGGCTGAGTGAGTCGGCTTTCTGCCAACTTTGCCTCAGAGGGTAGAGGGGGGTGGAGGGTGCATGCAATCCCTGCCCTCCGCAATATGCAGCCTCTGGTGTGATCGGTCTGGCATGTGGTCAAGTCCTGCCAGAACAGAGAGGCTCGCGAGAGCCATCTTAAGCTGGTCCTTGACCTAATTATAATAATTGCAGCGTGCATTGATTGGCAAATCTCACCAGTCAGGGAGTGACCAAATTTGGTGGGCTCAAGACGCCTGCTGGATTTACCGGCGTGTTTGAATAGGGATGCAGAAGAGAGCGGGGACAGTACTGACCAGCGGTGCCCGCGCTCTTAACATGGAGATTTAGAGGCAGGAGAAGTGCTCCTGCTCTGGCTGGGTTTGCAAGAATGTAAGGTAAAAAAAACTTAAGACTCGCAGGCTTCTTCCATAGCCTTCAATGGTCCAATTAAGATCACTGGTTGGGCCACTGCAGAATGTAAGCTCCCGCTACTTCCCAATTTATATGAACTGGTCCAGAAATGAGCGAGGGAGCCTTATTTCAATATAGAAATGAGACATGTGCTCATTTCAAGCAGCCACACCCAAGAAAAAAGTCCTGGCTAATTTATCAGTGGCTCGGACACAAACATATTACAGGCATAGGCTTCCCACTATTAAACTTATTATTGATGTGCCCATTTTACACCTGTAAAAATGGTGCCGAGATATGGAACGTAGGTCCCAAGGAATATGGCCAGACGTATGTTCTGAAAGACATTTACCATTTAACTGCTTATAGTTAATTACAAAGTGCATGGGGTTGGGGGGGCGGTGGGGGGGGTCGGGGTGGGGGGGAGGGGGGGGGGGGGGGCGGTGCAGAGTAATCCCTCATTCAAAGGCCTAAATCATCAGTGCCTGAACCCAGCAACAGGGTAGGTGAATGGGTCTGCTGAGAGACACCATTCTGCCCTTCCCTCTGAGCCCCCTCCTTGCCAGTGACCCCCCTCAATGTGACCCCCATTCTGTCCTCATTAACCTTTCTCCAGGGATTGAAAACTGAACCCTGGTGAAGGCCCAAATGTATGAACTACTCCCAGTGGTGCTGCAGGTAATGGAGAGCAGCCGACCACTGATTGTTGGACATTCCCAGGTGTGGGATTTCCTCCCTACTGGGAATGATTAAAAGCCCTCCTTGGAGCCAGGATTCCCGGCGGCAGGGTTCCCGCTGCCAACTAGGGATCTAATTCTCCCGGTGCACCCAGAGATCGGGTCGGAGGGAGAGCCCCCAGTTTTGGTTATGGACCTTGGCCCCCACCCCCATCATCCTCATTAAACTCCTCTCCTTATCTCTGTTTCTCTCAGCACAGGTTCTTCCTAAGCTGCTGAGTATTTCCAACATTTTCTGTTCTTATTTCAGGTTTCCAGCATCTGTAGTATTTTGCTTCTGGCTTAAATTCCATTCTTATATTACAGTGAAGTTACCCTTATTGCAATATTACAAAAAAAACCTCTTCCCTTAATGGTGAGACAGGGTTCAGAATGAAGCAGAAAGACCAGCTGCCTAAAAATTAAAATCAAAACACTGCAGATGCTGGAAATCTGAAACAAAAACAGAAAATGCTAGAAAATGCTCAGTAGGTCTGATAGCATCTGTGGAGGGAGAAAAAAAAAGTTAATGTTCCGAGTATATTTAAGGGAACAAATGCTTGTTTTAGAACCTCATCAATGCAACAGCAGGTATGACACCTGTGTGGATTGGGTGCAGAGGATCCAACTGCTAAACTTGCATGCTTTGTGTTGGACTTAGAGTTCCTGACCCAGGCCCCAACCACCTCTCAGGTACTTAAGTGGATTTAAGACCCCGGCCGCGGAAGTCCCACCTCCTCAAGAGCTGCTGGCCAATCAGAGTCTGCTAATGCTCCATTGTCTGTCGGCGCCATTGGGAGCAGTGGCTGCTGCTGGTAATGCACCCACCAGAGACCTGAGTGTGATGAGAGACAAAGGCCACATGTGAGTGAGAGCATGATGGGGGTCACTGGTAAGGGGAGAGGGGGGTTCAGCTGCAAGGCCAGGGTGTGTCCCTAAGTGGGCACCTCTCTTAGAGGAGGCTGCACATCCCATTCACACAGGAATGGGATGTGCGGCCTCCTCCAAGGTTTGCAGGCCCTCTCACCACCTAGCTCACTCCTACGGGCTCCATTTGTGTCTGATTTAAACTTGAAAAGCAGGTGAAATGCATAATAATTTCTACCTCAAAGTATTCAAGTGAAATAACTCACACTGAGGCAATGAAGCTCAATCTAAGCTTCAGGAAGAGTACCTCACTTTTTTTTCACAGCCTTCTGGGCTCAACATTGAATTCAACAATTTCAGATTGTAACACTGCCTCCTTTTGTTCCTTTCTGCTTTCCTGGGTTTGTTTGTCTCTCTGGTTTTTCTCTTTTATTTGCTGTTGAAGGCTGTAGTTCTTCATTCTGCTATTCGCACCTCCTCTAAACACATCTTTGGTTCCTTTACTTGTCCCACTATCACTCCTTTTGGCCTTTCAATATTTTCCCTCCACCATGTCGGGCTGGATTTTTATCCTAGAGGTGGCTAGTGGGAGCAGGGAAATTTCCCAGCTTGGTGCATTTCCAGCATTTCCTGTTTTTATTTCAGATTTCCAGCTTCGACAATATTTAACTTTTCTTATGAAGCACGTTACATTTGGACATACATTCTTTTCCCTTACTTAAAATAATTTTCAATAAATAGTAAATGAATCATAGTAAGGGGAAAAACATGATCAGAGCTTTACTGTGAACCCACACATTACCCAACATGGTTCTGGCTAGACTCACCCCTCCTATATTGTAAGCTGATGATTGTGCAACCATTCTACATTATAAGCTGAAGGAAATGGAGATTCATGTGGCACACACATTGCTACTGAATGATCATGATACAATAACCCATTGGTCCATGTGTCACTAGTGTTGTAAATAACGCATTTCTTTGCTAAGATGAAAACCTTACGTACACCTGACTCCAATAAGTATACATGAGAAACACATTCTACCTTAAAACCCTACTTATTTTTTAAAGTCCCTTCCCCCAGCATGAAGAATGGAACTGTGTATGTGCCATGCCATGCTTCTTCCTACATACATTGTCAGAAACCTGACAAATAAACAGGGTGAAAATCTCAGCAAAGGATCAAATGAATATGCCTCCATATCAGTGACTAGAATAATGAATTCAGTGCCTTGGGCACAAAGCATTGGCAGCCATGCTGACGCAGAGTTTTAAAAAGAAATAGGTAAATGTTATCCTATTTTTATTCACTGGGATTTAGATTAAGGCAAGTTACTATCTCATGGCAGCTGTTAGGGTTGGTGACTAAATGTATCATCAAATGAGGGTTTAAGCGGTTTGTTCTCTTTCTACAAATGACAACAACATAGATATACGCCTTGATTAATTAATTCATAAAACAGAAAACTTCACTGTGAGCAGGTTGATGCATAATTGAGATAAAAAGAAAAGCCTGAAATAGTAACAAAATTGGTGGTATTACCATATTGAGGTGCAATAAGGGCTCATCAATGAGTTAGAATTGGTGAGCACGGCAGGTAAATGGAGACTGCTCCGATAGCTTCAGGCTGTCTGACACACCATCTTGCAATGTGAATGTAAGGCACCAATGTGCAATAAGTATGAGTGAAAATTTAGGCAGCAAAATGAGACAGCAAGGAAATTAGTATTAAACATTAAACTTAATAGAAAATAATGACTGATAGCACTGACACTGGTCTTAATACTATGAGAAGAAAGAGGAAATTACAGCAGCATATTGCAAGCTGCAATCCAACCTTTCACTGAAAATAAAAACAATTATGCCACTGCCTATAAATTCGATCTAAGTGAGGAAAGTGTATTTCTGGAGGATGCCAAGACAGTTTTATGTGCTATTCGGGCTACAGAACTGTAGTGAAACCAAGCTTTATATCAAAAAAGTGATCTTTGAATCTACTGGCTGGAAACCCCTAATTGTTTTTTTTTTTAAATTACGAAAGCCACATTCCAGTGACTTGGGATCACAGTCAAAGATGGCTGCACATTTGCATCACTGTTCCTGATGTACTACTAAATTATTGAAATGCGGACAACCTGTTTGAAAAACTGCACCAGGAACATGTGCCATGAAAGAGATGAATGGTAGCCATCTCCTATCCCATTAGGAAAACGTCCAATCAGCTGGATAGTTAACTGGGTAGAGACAAACCATTTGACATAATCACTTGGACAATGGGACTCTGGCTGAGAAAGGAATTCCCAACCATGATCTAATCAAATTACATTTGGAATTCACGAGCCACGGCCATATTTGGGTCACTGGGCAGCTTTTGAAATAAGGACATGTGACAAACCAACCCTTTTAGTGTTTTAAGCTCCTGCTTTCTCTGTAGAACTGGGCATGCAGCTGAGAAAGTGAAGGAACAAAACCCTATGTGGGTTTCATCCCCTCCTCCGCAGCCCTCCACTTTACCCCGCACTCTCTCACTCTCTCTTTCACACTCTCCATCCAATTTGCAAGTTTTTGAAGCCTGTCTGCTGATTTTTTTACCAACCAGTTGCTGCAGAATTGTAAAATTGTACTTAATATTTGCATTTTTGTGTGTTGCAGGAATGTATATTTTCCTGGGTGAGGGAGGCCAATTATTGAGGGTTGTAAAAAGTCAATCAGGATACTTTAGGAGAGAGAAACAGAGTTAATGAGCAGAATTTTATGGTTGGGATAGGGAAACACATCTGCTGGCCTGAGAGCTGGTGGCCACCTCACCACAGCCATGTCCGGGAGGCCCAGTGAAATTGAATCTCATTTGGGCACTTAGCTGAACAGCAGCAGGCTCCCGTGGAATCAAGCTCAGCACAGGGCAGAAATCCTGCCCCTGTGAGTTGCCAGCCAATCAGAAGCCAGCAGCTCTCCAGTCCTGGTAGCACCACTGGGAGCGGTGGCACTGCCACTACTGCACATGGGCCTTCACCAGGGATCGATGACATGTGAGAGAGGTACGTTGGACAGGATGGGGGAACCGGGGTTGGGGTGTGGGGGGAAGGGATGACATTGACAAGAGGGGGAGGGAAGTTAACAGCAAGGACAGGGGGGTGCACCCCCACATGCAGGGTCCCTCCATTGGGCAGAAAGTGCTTGAGAATGAGGGAAACCCCCCACCCTCCCCCCCACTAAGCTGCAGACAAATATGACAGATTTTGCTGTGTGGTTAGCCAGCTTTGTGAGTTTTTTCACCTGCTGCTGGTAGATTTCCAATGGTGTTGGGATGAGACCCTCAAGTGGCTGCCTAAGGGCCTTAATTTACTTCTGGGTGGGAAGGCTGCCCTCCACCCTTCCCAAAGGGAGCTTGAGTGTGAGGAGTCAGAAAGTTGGCAGGATCTCCATCTTATGTCCTCCCACCCGATTACATGCACAATTCCCTGTGCGTCCCCACCGTCCCTGACCCCTGCCACCTCCTCCAAACTTACCTCCAGCGGAGGTCATTAAATCCCACTCAATGTTTCCAGTCTGTGAACTCTGATGAAAGGTCACAGACCTGAAAAATTAACTCTGTTTCTCCTTCCGCAGGTGCCGCCAGACCTTCTGAGTCGATGATGGCTTGCAGCTTGAGTCTGCTAGAGATCCACTTCAGACTGCAGCAGCTTGGTGACTCCTAGGCAGCCTGGTCAGCTGGCTTTGTGGCACCAGGGTGGAGACTGATTGATCAGGGTTTGTGAGGGAGCAGATGTACTTTCATCCTCAAGGAAAATGAATGTTATATTTCTATTGCATGATTGTTCCTATTGGACTGGGGGCTTAACACTGTCACTAACTTGCAGGACAGACAATGGCAAGAAAGCCATGATACAAGTCATTATCTATACCATGCAGGTTGTTCTTGGTGTCAGTATTAATCTTGGGAAGGAAAGAGTGAGTGATGGTGTATCTTCTGTAGGGATATTCTCTTTGTGGCTGAATAGACAGAGCAGCTGAGAGAAAGGGGAGAAGGTCAATGGTTAGCACCCAATGGCCAGAGTAAGCATTACTCTGGCCAATAGTAGCACCAAGTTATCATTCTAAGGGCGGGATTTTCTGCACCCGCCCGCTGCTGCGATCTTCTGGTCCCGCCGCAAGTCAATGGACTTCTGACTGGGGCACAATTTCACCCACAGTGGGTCCTGCCCATGACGGGGCTGGAAAATCCTGGCCTAAGAGAGTGCGTGGGTGAATGATTGAAAGACTGAATTGGAAGCAGACAAGCAAGGAAAGATGCTCAAACACCCAGTTGCATGTGACCTCTAGCCATCTATATTGCTGCATGACTGATAGCTATCTTCTTCATTGGTGTCAGTTTGTATTCTAGTGGGACCTGCTCCTGTCCTTGATTGGCTTTTCTCATTTTGTGCCAGTTTCTCCTGTAAGGAAAGTGGCAGTAACTTAGTGTGAGCCCACTGATGGGCTTTGAAGATATCTGAGACAATCTAGCCTAGAGTGCAAGATGAGAAGAAGAAACAGCAAGGCTGGTGAAAGGGAAAATCAGAATTGAGTTCGAGCAGAGGGAGCTACAATGACGATGCATCATGATTAGAGTGGCTTGAGGAAGGAAACTAACAATACTGCTGAGACTTAAGAAAGGAATGTACAGAGATTGAGTTATGAAAAGGAGTCATCCCTTGACAGTGCTGGTAAGATTGTTAAATTTCTTCTTGCACTGTGGTCAGAACATTGGAACACTAATTGGAAGAGATCTTATTTCCCGTTGCTCTATTGCCCCAGAGCACCTTCATAGCTCCGTTAGGGAATCTGGTTAATGCAATGCTGCTTCGCTATTTTACTCTATAATGACCACCATTGAAAACTGTATCTATCTGCCCCTTCAGGGTTGAAGGTTACGATTAAGTAGTGGTCTTTGGAAAAGAAACATTATTTTCCCCCTAATATTACTGTGGGATATTGAAGCAGGCTTATGGGGAGTTTGTGTGTGTTTGCTTGTGTGTGTGCGTCTAGTTTAATTAAACTGCAGACAATCAGACCACAAGGTTTGAATCATCAAAACGGTTTAGGTGTAAATGGGCATTTATTAAATGGAAATGGGGTAAGCTAAGATGAGGTCCCAGCAGATAGTGTGAATGGAATTTGCATTTTTAGATAAGTTGAGAGATTATTTGATTTTCAAATAAGATGTTGACAACTGGCAAGATAAATAAGGCAAAGTCATTGGGCAGAGTCTTCTGGCTGGTGTGTGAGTGGTGGAATCCGCATGCCAGTGTGTAAAATGTCGCTCGTTGACGTCGCGCGAGCGTCCCGACGTCAGTGCGATATTTCGGTCGGGGGGGGCGCGCTATGCAGCGGGACGCGCGCCCGCCATTAATTAAAGGCCTCGTTAAGACCCTTAACTTGCCAATCGTCGACGATTTTGAGGGGCCAATGTGAACATCGGCTCAACGCATGGTGATTTTTTTACAAACCTCATCCAGTGGCGGGATGAGGTTTGATATCGGATTTAAAAGCGTTTAATAAAGTTATTTTTTATTTCATTAACATGTCCCATTTCGTGTGACATTTTCACATGAGGGGGACATGTTAATGATTTTTTTTATTGTTCTATTTTTTATATTTGCCAGTCTTTCAGCGATCTCCCTGAGGCGGCACTTTGCCTCAGGGAGATGGACAAAAGAGCGCCCTCTGAGAGTTGGGGACCGCTCCCCGGGCACAGGAAACGGATTGCGTTTCCTATTGGGTGGCCCGCTGGATGGGCCTTAATTGGCCCGCCCACTTAAAATGGCGGCGGGACCTGTTTAGGCGGCGGCGATCAGCAGCCCACCCGCCGTCAAGCTGGTGGGGCCCACCCGCCTATCAAGGGCAAAATTTTGCCCAATTAAATTTATTTTTCCAGGAGCCACTGGCCATAGAGACAACATGAAAGTCACTTCCAAAGGAAGGTTGAAACAATGGGATTTACGGATCAAAAGGGAGAAATATATTTAGGGAGAGATGGAAAGCTGTATGGGGGTGGCCACATGACTTCGTGGAAGGTGCACTGTGTGAAACAGGCTTGTGGAAAAAAATCTCTAGCCGCCCGAGAGAAGTTTGCTGTTCCAGTAACCAAGTTGTGTTAAAAGCAGAAAACTCTGATAAAACTCAGCAGGTCTGGCAGCATCTGTGGGGAAAAAAACGGAGTTAATGTTTCGAGTTCACACGACTCTTCTGCAGAACTAAACAGGAGGAGAAGAAGAAGAGGCATATGGACTCGAAATATTCATTCTGTTTCTCTCTCCACATTATATTTTTTCTTACATCTTCATCTCCCTGAGGCAGCTCTCTGCCTCAGGGAGATTATGTAATGTGTGCTCAGACACATGAGTGAAGAAGGCTCGCCTTCTTCCCCACAACCTGCACAGGCAGTGCCCAGCACTGCCACTCAAGTTTCATACTGGACGGGCCTTAATTGGACTGTCAGCTTGAAATTGCCTCCTGGGCCTGATCATGGGCAGCGGTCGGCTTCCCAATCTCCCCCACCAGCCCCCACTGAGCCCACATGCCAAGGGCAAATGTCTGCCGTGTGTGTGTGTGTGTGTGTGTGTGTGTGTGTGTCCAACTTTTTTTCTTTTCTTTCATTAATAAATGTTTTAATTTAATCTTTAAAATCTCTAAGGTGGCACTGGACTCATTACTTCTGACTTCAGTGCGCAAACCTTCTCGCAATAAATACAAATTGCAAAAGCATTGTGATAGCTTGGTCAAGTTTCCTTGGCAAATACCACCTGCCATATCGTAACACCTTGCCTCTCATACATGCCACCCTTCAGATTAGCAAGTTGGCCAGGAGTTTGGTTAATGTAGACAGTTAGACAGTTCCCCTCTTGTAGTACTCAAATCAGGGCTTACCATGAAACTTTATCAAGTCTCCCACCAACCTCATTAGGCATGTGGAGCAGAGACTTAATCTATTGCCCACCAAAAGTGCATTCCATGCGATAGTTGCCTCTGCTTAAAGCTGGATACCTTCATTTGAAACTGGGCATTGAGTTTTATAATTTAAGACATTTTATATGTTTCCTGTATTAGATGGTAGAAACATAAGAACTAGAATAGGCCATTCAGTCCTTTGAGTGTGCTTCACCATCCAGTTAGATCATGGCTGACCTAAATCTTAACTCCAAGAACCTACCTTAACTCAATATCCCTTAAGAACTTCTTCAGCCTTGAAACTTCCAATTGCCCCATAATCCATACATTTTTGGGGCAGGAAATTCTTGATTCTTACCACCCTTTGTGTGAAAGAGTGTTGCTTTATTTCTTTCCTAAATGGCCTAGCACTAATTTTAATATTACTTCTCTCCTTCCTGAATCTCCATCAAAGGAGGTTTCTCTTCTTATTCTTATTTTCCCTCCTTATCTACCCTATCAAACCATTCTATCATTTGAAGCACCTCAACCAAATCAGCTCCCTCTTTTCTATGTTTAAGGGATCGAAAACCAAGTGTACCCAAGCTTCCCTCAGAGTTTAACCCTCTAAGGTATTTAGGTATTGAGCAACTGATATAATAGGGAAAGGCAGATAGTTTGGTTGATATAATACACACCCATTTATTACTTCTGTTGCTGTATAAACTGCAGTGAATGAACAGAAATAAGCAGTACAAAATGCTGCATTAGCATTCTTTATCTTTTGCATGTTATTAGTTTACTAGCTTATTGCATATTTTCCATTTAATCTAACTGAGTCAGCTGATTTAATTTTTGACAAGTTGCAGTCAGGATACTTTCAGGTGAGATTAAATCAGCATTAGCAAATACTGCTGTCATTTTATTCATAATGAGGTAAGTTAAAAGCATCTCTGACAGATAATTTCTTTTCGCTGAATTGAAACTGTTTATAACCCCCTCCACCCCACCCTCCCCCACCCCCCCCCCCCGCAGTCAGATCCTCAATAGTTTTGATCCTTTTAAATATTAAACTGCTTTGACTACCTTGACATACAGTAAATCATATTTACTTAATCAAGTTCACCTTTCGTATGTGACCTGTGGCCATTTGATCCAAGAGTGTTAACAATTTCAAACCTATTTATCAAGTAGGCGCACAAGCATCATGCACCAATACACAAAACTAGCAATCAATACTCTATTAATCCTCCTTTCAAACTGTTGTGTTGTCTTCACAGTTGGAAACTTGACTATTTTGAGTTTTGCTTCCATTATAAAACCATGGATGAATAATACATTGTTAAATCGATATGAACTTAACTCAGGGATAGGTTTATTCCACAACTTAATTCACCAATGATAAACTTTTAAATTCATTCAAGGACTGAACTGAACATCTTATTAAAAGTGTGATTTTCAAAATGCTAAAATCTTCCATAAGTACTTCTGAATTTATTGCCAGAAGTGTTTCACTCAGATTTCAATGACTACTCTCCTAATAATTTCATGGGTTGTAGCATAGCTAATATTCACATATTATTGGTTTAACCTATGGCATAACTCAGTAGAGATGTTTATATATGAAGGTCTAATACATTCCTTGGGCGTACAGTCAGGAGGCAGAGAATAAAGACAGTCCTGGGACTCTGTGGACCTCATAGTCCAGAGTAAGAGAATTGAGACAGTCATGGGGTTCAGCAGGCCATGCTGCAGGGCTATTCATGGCATGCATGTTATACTTGTGCTCCAGAGAGGGCCAAGGGCTGTGTGCTCAGTTGGAATAAAGCACAGCTTGGTGCGCAGAGTGTTTTCACAGTTGCTGTCCATGGGCTTGTCTATCTTTACTGGGCTGCAGATTGGATGGTGATGGTCATTAGAGGCATCTGCAGCTTGTATTTGGGGAAAGCATAAAAAAGGCAAGGGTAGGTGGTGGGAAGAGGTAAGTTGGAAGAAGTGGGGTGTTCTCCTTGGCAGGTGGCCATGCACACAGCCACTAGATGGGGAGGGTAGAGGACCACATGGGACATGGGCATGTCAGCAGTGATGGCCTTACAGTGATGGGGGAGAGGGCGGGGAAGGGTAGGAATGTCAACCACAATAACAATTGGATCCGGTATTACTGGGGAAGGCTGGTGTAGAAGGGAGGACATCGGATTTCTAAGGAATTAGGACCGGTTCGGGGGAAGGTGGGGCCTGTACAAGACAGACGGTCTACACCTGAGCAGGACTGTGATGAATATTCTCGCAGGAAGATTTGCTAGTGCTGTTGGTGGGGGGTGGTGGGTTGGGGGGCAGTGGGGTTAAACTAGATTAGCAGGGGGATGGGAACCTGAGGGCAAATTCAGAGCAGGGAATGGGAGATGGAGAATTAGTGAGTGACTCTGAAAGATATAAGTAGCACAGATTAAAAAGTGTATAGCATAGGAATGTGGGAGTGTTAAAAGGTATATATGTAAATGCAAGGAGCATAGTAAATAAAGCTGATGAGCTGAAAGCACAGGTAAACACATGGCAGCGTGATATCATCGCTATAATGGAAACCTGGCTTAAGGAGGGGCAAAAATGGCAGCTCAGCCATCCCTGGGCATAGAGTTTTCAGGCAGGATAGGGTGGGGGATAAAAATGTTGGGGTGTAGCTTTATTGGTTAAAGAATCAATTATCGTTGTGAAGAGGGATGAAGTACCTGGGCTGTTCCTGCCTCCGACTGCTGCAGGGATGTGTAAGTAAGGTGTTCTCCGGTAGATGGCCCCAAGCCTAATCTAGAACTGTGCCCTACCAAGGAGTGTGTCTCTGCACTGGTGGAGGGTAGGAATGAGTGCAGTGACGGTTCTTCCTCAGCCTCCTCATCCATCATGGCCTGGGGGCTGGGATGTATGCTGGCCAGCCTTGGGGGTCTCGATCTGCTGGTGCCCATAAGAGAGAGAAGAGAGTTTTAGCTCATGAGCATGCGGATTACAATATTGCTTTTCACTCCGTGATTGTCAGGATGTGATGAACTCATGGAGGTGTGATCTGCACTGGCTTGCCAGGACAATCCAATCTCCCCTTCCCCACAGGAGCGATCCCTGTCATCCCCAGCAAGCTCAGCAGCATCCTCCTTGAATTCTGTAAAGGCAATTATGTTGGCCGTCTCTTCCCCGGTCTGGGATCTTTCCCGCCTGGTGTGGGCAAGTTTGCTCTCTGTGAAGACAAAACAAAGGAATGCGATGAGAAGGGATGGAACAGAGTTTGGGAAAGATGCATGCCCCCTGTGTATGGTGAGCCATCCCCAGAAAGTGGTGGGGATGGAGTGAGAGCAGCATGATAGATGGGGTGGTGGTGATGTGAAAGTTTCTGTGCAACAAACAGTGGCGATATGTGTCCTCCCGCTAATGGTTGTGTCAGATCCCTGAAGAGAGTAGCCCTTTGAGTACATGATGCCTGATGAGAGTTTGATATTGGAGGGAGCTGAAGGATGACTTACCCTGATAGAGTGAATGAGGCCACTCATCCTGTTCCTGCACTGGATGACATTTAGGGTGTGGTGGCCAGCCTTGCTGACATCATTTGCGATGGCATCCCAGGCCAGAGAGGTGAAGCTGGTGTGCTTTCTGGAGCCATCCCTGGGGTAAAGCACATCGCTATGTGCCTGCACTCCTCTGATGAAGGTCTTGAGGTTGCCGGGGCAAAAGTGGGGTGCAGTCACCTTCTTGTGGCTTGCCGCTTTCTTTCTGTGGTCACCAGACACCTTGATACGTCTCCTGAAAATAGGTGGGTTGGAGAGAGTGAGATATGTGTGCTTGTGCTGGTGTTTAAATATGGTACCCGGACCTTCGACCCTGTCAGAAAACGGTAGGATGGACGAATCAGCTCCTGACCCTCCAGGTGATTCGGGGAGATACTGGCCTGTACATAATTAATGAGCTTCCCAGTGCAGAATTGGGCATGATTTTCCACCATTCCGAGCAACGGGAAACAGGCTGCGGACCCTACCCACCACCACACTTAGCTTTAAAAATACAAAATTCTGCCCTGTGTTGCAATGTTTTGTTGTAACTCAGGGATTTACTTGGGCTTATAATAGTCCATGCACAATGCTTCTGTTAAGGATAAATGGCATGACTTACTACCATGTTCAACATTTGTAAAACAAATCTTAATTGTGGGATGTAATTTCATAGTTAGAGCAAATCCTCTGCTGTAGCAAATGATCATTTGGAATTTTGCATTGTTGATCAGAAAAGTGCATCTTGGATAACAACAACAAGCAATCAACGGCTTCAGAGCTGAGCTAGAATTCCTTCTATAAAAGGCAATGTCTCGGGTCCTCAAATCTTCCATGTGGGATGACAGAAGCAGCATTGGAAACTGTTTAGCCTGTGCTTTTCCTGATGTGATTTGACCCTTTTAGCAGCTAATAGTTATGTTGGCAGATCATGGAAAGTCTGCAGTCATCGGTAAGAGAAGGTTTGCCTGCATTCAATAGTTTGAACTAGATTAGCAACAGCATTAAGCTGCACAGATATGATAATATGATGTTGTCTCCATGCTAGCAGTCTGGCTGTGATGTAACTAATTCTGTCACTATCTGTTGCAGAGTCCCTGAGAAGATACCGAGCTCTTCCTTGAGGCAACTCATGCCATTTTATACTTTGATTCATGAGGTTTGGAATGTTACTAATACCTCCATCTTGGTTGCATCCAAATAGTGATTCTTTAACAGTTTAGGCCTTTTGCTGCTTTCACACTGTGTCACAGCATTTTGAACAAGTGGAAATTTTTCTGCTAAATGGAAAATATGCTTATAATTAGTCTCATCCTTCTACAGACTAACATCCAATGTACGCATCTGCAGGAGATTGCTTGCTAGATTTATTCAGGATTTCTATGTCTATGCCTTCAGTCTAAACAAAGCATAGAACAATACAATCCCAATTCAGACCTGCACGGACTAAAATTACTACAGTACTTATTTACGTATAAAGCTTATAGGCTAGGGAGAATATGAGGACATATGAAGACATTCATGTCAGGCCCATAAAAATAATTGGACAATGGACTCTTGTATTTTTCTTCAAAAACAAGCAAACAACATGGAATAATGGACACTGTGCTCTCTCGAAATGGATGCCAGAAGGTCAGGTGACTTCTGTTTGTGGTTTCTGTGTAGCCAATATGCCTGGGAAGCTACTTAAAATGCAAATGAGGTTTCCAGTGACATATGATCTCCCTCACCCTTTCAATGGAAGAGATTTAAAAGACATTGGCTGCCAGTCCTATCGACCCCAAAAAGGTGGAATGGCAAATAAAGTATTTCAGTGAACTAATCATAACTGATATGTTGATCTCCCCACCCCCATCCACCCCCCACGCCCCCCCCCACCCCCCACCCCCCACTTTGTCTATCAATCACATCAGTTCCAATCCATTATGTGGACAATGGGAAGCATCAAAACTACCAGATGATCAAAATTAGCTGGAGGGGGTTTGACACCTTATTACTCCAGAAGGTACCCAGCAACAGAGAGAGATCATAACCCAGCAAGAAGATAACAAAGATAAAAAGAAAAAACTGCGGATGCTGAAAATCCAAAACAAAAACAGAAGTACCTGGAAAAACTCAGCACAATCCCCATCCACCACTACTCTCCTCCGTCTGGCTGAACTTGTTCTCACACGGAACAATTTCTCCTTTAACTCCTCTCACTTCCTGCAAATAAAAGGTGTGGCTATGGGTACCCGCATGGGCCCCAGCTATGCCTGTCTTTTTATGGGGTATGTGGAACATTCCTTGTTCCAGTCCTACTCCGGCCCCCTCCCACAACTCTTTCTCCGGTACATCGATGATTACTTCGGTGCTGCTTCATGCTATCGTCAGGACCGGGAAAAATTTATTAATTTTGCTTCCAATCTCCACCCCTCCATCATTTTCACATGGTCCATTTCTGACACTTCCCTTCCCTTCCTTGACCTCTCTGTCTCAATTTCTGGTGATAGACTGTCCACCAATATCCATTACAAGCCTGCCGACTCCCACAGCTACCTCGACTACAGCTCCTCACACCCCGCTTCCTGTAAGGACTCAATCCCATTCTCTCAGTTCCTTCGCCTCTGTCTCATCTGTTCTGATGATGCTACCTTCAAAAACAGCTCTTCTGACATGTCCTCCTTCTTCCTTAACTGAGGTTTTCCACCCACGGTCGTTGACAGGGCCCTCAACCGTGTCCGGCCCATCTCCCGCGCATCCGCCTTCATGCCTTCTCCTCCCTCCCAGAAACATGATAGGGTCCCCCTTGTCCTCACTTATCACCCCACCAGCCTCCGCATTCAAAGGATCATCCTCCACCATTTCTGCCAACTCCAGCATGATGCCACCACCAAACACATCTTTGCTTCACCCCCCCGGTGGCATTCCGTAGGGATCATTCCCTCTGGGACACCCTGGTCCACTCCTCCAGCACCCCCTACTCCTCAACCCCCATCTATGTCACCTCCCCATGCCCACGCAAAAGATGCAACACCTGCCCCTTCACTTTCTCTCTCCTCACCGTCCAAGGGCCCAAACACTCCTTTCAAGTGAAGCAGCATTTCAATTGCATTTCCCCCAACTTAGTCGACTGCATTCGTTGCTCCCAATGCGGTCTCCTCTACATTGGAGAGACCAAATGTAAACTGGGCGACCGCTTTGCAGAACACCTGCAGTCTGTCCGCAAGAGTGACCCAAACCTCCCTGTCGTTTGCCATTTTAACACTCCACCCTGCTCTCTTGCCCACATGTCTGTCCTTGGCTTGCTGCATTGTTCCAGTGAAGCCCAACGCAAACTGGAGGAACAGCACCTCATCTTCCAACTAGGCATTTTACAGCCTTCCGGACTGAATATTGAATTCAACAACTTTAGATCTTGAACTCCCTCCTCCATCCCCACCCCCTTTCTGTTTCTTCCCCCTTCCTTTTGTTTTTTCCAATAATTTAGATAGTTTTTTCTTTTCCCACCTATTTCCATTATTTTTAAATCTTTTATGCCCTGCTAGTCTTTCCACCCCACCCCCACTAGAGCTGTAACTCTTTTGAGCACAAACACATTTCCATCTGTTCCTATTCAGATGAAGTTACATTGTTTGCCATTGTGAGATTTGAACTCTTGATCTTGGGGTTACAAACCCAGTACCATAACCACTTGGCTATTTAGGCCAAGCAAAAGCCCACTGCACCTGGTATTCCCAGGCAGTCTCCCATCCAAGTACTAACCAGGCCTGAGTCTGCTTAGCTTCCGAGATCAGACGAGATCGGGCGTTTTCAGACTAGTATGGCCGTAGGCCACTAGAGCTGTAACTTGAGTGCCTTACCATCCATTCTTAATTAGCACATTTGTTTAGATAATATCACTACCTTCAACACCTGTGTTCTTTTGTTCTTTTGTCTGTGACATCTTTTTATTATCTGCTCCTATCACTGCTTGCTTGTCCTTACAACCACACCACCCCCCCCACTTATATCCCCCCACCCCACCACTCCCCCACCTTAAACCAGCTTATATTTCACACCTCTCCTTATATTCACTCAGTTCTGTGGAAGGGTCATGAGGACTCGAAACGTCAACTCTTTTCTTCCCCGCCGATGCTGCCAGACCTGCTGAGTTTTTCCAGGTAATTCTGTTTTTCTGTTGAAGAAGATAACAACCCTGCCTTGAACAGGCAATTATCTCAGGAAGTGAAAAGGGAGGCTAATTTGTTTTCACCTGCAAGATTATATTTCTTCTCTGCAGAAGCTTGGCCACAATTTTGTTTTTTTCTAAAAAAAACCTCTATTGTCTTCAAAGAACCAAGATAGAGAACCTTCAGATCTGTAACGCTTTTCATCATAAAGGATTGGTTAAGAACACAGTGGCAGGTTTCTTGTTACTCTTTCTTTCGTAATCTAGGTGGATGTTTAATCTTTAGAGCTCATCTTTCCTTATGTGTGTGTTTGTGTGTAAGTGTGTGTGTTTGAGGGAGTGGACATTTATATTTTGGAGTATTACGTCAATAAATGTTTGTCCTTTCTTTTGATTTAAACTTACAAGAAAGCCTGTTTGTGTCTATTTTTTAAAGTCTCGACACACACTCCAAAAAAAAATCTTGTTGAGGTCAACTGAGAAGTGAGGGAAAAAATGGGCAAGTTATCCCACTGCCTCTCTCTGTCTGTAACACAGAACTCATAATACAGTGGCTAAGAAATTCCTCAGAGCTGTTTCTACTACACCACCATGCCTTTGCTGGGAATATGGTGAAGAGCTCATTTACAAGCTTAAGTAGGTCATTACTGTGCTTCTAGTGATAGAGAGTAGAAGCAACTGTGAGGAAACTTCATGGTCTTGCATCAAGATGACCAAGAAAAAATGAGGAGTGACATTGAAAGTGCAGTGCACAGGCACTGGCCTTCCTTGTATATGAATAGGCTGACCTCATCTTAAAACTCCATCCAAAGTCTTCTGTAAGTAATTATCTATCATGATCAGCTTATTAATATAATTGCTGGGGCTTTCAGCATATAATGAATGATGTGATGGAGTGTGCTGAGAACAGTCAGCCTCACTTTCTGTACCAGCAGCCCTTAAAGCTGTATTTGTTGCCTTTGAAAGTTGTCCATTGGTTTAACTGTAAAACGACTGGGGGGTTGGACAGCTCTGTTCCTGCAGCCAACTTTTGGATATCCAGCTATAAGAAGTCCCGTGGTGAAGGAGTGGTTCTATCTGGAAGAAAACATCACCTTCAATTGAAGATTACTGTCACAGCAAGAAGGGTAGAAATGAATGAAAGAAACAAGTGACCCACACCTGGGGGGAGATGAGAAAGGAATTTTCTGCCTTTCACAACCTTAACAAGGTAAGTGCAGAGACTTGTGATGACATTACAAGAGTTGCCTTGACAAGCTTCATTTTGTCTTGAAAGTAAACTTTGTACAGGATCACAGAGCAAGAATACTAATACAAAAGCAAAATACTGCAGATGCTACAAGGATACAGGGAATTTTGGCCAACAGCTGAATTTTGTGAAATCCATGGCATATGCATATTATTTTTATTTCATCTTTCTCTTGTATCCATCTCACACTGTCGTTCATGGTAGCCATTAAGCTGGTTAAGTATCAAGGATTAATTAGTTTGGTAGCACAAGATTCCATAAAGCTAAATGGTCACATGCTCACAAAAGATGGTGGTTACCCTGGGCACATTGGCCACATTCATTTTTCTCAGAATCCGTTTTTTTCTCAGTAATGTTGCTCTCACCTCTTCAACACAATTCTGGGTTTAAGTTCCAACCAGGATCCTACCACATAATATGGGCTGACACTTCCGTACAGTACTGATTACTTAGTGCCATCTTTTGGATGAGATATTAAACCAAGGTCCTGCTTAATATCTCAGGTGGACTTTATAATGGAAATTTGGCTTAAAAAGGGGAAAAAAATGGCAGCTCAACATCCCTGGATATGGAGATTTCGGACAGAATAAAGAGGGGGATATGAAAAGTGGGGGTGGAGCATTATTGGTTAAAGAAACAGTTACCAGCAGTGAGGAGGGATGGTGTACTAAATGAAGCATCAAATGAGGCCAGTGGGTTGAGCTCAAGAATAAAAAAAGGAGTAGCCACATTGCTAGGAGTGTATGACAGACCCCCAAATAGTGGAAGGGAGTTAGAAGAGCAAATATGTAGGCAAATTTCTGAATGCAAAAACAATAGGGCAGTAATAGTTGGAGACTTCAACCACCCGAATATCAATTGGGATACAGACAGTATGAAGGGCACAAAAGTCTCGAACTACATGCAAGGGAACTTTTTCAGCCAGCACATAACAAGCTCAATGAGAGGGGCATCAATTCTAGACCTTAGGAAATGAAGCTGGGCAAGTGGATGAAGTAGTTGGAGGTGACCATTTTGGAGTTGGTGTCCGTAATAGTTAGATTTAGCATCATTATGAAAAAGGACAAAGGTAAAACAGCAATAAAAGTTCTAACTTGGGGGAAGACAAATTTTTACAAAGCTGAGAGGTGAACTGGTGAAAGTGGACTGGATACAGCTACTAGAAGGGAAAACAATGTAAAATCAGTGGGAGGTATTCAAAAGTGAGATTCTAGGGGCACAATGTAGACGTGTCCCCATGATGAAAAAGGATTTTACTGCTAAATCTAGAGCCCCCTGGTTATCCAGAAGCATACATGGTAAGATAAAGCAAAAACATAAAGTTTATGACAGTCACAAAAAGCTTAATACTGTAGAAAGCCTGGAGGAGTATTGAAAGTACAGGGGTGAAGTAAAAAAGAAAATTAGCAAAGTAAAGAGAGGATACAAAAAGATATTGGCAGATAAAATCAAAGAAAATCCAAAGATATTTTACCAGCACATTTAAGAGAATAACTAAGGAAAGTGTAGGGGCTATCAGATATATACATGGTAACTTGAGGACAGATGCTGAAGATATGGGCAGGGTTCTCAATGAGCACTTTGTCTCTGTCTTCATGAAGGAGAGGGATGATGCAGACATTCTAGTTAAAGAGGAGTGTGAAACATTCGACACAATAAGCACATTGAGAGAGAAGGTACTGGAGGGACTGGCATCCTTGAAAGTGGATAAGTCACCAGGGCCTGATGGCTTGTATCCCAGGTTGTTAAAGGGAGCCAGGGAGAAAATAAGAGAATTCCTGAGGATGATTTTCCAATCCTCACTAGATACAGGTGAGGTACCAGAGGGTTGGAGGTCTGTGAATGTTGTACCATTATTTAAAAAGGGTGCAAGGGATAGATCAGGAAACTATAGGGCAATCAGTCTGACTTTGGTGGTAGGAAAATTATTGGAATTAATCCTGAAAGATAGGATAAACTTTCACGTTAGAAAGGCACGGATTGAACAGGGATAGTCAGCATGGTTTTGTTAGGGGAAGATCGTGTTTTACAAACTTGATAGAATTTTTTGAGGAAGTAACATGGTGGATTGATGAGGGCAGTGCAGTGGATTCTGTCTGCATGGATTTTAGTAAGGCATGTGGCAAGGTCCCACATGGCAGAATGGTCAGAAAGATGAGATCCCATAGGGTATAGGGGGAGGTGGTGAGTTGGATCCAAAATTGCCACAGCTACAGGAAACAAAGGGTAATTGCTGATGTATGTTTTTGTGAATGGAAAGTGGTTTCCAGTGGT
This sequence comes from Carcharodon carcharias, assembly GCF_017639515.1. NCBI lineage: Eukaryota > Metazoa > Chordata > Chondrichthyes > Lamniformes > Lamnidae > Carcharodon > Carcharodon carcharias. The sequence goes on from NC_054477.1 coordinate 142,894,047, forward strand.
GTTCCACAGGGCTCAGTGTTGGGGCCCTTGCTGTTTGTTGTAAATATTAATGACTTAGAATTAAATGTGGGAGGCATGATTGGGAAATTTGCATATCACACAAAAATTAGTCATGTAGTTGACAGTGAAGAAGATAGCTGTTGTCTCCAGAATGAATGATATCAATAGTTTGGTCCAGTGGGTTGAAAAGTAGCAAATAGAATTCAATCCGAAAAAGTGTGAGGTAATGCATTTGGGGAGGGAAAACAAAGCAAAGGAATACTCAGAATACTCAATAAATGGGAGGATATTGAGAGGAGTTGAGGAAGTGAGAGACCTTGGGGTACATGTTCACAGGTCCTTGAAGGTGGCAGGACAGGTGGATAAGATGGTAAATAAAGCATATGGATTGCTTTTATTTATTGGATGAGGTATTGAATACAAAAGTATAGTTCTGGTCACCACGTTACAGGAAGGACATAATTGCTCTGGAGAGAGTGCAGAGGAGATGTACAAGAATGTTGTCAGGGCTAGAAAATTGCAGTTATGTGGAAATCTTGGATGGGCTGGTGATGTTTTCCTTAGAACAGAGGAGGTAGAGGGGTGACCTCATGGAGATGTACAAGATTATGAGGGGCCTAGATAGGAGAAACAGAAAAGACCTGTTTCCCCTGGCTGAAAGGTCAATTACGAAGGGGCATAGATTAAAGGTGATTGGCAGAAAGGTTAAAGGGGAAATGAGGAAAACCTTTTTCACCCAGATGGTGGTGGACATCTGGAATCCACTATCTCAATTGGTCATTTAAAACATACCTGGGTCTGCGCCTTAAGTGTTGTAACCTGCAAGGCTATGTACCAGGTGCTGGATAGTGGGATTAAAAATGAGTGACTAGTTTCTTTTTAACCGGCACAGACATGATGGACTGAATGGCCACTTTCTGCGCCATAACTTTTCCATGGGGAGAATTTTCCGCCCGTTGGGGGGGGTTGGGTGGGTGGCGTAGTTGCAAGCAGACGTGGACCCGATTGGCGCCTCCGATAGGGTCTGCGCTGCCATTTTACGTGGGCAGGCCAATTAAGGCCCGCCCAGCATGACGAGTGCCCGGAAGCGCTGTGCGCTCCCTTTGCTGGCGGTGGCGGGGGCTTTCCCTGAGTTGGGTTTGTGGAAAGAGTGCAGAAATCTCCCTGGGGCACAAGAGCTGCCTCCGGGAGATAAGTTTTAAGTTTTAATAATTTCAATAAAGAAACAAAATTTAAGACATGTCCCCTCATGTGACAGTGTCACATAAGCAGAGACATGTCAATGAACTTTCATGAAAAAATGTATTTAATTTATAATCCCTTCATGAAACCTCATGCCGGCAGTGGATGAGATTCCATGAAAAATGCGAAGGCTGCCTGGGCTCCTGGCCTGACCGCCAACCATAAGGCTGGACGGGCAGCTTTCTCAATAGGGTTAATTAGTTAATTAATGGCCTTAAGAGGCCTTTGACGTTGGGGCACACAGCCAACTCGGCTGCACACCCACCGAACTGAAAATCTAAATGATACACGGTGACATCGAGACGCACGCCCGACATCACCCCGTATCATTTTACGCCTCGACGAGCGGGCCCCGCCCCCGCTCGCCGAGCTGAAAATTCTCCCCTATGTTTCTATGGTTCTAAGATACAATGGCATTATTTGTAGATAAACAACAATCCTGTTGCCCCGAGCAACATTTGTCCCTCAATCAATCGGTTAAAAAAAAAGATGACCCGGGCTTTTATTTCATTGCTTTGAGTGGGAGCTTTCTGCTTGCAAGTTGGCTCTCACGTTTTCTATGCTACAACAGCAACTACATTCCAAAGATACTTTAGTGACTGTAAAACCTTTTGAGATTTTCTAATGTCATGAAAGCCATGATGTCAATGCAAGTTTTTTTTTTTGGAGTTGCTTTCACAGGCAGGGAATGGCACTTTCAGACAGAGTTAGTGTTTGATTGTTTACAAGGCCATTGAGAATATGGGCTATAGAAGCATTAACTGTTGTGGGGAATGCAAATTTGAAGGACTCCCTTGCCAACACCACCCCCACACCCCTCCAACCCCAGGTCAGCACTAGTATCTTTTACTTTTCATTACTTATCTCCGCAGTCATATACTCATGCACTTATTCATTGCCTTGCACATACACTCAGACTACACCATTTCAGAGTAGGTTTTGTCACTCAATAGCCATCAGTCGCCCTGATTTTCTTCCTCAAACAGGTCAAAGTGATCAATTTCCAAAGCACATCTGTGGCCACTGAGATGAGGCAGTGCTGTTAAAGTTCAGGCTGTGTCCACCATCATGCCCAAAGGGAAAACAGAGGAGGCAGATAAGGATCACTACAGGTCATCACCTATCTCTGGTCTCATACTCTTCCCATACAATACTCTGCAGTAAGGAGTGGGGGTGGGGTGGGGGAGGAGGTTGGGGGGGGTGGTGGTGGGGTGGTGGGGTGGTGGTGAATATCTGGGCCAGGATTTTTAAGATGGTGAGGTTTCCCTTCCTACCATCGGAAAAGGTGGTGGCGAATGCGTCCAACTGATATTGGCTGCCCTGCAGCCATTTAACACTCCTCAGGGCTTTAATTGACTGGAGATGGGACTTTCATCCCTCATTCAGGAGGAAGACCCAACTCAGTTTTTCTACCCCCTGCAGTGCCAGAAGCTACAAAGGACAAGACTGAACTGCAAACAGTCCCCAGCGTCTAAGTCCCGGGAGTCCGGAAAAGTAAAATTCTGCCCCCAGTGGACCCAAATACTCCCTTAAATAATGCCTGATTCTCCACTGGCCCTCCATCTCTAATGACATACCTGTCCTTAAGCAGTCCATCTTGCAGATAGATTATGCACAGAAAGGGCGGGGGGGAGGGTTGAGTTGTGAAATCTGACCCGTGTCTCAAGCAGTGAGAAGTAACTCTGTGATTGTACAGACGTTGCTGTAAAAATAGTTTGCCAGCTGCAGAAATGATGAATCAAATCCTCCAGATACTGCAGCTCACAAATGCCTCGCGTGCATCTGTATACGCTGATTCTTGGCAACAGCTGCACTGAGATTGCAGATCCAGCTCCCTTAATGCACTGGGAATGTTAAGACCATAAGACATAGGAGCAGAAATTAGGCCATTTGGCCCATCGAGTCTGCTCTGCCATTCAATCATGGCTGATAAGTTTCTCAACCCCATTCTCCTGCCTTCTCCCCGTAACCTTTGATTCCCTTAACAATCAAGAACCTATCTATCTCAGTCTTAAATACACTCAATGACCTGGCCTCCACAGCCTTCTGTGGCAATGAATTCCATAGATTCACCACTCTCTGGCTAAAGAAGTTTCTCCTCATCTCTGTTTTAAAAGTTCTTCCCCTTACTCTGAGGCTGTGCCTTCGGGTCCTAGTCTCTCCTACTAATGGAAACATCTTCCCCACGTCCACTCTATCCAGGCCATTCAGTATGCTGTAAGTTTCAATTAGATTCCCCCTCATACTTCTAAACTCCATTGAGTATAGACCCAGAGTCCTCAAACGTTCCTCTTTTGTTAAGCCTTTCATTCCTGGGATCATTCTCGTGAACCTCCTCTGGACCCTCTCCAGGGCCAGAACATCCTTCCTGAGATATTGGGCCCAAAATTGCTCACAATATTCTGAATGTGGTCTGACCAGAGCCTTATAAAGCCTCAGCAGCACATCCCTGCTTTTTTATTCTAGTCCTCTCGATATAAATGCCAACATTGCATTTGCCTTCTTAACTACCGATTCAACCTACAAGTTAACCTTAAGAGAATCCTGGGCTAGGACTCCCAAGTCGTTTTGCACTCCAGATTTCTGAACTCTCTCCCCATTTAGAAAATAGTCTATGCCTCTATTCTTCCTACCAAAGTGCATGACCTCACACTTCCCCATGTTGTATTCCATCTGCCACTTCTTTGCCCATTCTCCTAACCTGTCCAAATCCTTCTGCAGCCTCCCCGCCTCCTCAATACTACCTGTCCCTGCACCTATCTTTGTATCATCTGCAAACTTAGCTAGGATGCCCTCAGTTCCTTCATCTAGATCATTAATATATAAAGTAAAAAGTTTTAGTCCCAACACTGACCCCTGCGGAACTCCACTAGTCACCGTCCGCCATCCTGAGAAGGACCCCCTTATCCCCACTCTCTGTCTCCTGCCAGATAGCCAATCTTCTATCCAAGCTAGTACCTTGCCTCTAATACCATGGACTCTTATCTTACTGGGCAACCTCCTATGTGGCACCTTGTCAAAGGCCTTCTGGAAATCCAAGTAGATAACATCCATTGGCTCTCCTTTGTCTAACCTACTCATTATCTCCTCAAAGAATTCTAACAGATTTGTCAAGCATGACCTCCCCTTGATGAAACCATGCTGAGTTTGCCCGATTTTACCATGCACTTCCAAGTATTCTGAAATCTCATCCTTAATAATGGACTCTAAAATCTTACCAACGACCGGGGTCAGGCTAATTGGTCTGTAATTTCCCGTCTTTTGCCTCACTCTCTTCTTAAACAGGGGGGTTACATTTGCGATTTTCCAGTCCTCTGGGACCCTTCCTGACTTCAGTGATTCCTGAAAGATCGCCACTAATGCCTCCACTATCTCTTCAGCTATCTCCTTCAGAACTCTGGGGTGTAATCTATCTGGTCCAGGTGATTTATCTACCTTCAGATCTTTCAGTTTTCCTAGCAGCTTCTCCTTGGTAATGGCCACCATACTCACCTCTGCCCCCCGACTCTCTTGAACTTTGGGGATGTCACTCGTGTCTTCCACTGTGAAGACTAATGCAAAGTACCTATTCAGTTCCTCCATCATTTCTTTGTTCCCCACTACTACTTCTCCAGCATCATTTTCCAGCGGCCCAATGTCCACTTTTGCCTCTCTCTTACCCTTTATATATCCAAAAAAACTCTTGCAATCTTCTTTTATATTACTGGCTAGTTTACTCTCATATTTAATCTTCTCCCTCCTTATTTCTTTTTTAGTTGTCCTGTGTTGGTCTTTGTAGGCTTCCCAATCCCCTGGTTTCCCACTGCTCTTCCCCGCATTGTATGCTTTCTCTTTAGCTTTTATGCTGTCTCTGACTCCCCTTGTCAGCCATGGTTGCCTCGTCCTCCCTTTAGTATGCTTCTTCTTGCTAGGGATGAATTTTGCAGTGTCTCCCAAATTACTCCCAGAAACCCCTGCCATTGCTGTTCCACTGTCTTTCCTGCTAGGCTCATCTCCCAATCAATTCTGGCCAGCTCCTCCCTCATGCCTCTGTAGTTGCCTTTATTCAACTGTAATACCGTTGCATCTGATTCCAGCTTTTTCCTCTCAAATTGCAGGTTAAATTCTATCATATTATGGTCACTTCCTCCTAAGGGTTCCTTCACCTTAAGCTCCCTTATCAAATCTGCCGCATTACACATCACTAAATCTAGAATTGCCTTTTCCCTAGTGGACTCCACCTCAAGCTGCTCCAAAAAGCCATCTTGTAGATATTCCACAAATTCCTTTTCTTGGGATCCACTACCAACCTGATTTTCCCAGTTTACTTGCATATTGAAATCCCCCATGATCACTGTAACCTTGCCTTTCTTACACACCTTTCCTATCTCCTGGTGTACCTTGTGCCCCACTTCCTGACTACTGTTAAGGCATGTAATTGGCCTTCATTGGAATACATTGAAATTGAAGCACTTGGGATTCAGTGGGATACAGCAACGGACAACTAGTCAACTGGTTACCCATGGTCGTCAGCAGGTGACATTCTTGCATCCATCCCCAGGGTGTTTGCAGTGTGTCATGCTCTATGTATTGGGATGCTGTCTAATTGTGTTAATGAGTTAGACTCACATGATGTGGCATGCTCAGTTCAGTGATATGCAGGCTTCACTTTCTGGAATGGAAATCCCAGAGTGGCCCACCAGTATCATAGCATTGGCACCGGTGAGGAAATAAAACCATTATGGTTGATTGTATGCCATTAAATTGACAGTCAGTTCTTACACTGAAGGACCTGGAAGTGACAGTATTAGTGTAAAGCCTCCACTGTTTGACCTCATTTGTCTCAAATTCTTCCAGAAAAATCAATGCTGTTCCAAGGTGGTCCTTCTATCTTGGACTTTAGGCATGGTACTTGGTTAACAGACAGACTGCAGTCATGCTCTGGTATCTGCTTAACACGTGTTTATTAGTGCTACATCTAAACAGGTTACCGAGTAGGCATATTATTCCCAGGCATGGTGTTCCAACCTCTCTCCCTCTCGAGTCTAATACATAACTGACTGATGTACATCATCATCTATGTCATACATTAGCATATCCCATCTGTTAACCCTCTATACTACACTAGTCTTCCATAGTAGTGCATGAGTTACTTATAAAATGGAAGTGGACATGGCTTGCTTACTAAAATATGAGAAAATGAAATACTTTCTGCTGCTTGAAAAAACACAAGAAAACTAGATTGCACGGTTAATTCAGCATCAGCAAGATGACAGTTGGAACCCATGAAGATCACTCCAAACTGTGTCCAACTGAATAGTGCAGTTCATATACCATGGTCCTCCAATGTTTGTAGTTAATTGATTTTAAACCTGCCAACTCATTCAGGGGATGCAGCCAAGTACTTATGTTCTTTATCCTCATTTGGTAGAGGTGGCAATCAGCTTAAATATCACGGAGATCTGGCTTATTCACATCCAGTTTTGATTTTGCAAAAGTCTAGTCTGACAGGAAGGGCAATTAATAGGTTTGTGGGTTAGTCATCAATAACTCAAAGAGGAGCCCATTAATGCAGTCCAAGGCACAAAATTCACAACTTCCTGCCACTGAGGTAGAAGGTTGGGTCGTGAGTGAAAACAGCTTAAGTCGTGCTAAGAGATGACAGCGATCTTATAAAAGGGACTAGATAATGGAGAACATGCATTTTTTTGCAATTCAGTGCTTGTGTATTTTTCAAGATCTACTGTTACCCTTTAATATGGTGATTGATACTTGTAGCTATCCTTTTCCAGAGAGTATTTCAAAGATATTACATATAATTGAGAGTCAGGCAATGGGTCATAAAAGGGATCATACAGAGGGATAGCACTGAAAATTAGAGAAGTTATGCAAAACTTGTATAGAACCATGGTTAAAACACACTTGGAATACTATACATGATCTGGCCTCCATATTATAAAGGAAAAGATACAGAGGTACTGGAGACAGTGCAAATAACAGATTTGCAATGATGACTGAAAGGTCATACTTATCAGAAAGAGACAGCCTGGGGCTCTTCTCTCCAGAAAATAGAAGATGAAGGGGTGCTTGATCGAGGCCTTTAAATTATGTAAGGGTTGGATAGGATAGTTGTAGAGAAGTCTACGGGGAACATAAAAACTGGTGTTAGGGGGAAATTAAAAATGCTAAAAGAGAATACTGTAAGAATTTACTAAAAACCCCCTAAAATCTCCAGACAGACATGGCTGCTAAACTTATTAAGAGTTGAAGATTACCAGATGAATATTTCACAGCCTTGAATGTCAGGCTGGAGACAAAAGTATGACATAAATTAGATTAAGTGTACTCCCCTCTCACATAGGGAAGGGGCAGATGGTTTTAGTTTAGATATGGGAAGATGAATAATGGACAAAGGGGGGGGGCTTTGATGAAACACAAACGGTCTTGAGTTGTAAGAACCAAGGTCTTTGTGTACGTGTTTTAATTTTGATTGGATAATATAATTATATATGCATCTTTCAGAATAATTGAATAATTAGTTCACAAAATCATCTGTTTACGTACTCAATAGGATAGAGCTAGCATGGGTCCGATGTATCGGTTACCGATTGGATGTATTCAAATGTACTCAAATGTATTAAGAAAAATTACAAAAGTAATGAAATGCAATCAATTTTGGAGCTGGGTCTTCATTCTTAGGATTGATTGTGGCTCCCTTGCATATGCTTGAATAAAACCGGTTAAAAGGTAGCCTAAGTCTCTGTGATCGTTGTGAGAGCGGAGAGTGGGAACCATAAATATAATTAATAAATCAAATGGGGAATTTTTAGAGAAACTTCTTTACTCAGAGAGAATGCAGAATTCACTACCATAAGGAGTAGATGAGGATAGTAGCATAGGGTCTAAAGATGATACATAAGTTGCAATTTACAATTGAGTTTTAGAAGCAAGTGCCAGAAACAAAATATCCTCAGCTCAAGAAAACTAGTGTATGACTAATTTAAATATTTTTCACAACTGCTGTGAATCACTGTACTACATAATTAAATTTGTAAAGTTGAAACGTTGTGCAGTCCTAGCTAATCAACACCGACAGAACTCTTTCCTTCAGCCTTGACAACATATAAGCCGGATTTTCAAAGACTTGTGATGAGGATGGAGGTCCATAAGACCTCTACTAGCAGTAATTAGCTTGCTTAAAGTTTGTTCCTGTCTTGCGGTTCTCCGACATCTGAAGATTTTCATATGCAGCAAGTTTGGCCATTCCTGGCATAGATGTATTTAGTGGGATGTTGGATAAACACATGGAGGAGAAAGAAGAAGAGGTTTTCCCAATAGGGTTCGATGAAGATGGATACAAGGAAGCTCACGTAGAACATAAACACTGGCATTGACCAATTAGACAGAACAGTCTGTGCATTCTATGTAATTCTCCTGCCTGATGGTACTTGCCGCTGGGCGCACCTCCTCTTCCACTTGGGATTTTTCACTGTGCTTAGAGGATTGGTCTCTAACATCTTCTTCAACTTCAGTACTTGCAAGGCTTAATCCTCTAGTAACAGCCAACAGCCAATTTATGTACAATGCTGAAATCCATTATGGCTCTGAAAACCGTTATTATGCCCAGTAAAGGTTTGTCATATTCATAACTTTAAATATGGACTCTGAGTTTGTACAGAAGCTTCTGGAAATGGCTTCTATTTAAAATGGACACTGATGAACTGTTAAGATGACCACCAAGGCTCCAGTGACCAGTACAACTTCAACACAGACCATCTCAAGCCTCCAGAAAGTTTCTGATTACATCATCCTGGGCCTCCACCTGGAATGGACTTATCAAAAGGAATGTTATCTGTAGAACGCACACTTGCTACTGTTTGGGGATTTACCAAAAATACAAGCCCAGACTCCATGTCTCCAAGCTGGAATCCTAATAATGAGGTGCTGGACGGAAGATAATTCATCCTGACTAATGTGAAGAACTCCTCCATTACCTCCATTGTATAGCAATGGCTTTCTGCTAAACTATTCCGGATGGGCAGTACTGGTCATGTAACCGGCTGGAAGTAATGTTTTTCTTTATGTGATGGCCCATAAAGGCTTCAGCAGTCTACAGAAAGCACCAAAACAGAAGCTACAGCTAAAGGCTGTCTCATCTTTGCCTTAAGCACCTGAAGGCTATACATCTCAAAAGAGCCTCCCAGCCTGATTTCTAAACTCCAAGTCTGCCTTAAAAGACACTGGACCTCCTGATACAAAAGCCACAGTGCTTATCTTTGTGACCTGCTAAACATTCATTGCTTTGAGGGAATCCTGCAATAATTCTGATATTTGACTCCAGCTATTTGAACCCATTTAAACCACAACTCAACCGTGCAAAATGCTCCTTTCTTTACCAGGCAGTTCTCTTACATTGAGCCAGATATGTAGACAATGAATTATACTTTTGTTTACCATTTGTAAAAGTGTGCTATTCTCTTTAATGGTACCTTTCTCGAATGTGAATGAGTGATTAGGCTTTTGAGGTGCATGTGTGAATTATCCGCGTTATTTAAACCCTTGAAAATCTGGTGCTGGTTATTTAAATTGATCACTACTTAAAGGGAGCTTAGAAGAACACACACATTTATATTTCCAAAAAAATACACTGATTATGGAGAGTAAGGGAAAGGAATTCAGGGTTTCACTTGATCTCTTCTCCCCCGTCCATAACATCTGGTTGAATTGTACTGCAGGATTTCCCCTGTTCTGTCAGGAACTGGAAGCAGGGCTTCAAGATTCTCATTGTCTGTTCCACAATAATCCTGATCGTGTCCAATCCTTTCCTAATGATGAAATTCAAAGGGTGTTCTGACAGGGCCTTTTAGCTACATGGGATAGCATCAAAAACACTCTGCAAGGGTAAGAAATGGAACCAACTCGAATAGGATAGAAATGGGTTCCATTGGGAACAGTGTGGGTGGGGGGCAGGGAGCAAGATTAAGTAAAGAAGTGGTATGAACTCATGAATGATTGGTTGATCTCTTTTCGGGTCAGCCCTCTTAATGGGGCAAGAGAAATATTGCATAGATCCCCAGTGGAGCCACACGGGGCAGGCAGTTGGTAGAGATGCACCCTTGGAGATGTCAAGGTTGGTATTGGTGAGCATCAGTAGGTGCAATACCAGCATAAATATCAGGGCCACTGGAATTCTCTACCTGATAGACCTCAGTCATGAAGTATATTCAAATTGATAGATATTTGGATACATAGGGAATCTAGAGGTATAGGGGCATGTGCGTGTGTGGAGTTAAGGTAGAAGATCAACCATGATCTTATTCAATGAGTTTGCCGACTTGAAGGGCTAAATGGCCCTTCCATGCACCTGTTTATGATGTTTTTTGATCGCAGCCCGAGGAATTTCAGGGCAGTCGCCTTTTTAAGGCATGGTTTCACAAGCACCTCCCTGATAGCTCATCCAAGTGGATATTCTTCAGATTGAGTCTAGACAATGGTAATGGATTTTTAATAATGGAATACATAGGGATGATACCTCTACCCAACATCCACATAAATGTACTTTGCAGCTGAGGTAGCTGAAGAGAGATTAAAAGCAGGAGCGTTACTTGATTTTTTTCTTTATGCTAGGTTACTGTAGTTACAGGGCTGGGAGTTTGGAGCTGGGGGAGGAGTTGGGAAACCAAGGGTGGAACTTTGCACCGGTGGGATTTTACCGTCCCGCCAAAGTCAATGGAGTTTTGAATGGCTCACCACATTTCACAGCCTGTCCCACGGCAACGGGGCCATAAAATTCCACCCCACGTGGTACATCTCCCTGTCTAATAGCCAGCTTGTCAATAAATCTGTCAGGTAGAAAAGCCTGCAGCAAAAGAATTTTATGGAGGAGCAAATCAGTCTAGTGTTGGAAGCAGGGATAGGAGAGATCTCAGTGATGCGAGATCATGGCGTGGTGTGTAAAGCATAGCCTGGATGGCGGGATAGTGGAAGTGGGTGTGGATTACAGTGCGGTTACGGGGGTTGAGATCATGGTGGGAATCGGTGATCAATGGGGTCTAGGGCAGCATTCAGTGGGGAGGGGTCAGCGATTGTGGTAGTGGGAGTTTGGACAGCTTGCAAGTGAGTTTATAGGGTAGTTTGGGCCAGGAGCAAACAAACCTGCGCAGCCTAGACAACAAGCAGTGTTTTAAAGGTCCTCACCCTCTGGACCTGGCCCACGTTGCCTCCATTTAACTGCCAGGTTTCCTAAGGTAAGGATAAATCAGCTGACATTCTTTAAATATAAAAGATTTGTTACAATAAAGACACGTGGCTTCTTTAAAAGCTTTCCAAGATCAGTCCACCACCTGAGGGTGGATTGGCCTCTTCAACCCCCTCCCTGTCCTACTACTGCTACTAGCAGAAACAGATGAGTTTGAGGAGTGTTGGGTTTGTGTTTGAAATCTTTTAAATTTGATCTTCTCACCTGACACAAACCCATGCATTTCAGGGCATAACATTGAGGCCAATTTCACCGCCACAACCTCTGTCCCAGCTGAGATTTGCTAACTCAGCACAGATGAGAGATTGAACATAGGTATTTCTTGGTCTGTATGGGCTCGGAACACATCATCAGTGCATTTACCTACTAAGCCATCAAGGATAGAGTTAGATGCAAAAATAGTTACCTGCTTAAATTGGTCAGATCCAAATTGTATCATTGACTTAACGACCTTAGAAGTGTCAGTCGGAAAATCTGACTTGATATTAATAAAATATTACAGTGAGCTCAAAGTTTTTTGCACTAAAGTAATTGAGTTAACCAAAAATCTGAAATAAACAACATAAGCAACACAGAAAAGTTAATATTTAGTATTTAAACAACTGGAATGAATAAATAATTTGAGTTTAGAATCTTTGAACAAAGAGTAGACTGCATGCATATTTTAGTGCCAAGTTTATTATTTTTCAAAAATCACTAAGAAAGTCAACATTAAAACTGGCCAATGCTTGGAAAAGATTTCCATTAAAGCCTGCATTAGCAAATTTCAGAATTGCAGGTTAAAGTAGAGCCCAAATGTGGTTCATGTTGTGTTATCGCTTTCCACATGTTGCAAAATGCAAACTATTAATTTTTAAGATTTAGATTTTTAAGATTAATACAGACAGGTGATCAGCATTCCCAAGATAGAGCCATTTTAGTGTACAGTTTTACTCCTGGGGAAGAATGTAATTTAAGATCTAAGGCAAGTGTTTGAGCAGGCCGGTAGAACTCTGAATGCACATTTTCCTTAATGAATTATTTGCCATGAATAGAATCATATTATCATAAAATGAAAGAGTACAGAAGGAGGCCATTCAGCCCATTGTGGCTTGGCTAGCTCTTTAGTAGCTCTAGCTAATTAAACCCACTTTCCTGTTATTTCCCCCGAGCCCTGTACATTATTTTCTCTTCAATGATTTATCCAATTTATTTTTGAAAGTTACCATTCAATTTGCTTCCACCACCCTTTTCAGACAATGCATTCCTGATCAAAACAACTTGTGTAGAAAAAATGTTTCTTATGTCACCTATGGTTTTTTTTGCTAATCTTCTGCATTCTCTGGTTGCCACCCTTACCAGTGTAATAAAATTTAAGCAATGAAAAATTCATTTTTGAGGGGCAGGGGTCATGATTCTCCATCTCACCACACCTGGTGCCTTTGACTTAGGCAACAAACAAATATTTTGCTGCCTCCTAATTGGCCTGATGGTAACATTCAGGTGAGTGTGACATTTGCTACTGTATGGCTGAACACTCAATAGGGAGCCTAGCAGCCTATGTAGCTAGTGTGTATTTCAGCTAGCCTGAAACTCTTAAAGGCCACATGCCTCTCATGCAGGGAAGCCATGTTCATTACAAGGAAGCTGTACTGCAATTTGCTGCAACTAAAAGCTGAAGAAAGGAAGGAAGCACCAGGGGAGAGAGGGGCTCCCAGGTTCACAGATGTTGCACGGGAAGCCTTAGTGATGGAGTTCAACAAGAGGTGAGAGATCATATTTCTGTGGGATGGCAGGGGGCGGGGGGTGGGGTGGTGGTTGGCGCTGTTCTTATGGGTGGAGTAGCAAGGAAGCTTGCAAGATCTTCCTTCAAAGAAGATGGGAACAGTTGGCAAGATCAATTCCCAGAGTTTGGTCCAGAGAACATGGCAACTGTGCTGCAAGAAGTTCAATGATTTAACAGGGGTAGTCAAGGTCAGAACCCATTGTATCCAGCATCACTGAGAACACTGAGGATGACAATATGATGTCACCTTTTCTCAAATCCTACCTCACCCTAATTCTCCAATCTGACATGATGAGCAAGGTGCTGATGCTCTGACCATGGGCCTCTTGCTCTTCATACCACTCATCTTCCCTCACCCTAACCATCCTATTATTATCTTCTGCTTTCAAATACCCAAGAACCATCTCACCTCCAGACACAGCAAACCAGGTGAAAGAGCAAGAGCAACACCAAAATGTAAATTAAGTAATACCATTACTTGCTCTGACACTCGCAGCCGTCAGCTTAGATATTGACACTATGTAAACTTTAGAGCCTACTTTAGATTCACATGGGGTAAGTCATCGGGCATGAATGGGCTGCAGCCAGGTTGGAGTAAAGGATATTTTGTATGACAGCTCACTGGAAGGTAAAGTCATACATGGGTTCTGGTACATGGCAGAGATATGAGATTTTGATGGGGTGGCCTGCAGGTGAATGCTCATGAACATGTACACTGAGATGTTTGGTGTGTTAGCAGGTTTACCCGACAGCCACTTGCCACTGTCAAGAAACATAAAGCCGCCTGGCACCAACATAGCACAAGGTAGCGTGCAGAGCTTGGAGCCCATTGTTTCCACTGTGGAAGTGGTGACCAGCTCCATGACAGCAATTGTAATCCAGTTGTGATTCAGCACCTGGTAGCTGCTGTTTCAGTTTCTATTACCATACAGGCAGAAGCCACCCAATGTCTCAATGCTGCAATGGAAGTTTAGACAGAGGTCATGAAATCCATGTTTACTGTTGTTTAGGCTCAGGATGCTGCCATCATAACTACAGATTTCTTTGCTCAAAGATTCATGCTGGCTCTCACAGCAGTCCATCAATCTGCACTCCAACACATCACTAGGATTGCTGAGGTGCTGCCCAGTGGAAGTGGCAGTGGCTCCATGGAATGTGCAGCTGCTGGCCCCACTCAGGATGACAGCGTACATGGTCTCATCACTGCCACTCTACCAGTGTCCAAGCTGTTGCCTCTCAACCAGCCAGCGCAGACTGCTACCAGCCATGCTGTGGTGGAGCAGTTTGAGGACCAGAACTGCAAGGGGCCATCCTGCAATGCCATCCGCAGTGTTCCTCACTTACAGTTTGTAGCCTTCCAAAAGCCAAGCTGGGGCCACTAATGTGTAGGAGCACTAGATCAGGCAAAGGCACCCACAAGACAGGAACTTAAGGCCATGCACAAGGATGAATAAATTCACTTTTTGTATAAGTAGATGTGCTATTCAATATGGCAAGGTTTCTGTTGGTGTTTTTTTAGTGCAGAATTTTAACCAAGCGATGTTTTGATGGGACGTTGCAGATTGATGAGAAGGTAAGGGAGAGTGCAGCAGTGGTGGTGAAGGGATGATCCTCTAATCGAAGTGGACTCTGAGTATGATGATCCATGCATTACCCATCTGGAGATAAGAGGTCCCTTCACTTCCTCCTCTTTCCCCACTTGAGGTGACCTCCGGCTGCCTGACATCAGTGGCTGTACCCCCCATAATTGTGATGTTATGAGGATACAGCAGATCAGCATAAACTTTAAGATAAGCTCCAAAGAGTACTGTAAGACTCCCTGCAAGCAGTTGTGGCAGCAACATTGTCGTTTAAGAATGTGGGTGGTCTGCCTCATGATATTTTTGCTGGCAATATGGCTCTCATTGTTGTCAGGTGGTGGAGGGGACTCTTCAGCTATGTGGAGAGAGTTACCTCTGTCTCTGCACAGCCATGTGTGCTTCTTCATGGTAACCTGAAGTCGGTAGGAATGCCAGTCTGCCTGAGGATGAAGAAATTGTGGCTGTTGCCAGAATAGCAGGCATTCACTAACATGATGGTTTGTGCATGATTTCCTTGCGGTTTCTGTACTTCTACCTGTTGACATGTGGGGAGCACAGAACCATGTGTATGCAATCGATAACTTGCACAACAGTGGGAATCCCACTATGATGACAAAAGCCTTGTGCCCATTCACCCTTTTTTCTCTCTGCTTAGAGAGAAAATTATGAACTTGCCTCTTTGCACTTCTGTTACAACTCTGATGCAGGGATGGACTGCACACTGGAATATATAACGGGGAATTTGACCATTTTCTCATTATGCTTGGGTGAGAAAGTTAAATGTAGGTCTGAATTACACATGGCTGAAAATACAAATAGAATTGAAAATAAGCCCATAACTTTCCATATGATGTAGAGGTCTCTTGTAAATGCAATGTTTTTGTGGAGAACTGTAATTCTTGAGACTGATTTTGATTATCAAGAGACATAATTAAGGAGGGACAGAATTACTGGTTTAATCTAAGACATTTAATCATATTTTGAGACCAGGGAAAAATGAACTAACCCAGAGGTTAGTTGAATGATCAAAAGAAAGGTTGATTTTTCACATTATATGAATTCCACTGTGACAAGCTCAGAGTGCAAGCTAATCATAGATTAAGGATTCTCAGGAGGGGAATCACAGAAGAAGGATATCCCCCAGTGATATGATGATAACGATAAGAGCACTTGGATGTAACTGTTCCTTATTTGGAGCTAACTGAATTTTATGCAAACTTCTTGCTGGGTTGGTTCATACAAGTTGAAAATTTACACTTTAATTGGGCAGAATCATAGAGATAATAAGAAACAATTAGCAATTTCCGTCAATCTGAAATAAGACAGGAACTGCTGGAAATATGCAGCAGGCCTCTCAGGATCTGAAAAGAGAAAGCTCTGGTTAATATTCCAAATAGAGGCTTTCCTCCAGAATTGAGTGATTTTGCAGAAGGATCCATACCTGAAATATTAATATTACTTCTCGTTTTTCAGATACTGACAGGCCTGCTGTGTGTTTCCAGCAGTTACAGTTGTCTGTGGGTAGAACAAGATTGTTGTTTATTTCAACAGTAATAGAGGTGAGTAATACTGGGAATTGTGTTTTCTTTCGTGAAACCACTTTAGAAAACAGATTATAGTTTCCAGGATACAATGATGCAGGGTGTGAGGGATTACAAAAAAGAGAGCCAATTGTACAATTTGTTTTCCGATAACAGAAAGTATTTCTGTGCTGTTTAATGGCTCAATTTATGCGTATATAACAGGATCCATTCACATTATGCCTAAGTGTGTTCTTTGCTTTTATGCCTGTATAGTATTAGCAACACTGCCAGCATATATCAGGGTAAGAAAATTATTCTTTCTCGGTCAGAAGTAAACATTTTCTTTCTTGTGTTTGATGTGGCAGTGAGTTGTTTGACCTGAAAATTCAAAACTCTTAAACTCCAGATCTGGGTTTACTGATCTTGCAATTCTGTTGCTAGGAGACAGTAGTGCATTATCAGATTAATGGTCTCTTTTCCTTCAAACGTCAGATCAGTTTACATGAACAGAATTGTTGTCCATAGTCCTTTCCGAAACAGCAGGTCCAAAAATGCACAGATTGTTTGACAGCCTTTATTACCGAGTACATCTGTTTAATTAGGAACGTAGTAACATTGGACTTAGGAGCAGGAGTATGCCATTCAATCCTTTGAGTCTGCTCCGCTCTTTGGAAAGTTCATGGCTGATCTCAACTCCAACTCCCTGTCTGTCCCCCTCTATAACCGTTGACTCCCTTGTCTATTGAAAATCTGTTTAACTCTGCCTTGAATAAATTCAATGATCCAGCCTCCACTGCTTTCTGAGAAAGAGAATTCCACAGACTAATGATCCTCTCAAAGAGAAAAAAAATCCTCATCATCTCCATTTTTAAAAAGAAGACCTCTTATTCTTAATCTGTGTTCCCTAGTTCTGGTCTCTCCTACAAGAGGAAACATCCTGCCAGTATCCACCCTATCAAATCCCACAGGATCTTATATGTTTCACCAAGGTCACCTCTGATTCTTCTAAACTTCAATGGGTACAGGCCCAACCCATTCAACTTTTCTTCATAAGGTAAGACTTTCACCCTAGGAATCAGCCTTGTAAGCCTTATCTGAATTGTTTCTAACACAAATATATCCTTTCACAAATAAGGAGACCAAAACTGTACATAGTACTCCAAATGTGGCCTCACTAAGGCCCTGTACAGCTGCAGTAAAACCTCCCTACTTTTATATTCCATTCCCCTTGCAATAAATGCCAACATTCAATTTGCCTTCCTAATCACGTGCTGTATCTGCATGCCAACCAGATCCCTCTGTAGCGCATTCTCTCTCCACAAAGTGGGCATGTTCACATTTTCCCACATTATACTCCATCTGCACAAGTTTTGCCCACTCACTTAACCTATCTATATCCCCTTTGTAGACTCTTTACCTCCTATTGACAACTTACTTTCCTACCTTATCTTGGTGCCATTGGCAAGTGTAGCTACCATGCACTCGGTCCCTCCATCCAAGTCATTGGCCAGAATATTATGCTCATCAGGTAGGAGTGCACCTGACCTGAACCCGAATGACGCGCGATGACATTGGGCAAGCGTCCCGATACCATCGTGCACTTGTGTGATATTTCAGTCAGCAGGCATGTGCAGGTGTCGACAGTGCACCTGCCAACAATTAATAGGCCTATTAAGGCCATTAAATTACTAATTAAATGAAACTTTTTGCTGCCCGGCCAACCAAATTGTAAAATAGTTGTAACAGTTGTTTCAAGTTTCCCTCTGGGATTTGAACAGCTCAGCATTTACCATCCATTCTTTTTCCTATTTAAGTACTTGTAGAAACTCTTATTATTTGTTTTGATATTACAAGGTAGCTTTTTCTTCGTGCTCTACTTTCTTCCTTTCTTTTTAGTCATCTTTATTGGACAGATTTTAAAAACCAACCTTCTGGCCTGCTACTAATCTTTATAGATTTGTACAGTGCTTCTTTCAATTTGATACTATCCTTAACTTTCTTATTTAGCCATGGATGGTGAATTCTTTTCAAAGTGTCTTTTTTCTCACTGGGATAAATCTTTGCTGAGAGTTATTAAATATCCTCTTAAAAGTCTGCTACGGCATCTCTACTGTCCAATGTTTTAACCTACTTTCCCAGTTCACTTTATATGCTTTCATACCCTTATAGTTACCTTTTACACAGGTTTATAATACTAGTCTTAGACCCACTTCAAACTGAACATGAAATTCTATCATGTTATGATCACTGTAACCTAGAGGCTCCTTTACCATACGCTTATTAATTAATCCTGTCTCATTGCTCTCAGCAGGTCTAGAATAGCTTGCCCTCTGATTGGTTTTAGAACATACTGCCTAAGAAATTGGCCCAAGTATACTCTACAAACTCATTTTCCAGGCTACTTTTGCCAATCTGATTCACCTAACATAAATGAAGAATAAAGTCACCCATGATTATTGTGGTACCTTTCCGACACTAAGCATTTAGCTCTACCTGTATACTCTGTCCTACAGTGTATTTACTGTTAGGGAGGCCTATAAACTACTCCCCAAGTGACCTCTTACCTTTCCTATATCCTATCTTTACGCAAACTGATACTACATCTTAGTCTTTTAAGCTAAGATTATCTCTCACTACTGTACTAATGACATCTTGAATTAACAGAGCTACCCCGCCACCTTTTCCTCGCTTCCTATATTTTTGAAATGTCAAATATCCATCAATATTCAAGCCCTAATCTTGGTCACCTTGCAGCCATGTCTCTGTAATAGCTATCAGGTCATACATATTTATTTTTATCTGTGTTAAGAATTCAACATTTTGATATGAAAGCTGCATACAGATACAAAGCCTTTAACTCTATTTTTACAACTTTTGCAATCTCTGGCCTTATCTACTGTTGCAATCTTAAGTTTGTACATTCTGTCCCTCCCTGCCACACTCTTGTTATCATTACACAAATTGCTACCTTCCTTTTATTATCTTGTTGTTTCCCTTTGAGTTACCACATCTCCTCTTACATGATTTGTTTCCTCCACTGTTTTGTTTAAAGTCCACTCTACCACTTTAGTTATATGGCTTGCCAGAACACTGGTCCCAGCATGGTTCAGGTAAAATCTGTCCCAACAGTACAGTCCTCATTTTCCCCAATACTGTTGTCAGTGCTTCTGAATCAAAACCCATTTTTCCCACACCAGTCTTTAAGCCACTCATTTGTCTCTCTAATCTTATTTACCCTATGACAATTTGTTCATGGCTCAAGTAATAATGCAGAGATTATTATCTTTGAGGTTCTGCTTTTTAATTTAGTCTGTAGCTGTTCATAATCATTAAACTGAGCTTTTTTCCTAGTCCTACCAATGTCACTGGTACCCACATGGATCATCCCCCTCCCATTGCAAGTTCCTTTCCAGCCCTGAGCAGATGTCCTGAACCCTGGTACCAGTCAAGCAACACAGCCTTCTGGAGTCTTGCCTTCAGCTGCTGAGAACTGTGTCTATCCCCTTGACTATACTGTCCCCTCCTAACACAATATTCATATTTACTCCCCCTTTACTTGAATGGCTTCCGGTACCACAGTGCCATGGTCAGTTTGCTCATCTGCCTACAGCCCCCACTCTCATCCATACAAGCTGCAAGGACCTCAAACCTGTTGGACAATTACATGAGCTAAGGGTTCTCCACTTCTGCCTTCTCAGTCCCCTTACTTGCCTCACTTGCAATCGCATCCTCCTGTCCCTGACCATTGACCAAATCAGGTGACCCTATCCTAAAGGGTGTGACTGCCTTCTGGAACAAAGTGTCCAGATAACCTTCCCCCTCCTTGATGCATCACAGTGTCCGTAACTCAGTCTCCACCTCATTGACTCTGAGCCGAAGCTCTTAGAGCCACAGACACTTAACTGCAGATAGACTTACCTTGGATCACACTGATGTCCATCCCCACATTCTGCAGCTGCAACACATCACCTGCTCTGCCATCTTTATTATGTGTTAATTAATTTATTTTATTTTTGCCTTAATTTATTTGAATTAATAAATCCTCCTACTAATGGGCTTTACTACTGCTAGTAATCAATCATCAGGATATATTTTGCAACTGCAACGTCAGTCCCTGGCACAGTATGCTTAACACAATTTATCATGATGATATTTGTAATCCAGACTTTGCTGTTGTCAGTGTTCCTGTGCCATCAACATTGGGGAAACTGTTTGTTTGCTCTAGAAATTAAGGTTGAAGCTGTTGCCACCAGTGATGGATTTTCTGGTCACTTCGATAGTTGAGTGTTCAGCAATAAAAAAAAAGACCAATTTACGGTCTAGGTTGATGTAATCTCAGTGTGACATTCAGCCAAGGCTTGATTTGCATAACCAATTTCAAATGCTGTATATGAAATTAGTGTTAAAGGGATGGATCGAGGCTTTGGTTTTGCGCCACGCTTGCTTGTCCTGAAGGCACTGGACTCAGTTCTTCCCAAATGTCAAAATTGCCTGATGACAGAGACTTCTCCATTTAGGTCTGTGCAAAGTTGTTTTTTCCCATATATTGGGATCTAGCTTGCAAGTTCTGAGCTTGGCTTTCATGTTTTTATATATGAATTTGGGATTTCCTGTCATGTGGGTTCCCGCGCTCAGCTGGGTGTAGTGTACTATCTTTGGTGTATGGGAATCCTCCATGTCAACCACTTGGCTGACCCAGCAAAGCTGAGCGTGCTCTCGATGTCAAGTATACAATGCTTTGCAAGAACCTCAGTCTTGGGGATTTCGTCCTGCCACCTGATTTTTCAAATAGTTCTCAGGCAGCGAAGATGGAATGTTTCTAGTTGCTTTTTGCGATGCAGGGAGGCTGTCCAAGCCTTGTGCCCATAAAGAACCACTGCCTAGTTTACTTTGATCTTTGTACTGAGACAAACTCCCCAAAGCCTGTGAGTGAGCCTGCCAAAAATTGAGCTTGCTTTTTTCCAGGTGATGGTTGATTTCATCATCCAGCGTAGTGTTTATTGGAGAGGATACTCCCAAGATAACAAACGTCTGTACTGAACAAAGGGGTGTGTTGTTGATAGTGGCTGTGGCTGGGGGGGATTGATTCAAGATCTCTTACTTCTTCAGACTTATTGTCTGGCCAAAGTGTTCTGAGGCTAGGGCAAAACTGATCAACAAGCAGCAGAGTGTCCCCGGGACCATGTGCTGAGAGAGCACTGTTGTCCGTAAACAAGAGTTCACACAGGAGCTATTTAATAACCTTAGTGCATGTCTTGAGCCTTTGCAAGTTGAAGAGGTTGCCATTTGTCCTAAATTGAATGCGTACTCCAACTCAAGGTCTTTGAGTGGGTACTGGAGCATGGCTGAGAAGTACATGGCAAACAGAGCTGGAGCCAATGCACAGCCTTGCTTGGTGGCAGGAAAGGCATCAATATACCACCCTAGAGCACCCAAATTTGAAATTGCATTTTGGCCTTCCCTTGTATCCTGTCCAGCAAGCCCCTACAAGAAAGATTTGCATTTATAAAGCACCTTTAATATCCACAGGGTGCTGTACAGGCAATGAAGTACTTTTAGAATGTAGTTACTGTTATAATTTAGGAACATGATAAACAGTTTGTGCATTACAAGGTGGTAATAACTAGGTTGTCTGCTTTTAACGTGGATTGAGGGATAAATATTGGCCAAGACACCAGGGAGAGCTCCGGTGCTCTTCTTTGAAATATGGTGCCAGATAAACTTTTACATCCACCTGAGGGGCAGATAGGGCCTCAATTTAATGTTTCACATGCCAAACAGCACATCTGATGGTGCAACACTGGAGTGGCAGCCCATGTTTAATGCTCTAATCTCTGGAATGGGATTTGAAATTCATGATCTTGTGACTTGAAGATGAAAGTGCTACCACTGAGCCAGGGTTGGCACAAAGCTTAATTTCATTGCATCTAAATAAGTTTAGACATAAAATCTAGTAATACCGGTGCATCAAGCTTTCAAAAAATAATGCCTTAGGGGCAACTTAGTTACAAATTGCACCTGGTATCAGGGTCAGATAATACCAGCAAGAAGGTAGAAATTTTGAGGCTGAAGGCTGCCTGAACTTTATCAACTAATCGTCAGAGCTATCTTTACAATTATGCACATTTTATTGCTGTGTTCCCAGACAGTGTTGGACTTGTTTTTGAATGTTGGTGGGACCCCCTACCCAACAAGATTCTTAGTTGCAGATATGGGATTCCCAATGTTCATATCTTTGTTTGATCTTCAGGGAGGCGAAGCAGGGACAGACAAAGATGGAGGAAAGGAAGGTAAGTCAGCATTTGAGGAGAATGTACAGGCAACGCAGGTCGTATAAAAAGTTGTGTGTAGCCCTGTGTTCATAATTCACGGGCAATAGTGGAATTGTGAGACGTTAGCTGTGGCTCACTGGTAGCAGCTATGCCACTGAGTTTGAAGGCCGTGTGTTCAAGCCCCACTCTCAAGGCTTTAGCACAAACTCAATGCTGAAGCTCCAGTGCAGTACTGCCGGAGTGCCATCTTTCTGGCGCAATGTCAAACTCAGGTCCTGTTTGACAGTCAGCTAGATGTAAAAAAACACGATAGTGCCACTTTAAAGAAAAGGATAGGAGTCCTTCTTGGCCTCCTGGAAAATACTTGTGTCAACCAATGTCACCAGAGAAATACATTATCTGGTTAGTATCAGATTGCTGTCCTTGGAGCTGGCTATTCAGTTTGCTAAACGTCAACTCTTTTCTTCTCCGCCGATGCTGCCAGACCTGCTGAGTTTTTCCAGGTAATTCTGTTTTTGTTTTGGATTTCCAGCATCCGCAGTTTTTTTTTTTTTATTCAGTTTGCTTACCATTTTCCTTTCAATACAGCAGTGACAAAACTTCAGAAATGCTTCATTGACTATAGATTGCTTTGAGGTATCCTGCGGTCATGAAAGGCACTATATAAATGCAAGTTTATTTCTTTCCTTAGCTACTACATGTCTTAAGGATCCTCTGAAAACACATCTCTTTCTAGCAGTGAAGATTATGATTGCACTCAGTTGTTATAATGCTGGGTCACTTCAGGACGTCATGGAGATCAGTGCAGTATCAGCCAAGATGTGTTTAGGTGTGAAATTATCATGTACCTGGTGCATGTTTCTACAAAGCTAGGGAATTTATCACAGCAAGGTAGCTGTAGGGTCACTGGCTTCACATGGCACAGGCTGCAATCGATGCCACACACACTGTTTTGTAAGCAGCTGTACTTAATCCCATCAACTTCCTCAACAGAAAACACCACCATTTGATCCAGTTTCATATTGTATGTGACAAAATGATAAGAATCCTCCAGTCAGTGTTTTAACCACCTGTGTGCACTTTTGGTCTCCTTAATTAAGCAGGGATATACTTGAATTGGAAATGGTTCGGAGAAGTTTTGCTGGGCTAATTCCTGGGATGGAGGGGTTTGGTTGTCTTATAAGGAAAGGTTAAGCAGGTTGGGCCAATGCTCGTTGGAGTTTAGAAGATTGGGAGATGATCTTATTAAAACATATAAGATTCTGAAGGGACTTTATAGGGTAGATGCTGAGAGGATGCTTATCCTCATGGGGGATCTTAGAACCAGGGGACATGATTTAAAAGCAAGTGGTCTACCATTTAAGGCTGGGGTGAGGAGGATTTATTTTTCTCTCGGGGATCCAATGGTCTTTGGAATTCTCCAGCCCAGAGATCAGTGGAGACTGGGACATTGAATATATTCAAAGCTGAGTTAGACTGATTTTTGATCAACAAAGGAGTCAAAGTTTATGGAGGAAAAAGGAGTTAAGGCCACAATCAGATCAGTTACAATCTTACTGAATGGCAGAGCAAGCTTGAGGAGCCAAATATCATACCCCTGCATAATTTCTTATGTACCTCCAACCCACCATATTTCTAGCTGTCAGAATGGCCCAGATTGCACTGTTCTAACAATGGTGAGGCTGCCAGCACTTACTGTTATTTCTGGTAAAAAAAAATAACTTCTGGCATCCTCACATGCACAGTTAAAAGTTAACAGCATCCTAAGTGATAATTATAGATGAACAACCTCTCTGACCCTGAAAAACTAATTTTACAAGTGTGAAGGCTCATTCCTTCAGAAGAAAATTAATGGTGGTGATTTTTAATCTTTGCTATCTTTCAGATGAGATGTTAAACCAAGGTCCCATCCAGGCTCTCAGGTGGAAATAAAAGATTCCATGGCACAATTTTGAAGAAGAGCAGGGGAATTATCCCTCAATCAGTCATCACAAAAACAGATTATCTGGTCATTATCAAATTGCTGTATGTGGCAGCTTGCTGTGTTGGCTGCCATGTTTCCAACATTACAACAGTGACTACACTTCAAAAGTACTTCATCAGCTGTAAACTACTTTGAGATGTCTGGTAGCTATGAAAATCATTATATCAATGTAAGTCTTTCTTGAGGTTTTTTTTTCTGTTTTTCTCATTTATGCCTGCCACTTAACCCCTAGTATTTCTCCAAAACTTTATTTTGCTCCCTGTACAATTATTTTTAAATATATATTTTTTTAAGTTCCTTCTTTTCAGGCTGAATGTTTCATTAAGAATTCTTTAATCTGATTGGTTGAATACCCTCCCTGTCGTTTTTTTCCAGTTGGCAGGTCCCATGCAGAGGTTGCTGCACTGGAGCAGACACACTCAGTTGTATTTTACCAGCCTATTAGAGAAGGGCTGTGAGATAGGAGGGCTGGTAATATGTGAGGGAAACTGTTAGGAGGGGTCCCAACATCTTCATACTGTCAGGGTATTTTACCAGTGATAGGAGCCTCAGTAGTATGGTCACACATCAGATAGACAATTAAGGCAACTAAATACCTAATTAAGGACCACCTCCTGCTCCTATTGCCATTTTACCAGCATTAGGAGAGGCCACTTCCATTTGGGGAGACTATTGACTAAATAATGGCAGCTGCCAAGTGAGTTCCTGCTGGGGTATGCTCCTCTATGGCCACTCCATGATATATGGAGGGGCCCCTGGCAACATTGGCTAGCCCTGCGGCTTAGGTACTATTAATGGAATATGGACCCACCCCTGATTTCTGGACCCTGCTTTCCAGGCTCCAGCTTGCGCAACAAAAATTACCTCACCTTTGAGGGCACCCAGGCATTGACGCACCTTTTCCTTCATGCTGCAAACTCAGCAGCACCTCTAATGGTGGCACTGCCAAGACTGCTGGTCTTCTAATTGGGCTGACAGCTCTGGGAGGTGGGCCGTCATTCCTACTTAGATGGCAGTCTTGGTGGTGGCCTCCTAATTGGCTGCTGCCAGTAAAATGCCACCTCTAGGTCCCATAATCTGCTGGCACAGGGTTGGGCTCCGCCTTTGGTCCTGCTAATGAGACTTCTCAAGTTCTGAGGAATTTCTACGCCCTATTACTAGAAATCTCCCATGACAAGCCTGCAAAAGGTTTCTGTGCAACAGGTAAACTTCACCGCTCACAGTAAAATCCAGGTCAATATTAATGGTGCTGATTCAGGCCCTGGGTAAGGCTTCCACTGAAACAAGGCAGGGCCTACTTATATTTCACAACTCAATGGCAACATCAGTACTGCGGCACAACCTTAACGTCAAGGTTGAAAGGGTCCTGCACAGTTGATTGCTCAGCAGCAGAATCTAAGAATTATGCTCTTTTTTTCTCTGTGTATTAATATAGTCTGTCGGAGTCATGGGGGAGAATTTTCTCCCCGTTGGGTGGGCTGGTCGGGAGCGGGCCCAGAGCCGCTCACCGCCCGTGATCAGCTGTTTGCCGCCATTTTATGTGGGCTCGCCCTGAAGCACTCAGCACTACCTGTGGACGAGCAGAAGAGGGAGAGTTGGGGCCTACGCTCTTTTGTGCGCATGTGCACAGAAATCTCCCTGAGGCACAGAGCTGTCTCAGGGAGATTAATTTCATCATGAAAAATTGAATGAATGAATTAAAAAAATTACTCAGACATGTCCCCTCATGTGACATTGTCACATGTGCTGGGACATGTTTATGAATTTCAATAAAAATTTTCATTTAAGTTATAAACCCTTCATGAAACCTCACCCTGCCCGTGCATGAGGTTCCATGAAAAATGCGAAGGCCGCCTGGGCTCTTTGCCTGCCCGCCAACCTTAAGGTTAGATGGGCAGCCCTGACAACTACATTAACGGCCTTAATAGGTCTTTGACAGTTCGGCGGGCTTGCAGCCAACTCCAGTGCGTGCCTGCCGAACAGAATATCAGAATGATGCGCGGTGACGTCCGGACACATGCCCGACATCTCCGCGCATCATTTTACGCGTCGGTGTGCAGGGCAAACTGCTACAAAAAAGCTGAATGCAAATTAAAATGGACAGACCACCCGGCATTAATGTTGGCACCAGTAACGACTTGCCCAGTCAACCCTGCAAAGTCTTCCTCACTAACAACCGAGGATTTGTGCCTAAACTGGGAGAGCTGTCCCTAAGACTGGCCGTACTCACTGAATCAAACATTACAGCCAATTTCCCCAGACTCCTCCTTCATCAAAGGCGGCACAGTCAGGTGGGAATGGCCCAGTGAGCTCTCAACATTGACCCTGGGCCTCCTGCAGTCTCATGGAATCAGTTCAAACATGGCCAAGGAAGTATCCTGCTGATTTTAATCAATCACTTTCCCTCAGCTGGTGAATCAGTACTCCTCCATGTTGAACTCTACTTGGAAAAAGATTGCAGTGTAGCATGCAGACAAAATGTACTCTGAATGGGGAATTACAATGTCCAACGTTAAGAGTGACTCAGCAGCATCACTAATGACTGAGTTGACTGAGTCCTGAAGGACATATCTGTCAGACCAGGCCTGTGGCAGGCCTGAGAGAACCAACAAGAGGGGAAAAAACCTACTTGGCCTCATCCTCATCAATCCATCTGTTGCAGATGCATCTGTCTATGAGTATTGGTAGGAGTGACCACCACATAGTCCTAAGGGAGACACAGTCCCATTTTCACATTGAGGATACCACCCATCCATCACCGCCAGTGTCCCAAATGGGATAAATATAGAACAGGTCAAACCTAGGCATCCATGAGCCATAGCACTATGGGCCACCATCAGCAGAATTGCATTCTAACACAATCTGCAAGTTTGGTCCCCTAGCTTGATAGTAATGCTTCATTACCATCAAGCTAGGGGACCAAACCTGGTTCAATAAGGGCTGTCAGACAGCAGCACCATGCATGCCTAAAAATGAGATGCCAACCTGGTGTAGTTACTACACAGGACTAATGCATGTTAAACAGCAGAAGCAGCATGCTATAGACAGAGAAAAGTGACCCCATAATTAACGGATCCGGTCAAAGCTCTGCAGTCCTCTTATATCAAGTCATGAATGGTGGTGGAAAATTATACAACTAACCAAAGGCTGAGGCTCCAAAAGCATCTCCTTCCGCAGTGACGATGGAGCCCAGCACATCAGTGCAAAAGACAAGGCTGAAACATTTGCAATTATCTTCAGCCAGAAATGCCAAGTAGATAACCCGACTTGGCCTCCTCCTGAATCCCCTCAATATAGTCTAGGACAATTTGATTCACACCACATGTTGTCAAGAAATGGTTGAAGGCACTGGATACAGCAAAAGCTATGGATTCTGACAACATCCTAGCTGTAGTGCTGAAGACTTGTGCTCCAAAACTAGCTGCGCCACTAGCGAAGCTGTTCAAACAACTACAACACTGGCATCTACCCAATGGTGTGAAAAACTGCTGAGGCCACAAAAAGTTTGAGAAATCCAACCTGGCCATTTACTGCACTATCAGCCTACTCTCAGTCATCAGCAAAGTGATGGAAGGTATTGCTGACAATGCTTTCAAGTGGCCCTTAGAAAGCAATAAGCTGCTCACTGTTGCTCAGTTTGGTTTCTGACAAGGCCACTTAGCACCATAGTTGAGTACAGCCTTGGTCCAAACATTGACAAAAGAGCTGAATTCCAGAGGTAAGGTGATAGTGGCTGCCTCCGATAGGAGGCATTTGATTGAGTGTGGCATTAAGGAACCCTAGCAAAGTTTAAGTCAGTGGAAATTATGGGGAAAAACTCTCCACTGGTTGCAGTCATATCTAGCACAAAGAAAGATGGTTGTGGCTATTAGAGACCATTCACCCCAGGACATTACTGCAGGAGTTCCTCAAGATAGTGTCCTAGGCTCAACCATCTTCAGTTGCTTCATCAGTGGACTTGCCTCCATCATAAGGTCAGAAGTGGGGAAGTTTGTTGATGATTGCACAGTGGTCAGTACCATTCACAACTCCTCAAATACTGAAGCAGCCTGTGTCTGCATGCAGCAAGACCTGGACTACATTCAGACTTGGGCTGATAAGTGACAAGTAACATTCATGACAGACAAGTGCCAGGCAATTACCATCTCTAATAAGAGAGAATTTAACATTCTTTCTTTGACATTCAATGGTATTACCATTGCTGAATGCCCCACCATCAACATCCTGGGGTTACCATTGACCAGAAACTGATTTGGACCAGCCATATAACTACTGTGGCAACAACGCAGGTCAGAGGCTGGGAATTTTACAGCAAGTGGCTCACCACCTGACTCCTCAAAGCCTGTCCACCATCTTCAGGGCTCAAGTCAGGAGTGTGATGGAATACTCTCCACTTACTTGGATCAGTGCAGCTCCAACATCACTCAAGAAATCCAGCACAATCCAAGGCAAAGCAGCCTACTTGACTGGCACCCCATCCACCAAAATAAGCACTCACTTCTTCCACACAGTGGCAGCAGTGTGTACCATCTACAAGATGCTTAGCAGCAACTCACCAAGGCTCCTTCAAAAGTGCTTTCCAAAACCACAATCTCTGCTACCCTAGAAGAACAAGGACAGCAGATGCATGGGAACACCACCATCTACAAGACCCCTCCAAGTCACAGCCATCCTGACTTGCAGCTATATCACCATTTCTTTACTGTCTTTGGGTCAAAATTCTTGTACTCACATTCTAACAGCACTGTGGGTTTACTGCAATGGTTCAAGAGGATGGCTCACCACCACCTTCTCAAGTCCAATTAGAGATGGGCAACAAATGCTGGCATTTCCAGCACTGCTCACTCACATCCTAAGAACAATTTTTTAAAAAGTCAAGTTAGAGCAGAATTCTTTGAAATGAGGTCCATTTTAATGCATTTGCCATTGAAATTCTTGAATGTTTGGTTTTACCTTATGATTAACAGATGTAAAGGATATTGGGCAGAAGTTTTCATCCTGCTGGCGTGCGCACACCAGAACCGAACGGAAGTGAAATAGTGCGCAATGACGTTGGGCAAGTATTCTGACATCATCGCACACTCTCACAATCTTTCAGTCGGTGGGCACGAGCAAGAGGCAGCAGCGCACCCACTGACAATTAAGGGGCCTATTAAGACCATTAAGTAATTCATAAAGTTGCATTTTTTTGCTGCCCGTTCATCTGTTCGGTTGGCGGGCGGGCGAATAGGCCAGGCGGCCTTTGCAATTTTAACAAAACCTCGTCCACGAGTGCGGTAAGGTTTCCAATGGCTACTAAAAAAAAACAATAACACATTTTTAACATCCTTTTTCACGTGTCCCTCTTCATGTGACTGAATCACACGTTGGGACATGTTTATATCATATGTAAAAAGTTTATTTTTTCATTTTGAAATCCTTCAGTTCCCTGAAGCATCTCTGTGCCTTCGGGGAGCTGTCAGTGTGTGCTGCCCTGCGCATGCGCACACTCCAGCACTCGTGCTCCTCCCACCTGCATCCTGGTAGTGCTGAGGCTCTGAGCACGCCGTTAATTGGCCAGCCAGCGTGAAATCATGGTCGGTGCCCAATCACGGGCGGTGGTCGGTCTTGTGGCCGTTCCTGGGCTCAACTGCCACATGCACTTGATGAGGGGAAAATCGTCGCAATTGTATGCCTTGTTTACTTTTCTACATTAAGGTTTAATTCATATTCATAACCTTTCTCGAAACTCCACATTTGTTACACTGTTTTTTAATTTGCAAGTGGCTTTTTTTGCTGATCAAATAATTTATTCAAAGTAGGTTTTCAACTAAAAACCCCAAAATATTGATTGTAATGCATATTATTATTTTTATTGCTAAGCATTTTACCGACAGCCAAGATACACTGAAAGTCACGCTATATATTCCAGGCCACAACCTATGTTCCTCTAGAATAAAAATAGAAAGATCTAGCATTTATATAGCACCTTTCATGACCAGAAGACATCCCAAAGCAGTTAACAGTTAATTTTCTCCTATTGTAATGTAAGGAACATGGCATTCAATTTCTGCACAGCAAGCTCCCACAATTAACAATGGATTACTGCCCAGATAATTGGACTTGGTAATGTTGGTTGAGAGGCATCAGGAGAACTCCCCTCCTATTCTTCAAATAGTGCACAGGATCTTTTACGTCCACCCGACAGGGCAGTTGGGTCCTCTGTTGAACTTATATGAATGATGGCACCTCTGACGGTGCAGCAGTCACTTAGTACTGCATTCAATTGTCAGGTTGCATTACTTGAAATCATGGACTTCTGACTCATAGTGGCAGTGCTACCACTAAGCTAAGGCTGATACTAATCCTAGCTTCAATTTACCACTGGTAAATCTCTGTTGCACTGCTCCATCAGTAGAAACTAATGGATGTGTCAGAACCCCAACACACTCTCTGGAATTGTGTCCTAAAACCTTTTCTCCAATTCTTCTCTCTGCTTTCAAAACCTATTAGGAAGCCCTTCCCTTTGGCCCTGCTTTTGACTTCCACTCCTTTCTCCCAAGTTCATCACTTCTCATCCAGTGTTGATTTCTCCCATGTAAAGCGCTCTGAATTGTTTATTTGATTTGAAGAGCTCTGCTATGATCTCTGTAAAGACCATTAACTTTAAAAAAATTTGCACTCCCAGTTAATAGCTGAAAGAATGACAGCAAACGATTTCACATTTTAAAACTTTTACCGTAACAAATGACTAAAAGAAACACTATTGACTCAACCCTACTTTCTTTTTGTAGGCAATTTATACTTTAAAATACAGAAAGGAACATTCCCCTTTTATACCTGTCACACATCACATTCGCCATAGGATTACAGCCCTTGGAACAAATAGTCCACAGTTGCTCCCAGCTTCCAATGGGTTAGCATTTCCTTGCTTCACCAAGTAGTAACTTTGAGTGACCACCTCCAGGTGCTCCCCTCAGTTTTTGGATAGTTTCCTAAATTGATTACCAACAGTATAGACTATTGCAATGATTCTTCCTGTCTATTTGCCATACCTGGGCAAAGTTCCTGGCATCCTTAGATGGCTGTGGGATGTCTCTCTTCAAATAGAGACTGTCTCCCTCCTGTATCTAAATGCGGTAGTTTGCAAAGACAAACTGTCTCTTCTCTCTGCTGTCTGTCTGTGATATTCACTGATTTGTAGGGAAGGGATCTCAAAAATGGCTTACTTTGCACTCTTTCCCATGGCAACATGAAAGACATTAGCCTTGCACTGACGTAGAAATGCTGATTTCTTGGCTCTGAGTCTCTTTATCTTAGCAGTAAATGGGCAGTTTACAGCACAACTGTTTACAACCAATGCTTTCAACATCTTTCTGGGAGCTTAGGAGACTTACAGTCTACACATTTTGAACTCAGAGACTGCTACCATTTATCTCCAACCTTGAACACCTTACAACATCGCCCCAGTGATGCAATTTGGGCCTCCCTTTGATCTTTAATCGCTCAGGCCTGTTGTCAAGAAGGCTTCAGAACGGGTCACATGACCTTTAGTTAAAGACACTGGTCATGATATTTCAGTTGGCAGGGTTTCCCTTCCTGCCATCTGATGAGTCGGCGGGGAACACATCCCCAAGAACACTGCCTGCCCCACAGCCATTTCACGCTCAATTAACTGCAGGCAGGACTTGCACCCCTCACTCAGGAGAAAGTCCTGCCTCAGAGAGGTGCCAGCCAATCTGATCAGCTGGCAGCTCCTTAGTCCCTGCAGCGACAGGAGCTGCAGTGGACAGAAGAGGAAGTGCATGAAGATGACAGAGCCTAAGACCCGCAAATGGATGGAAAGGTAAGCTTTCAGGGTCCCAGGGCTGGGTGAGTAGGGAAGGCTTGGGGAAATGGAAAATAGGTGATTGGGGTGTCAGGGGAGAGGTCAGGGGTGGGGACAGGGAGGTCCAGCGGCCATCTAAAGGGGGGAGGAGGGGTGCCTGAAGTCACAAGGGATGGAAGTGCCCCCCCCACCCCCACCCCTCCCCCCCACCACCCCCCCCACAACTTCCAGCCCGAGGTCTAAGCTTGATCATTTTTGGGCTTCCGCCAGGCCCAGGAAATCCTCCGGCCAGCCGAAAAATTAAGACAGCCTTTAGTGGCCAACAATTGACCTTTTTGTGGCATCAACTATGGCAAGAGCAGGTCCGAGGCCTTGCCCACCCCAATGTAAAATCATTGCGAGCTCGGGAATGGCAGGAAGCCCATTCCTTCTAATTCATGCTTCCCCCGCCCCCTGCCTTAAGGCATTGGCCAATGTTGACATCAATAGTCTAATCTGCATGTTGGTGCTGGTGGTAGTATTCCAGCCGCTGCTGCAGCTGTTTCCACTGCTGCCTCGGTTGTTGCTGAAGAGACAAAAGGAAGAGAAGAAACAGGAGGAATCCGAAGAGTCTGATGATGACATGGGCTTTGGTCTCTTTGATTAAATGTACCATGCAACATGATTGTTACAATTAAAAGTATAAAAATTGAAAACAAAACACTGGTAGGAAAGCGTGAAATTTAGGCCACTGTTCCAAAATCTTACAAACCTCGTAACTGTAAAAGGATATGTAAGCTTCTCTTCTTTTATACTTAAGCATTTCACTATGAATTGTAAGTCACAAAGGACGGCCACTCAGATTGCCTGGAGAGATTTGATTCAGCCTGGATATTGGGCAGACACTGCTGCTCCTGCAGATTATCTGTGTGAAGTTCATAGTGAATGTCAGGCGGGGTGAATTACATGCTGCAAGGGAGCCAGCGCAATTTTTCAAGTTGCCATGCCCACACTATACATCCAGGCACAGGAGCAGGACTGTCTGCCTCAGACAATTCATCTATAGAGTAAGGAAGGTAACAGGGAAAAAGTACTTTGCCACTCACCTCAGGTTCCTCATCTGATACTTCAAAGACTGCTATTTTAAAGACATAAAAATTGGTTTCTAAATTGTTTGGTAAGATGAAAATGGGTGTTATGCATAGTTCGCTTGTAGAATTTATAACTATAAGGGGCTGATTTTCTCCACTGTGGCTGGAATCCTGTTGATGGGACTGAAAACAAGAGTTGATACCACATTGACCAGCGGCAGGACCCAGGGAGGCATATTATTGGCAGTGACCAATTAGGAGACCTTTGTTGGGTCTGCCACCCCAACTGAAGGTGGCAATCCAGCCCGAAGAACTGCCAGCCTAATCAGAGCTAGTGGTGGCCAATACTGAGGGTGCGACTGCATGAAAAGGGCACTGCAAAGGCTAAGACTCGCACCAAGAGGGATAAGTGGGGTCAGGACATGCTGGGGCCAGGCAGACAGAAAATAGTGAGGAGGGGTTCATGATGTATAGGGAGTGTTGTGTGGGGCTAGCCATGGTTCCCATGCACCATGCAGTGCCCAAATAGAAGGCCCCCTCCCTCAGAGCCAGAGGGGAGGATCCTCTTTGGGCAGTCTACCCATGTATCAGCAGGCCCTCAATGTGTGGGAAATGTTTTTTTTTAATTAGTTCAAGGGATGTGGGCATTGCTGATTAGGCCAGCATTTATTGCCATTGTTTTGAGGGCATTTTAAGAGTCAACCACATTGCTGTGGGTCTGGAGTTACATGGAGGCAAGACCAGGTAAGGATGACAGACTTCTTTCCCTAAAGGGCATTAGTGAACCAGATGGGTTTTCACAACAATGGTTTCCTGGTGATCATCAAACTTTCCAGATTCTTATTGGATTCAAATTTTGCTATTTGCCATGGTGGGATTTGAACCCAGGTCCTTAGAGCATTATGCTAGGTAACCAGTCCAGTAACAATACCATCATTCCACCATCTACACAGCCCTTAATTGGCAACTTAAGAGAATCAAATGGACTGCAGGTGAGTGTTGACACAACAGTTTGTAAAGGCTGAGTTTTTTAAAATCCCAGAGGGAAATGTTGAACAACTGTCTTAACCTATATTTTCAATTAGCATGTTTTGAGTTGCAGCTTTAAATTCAGCAATAAGACCACCAGTTCTCAAGAGATTTTTGTATCAAACTAAATGAGATATTTACTAATTTACAACAAGGTATTAAACAGATACACATGGCTACAAATTACTACTATCATAACTTTTTAACAAATTCCCAAATCAATCTCCACTAGGGCAACAGCAACCCATAGACTTTAAGCAGACCCAAGGCACCTCACCTTACAAATTCAAAATTAGGTTCCTTTCAATCTGGTTCCTTTGCAGACAGTTGTAGGCTTACAGACTTTGATGTTATATGCCTCTGCCTTTCACATACAAACTCCTCTCAGGTTATACCTAACACTCCCCTTTGAATGCAAATTCTCATTGTATCACCATGCCCTTTAACTCCTTTCAGAGTACCAATATAAACATTGCTTGGTGTCTCCAAGCTAGGTGCAAGATTTCACTCCCACTCTTGAATGCTGTCTTCAACAAAATACAAATGTACCTCTACCCCTGTTTACATCTCAAAACTACTATACATCAAAGCACCCAGACTAGCTGGCTTTAACCCAATTAAGATACACACAGACACACCGACAGACTAAACCTCTATTTAAAAAAAAATCTAGTAACATCATATATATTAATATCTTCATGTCAGTGAGTGATTGATGTGCCACTTTTCCCACCATTGGCAAAATAGCATACTGGTGAGAAGACATTGTGCATCCTTGCTGACACCTTCCCATTACATTTTGCCAGTCTTTCCACTTCCCAGCTGTCACCAAAGGCCTGGTAAAATTCCGGCCATAGATCTAATAATTGACTTTCCCAGCATGAATCTGTACAGATTCTGTTTTCTCTGTAGAATTATTTAATTACACAGGCATTTGTGTTTTCTTAACCTCTGTGTTAGCCAATACTATGCACACATTCTCTTAGACCACTCAAGTTGGGATTGGTGACACAATAGCATGGATTCTTTTTTCAAGGAGGTTTCTGCATGTACATGCAGGTCTTCACTGTACACATGCCTTCTTCAGACTGCTAACATACAAAAGCCATATGATGCCTTACCTCATATCTCTTACACTGCTGTACATTACCACACCTCCTAAAGGTCTGCCACAACAATAAGTGCTTCTTTAAAGAAACAGGGATGCACTTTGCACATTCTGTTTCTAGAAGCAAAAGTCATTTCTGATTATGAAGTTACCCCATTTTTCCCATTTATGATGGTTGTGGATCAGTATTTCTAGGTTCCTGCTTATTTGCTGTTTTTTTTTAGCCCCTGGATTGATGGGAAAACCTCCAAAATAATTATATTGTAAAAAGACTTCGGGCAGAATTGCGCCCATTTTGGGTGGGCTCAGTGGGTGGGTCAGGAAGCTGACCACCACCTGTGGACATGGCCGGAAGGCAATTTTACGCTGGTAGGCCAATTAAGGCCCGCATAGCCTGAAACATAAGTGGCAGCGCTCATCACTGCCTGTGTGGGCGGTGGGGGGGGTGGGGAGAGCGAGCCGGGAAAGCATGACCTTCGCACGTGTGGGCGAGTATGTGCTTCATAATCTCCCCGAGGCACAGAGCTGCCTCAGGAAGATGAAGTGTTACATAAATAAAATAAATAAATATAAAAATGTAATGAAACGTGTCCCTGCTTACGTGACTCTGTTACATCCTAAAAAATGCAAAGGCCGCTTGGCCTTTTTGCCTGCCCGCCAACTGCTAGGTTGGACGTGGAGTGAAAATTTTAATTTAATTGATTACTCAATGGCCTTTTAATTGTCGGCGGGCGCGCTGCCGGCTCTGGCGCGCTCCTGTCAACCGAGCTATCGCGTGTCTGCACGGTAACACCGGCACGCTTGGCCAATGTCAACATGCGTCATTTCATGCTCGAGCAGGTCAGGCATGCGCCCGCCCGCTGAGCGAAAACTTCTGCCCCAGTTTCCCCAACAGCCAGTATTCCAAGCCTGACGACAGATGCCTGTTGAAAGCTCCGATGAAAGGTCATCGACCCGAACCGTTCACTCTGTTTCCCTCCTCAAATGCTGCCTGACCTGATGAGATTTTCCAGCATTGTTTGTACTCATTTCAGTTTTCCAGTCTCTGCAGTATTTTGCTTTAGTATTCCAAGTCTCCGAGGTTAAAGAGGTAATCAATAACTTTTGGGGAAAAGACATTTCAGCGCCAACATCAGACTTAATTCTGCACTCCAACTAGCAAAGAAGGTAATAAATTATCCTGTTAACAAGCTAAACGCTGCTTTTCTGGTCAATAGTTCTTTACACTAATACTGAGTAAATCTACCTTAAGGAGGTCATGCTTGCTCTCATTGCTTTCTTTACAAAGTATTTTCCTGGGAATTGTTGTGTCATATGTGCAACATGTATCAGAAGATTCACTTCTAAGCAATCTTGTTTGGAAAATTCTTCTGTCCTCTCCATCAGTTCTCTAAGAGCTCTACTGGATCAGGCATCATCAGTATTCTAGAAGCGGAGCATAGACACAAGCTATTTGTCTAAACAAGTTGTTTTTTCCACCAGTCATTTTATTGAATCCCACTCTCCTGCTTTCTCCCTGTGCCCTCTAATATTGCTCTTGCTTAAGCAACTACCACATGACCTGTAAAAGAATTGATCAACGCTACACATACATCAAGCTGACAGTTTCTCACCCCAATTATCAGCATTTGTCAAGAGAAAAAGAATCAGCTATTTTCACTGGCATTGAAATTTGGCAGCTTCAACCAAATGGATCATTTGAAAGGTGGAATTGGAGCTTGTTAGAACCAGGTGGATGAGAGGGCAGAACTGGAACCGGTCGCACAAAAACGCGAGGCAGAAACATTGAAAAGATGCAGTTGGTTTCTGAGGCTTTGAAATTTGTTGGAGGCAGAAAATGTGTATCGTCTGAGGTGGGGGGTAGATTTGGATGGAGTCCTGCTTTGCCAGTTTCTTCTTGGCGCACCTCATTACATTTGGTTGATATCCTCATGGTCCAATATTCTGCCCATCCATGATCAATGAGTTGGAAACTGGATGGACTCTCTGATGGGCTGTTGATCTGCTACCCTCATCATACTTCACAAGTGGTGAATGGGAAATGATGGTTACATGGTCATACTCATAGGGCGGGATCATCCCAGATTTGGATTAAGTTGTTTTACCCACTGACCGCAATGGTGAGTTTTTTGCGCCATATCGTCTTATTCTCAGCGCTTCCTGCCTCATTGGTAATGCATTCCCGGAAAACATGCTGGATTGCTGGCAGGGTGGCCTCCGATTTGCATGGCCCACTGTCACCTCAGACCTTCAGTAATCTGGGTGCCATATATAAAGGGTGCCTCTGCACAGAGTTAGGACTCTCTAAGTGATCGGTACCTGCTGGAAAGTCATGGCTGTCAAAGGGAAGAAACGTGCTGCCCAAAATTTAGTAATGCCTCCCTCTACCCTAGTAAAGAGGCAGTCCTTCTACCCCAGCTCTGGGTGAAGACCAGCAAGCAAGGTCAACAATCCAGCATGGGAAGCAGTGGCAGCAGTGGTCAGTCCCAACACCCTGCAAAAGAGGACAGCTACCCAGTGCCGAAAGAAGATGAATGATCTCTCTGTTCCACCAGGGTAAGTCACTCTACTCATCACTCTCAACTCACACACTCACAAATCCACCACACATCCACAGGGATCTCACTCGTTGGTCAAAGGTTATCACCATTCACTCTCTCAAACACACTTGCATTTGCCCTGAAGACCATGTCCTCATCCCGTCCATGGCACCACTCGCCACCCACACATGCCAGGCATCCTTCTCATCTGACCTGGCAGGCATCCTGCTTACACTCACTCCATCTGTGTTCATGCAGGACAAGCTGGTGCACAACAAAAAGGAGAGGTCACAGACTGGTGGAGGGATACCCAACATCAAAGTCCTCACAGACTTTGAGAATACAGTCATCCAGCTGGCCGGCAATGATCTGGACCATTCCTGTGCTGACGATGAAGTCAGCGGTGCTCAACCAAGTGAAGATCCAGCAGTGCAGCATTCATCAGACAACCATGCTGAGTCACTTCCCTCGTTCCCTACCATGCACTAATTATTGCTCCTTGCTTTCACAGGCACATCTGCTAAGCAGCCAAGGGGGTCCACAGCCCAGGACTCGGCTCAAGCCCGAAGAAACCTCAGAAGAAGAATCTGATAACACCCTCATTGAAGACCCATCACAGCACTCACCCACACCCACCACCAGTGCAGAGAAACACACCTTGGTGGGACCTAGTTCTAGAGTAGCATTGGGGTCACAATCTGGTGAGCACTTCACAACGTCAGATCCACAGCAGGCGGCAGCAGAGACTGCCCAGACGTCCAGCATTCGGAGGACTCCTGGAGGCCAGAATTCTGCGGAGTCTGAGTCAGATGACGAGCCTCTGGAATCAGTCATACCTCAATTGCTGGAGCTGCAAAGGAAAGCTCGGGAACATCAGGAAGGGATGTCCGCTGCACTTTTCAAATTGCAAACCACGATGGAGGAGTCCATCTACCTTCAGTCTGAGATGATAGCTTCACATGACACTGCATCAAGGTCATCACTGACAGGATGGCAGCTGCCATGGAGACCTTGGCCCAGGATCTTA
This sequence comes from Carcharodon carcharias, assembly GCF_017639515.1. NCBI lineage: Eukaryota > Metazoa > Chordata > Chondrichthyes > Lamniformes > Lamnidae > Carcharodon > Carcharodon carcharias. The sequence continues at coordinate 142,933,231 of NC_054477.1, forward strand.
GTTGGCCGCCAGCAGTGTCGGCACGATAGGGGTACTTGATCTCATTTCAGCTATCCCTTCACCTCAAAGAGTCAGCTAGGTGCCCTTGGACACCCATAGGGAGGAGGATCAGCATGTGCAAACACTGGGGCCATCCACCCTGGTGACTCCAGCAGTGTCCAGCTCATCCGAATCCCTTCTTCTAGTAACCCCAGCAGCTCCAGCTCCACAAGCCAAGGAGGGTACCAATTTTACGCCTGTTTGGGTCGGGCGCATGCCCACCTGATGAGCACAGGATGCCAGAAGCAGGCCAGGGCACTCCAGTTCTCAGTCCTCCGGAGGATGCCTGTAAAGGTCATCGCAGACAGGGAGTAGCATTCAGCAAGTTGCCTCCACCACTGTTGTGGATGTCGGGAGAGCGCCAAGACGTAACGGCTGGGTTAGGAAGTTTAAGAAGATGCAGTGACACAGCCTGGGCATGGGTGTTAATCACTTGTACATAATGTTCATTGTTGTAAGTAAAAACAAAAACCCGTAGATGTTTCTTTGCCTATGGCAGCACTCAATTAATGGCCACCCAGCATGAATCGCAAGCTGCAGTGCTCAGCACCGCCTGTGTGAGGGGGGAGGAGGGCGAGCGGGGAAGTTGGCGCATATGTATGGGCATGCACAGTAAAAGCTCCCTGATGCACAGAGCTGCCTCAGGTAGATGAAGATTTTCCAAATAAACAGTAAAGAATTTAAAAATGTTTAAAAACATGTCCCCTCATGTGACTTTGTCACATGAGCAGGGACATGTTAGAGACGAGTGCAAAAAGTTTTTTTTTAAAATCACTGGACGAAACCTCGTCCCACCTGTGGATGAGGTTTCACCAAAAATGCAAAGGCTGCTTGGTCTTTTCACCCGCCCACCAACAGGACGGTTGGATGGGCAGCGGAAAATGCTGATCAATCAGTTCATTAAGGGCCTTAATAGGCCGATTAATTGTCGGCAAATGTGCTGCTGCCTCCCTGCATGCGCCCGCCTACCGAAATATCGCGCGAGTGCACAATGACGTTGGGACGCTCGCCCGGCATCACTGCGCGTCATTTTACGCCTGTTTGGGTCGGGTCCATGCCCACCTGATGAGTGCAATATTCTGCCCATCTGTCAGGCACTCACCTGAGCCACCTACTAAACTTATTAAACATGAATTAGGAAACCAACAAAATCCTACTGCTCTGACTTAACTCCCAAACCATCGGATTCCTCCAAACAAAAGCAGCTTGAATTCAACTCCCACTTCTGTGAACAAGAGAGTTTTATTTTTATCTTCCCCATTAATTCATTCATACACAGCTCAAACACTGGCCCATGGGATTTTCCATGGAGTCACTTAGCAGTGATCAGATTGTGATTTTGGTAATGCACGGAGACTAAAAATGGAAGGAAAAAAGGTTAACATACAAATACCTCTGAGCACCGAGGAAATTTTTGAAAAGTGATATTATCAAAATCCCAATATGGAATTATTTTCAATATATTGAGAGCACTGTCCTTTATACAATAACTTTAAAAGCAAACTCAGTATAAGTCTAATGACCTTCATGCTAGGCTATGTTCCCTTGGTACAAACAGCAGCCTGGAATATACATGCAGTCCTTTGATTTAAGGGGGAGGTGTTTCAGTGGTTGACTCTTGCAGAAAAAAATCAAATCTGAAGCCATTGTTTCCATGGAACAGTTGGTTCAGGGGGAAAAGCTTGAGACTGGAAAGCTTGACTTCAAAAGACAGCTTGAGATTGATTTGATTAAACCAGATAGATTAAAGGTAAGCAGGGCAGACTTTTCTCTGAGATTCAGCCAATGTCTATGAAAGTGCATTGGTCCAGAACTTATGCAGTACACGATCTGAGATGATTAATAATTCCCATGAAAGGCTGTCACAGTCACTTAATCACTAATGTTGTCAATTAGCTTTTGGAAGCCTTATTCTGATATGAACCAACATTTCTTCACCAATTCTTGGCCCAGGTAATATGGCACAATATTTAGCAGTTTAGCATGAAAGGCTTTGCTATGTCTTCTAGCTCTCAAAATAATCACACTTTCAGACTCAAAATACTGGAGCTTCACCAGGTGAACTTTTTGCTGCTCCTCATGGGCCTAGTGGACTGATACAGTGGCCCAGATCTTCCGGTCTCCAGAACATCAGAGACTGGCGTATGACCCAAGGTGCATGCCAGGTCCCCGTGGATGTCCCAACACAACGACCTCCAGGGAAATTGCCCAGGAAGTTCAAACTTCCAATGGGAAATTCTCCTGCACCGTGGGACCTTTCGTGGAAGCCTCTGACTCTGAATGAGAGTCAGAGACTTTGGATGGTTCCGACTTACTCACCTTGATAGTTACCCAGGAAATGTTAGATTGAAAAATCCTCATCTAACTTCTGGGTAAGTATACAACTGACCCCCAATCACTCACAATGGCCACCTTTGACGCCCCCTCGACCACCCAACCAACCCCCGGCGTAACCTGACTCCTCTTCCAAACAGCTGGCTATCCCCCAACCAGACCTGACTAGCCACCACCACCCGACTACCCCCAACCTGACCCGACTACCCCCAACCCACTTTCCACCTTATCCACTTGTCACTCTGTCCACCTATTGCTTTACCAAATGGCCAACTCACCCACCTGCCCCACCCGCCTGCCAGCTCACCTATCTCATCCACCTCCTGATCTGAATGGTTATTGTCAATTTCTTTTCCCTGGAAACTGTTGCACCCAGCCATTTCTCAAAGTTGTATGGTTCTAATGCCTGTCATGCTCTCAAACATATTGGCATCCCGAATGTATCGATGTCTTGTTTCCTTTTCATTCTCATTGGCCCTGTGGCTCTGCCTCTGATAACACCTTACCATCTTCTTTCTTTGTTCTGTACATCTTTTCCCAATGATTGGGCTTTCCACAAACTCTGCAGTTTGATCCATATGCAGGACATTTCATCCTGTCTGTGAACTTGTAGTCATCTGCAGCTCCTGCACATCTTTCTCTTTATTTGGTGTGTTTGTGTGTGTGTGTGTTTGTGTGTGCGGTAGAATGGACTATTGAAATATTACACCTAGCCAGGAGAAGTTACGAAACAGTGGGCAGAATTTTCTCCCCTCGGTTGGGGGAGGCTGATGGGCTGGCGTGGGCGGGCGGGCTTCCGATCAGTGCCCCCAATCGGAGGCGCGGCGCTATTTTACGTGGGCGGGCCAATTGAGACCCGCCCAGCATGACGTCCGCAGGGAAGCGCTATGCGCTCTGCGTGCAGACGGGAGGGGGGATTCCCTAAAATTGAGAGTGAGCTCTTTCGCGCATGCACATAAAAGAGCGCACCGATCCCTCTGAGGCTAAGTGCTGCCTCAGGGAGATTGTCTCGACTTTCAACAATATTAAAAATAAAAAATTCCCTTACATGTCCCCTCATGTGACAATGTCACATGAGTTGGGACATGTTTATAATTTTCATAACAACTTTATTAAATTTTTAAAATCCTACATGAAACCTCATCCCACCGGTGGATGAGGTTTCATGTTTTTCCTAGTTGCCTCCGGGATTCCTGGCCTGCCCACCAACCTTATGGTTGGACGGGCAGGTCCTTTAATTGCTTATTGATCCTGTCAATAGCCTCAATTGACCATTGACAGGTCAGCGGGCGTGCAGCTGATTTTGCTGCGCCCCTGCCTTCCTGAAGATTTAAATGGGGTTGGGTGACATCAGGAGTTCTGCCCAACGTCATCCCACATCATTTTATACATCAGCGAGCGGGCCCTGCCAATGGTAAAATCCTGCCCAGTGTTTATTTTTCCCAAAGATTACTGGTAAAATTGGTACTATGATAGATTTTATTATCAGAAGTACAGTCAAAAGACATAGTGAAACAATGGGAATTTGCATTCAAAAGGGAAATCTGTATAACGGAGAGAAGGCTGGGTGTAAGGGCAGGACTTTTAAGATCTAACATGTGTGAAAAGTGTCCAGCATCTAAGCCTCAAGCTGCTGTCTACAAGGAACTGAAGCTGAGAAAAACTCACTTTGAGTTCGATTACTCAGGGTATTGTGTGTTACTCTGCCTGGGTCTTTTAAAGACCTATGAGTCTCACTGTTGCCTTAATGGAGGCATAACTGGGGTTTAGATTAATTAGGAGATTTAGAAGTTATCATAGGTAGTAATTTGCAGATTTATGTATGTGCTTAAATCATTTCTTCCACTAATAAAGGTTTAATTTAGTTTTGTAAGAAATCTATATGACTTGGTGGCCTTTTTACTGAATTCAAAGCCCACATCTTGAAATATATGCAAATTGCAAAACAGTTATGGCAGTTGTTTCAAGTTTCCCTTTGGGGTTTGAGCTGCTCAGCATTTACCACTGGCTGTGCCATAACAGAAGTCAAGGTCTTCATCTGTCTACTCATGGTTTCATGTGGTCTGGCAGTGTGTACAGTCTGCAATGTTGTGAGCTTGCCTTTTCTAATCAAATATTTTTGTACTTCAGCATGCACAGAACTCCAAATGAACTGATGTATTCATTTTTCATGTTTCTTTGAATTTACATTTTCTGACAGCATTTTTCAATCTTGTTAAAAATTGTCAACAGACTCATCTGAATCTTGCCTCAGGCTTTGAAACTCATATCAGTGGGTCTGATGATTTGAATTTGGCTAGAGATGAGTGCTGAATTTTTCAAAAGTTTTATCTGAGTTTTTACAGTCATCCTCAATCATCTCCCACAAGCAAATTTAACTCTTTCTCTCCTGCCCACAAAAGAATGTAACTGACCCTTTCCTCTTCATGAGTGCCTTTTGTAGAGCTACTAGATGTCAGTGTGCACTTTTGCTTAAACATCTTAACTGCCTCTACAACATCATCAGCTTCTCAATTCATTATGGGTTCTAGATGCATGCTTATCATTACGATGGCAGTCATTTTGTTTTCGCATGCATCACTCAAGTTTTTCTCTCTCTCTCTCTGGCACTAATTTGGGTTGATTTTTCGCAATCTAATTCAACATTAAATCCATTTAAGATGTTTGAGTCCTACTCACAGACACCCGCTTCCACCATGAACTTCTAATTCTCAGGAGCTCGAAATGATCATACTTTTAAACTCAAAATGCTGGAGTTTCGTTGAGTATATTTCTTGCTGCTCCTAATATGGGTGGTGGACTGATACATTGTTGCTTGGCACCTGACTGCAGTGTAACAGTGATTGTGACACCCTGTGTGTATATTCTCATGACAATTAGTTCCTAGCTCTTTAAGAATGAGTTAACAATGTAACAGGTTTTATTTTGCCTGTATAGAGGCATATAATAGAAACAAAACATACATAGTTTAAAACATTTATGTTATTGTATGCCTATAGAATTGAATACTGATTAAAATGTAATGTACTCTGTAATTATGAGATGAAAGCATTCCCATTTGGCAAAGTTGCTTAAATAAGTGATTAAGGAAAAAGACAGGATTGAGGTAACAAACACCCTGCCCTGTGTAGCCTCCACCTTTGCCATTGCTGATGCTCCTAGCTTTGTGTGCCCCAATGACTTCAATGGCAGTCAGCTCTGTCTTGCTGATAGCCTGGGTGTATACTGGCTCTCATATGGTTTTGGGCCTGTCACTTGTGGCATGAGTCATTTTCTCCTACAGAAAGAGAGGGAGAGTGTTGGTGAGTGGGTGTTGACTGAATATGTGCTGATGTATAGGGCTTCGTCACATTGTGCGCATGTTGAGACTGAGAAACATCAAGTTGCGACAGCTTGAGGGGGTTGATACTTGAAAGGAGCAGGAATATGAAATGCGAACGCAGTGAGCCGAGGGATCAAGTGATTAGCAATTGCTACCAGGTTTTTACAGATTACTGTTTGTGCCTTTTGTGAAGATTGCAAGCAGCAGGTGAATGTGCAATTTAAATGAGGAGATGAGTCAGTAGAGTGTCCACTTGTGATTGATGCAGAGGAATATATTGCTTAGAGTGCAGGCGGAGTGAAAGCAAAGTGCTGTAGCTAGATGTAATGCAGAGAAATTGTGAACGAAAGACACTTATTCTTCAGACCAGGTCATTGAAGTGCTACCTGAGTTCAATCCAAGTCCTGAAAGTGTTGTTTTCATTCCACCTCTGACACCTCTGTCCACGCTGGCTGAAGAATTTGTTTCAGCATCTTCCTGCCATTGGATGAAAACAGTATCTCCCTCCTTGCCCTTACCAACTCCATCAGCAGCACGACTGGCATGTCAATGAAATGATGCGAAATGTTAACTCGAGGGCAGAATTTTGCCCTTGATGGGCGGGTGGGCCTGACTGGCTCAGCGGCGGGCGGGCCGCCAATCGCCGCCGCCGAAGTGGCCCCTGCCGCCATTTTGAGTGGGCAGGCCAATTAAGGCTCACCTAGCGGGCTGCCCGATGGGAAGCGCTATTCGCTTCCTGTGTGGGGGGGGAAGGGTTCCCCAACTGTCAAAGTGCACTCTTGCATGCATGCACGTGAAAGATCGCATATCTCCCTGAGACTAAATGCTGTCTCAGGGAAACATCAAAAAATAGAAAAAAAAAATTATTAAAATGTCCCCCTCATGTGACAATATCGCACAAGATGGGACATGTTACTAAATATGGCTAAAACTTTATTAAACTTTTTAAAAACAGACATGAAACCTCATCCCGCCGGTGGATGAGGTTTCACGTTTTTTCAGAAGCCCACTGGGACTCCGGGCCTGCCCGCCAGCCTTAAGGCTGGATGGGCAGGGCCTTTAATTGGGTTAACTACCCTGTCAGTGGCCTCAATTGGCCATTGACAGGTCGGTGGGTGGACAGTTGATCGCACTGTCCCGTTCCCCCCCCTCCACTTTCCTGAATATTTAATTGAGGCGGGATGATGTCAGAGATTCCCCCCAACATCTTCCCGCGTCATTTTCATGTCAGCGAGCGGAACCTGCCCCCAACTCGCCAATGGAAAAATTCTGGCCTCGGTTTCTCTCTCCACAGATGCTGCCAAGCCAGCAGTTGTTTTCCAGCATTTTCTTATTTCAAATTTCCAGCATCCACAGTATTTTTTTTCTCTTTACCTAGGCACGCTTCTCTGACTCATCTCCAAATTATCTGTCCTCCCAGTGTAGTAATAAAGATGTAGCAGAGTTGAGAGCGATTGCCTTTAAGAGATGCTTTACTGCTTTAAATACTGGGGCAGAAATTCATGGGCACAGTGGACATGCTGGAAATCCTGCCCTTTGACTGGGCAAGGTGCCTGACACTTCATAATCACATGAGTAAACCACCAATTAAATTCAAATAAGACTCTACCCTCAAAATAACCTGGCCCTCAGAGAAACACTGAGCAGGCTGGCTGCCTTGTCCAAACCAGCCTGAAGGTGAAATCTACCTTGTTATGTCAAAATGGATTTTACATTGATGTGGTGATCATTGGCTAGGAAAACTTTAATTTCAGAACATGAAGAACCATCTCTATGTTTTGAGTATCACTGTTGTTTCAGTTGCTACACTGCATTTAGGTCTATGTATTTTCTAATGCTATTGAACAATGGTTGAACTCTGATGGAACAAAGGCTCCTGAAAGCTCTTACTAATCATTAATAATAGAGCTATTAAACTGCTCAATGGGCATTGAGCGGAATTCCAACATGGCGTAAAATGATAGCCTTCTGTTTATTTCAAATCAAGTATGTCCAAAGTGATTAGACAATGCGACCAGATTTAACTAACCACGTAATGTTTATTTTCAGACAACATAAGTACAGTAAAAGACATTCTGGAAGAAGTGGTGTCAAATAAACTTTTCAAAGTGAGGGAATGTGTTTGCAAGGTAGAAAATACCTTCTCAACAAATTGAAATAACATACATTAACATCATATCCCATCCTGTTCTGATGACAGTGTTAGGGGGAAAATTAAAAATACTATAAGAGAATACAGTAAGAATTTACGGAAAAACCCTTAAAATCTCCAGGCAGACATGGCTGCTACCAGCTGAACATTGCATAGCCTTAAGAGTCAGACTGGAGACAAAAGTGTGACATAAATTAGATTAAGTGTACTCCCCTCTCACATAGGGAAGGGGCAGATGGTTTTAGCTTAGATATGGGAAGGCGAACAAGGGGCAAAGAGGGGGTTTTGATGAAACACAAAGTCTTGAGTTGTAAGAACCGAGGTCTTTGTGTACATGTATTAATTTTGATTGGATAATATAATTATGTATACATCCTTTAGAATAATTAGTTAGCAAAATCACATGTTTATGTAGTCAATGGGATAGAATTAGCATGGGACCGGTGTGTTGGTTACCGATTGGATGTATTCAAATGTACTCAAATGTATTATGATAAGAAAAAGTACAAAAGTAATGAAATGTGATCAGTCTGGGAACTGGGTCTTCATTCTTAGGAATGATTGCAGCTCCCTTGCATATGCTTGAATAAAACCGGTTAAAGGAAGCCTGAGTCTCTGTGGTCACTGTGGGATCGGAGAGTGTAACTTCTCCTCTTCAACTGGCCTATGTGGTAGTTGCAGGGTTGGAGGGTGTACCTTATTCAACAGGTTTTCAGCCTATATTTTTCTCTCTCTGCAGATGCTGAGTGTTTGCAGCATTTTCTGCTTTTATTTCACACCCCTTCACCCATGAACAAATTAATCCTGAAGTCTCAGCAGAATGCTTATGATTGGGAAAACCATGATTTTTACATTTTATGATTATGTCAAAAGATTCAGTCACATGTGAAATGTGCCTTATGGAATTCATAAGATCAACCAATACGTAGTCAAGTCGGATCCAATAACTCATTGTCTCCCCATAATGGTTTCCTTTTACCTACCTTGGTCAATCTCCGAGGACCAGGATTTTCCTGTGAGCTTCAGGACCTGACCACTGGGGGTCATATACTCCAATAGTGTGGGGAACAGTTATTCAATTGTCATTTACCCTGACGGGGCCAATTAATAGCAAGGGGATAGACTCACCGCCCAATTAAAGATGCCAGGTGAGCTCTCAAAGGCAATTGACCAATAAGAGGCCCTCCAGCTGGAAAACAGCAGCATGCTGCCTTTGCAAGTAAGTGAGAGGGAGGACTCCTCAAAATGGATTTACTTTCTCTCCAACTTTTTCCAATGTAAAGTAAAAAACTATAGTATCAGTATCAGCAGCCTGCCAACCATTGTAGGGTGGTAATATTCCCTCCAGAGGACAGTCTGCAGCTGCTGCTGAATCCAGGCAAGTTGATGGATGTGGGGATGGGAGGGGTTGGTGGATGGGCAGTGGGCGGAACCTTTAAATCTGCCTGGAGCATTGGTTCCCTCACTCTCCCGGTCTGGCACCAGGAGGAAACCTCCAAGCAGCTAAACAGTCCCTCACTGCCAGCAGGGAGCTAGAGGTTAATTAGAAAATCCTAGTCAGCCTCTGACAATTAACCTTAATTGAACATTAATTAGGTCAATTGGCTACCCATTGCTTGCAGCCAGTTGGACCTACCACTGGAGCGCGTGAACGTTTCCGAAGCAAAGTAGCAGAGTCAACATGGATTCGTGAACTGGAAGCATGTTTAAGCAACTTATTGGAGTTCTTTGAAGAAGTAACATGTGCTGTGGATAAAGAGGAACCAGTGGATGTACTGTACTTTGCTTTCCAGAAAGCATTTGATGAGGTGTCGCATTGCAGAAAATAAAAGCATGGATAGAAGATTGGCTAACAGGAAACAGAGGTAAGAGAACAAACAGCTAAGATGCTGATGAGAAAAGACCCAGGTAGGGTGCCTCTTTCCCTCTCTCCAACCCACTTTGCAAGCTTCGAATCCTGTTTGCTGACCATGACTATCCAGGGGTGCTCCTGCTGCAGAAAAAGACTTCTTAGAAGAATCAGCCCATCACTACCATCTCCAGGAAAACAGCCAAATCAGCCATCAAGCATTGAGACCACTGAAGGAAAGTCACCTACAGCCTCCAGCTCTCTAACTCTTCTCTGGAAAACTGCAGAGGGATAGAGCCATGGAACCGACATGCAAGTAGGCAGTGTTGATTGTTTTATTTCTCGGAACTATGCAGACATGACACTAGTTCCTGTGTGTGCAACAGGTTTTGTTCACATTGCTTTAAAATGCCTGCTCCATGCTTCTAGCTCTAGCTTCCAGCAACTTCCACAGTTTGTTTACTTTTCTCTGAGTCCACACTCAGGCTTAACTAATCAAACACAATGACCATCAATAGTAAACCAACTCACATTGTCAAATATAGAACAATGGAACAATTGAACGCTACAGACGGAAAGAAATTCCATGCCTGCCACCTCCATTCCTGCCCCCAGTGGGGGCTAAAAGTCTAGTCCCTAGGTTTTTTCCTATGGTTTGCCCTAAAGTGGTGACAAGGTAACCACACCCCCACCATCACCCTAACTCACATCATTAACATGAAACAAAGATTCTTGATGCTATAACCTGTCCAAAAAAAAAATACCCACAGAGACTGAATCAGGATAAATTCTCCCAAAAATAGTTCCTTTGGCCAACAGTATATGTAGCCCTATTCCCCTTGCAGCATGTAAGCACACCTGCCCTGGGAAGTTCACAAAGCCACAGCAACACTGTCACTGAGAGATCCAACAGACATTCATATCACCTTGACAATCATAAGCAATAACACTTACCAGAATCAGTCAATAATCCATTATGTAAGGTGTCCCATTGTATTAGGTGATATCTGTTTTATGAACATTGAACTTTACGCTAAACCAGCAGTGTTTGAATGTTTGATTTTGTGTTGTAATTGAGAACAGTCACATATAAAATAAAATACAGTTTTTCCTGAGTGGTATTAGGACATTCAGTGCTAAAAGAGATAGAAATACAATTAGGAAAGAAATACTATTCAACAGAAAAGGAGAAATGCTCATCAAATTTGTGTGGTAGGGAACCCACAGGATCAAGTAGAATGTTGATTTTATACCCTGCACAATGGGGACAATTTTAACCTATCCTGCGAGTCAGGAAGCTGATGGGATTGGGTGCAATATTTATTTTAAACTGCATTGAAGCCAGTGAATAATAGGTGTAAAATCATTGGTCTACTTCATCCACCACCGGTGAGTTAGATTAAAATGACCCCCTAAAGATTAAAAAAAACAACGAGCGCTATAGTTAAGATATATAGACATCAATTTCTTTGATCATTATTCCTCCAGTGACCCCAAAAATTGTGTTAACGGAACAGTAGCATCGACTAGCACTTTGAGGGTTAATCTCAAAGAAAGCACAAAAAAAAATGAATTTGCAAAAAGTAAATCTGCACGCAGTGTGTGGGCAAGGGCTGAGCTACAGAGAATGCAAAATTAATTTAATTGGTTCTCCTGGCAGTTCAGTAGTATAATGATAAGAGCGCCTGCTTCCTAATTCAGATTTGAGTGATCAGTTCTGTCAGCCTTAACTGTGATGTGTTTCATCTGTTGTTGGCAGGACTGCAAGATCGAAATTATTATAATAATGGAGGCTTCCCATTAGAAGAGGAAAATCTAACTCTTGGGGTGTTTGATTCCGTTACTATCTTTTAGCTGAAGAACGAGCATTTGGAATCCAGAGGCCATGGGAAATTCTTTTTTCTACACATGTCTACATTTTTGCTAAAATTAATTGTGGCAGAAATTTTAGACCTCATATCTGCCTGCAAAATCAAAAAAATAACTAGAACTTAACTAGACCCCAGTTGTATAATATGATGCTTCTTTACAATATGAATAGTGTTCAGTTAAAGTGGACCACAATAAGCAATGAAAATATTATCATTTTTATTGAACATACTCAAAAGAGCAACACAGGAATTTCTAGCAGAAGGTTAAATAAATTTTGTCGAATTATTGATATGGCAGACTGTATGAGGTCTGCCGGAGAAGTAGACTTTCAAGGATTAATGCTCTTCTCATGCCATGCTTTATGTCCTTAACTGTTCGGAGCACAGCTCGTGGAGAAAAAAATCCATTTTATCTTGTCTGCAAAAGTTTTTTTTGCAACCCTTACTAAAAGCTTTTTCATTTTATTTCCTTCCATTATCATTTTTTTGCTATAGGACTGCAATTGGGATCTAACCACATCTTAAGTACTTTTTGAAATGTCCTTTTCCTTATATGTGGAATGGTAGCATAATATTTCACGAATCCTGCTAACATGGAATTCAGTGAGCAATCTTGCCAACAACAGCTTGCATTTATGTGGCCTCTTTAATATAGTCAAACATCCTAAATTGCTCAACACAAAAACAGAATTACCTGGAAAAACTCAGCAGGTCTGGCAGCATCGGCGGAGAAGAAGAGTTGACGTTTCGAGTCCTCATGACCCTTCGACAGAACTGTTCCACTGGATTGTGACCAAACAGAGAAATTGACACCAAGCAAAAGACAATGAGAGAACAGGCTATTTTAGATCTAGTACTATGTAACAAAAAAAGGCTAATTAACGTTCTTGCTGTAAAAGAACCTTTAGGAATGAGTGACCATAATATGATAGAATTTTACATCATGTCTGAAAATGAGACAGCTCAATCTGAAACCAGGGCGTTAAATTTGAACAAAGGAAATTATGAAGTAATGAGGGGCAAATTGGCTGAGGTGGGTTGGGAATTTATATTAAAAGGTATGATGGTACATAGGCAATGGATAGCCTTTAAATAATTATTACATAGTTTACAGCAATTCCTTCAAGGGATTAAAAACCCAAAAGGTATAATCAATCAGTCATGGCTAACAAAGGAAGTGAAGGGTTCTGTAAGTTTACAAGAAAAGTTCTAAACGTTACTGGAAATAATAGTAAACCTGAGGACTGGGAGAATTTTAGAATATAGCAAATATGACCAAGAAACAGGTAAAGAAAGGGGGAATAGAATATGAGTGTAAGTTAGCAAAAAACATAAAAACACACTGTCAAAGTGTCTGTTAGTACGTGAAAAGGAAATGTTCAGTTAAGACAAATGTAGGTTTATGAAAGGCAGAGTCAGGAGAATTTATAATGGGGAATAGAGAAATGACAGAGGAGCTAAATGGTTATCTGTCTTCACTGAGGAAGACACAAGAAACCTCCCAGAATTAGAAATCTGAGGGATTATGGAAAATGAGGAATTGAAGGAAACTAGTATTAATAAGAAAGTTGTGTTGGAGAAATTATGGGACTAAAGGTTGATAAGGCCCCGGGAACTGATATTCTATATCCCAGACTGTTGAAAGAGGTAGCTAGGGAAATGGTAGATGCATTGGTGATCATTTTCCAAAATTCTATAGATTCTGGAATGGTTCCTGCATTTTGGAAATAGCAAATGTCACCCCACTATTTAATAGGGGAGGGAGAGAAAAAAACAAGGAATCACAGGCCCATTCACCTTACATCAGTAGTAGGGAAAATGCTAGAATCTATTATAAAGGATGTGATAAGTGGACACTTGGATAATAATGATCTGATTAGGCATAGTCAACATGGATTTATGAACAACAAATCATGTTTAACAAACTTGTTGAAGTTTTTTGATGATGTTACTAACAGAATTGATAAAGGGGAGTCATTGGACGTAGTAGGCTTGGATTTTAAGAAGGCTATTGAGAAAGTCCCCAACAGAAGGTTGGTTAGCACAATTAAAGCAGATATATTGACATGGGTTAAGGATTGGCCAACAGACAGAAAGCAGAGAGTAAGAATAAAGGGATCATTCTCACGGCAGCCTGTGACTAGTGGGGCACTGCAAGGCTCAGCACTTGGGCCCCAACTGTTCACAATATATATTAATTTGAATGTGGGGACCAGATGTAATATTTTCAAGTTCGCAGATGACACAAAGCGAAGTGGAATGTGTGTCGTGAGGAAGATGCAAAGTGGGTGCAAAAGGATTTGGACAGACTTAGTGAGTGGGCAAGAACATGGAAGATAACATATAATGTGGAACAATGTGAGATTATCCACTTTGGTAGGAGGAACAGATGTGCAGATTATTTCTTAAATGGTAAGAGGTTAGAAAGTGTAAATGTAGAAAAAGGACCAGAGTGTCCTTGTCAATAAGTCACTGAAAACTAACATGTAGGTGCAGCAAGCAACTAGGAAGGCTAATGGTGTACTAACCTTTATTGCAAGAAGATTTGGGTACAGGATTAGTGAAGTCTTGCTTCAATTGTATAGAATCTTGGTTAGACCACTCTGGGAGTACTGTGTGCAGTTTTGGTCCCCTTACCTTAGAAAGGATATTATTGTCATAGAGGGAGTGCAATGAAGGTTCACCAGACTTGTTCCCAGGATGGTGGGACTCTCCTATGAAGAGATATTGGGGAAACTGGGCTGGTATTCTCTAGAGTTTTGAAGAATGAGAGGTGATCTCATTGAAACCTTCATCAATGAGGTAGGTTTTAAGGAGTATCTAAAAGGAAGAGAGAGAGATGGAGAGGTTTAGAGTGGAAATTCAAGAGCTTTGGGCTTAGGCATCTGAAGCCATGGCTGCCAATGGTTGGGCAAAGGAAGCCAAGGATGCACAAAAGGTCAGAATTGGAAGACTACTCAGTTCTTGGAGGGTTTTATGATTGGGGAAGGTTAAAAAGAAAGGGTACAGCCATGGAGCTATTTGAACACGAGGATGAAAATTTTAAATGTATAGCATTTGGGGCCCAAGTGCTAATAGTAGTCAGTGAGCACTGGATGGACAGAATTTTGGCTGAGCTCACATTTATAGAGAATTTATGATGGGAGGCATTGTAATAGTCAAGTCTGGAGGTAACAAAATCATGGATGAACATAAGAACTTAAGAAATAGGAGCAAGTCATTTGGTCCCTCGAACCTGTTCCACCATCAATAGGTACTTGGCTGATCTGATTGTGGCCTTAACTCTACTTTCCTCCTCATCTCCATCTTAAATGGGACACCTCTTGTTTGGAAACTGTATCCCTTAGTTCTAGATTCCCACTTCCTTTGGTCCCCAGCTGTTCAATCCGACTGGATTTTAGCACCCAGGCAGCTGCCTCCTGCTGATTTCCTGGCTGTCTTGGTTAAAATAGGTTGAGTCTGCCTGCTGTTTATCAAGGACAGGCCCACTGTTTGCATTCCTGCCTTTCCTCCCAGGAGTAAAAATCAAGGCCCTAGTCTCAGCTTGAGAAACCAGGTAGCTCATTGGTTTTTCAAACTGTGCTTTCTTTTTGGGGCTGTCATGAATCCAGACAGGGTTAATGCAACTCTTCACTGATTGTGAGTATCCTACAGAAATGGGTTTAAGCAAAAAGTATAAAGTACCAACAAATTTACATTGGAATGGCAAACCTCAGAGTGGCAGGGCTCCCTTAAAGGTCAACAAGTTTAGGAAGGCAATTGATAAGCTGCACATTCCAGGAAATTTAGAGATTTGGACAGTTGATCTCTGAAGAATTAACTGATCTTGCTGAGGGTGGTGGTAGAGTTGCTTCAGTTTGTGGCCCTGACAAAAGATGGTTGAATCCTGCTTCTGCTCAGCATCCAGTGTCCCCATCAATGGCACAAATAAGGTGGATGGAGCACTAGACTGGAATGTTGCGTCTATCACCCATTTTACCCACTTTACTATGCCTCCCTCACCCTTGCAAGCATGCACACACACATCATAATTCAATAGTTTACTAATATTCTCGTCAAGCTTATCCCTGAAGAATATCCATTTTGGGGGGGAAGGGGGGTGGTGGGGGTGGTTTATTAGACTTTAACCAGTGCATGAGAGGAAAAAATATCTTCAGATGACATCAAGTCATGTGGGAAGTCAAACATCCAATTTGGTGCAGTACTGGTTCTACTTCTAAAGACATTGGCCCAGATTTATGTCCCTGGGTCATCTTCGCTGAGTTGGGAGATTTCTTGGCTCACCAAACCCAGTCCTCTGCCTGCAGGTCGGGTTTTCAGTTGGTGGGGCGGGGTGGGGATTTGGGGGGTGCAGGGTACGGTTGTGGTGGGTGGATGCTGCAGGCTGAAATATGAGTTGGGGCTGGCGACCCCAAATTGAGTGTGGAGGCTGCCGAGTACAGTGGCGGCTGGGTGCATGGCCAATCATTGTGTTCCAGCACTGTGTTTAAATTTAAAAAAAAGAATAAAACAAAAAGCAGCCTTCCAGCCCTCAGACCCCTCACAGCCTCACACATTCCCCATGCCCCACCTGTGCAAAGCAATGTCCGCACACAACCCCCTCACCCCTCTGTCCGTGCACACATACCTCAGTGCTTCCAGGCCATGGCTACTGCAGGGAAGATGACCACAAAAGACAAGAAGAGTGCAGCCCCCAGGTTTAGTGACGTATTAACGGAACACATTTTGGATGCCGTGGAGACCTGCCACGATGTCCTCTACCCCCACTCTGCCCGCAGGATGGGCAGCGGTGTTACCAGCCAGGCTTGGGAGAGGGTGGCAGCGGTGGTCAGTGCCAATGCCTTGTAAAAGAGGACAGGTATGCAGTGCCACTACAGGATGAATGGTCTCATCCATCACTCTTAACTCACACACTTACAAACCCATCACAGATCCACAGAGATCTCACACCTCAAGGAACAACACCACACATCTCACAGACATCCTTACAGCATATCCTCTCGAGCTCACCTCCTCATCCCTTCCATGGTGCTGCTCACCACACAAACATTCCACCCAGTGCCATGTGTCCTGCTCACTCTCCCTATCTGTTATCATGCAGGAGAAGCCTGATCACATCAGCAGGAAGAGGTTCCAGACCTGGGGTGCAGTGGCCCACATTAGGCCCCTCACTCATTTTGAGGAGCATTTACCTCCCCGACCTCACCCTTCCCACCCCAGGGTCCGTGTGTGACTCTGGGTCCCCATAACCACCCTTGCTGTCCCTTCTACTGTTACAGTTGAATACTCACCCTCTCACCCTACCGCCTCACTCTGCCCTTGGTCATTTTTACCCTTCCTCCATACCACGTCCACCCTCAGTTGGCTCCCCAGGAGGTAGACATGGACCTATCTGACCCCTCCCGTGCACGTTCACCTGCACTTCCCCCTCCCCCACACCCCTTCCCCCTTTTGCATCCCTTCCCCCCACCTCCAGAATCCCTCCCCCCAGAACCACCTCTCCCCATAACTCTTTCTCCCCCCAGTCCTCCCCCACCCCGCCTGACTGCCCACCTATTTAGTCCCTCCGCCTTTCTAACTCCTTCCTCCACCCATAGCTCTGCTGCCACCCCTAGTCCCTCACCCTCCCAACTCTTTCCTCCAGCCTTACCTTTTCCTCCAGCCTCATTTCTTCCTCCAGTCTTACTCCTACCCCCTTTATGACTACTACCTCCACTCTTACTTCTTCCTCCACCCTTACTCCCTCCCTTCTCCCCAACACTTCCTCCTCCTGGACACACTCTCCTCTCTGCACCCCTGTTAAGGCAGGCGGATGGTAAATGCCAAGCTGCTCAAATCCCAGAGGGAAACTTGAAGCAGCTGCCACAACTATTTGCAATTTGTATTTGTTTCGGGATGCGGGCTTTGAATTCAGTAAAAAGGAGGCCACTGAGGCTTAGAAGTTTTTTACAAAATTAAATTAAAATTTATTAATAAAAAAGATTTTAAGCACACACATATGTCTATAAGCTACTACTACAATAACCTAAATCCTCTAATTACTCTGACTCGCAGTTACACATCCATTAAGGCAACAGTAAAATACTTAGATTTAAACAGACTCAGGCAAAGCACACACCCTGGACGTTCAAATTCAAAATGAGATTTCCGTAGCTTCAGTTCCTTGTAGACAGCAACTTGAGGCTTTTCAAACTTGTGTTCCATCTTAGAATGCCTGTCCCTTACACATAACCTCATCTCCATTATACAGATGTTTCCCTTTTCCATGTAAATCCCATTGTTCCGATATGTCTTTTCAACTCTACTTTACTAATAATAAAAATCTAATATAGTACTCATTTTATCAGTAAGCTTTGGGAAAAATAAATACTTTGTTTGGCTTAGCCTCTGTCGGCTAGGTGTAACACCTTACCATCTCCTTGAAATTCACTACTCTAATCTAATCTAATTTGCAGATGTTCCCTTTACACCTCACATTCTAAAATTCCAGCCATGTTTACCTAATTAACATTTCAAACCTAGCTTCTCTTCTTGACACATCAAAACCTTCAGACAAGCTGTTTCTAATTCAATTATGTCACTCCCCTTCCTCTCTCACACACACATACACACACGCATACACTCACTATTTCTACTTCACAATAAATCCCAATAACATTATGAAAATTATTATATCTTCCGGACAGCCCTTCTTGTGCCAGACACCCTCCCCCCTCCGCACCACTTCTTTACCCAGACACCCTTCCCTCTCCACACTCCTTCCCTTGCACCTTACACCCACCTTACACCTACCTCCCCAGTTGCCCTCTTCTCCCCGTTACCCCTTCCTCCCCCGTCCTCCCTCCCCCACAACCTCACCCGATCCTGACACCTTCATTTCCCCCTGCTAACCACACCCCATCCTGACACCTTCATTCCCCCCTGCCAACCTCACCCCATCCTGACACCTTCATTCCCCCCTGCTAACCTCACCCCATCCTGACACCCTTCATTCCCCCCCAACAACCTCACCCCATCCTGACACCTTCATTCCCCCCTGCTAACCTCACCCCATCCTGACACCCTTCATTCCCCCCCCAACAACCTCACCCCATCCTGACACCATTCATTCCAATCTCCCAACATCACCCCATCCTGATGCCCTTCACTCCCATCTCCCAATCTCACTCCATCCTGACAGTTTCATTGCCCCCCTCCACCTCACCCCCCTGACATCTCTTCCTCTCCCAGCCAATCCTAGCCCTTCCTCTCCCATCCCCTTGACCATCACCCATGGTGAGCATCAACGGTGACTATCCGACTTCAACCCAGCATGCCCTAGGCATTGCTCCAGTGTGCCGTTGGTGCTGAGCTCCCGCCTTTTCTGTTCCTCGGATGTCTGCGATGTGAGTAAAGCCCTGGTGGGTAAGTCCCAACTTCTGCACGTCACACTTGTCAAAACATGTTCTACACCAGCGTGCTTTCCCACTGATGTGGGCAGGTGATCCAGCGGGGTGTGGGGGAAGTGGGGAGGGGGTGGGATGATTCTGGCAGCCAGGACTAATAATAATATGCCGATGTATTACAATGAGGTTCCTGAAATCCAATGGCAGAGAGCGCAGCCCACCATTGGTGGGCGGAGCAGCTGACTGCAAACTGGTTTCACGCTGCCATGAAACCGATTGTGCCAATTTGTCCGCTTATGCCACCAAGAATCCCCGACACCGGCGGGCATGGAAGATCCTGGCCAATGTAAAGATAGATTGTTGTTATATCAGTCACTAATTATTTTGCCTTTAACTTTTTTATGAGAAGGAAGTAAAAGTACATTGCAATGATTTGAACTGTAGTATGTATAAAATCTACATTGATCTGATGTTACCCCTACACACACTTCAAACTTTCATTTGAGATTAATTTGAGTGAGACTTCCCAGGAAAGTAAAATTGCCAGAACAGGAATGCTCTCTAATGTGGTAAAGATTCCTTTTCAGATGTAAATTTCAAATGGTGGAAAATTTCATGTAGATTGACCTTAAACCACCTCAAAGAATAACATTTAAATGACACATTTTGCATATCAGCCTACATTATAAATATTTGGGACATATTAAAAAATAACTGGAGCTGAAAATTTGCATGAATCAAATCAAATACAATGAAATAAAATGAAGAACGATTACCTTGCATTATGGGGGTAATTTTCTCATTCTGTATTGCCTGCAGGGGAATTTTCCCACTGGTATTATGTTGAAAATTGGCCTACGATTTTCCGGCCATGAATGGATTTGCATAATTACTGCCATTTGACATCCAGAGCCTAAACTGTGGACCTTTACAAGCAGTGATCATATTACTTTTCTCTTGGTAGGCAGCTACATTAAACTATTAAAGTAACTCCAACTTGAAATGGAGCCTACTGAGTTTAAAGTGGAGGACCCGAATTGAAAATAGGCAGTTTACTTTCAATCAGGAATTACATACACAAAAGCATTTCGAACAAGGTCTTAAATGTCATTGACACAGAGATGGTGCTGCAAGAGGAGGTCATGCACTAGGACATGTTGGAAGCTCAGTCCAGTGCTCGCGTTGCAGCAGCCCGCAAGTCTGTGTTGGTCAGGAGGGATTTAGAGAGGCCTGGACTGTCTATCAGCAACACAGTAGAGTTCTAGAGAAATTGCAACAGTGATGCCTCCGGCCTCATGCTCCGATTCAATGGGGACAAGCATCGAACAAACGCTAGTGTCCTTCTTGAAGCCAGCTCCACAAGCATTCAGCCAAAACTCCTGCAAAATCAACTTCAGTGGACATGACATTGTGTCTGGATGACCGGAAAATTATTTCCCCCACCAGGTGCTCTTTTGTCCACTCTCAAATAGCCAACAATCAAGAAGATGGCAAAGAAAATGCTTCAAAGATACCTTGAAGCTCTCCGTGGAGTGCAGCAGCATTTACATTAATGTCTGAGTGACTCTTGCTACTGATCTTTTAACATGGTGACAGCTTGTCCATCAAGCTGCATTACACTTTGAGTCCCACTGTCTTAATGCAGCGAAGCAATTGCTGTTGCAGTTTCTCTAGCACCCTACTGTGTTGCTGATACACAGTCCAGGCCTATTCATCTTTACTGCCTGGAGATAAAGCATTAACCTAGTAAAAGGAAGCATGTAAATTCTGGCCGGGGCCTGGGGGGATTCACTCACACCTACCCATCCCCATCACCAATTGCACTCCCAGGGCGGCGCCAACTGAAGAAGCGGCAAAACACTAGGGAGTTGGAGGATGAGTCACCCAAGCTCCAGAACATTGGTGACAATGAGGTGACCAACGCACCCCAACTTGGCCCACAACCCAAAGAGGCCAGTGCACCACAACCCCAGGAATCTGGGAGCAGTGAGGCGCTCAGCACACCCCAGCTCCGGGAAGCCGGGAGCAGCAACGCCCCAGAGGGGGAGAGGATTGGAGAAGCTTCTCCAACAGAGGACATTTCAAATCCCGCTCTCTGCACGGACCCCCAGATGCCACCCGAGCAGAACACCTCCAATGGGGAGGTTCAGGACACTTTCCTCAGCCCATCCAAAGTGAAGCAATTTGAGCACACCACGGGCATGAAGGAGCTCTCAGAGACAATAGGTTTGGTAAGCGACTAACTGCTTTAAAATGGGTGTAAAGATTGTATCCATAAATGTGCGTAGCATTAAATCTACTACGCGATGTGTTGCGACCTGGGACTACCCTGCCAAGGTCAAAGCTGACCTGTTGTTTCTACAGGAGTGTGCGATACCGCACCTCAGCTCCTACAGGCAATGGTCACGATGGTGGTCCCATGGGCCATCGATCTGGTCGGGAGGAAACGACTCTCGTTCCTCCGGCCTGGGTATTCTGCTGCGGGGAGGCAGCTTCACTGTCTCCCAGGTTAAGGAGGTGGTGGGCGGGCGCCTCCTCGTAGCAGACGTAACGTATAAGAATGCTCCACTCTGTTTAATTAACGTCTATGCCCCGTCACAAGGGGCTGAGCAGCTGGAGGTTTTTCAGCAGCTCCCACAGCTGCTGGCAACCTCCAGGCCGGTCATTCTGGGCGGTGACTTCAACTGCATCATCGATGCGGCTGGACGATCCGGCAGGGCCGACAGCAGATTGGACGCTACGTCCAGATCCCTGATGGAAACAGTAAAGGATGCCAAGCTGCACGATGTCTTCAGCAACCCTGCAGATGGAGCGCAGCGTAGATACACCTGGTCGCGGCCTGACGGGTCCGTCTGTTCCAGGATAGACTTCCTGTTTGTGTCCCGCGCATTTGCAGTCAGATCCACCGACGTCAGGCCGGTGTTCTTCTCTGACCACTGCCTCCTACTGGCTGACTGCCACTTAGAGAAGGACCAGAGGGTTGGCAGGGGGGTATGGAAGCTAAACATGCAACTGCTGACCCCAGAGAACATTGAGGAGCTCAAGAGGGATTACAAAGGTTGGAGAACCATGAAACCCCACTTTGAGTCCCTGACACACTGGTGGGAAGCGATCAAGGGAAACATCAAGAGGTTTTTTGTCCTCAAAGGCACCCAGAAAGCTAGAAAGGAACAGAGGGAAATGTCCCGACTCCAGAAAAACATGCAGAATCTGCTCTGGCTGTGGTCGATGGGGGTCGATATCAAGGAGGAACTCCAAGAGGTGAAGAGCCAGCAAGCCTCGGTCTTTGCCTCGGAGGCCTCCAAGATCATCTTCCGGTCCAGAGTCCGTTCCGTGGAGCAGGATGAGACGTGCTCACATTTCTTCTTCCAAAAGGTACACAGAGAGAGCTCTGTGATAGCAGCCTGAAGGAAGAAGATGGCTCAGTAAAGTCATCGCAATCTGACATTTTGAGGATCAGCAAATCCTTCTATGCCGGATTGTATGACGTAAAGCCCACAGACAGCACGGCCTCCCAGTCCTTCCTGTCCTCTATCACGGAGGTCTTAGATGACAGTACACGGGAGAGTCTGGATAAAGCGTTAACTCCTGACGAACTGACTGAGGTCCTTGAGTCCTTCGAGAAGAGTAAAACTCCCGGAAGCGACGGCTTGCCAGCGGAGTTGTATTCGGCTCTATGGGACTGGATCGGCCCAGACCTGCTAGAAGTGTACGAGAGTATGCTCCTGGCCGGCAGTATGTCAGAATCCATGAGGAAAGGCACTATCACCCTCATCTACAAGCACAAGGGGAAAGGGAGGAAATTAGAAATTGGCGACCCATTTCACTGTTGAATGTGGACTATAAAATTCTGTCCAAGGTCATCGCCAATCGGGTCAAATCCGCTCTGGAATTGGTGATCCACCCTGACCAGACCTGCACTGTGCCGGGCAGGAAGATCTCTGACAGCCTCGCGCTGCTCAGGGATACGATTGCCTATGTACAGGACAGGGGTGTGGACACCTGCCTCATCAGCCTGGATCAGGAGAAGGCCTTTGACAGAATATCGCACACATATATGGTGGATGTGCTTTCCAAAATGGGGTTTGGGGAGGGAATTCGCAATTGGATCCAACTCTACACTAACATCAGTAGTGCAGTCTCAATCAACGGGTGGGAATCAGATAGCTTTCCTATTAAATCTGGAGTCAGGCAGGGCTGCCCCCTCTCACCTGTTCTTTTCGTGTGTTGCATAGAACCCTTTGCTGAGTCCATCAGGAAGGATCCGGGCATAAGAGGAGTGACGATCCCAGGTAGTGGAGGCTCTCAGATCAAAGTCTCCCTGTACATGGACGATGTCGCCATCTTCTGCTCAGATACGCTGTCAGTGCACAGACTTATCCACATCTGCGACCAGTTCGAACTGGCCTCGGGAGCCAAGGTAAATCGTGGGAAGAGTGAGGCCATGTTCTTTGGGAACTGGGCTGACCGATCCTTTGTCCCCTTCACTGTCAGGGCCAATGGCCTGAAGGTGCTGGGGATATGATTCGGAGGGACCAGGGCATGTGTTAGAAACTGGAAGGAGCGAGTGTCTATGGGGAAAAGGAAACTGGGCATGTGGGAGCGACGCACCATCTCCATTGCGGGTAAGAACCTGGTCATCAGGTGTGAGGCACTCTCGCTGTTGCTGTACGTGGCGCAGGTCTGGCCCATTCCACACTCCTGTGTGGTGGCGATCACCCGAGCCATCTTCCGCTTTATCTGGAGGTCGAAAATGGATCTTGTCCGCAGGGACACGATGTACAAGCCTCTAGATAAAGGGGGAAAAAACGTGCCCAACATCGCCCTCATACTGATGGCCACCTTTGTGTGCGGTTGCATCAAGCGGTGTGTAGACCCTCAGTATGCAAACACCAAGTGTCACTACATGCTGAGGTTCTACCTGTCCCCGGTGTTGCGATGGATGGGTCTGGCCACGATGCCGTGGAACACTCCAAGTAGTTGGACCGTGCCGTACCACCTGTCCCTCATGGGAAAATTTATGCAGAGAAACACCTTCGACCACAAGTCCGTCAGGCAGTGGTCGGCACGTAACATCTTAAAGGCCCTGAGGGAAAAGGAGAGGCTGGATCCTGTGGGATGGTTCCCTGAGCAGACTGACAAAGTAATTTGGCAGAATACCTCATCACCAGAACCTTCCAACAAACACCAAGATGTAGCTTGGCTGGTGGTGAGAAAGGCCCTCCCCGTAAGATCCTTCCTACACGCTAGGAGTCTCACCCCCTCTGCACGTTGCCCTCGAGGAGTCTGTGGTGGGGAAGAGACCATTGTTCACCTCCTTGTAGATTGTGTCTTTGCAAAGAAGGTCTGGAGAGGGATGCAGTGGTTGCTGTCGAGGTTCATCCCGAGCAGTTCTGTGACAGAGGACTCTGTGCTCTACGGGCTGTTCCCAGAGACACACACCGAGACAAACATCAACTGCAGCTGGAGGATCATCAACTCGGTGAAAGACGCTCTTTGGTCTGTCTGAAACTTGTTGGTTTTCCAGCGCAAAGAGTTGTCCCCGACCGAGTGTAGCAGACTAGCACTTTCCAAGGTCCAGGACTACGTGCTGAGGGACACAGTTAAGCTTGGGGCAGCCGCCGCAAAGGCGCAATGGGGAAGGGTCGCTGCCTAAGACCTTTCTGCCACAGTGCACTGGGGGGCTGGGAACTGTAAAGAGCCCCTCAGTCTGTACAGATTAAAATGTATGTCTGCCAATGATTGAAATATTCATTGTTTTTTCTGATACACCTTGTGTTTCAGTTTGTAAAAGTTGAACCTGTTTGTATTTTTGTAATGTTGATTTAAAATGTTCGAAATGTTTTTGAAGATTTATGAATAAAGTATATTTTTGCAAAAAAAAAAGTCATTGACACAGAGATGGTGCTGCGAGAGGAGGTCATGCACTAGGACATGCTGGAAGCTCAGTCCAGTGCTCGCGTTGCAGCAGCCCGCAAGTCTGTGTTGGTCAGGAGGGATTTAGAGAGGCCTGGACTGTCTATCAGCAACACAGTAGAGTTCCAGAGAAATTGCAACAGCGATGCCTCTGGCCTCATGCTCCGATTCAATGGGGACAAGCATCGAACAAATGCTAGTGTCCTTCTTGAAGCCAGCTCCACAAGCATTCAGCCAAAACTCCTGCAAAATCAACTTCAGTGGACATGACATTGTGTCTGGATGACCGGAAAATTATTTCCCCCACCAGGTGCTCTTTTGTCCACTCTCAAATAGCCAACAATCAAGAAGATGGCAAAGAAAATGCTTCAAAGATACCTTGAAGCTCTCCGTGGAGTGCAGCAGCATTTACATTAATGTCTGAGTGACTCTTGCTACTGATCTTTTAACATGGTGACAGCTTGTCCATCAAGCTGCATTACACTTTGAGTCCCACTGTCTTAATGCAGCGAAGCAATTGCTGTTGCAGTTTCTCTAGCACCCTACTGTGTTGCTGATACACAGTCCAGGCCTATTCATCTTTACTGCCTGGAGATAAAGCATTAACCTAGTAAAAGGAAGCATGTAAATTCTGGCCGGGGCCTGGGGGGATTCACTCACACCTACCCATCCCCATCACCAATTGCACTCCCAAGGCAGAGGTAGAGTGGTAGCAGAGAAGAAAAGAAAAGGAAGTAAAACCTGTGGTCCGGCTCCCACTATCTCACAGGACATCCTACTCCATGTCCAAAGATCTATAGGTTTAGAATCAGCATTTTCAGCCACATGAAGGCCCATGGCAGAAACTTGTGACCCAGAGTAGACGTTATCCTCAATTCAAGGGACAGTTGACTGTTGAGTAGGAAACAAGAGGTATCTTTACCAGCTCTAAAGCAGGCATTAGGCTTTTGCATGTGCAAATAAATGGCCTAAATCCTGCTTGCGGTCCTAACTGTAACATTGGTTTGTCACAAAACAGTCGACGGTGGTCAGGAATGCACACAGGGAAAACAACCCTAAAGATCGCCTGCAAAAAAAGATAAGCTACTTACCTGTAAATCATCATCTCAATCGTCATCCCACTTAGATCTCCTGAAACAGAGATCCCCAGTATCCAGGGGATTCACTCACTGCAGTACAGGAGTGTGGTGGTGACATTTGCTCTGTACGCAAGAACTTTTGTCGGCTTATAGAGATCTTTGTTTTCAAACACTCACTGCCGTAGATTTCCTCATATGCTGAGCAAGTTGGAATCTGATGGCCATTTTGGGGCCTTATTAGACTGTGTTGTGTCTGAATAACAGGTACCACATGACCCAATTTCTGGGCCTCTATGTTTTGTTACAGGGAAAAACAACATTTTGACCTTCATATTTCACCTAATTGCTCAATGGGTAGCTTTATCAGCAGTGGGTAAAATTAAACCAGATTAGCGATATTCTTCTTCCTTCAGAGTAGGTCCTTAACAAAATGCTAACATTAATTTTCATGATGAACAACTCCATGGAATTGAAGAACATTGCTGGTGTAAAGCTATTGGGCTGTTTCTGCCTGAGAACACAAAAGGTTGTTTCCTCCTGAAGGCGAATCAGTTGTAGCGTACTGTTTAATGAATTTTGTATCCTAAATTATGCTTAATAATGTTACCTGCTGTATAATGTTGCTAATTATCTTTGCCTTTGAAAATTGTACGAGTTTAAATAAATTTGATGAATTATTTTAGTCTGAATGCAGCTGGCCTCAGAGCCAATAATTTCCCTTTTAGAAAGAGGAATTACACTGAGAGTCCAACGTGCAGTGTTCCTGTGGAATAGGATAATTGTCATCCCGGTAGTATGTAACCTGGTCAGTGCAAGGGAATCTGGTACAACCGTTGGCAGAGAAATTTTATGGGGCAAACTGTTTACCACCTTGGCATTAGGCATAGGCTGGGTGGAGTGAAAAAGGGAAGTCTGATGGGGAAGCCCATGCTACTCTTCCAAAATGTTTCAGGTTTTCTTTCTAAAATCTGAAGGGTCCCATAAGGAGCTGCAATCCACCTCCCCCAGCCCCGCCAGCATTTACTTGCTTCCTTTCACCAAGGTGATGCTTGATCTCCAAGGAGTAAGAGTGAAAATCTACCCGAATATTTCAAAAGATGAACCTTAACTCCATTCACTTTCAGATAGATATTCATCTGGAATACTGCCCCAGTTCACCTGCTGCTGAAATGCTCTGGATTTCCAAAAGATGTTTAATTTGGTGCTTCATAAAAGGTTACTACACAAGACAAGAGTTCATCATGGTGTTTAGCATGGATATAGATTTATCTAACAGGAAACAAGGAGTCTTCATTTGTAGGTGGGCAAACTGTATCTAGAGGGGTACCACAGGGATCAGTGCTGAGGCTTCAACTAATTACAAGCTATATTAATGACGTGGATGAAGGGACCGACTGTGTCGTAGACAAATTTGCTGATGGTGCAAAGATAGGTAGGAAAGCAAATTGTGAGGAGGGGACAAAGAGGCAGCAAAAAAATATAAATAGGTTAAGTAAATGGACAAACATTTAGCAGATGGAGTATAATGTGGGAAAATGTGAAGTTGTCCACTTTGTTGGGAAGAAAAGAATAGAAAAGCAGAATATTAATTAAATTGAGGGAGAGTGGAATGCTACAGTACAGAAGGACCTGGGTGTCCTCGTACATGAGTCACAATAAGTTAGCGTGGAAGCACAGCAAGTAATTAGGAAAGCAAATGGAATGTTGGCCTTTATTGCCAGGGGGCTAGAGTTAAAATAGGGAAATCTTGCTACAACTGTACAGGCATTGGTGGCCTGAACCTAGAGTGCTATGTACAGTTTTGGTCTCCTTACTTAAGGAGAGATATACTTGCATTAGAGGCAGTTCAAAGAAGGTTCATTTGGTTGATTCCAAGAATGGAGGAGTTGTCTTATGAGGAAAATTTGAGCAGGTTCGGGCTATATCCATTGTAGTTTAGAAGCATGAGAGGTGATCTTTTTGAAACATATGAAATTTTGAGGGGATGTTGAAGGGGCAGATGCTGAGAGGAGGTTGTCTTTCATGGGGAAATCGAGAACTCGGGGGAAAAGTTTCAAAATAAGGAGGGATTTCTTCTCTCAGTGGGTTGTTAATATTTGGAATTCTCTACCCCAGAGAGCAGCAGAGACTGCATCACTGAATATATTCAAGACTGAGTAAGACAGGTTTTTTATCTACAAGTGAATCAACGGTTTTGGAAGCAGGTAGGAAAGTGGAGGTAAGGCAGAAACCAGATTCTCCATGATTTTACTGAATGACGGAGCAAGCTTGCGGGACCAAATCTCCTGCATCTATTTCTTATGTTCTTATCTTCTTATGTATCAAGGTAACTGGATAGGTGAAGTGGTTGAAATCCAGTTGGAGGGAATCCGGAGCAGAGAAGGTCCAAGGTTTCCTTGTAGGGTCTGGATGAGCACTCTTTTGCCTCATGGCCCACAATGGAAACTAATAAATAAATAACTTAGCTTACTAGGCCTCTTGTGACTCTGGTGCCTTTTGGCCCGCAAACTCCCACAACCTGACACCCCAACCACTCAGGCCTCAGGTTAAAATTGCAGATCAGGCCCTGATTAAATCATCAGAGCCAGATCTGCATATTTGGAAAGGACCCCATTAGCCTGGCATGAACTTTCACACTGCTTGCAATTTAAAATTACTGTCAGTCAGATCAGGGTGGGAAAACAGCATGTAAGTCACCCAACCCCCCTACCCCCCCCACCAACACCGCCGCGCCCCCCCCCCCCCCGCCCCCCCCACCCCCCCCCCCCCCCCCCCACCCCCCCCCCACCGCCCCCCCCCCCCCCCCCCCCCCCCCCCCCCCACTCCCCCAGGCACATTCTCTGCTCCATATTAATTGCACTGAACACCACTCCAGCCACCTTTCCCTTATTTCTCACATCAGAAATGATGGCGTTCATATGTCTACCCTAAGCAAGCTACATATATATGAAAAATTTGAATTTAATGGCTATACGTAGCAATTTTATAAAATATCGGCTGCCAACAGTGAATTTGAAACTATTTTATATATACAGTAAAACTAGTAATATTGTACCTAGTTGTGAAATATTGGCTGCAATAGCTAATAGGAATCTCATAAATAACTGCAGACACCGAAATGGATTTGGCTGAGATTGTTTTGATCTCTCAATAGGTAATAGAAACTGAATATTGAGATTTGAAAATTACTTTGAAAAGATTGTGAACTTTAGAAAAGTAGATGATTTTCATAAATATTTAATCCTAAAATCTCTGCAGGATGAGATAGCTATCATAAGCTTACATAATACAAGAATCATTTGTTATCTGGCCTACAAGCCATCACTGCGTGCATTTTCAAGGTACATTTATGCAAGAAAAGTTGTGATTGATATTTTTCAAACAGACCATTTAATGTGCTTTGTTTTGATGCAGAGACTTCATAAATTATGTAGGATATAGAAATTATGACTTTATTTTCAGCTGTTCCAGTTTAGTTTTGAACTCTGCTAGGAGTTTAATATACTTAGTGCTTTATTGTTAGTGCACTCACTAATTGTACATCAATGTGCAGTATTTATATGAGTAAGCATTAATGGAGCCGATATTACTTTTGCCTGCACTCCAAAAATTGCTCTTGGGAGGAAATCAGTATAACATAAAATAATGCATTGACCTGGCCTTATTGTTACCACAGATTCAGATATCACATTAGTTTTTTGTAAAATTGAAGTTGTATTAGGACAGCCAGCAGAATAAAATGGGAGACGTATTACACAAATAGTCTGAGAAGTCTTTTGCACAATAAAAGCAACATGACTTGGCACAAACTTCCTTTCTTCTAGACACTTTGGAAGAGGAAACCAGGTGGTGTTATTTCTAGAATGATAAGGCCATTACTAGTAGGCTTTTAGGATTTGATGCCATTCAATGTAATGTGAGTAAGTGTAGACTTGCCATTTGGCATGCACAAAATAGACCACTGACATAAAGAAGGATTGAGTACTGTGTCATGAGGTTCTGTTCCCAGGTCTCAGTTAGGATCCAGCTTTTACACATACATTGGGTTCACTAGGCAAAGCCGGTGAACAGAGGTGGATTTGGGCCCTGGTCAAAGCTGAGTCCCGGGATCCCAGAAATTAGGAGAGTGATGTTATTTTTTTATAGAAATATCTCTGGGGTCCAGCCAGATTCCTCTTTCTTTGGGGTTGGTGGGGGCGGTCAAGAAGGGTGAAGGGATCTAGCCATGACACCCCGAACCACCAGCTTATTCCTGCAGTCTTTGATGGACACAGGGGCAGAGTCCTGGGGCAGATGTTGTAGTTAATGTTGTAAATCAAAACAGCCCGGAGATTCAGGTATGGTTTACGATCATTTATAGTACAAGTGATGCAGGGAGAGTCACCTTGGGCAGTCCAAAGTGAACTCTACTTCTGCAAACAAATCGCCAGGTTAAATACACATGCAGTCACGTAGCTTTGTGGTTACACATCACGTGATTTTAGTTACAACGAATTTAAACTTCTGATGCTCAAGATACAATTTCAACAATCATCTCTGCTTTTTTTTTCAGCACGTGCACGAAGATCAAAACCAACTATAATTTTCATAATCACATCTGGTTCCTCATCTACACTATTAACAAGGTTACACAGAGACAGTTAGCCCACTAATCACTTTACAATATTAGTGGTCAACTGATGTCTTTGGTTGTAAGTTTTTATTTCTTGTTACTAAGTTATTCACTGTAACTACATTGTTATGTGATCTTTCTGTGCTTGCAGCACACTCCCTTATCCTGGCTGGGGCATACATCGGCTGTTTTGCTGAACCATCCTAATTCTTATGTGTTATGCTGGGTTGCTTTTCCTATCTTAACTCCTACACAGGCATAATTACTGAAATCATGGCTCCTGTCAATTTTCTCAATTATTTTTCGTGAACTTCTAAAAAAAAAGTAAGGGCTGCAATCAGCATTGAACATTGCTCGTATTAATTTAGAGAGTAATGTGTATAATATGTTGAGCACGGCACAACAATATGCTGCCGCCTTCTGCTATTTGTATTAGTGTTTCAATTTCTTTCTAATGAACTATTCTTAAATGAGGGCCTATTGGAAGGATTACTGTTATAGAAACTTTCCTCAAGGTCTTACTCAGAATTTGCCCGCAATTTCATTGTCCGCCAACCTCAACATTTTGTGGAGAAAATCAACCCTGTCTTTGTGCCAGGAATAAGCTATCTTATTCCAATTCCAAATGCATTGCAGTATTTCTCCTGTCAAGAGGCACAGGACAGGCCTCAACTTGACACTCCATTCACCACCCGCCCCCTCCCCCACCAACCCAACCCTCCTCACAACTTTACTATACGGCAGTCATTGATTCTTGTGAACAGAGATGGGTACTTTCTTACTGGTGTGTGAATCATTCCTTCATGATTGTTCCATAAGAGTCACATTATGGTCTTTAAGAAATCCAATACATTAACTTCATCAATGAGAGAATCCCTGAGACATGCTCCAGTTGCTCTTGCCACCTGGTCTCCCAAAGTCCCCCTAACAGATGTCAGTGATATTGGTTGCTGGTTAATGAAGGTCCACAGAACAGACTTTACCTATGGCATGACATGATACAAGTGGTAAAATTATTGACCCTAAAACTCCTGCTTGTTGAGCAGAGCAACAGCACAAAAGGGTAGATCAGGATTTGGAGTGGCATCCAGCCTTACTTTTCAATGATTTGAAGTTCTATTGGAATTGGAGGTTAACCCCTCCCCTGTCCCAGTGTCATTGACCTGATGGGATGATGGCACTCATCAGAATCGCCAAGGGCCTCTCCAACCTCATGGATGCTTTTTCAGTTTACTCTAAGGTTACATTATTGGTCTACTTCCAGGGTAAATATTAGAATTATACTGGAAATGGTAAAGGTGCTCATTCTCCACAGTCCATGTATATATCTCCTGTCCTGGAATTTGGGATTGGATGAGGGTCACAGCAAACACAACTTGTGAAGCTTCCTTCATTTCATTGCGGCCTTCATGTACTACCTCTGCCCCTACCTATAAAATAGGGCCCATTCTACATTCTCTTTTCAAACTCACTGAAGTCCCCCTGAAGCACTGGTGATAGATTGTTTGACTGTTGCAAGTGATATAGATGCTGCAAAATGCTGAGGTGAGTCCTGCAATCCCATTGGGACAGTTTTCCTCTCCTGAGTTTATGGCTTGCCTGTTAAAAAAATATGCAGGTTGATCACATGAGCATTGTTTCATATACTGGGAGAGGCAGTGGTGTAGCAGCAATGTTACAGGACTAGAGACCCAGAATAATTCTCTGGGGACCAGGGTTTGAATCCCACCGCAGCGGGTGATGAAGTTTGAATTCAATTTTTAAAAATCTGGAAACCATTGTCAATTGTTCTAAAAACCCATCTGGTTCACTAATGTCCTTTAGGGAAGGAAATCTGCCATCCTTACCTGGTCTGGCCTACATGTGACTCCAGACGCACAGCAATGTGGTTAACTCTGAAATTGCCTAGCAAGCTACTCAGTTCTCAAGGGCAATTAGGGATGGGCAATAGTTGCTAGCCTAGCCTTGCTCACATCCCATGAGCAAATAAAAAAAGTGTTCTTATGACAGCGCGTATATATTGCATTGAACCTGATAAAAGTGAAAATCATCACCATAGTGACCATTTATGAATAATACAAGGAGTTTTGTAGTCTCCACAAAATTGAATGCCCCAAGCCCTACATAATCTTCTAGAAATGGCGTTCATGATATCTTGCTTGTAAGCAGATAAAGAACATCAGCAAAGAACAGCATGCATTGTCTGATATGGTGTTTTGCAGAGAGAAGACAAGGCTGCACAATTGTGTACATGATGCTTGACAGAGTCAAATACTGTTCTAGCTGAAGGGAGAAAAAGCACAACAGGCAGTTTTAGCATTAATCAATTCTATCCGTACATAGGGATCATCATTTGATAATCATTCTCAGCTGGAACTTCTTATAACCTGTTAAAATCACTAAAAATATCCATATTACCTCTCTTTAGTGCTCCAGTTCCAACACACTGCTGAATAAATTTGATTTGCGATGCCCTTCTGTGACATTACTCAGATAAACATAGCAGGCAACCATAAGCTCCTTGCATGGAAAGGTAATTGGAAGCCATGCTCATATGCAGATAAGAAAGATAAGTGACAGTCCTCTGATTGCCTATCAAGACATTTTTCCTGAAATCATACAGGTTCATCGTACATCCTTCCAAGTACAGCAAGAAGTAAACACTCAAATTTGTCTTTGATGCAATCTAGTTCCACATTTTCAGGGTGCTGTAATGGTGCACTAACCTTTAAAATCAAAATGTGTAATTTGTTCATGACAACCACAATATAATTTGCAGGATTTTATTTATGAAACACACTTTTGAAGATCTCCTTGCCTTCTCCATCAGCAACCAATTTTGTGCACTGTAGAGCTTGATCAATGTGCTGACCATTATTTACAGTGGTTGTTTGCTTATTAGGAAGGCTGACAGTGAACCAGCAGCATTATTGTAGCTGATGTCTGGTTGGTTTCTCAGTTGTGCATTCCCAGTCATGTACCTGACCGCCAATAAAATTTACTGCGAAAATTTGTGCTTTCATGCAATGTGATCAAATAAATGGTCTCTCATTTAGCACACAGCATGTTAAGAGCAACTTAATCCCACTTCACTTGCCAATCAAAGAAATAGATGGCCTCTTTAGTTCACTTTGTTCCTTCAAGATTAATCCTTACAAAGTTGAAGAAAACTATCCTTCATTCCACTGTACTTCTGATCAGGTATATTGGATAGCTCCTAAAAACAAGTGCTCGGCAGCCCAATTTAACCCTTAACAACCTTTAACCCCACTAAATTCCAATAAACCCTTGGTCCTGATTACGTTGGTCCTATTAACTCTGGATATGTGCCTGAACTTATGTTCTCCAGCAAATTTATTTTGGTTTCATGCTTCCGCCTTTCCCTCTTCTTGGAAATGTATTTGTTTTAAGGAGTGATCCTTTCCAATTATTGCCCTATTGCCCTTGCGTCTGTACATTCAAGTTAAACCTTATCAACCCAAAGGTTCTAACCTTGATTATGATTATCGCTAGTAATGTTTCCAGCATGGTTTTTTGCACTGCGATTATGTTAAGCATCTGTTGAGTTCTGCAATTATTAATTTGGTGGCTCATTTCCTCATGCCCTTAAACAATTCCAAAGTTTTAAACGTATCTTGACTTCCACTTGCCAGCATATGCTCTTTCATCAAAACCTTTTTCTTTGCTTTCTGGTTTTCTCCTGAATGTCTCAATCTGTGTGTTATTGTGAGGCATATTTCCCCCAAGCTCTTTTCTCTCCTCCACTGTGTTCTTTCTCTATACCAATGACTTACTCCATTGCTAATCCTTACCTCTGCCTTTAATTCCAGTCAATACTTCTCAGCTTTAATATATTGCAGTGCATCCAGTGCACAGAGTTTCCTTTTCTTTTGTAGGTTTAGTGTTGAGCTATTACAATAAAATCAACTTCAATGAAAAGCTCATCAACTCATAGTCAAATGTTCTTTCATTTTCAGTCTCTCTTTCTGGGCAGATTTAAACTGCTTGGCAACGGTTGGCTGTGACTGGTTGCCCATGTGAGGCCTGGTCCATTCTGAATGCTGGGAGTCATTACCATGTCAAGGGTTGTGGGCACTAAATGGGCAGCTCTCTGTTGCTCACCAGCTTTGGGCTCAGACCGCATCAAGTGGCAATGGTGACCAACCTGACCAGCCAGAGCTGAGGCAATCATGCAGGCTAGAGCAGTGGGGGGAGCTAGA
This sequence comes from Carcharodon carcharias, assembly GCF_017639515.1. NCBI lineage: Eukaryota > Metazoa > Chordata > Chondrichthyes > Lamniformes > Lamnidae > Carcharodon > Carcharodon carcharias. The sequence continues at coordinate 142,968,010 of NC_054477.1, forward strand.
TTTGATATTCAGATGTAGAAGCGTACCACATTATTCATGTGGAGCACTCCTGCTCCTGCTAGCCCCACAAAAAATAATATTAAACTTTACTGCATTTGGTCCTCTTTAGCTGCACTGCTGCGTAAGACTGGCTGGGCCACAAGTAGCGTTGTTCCACCCAGTTGTCGCCCAAAATGGCAGCCTATGTGCGATGCACATCAGACTTCACATTAACAGGGTTTATCACCTGAAACAGATAGGCACACCAACAGCCCAACTCCTTTCAGGATAATGTCAGTTTGAGTGCGAGCGAGGGCTTACCTATAAGTGTTCCACATTAAATTTTGGGTGCTGCAGCCCTGATTTTACTCAGTGAAGCAAAAGAAAATTTCCTTCTCTATCTCTTTCTCTATTTTAAAGCCATTACAGTTGTCAGTGGTTCTCTACACTTCCATCTCTCATTCCTCCTAGCCTGCAATTATGCCATCCTACATGCATTTCCTCCTTTTTGTCTCTTCAAAATAAGGAGTAATTATGGTGGTTCCTACTCAGCTTCATTCTTTATACATCACAGAGAAAGGCATTCAGCTCATTGCACCTGTGCTAGATCTCTGAAACAGGTCCCACTCCCCTGCTTTCCCCATAGCACCACTGCTTTCTTCTCTCCAAGTGTTTATCTAATTCCCTTTAGTAAAACTTCAGTAGAGCTATCCAATTCGTCTCATTCTGCTGCTTTTTTCATATAGCCCTACAAATTTCACATGATCCAATTCCATTTTGAAAGTTATTATTGAATCTGCTTCACCAGCCTTTCAAGAACTGCATTCCAGATCATAATAATCAGCTGTGTCAAAAAATAAAATCCCTTCATCTCACCTCTGGCTCTTTTGCCAATTAACATAAATCTGTATCCATTGGTTTTTGACTCATCTGCAACCAGAAACAGCTTCTCCTTATTTACTCCATATAAATCTTTAATGATTTTAAATGCTTCCATTAAATCTCTCTTTGACCTTTTGTGCCCCAAGGACAACAGCTTTTCCAGTCTCCAGGTAACTGGAGTCCCTCATCCTTGGTACCATTCCAGCTCATCTCCCCTAACCTTCTCTAAGGCATTGACATCCTTCTTCAAGTAGGGTCCAGTATTGGGCACAAGATTCCAACTGGGACCAAAGGGTCTTATGGGGCAGAATGTTGCCCTTGTTGGGCAGGCTCGGCGGGGGCGAGTGGGAGTGGTTGGGAAGCCGACCACCACCTGCAACCGGTGCCCAACCGTGATTTTACGCTGGCGGGCCAATTAAGGCCCACCCAGGGTGAAACGCGCCTGGCTCAGCGCTGCCTGTGTTGGGGGAGGGTGGCTGGTGGAGGGCGAGTGTGAACTTCTGCGCATGCGTGCAGGTGCACCCAGGAAAAGCTCCCTGAGGCACAGATCTGCCTCAGGGAGGTGAAGATTTTAAGAAATAAAAATAAAGAATTTAAATTGTTAAGAAAACGTCCCCTCATGTGACTCTGTTATTAATGAAATGTTTGAATTTTTATTTAATTTTTAAAAGCTGTTGGAAACGTCATCCCGCCCGTGGATGAGGTTTCCTCAAAAATCCAAAGGCCGCTTGGCCTTTTTGCCTGCCCGCCAACCGTAAGGTTGGACGGGTGGCGAGAATTTTCTTTTAATTATGACTTTAATGGCCTCAACAGGCCTTTTAATTGTCGTGATTGTTGGCGTGCACGCTGCTGACTCCCATGCATGCCCGCCAACCGAAATATTGCGCGATGACATCGGGATGCTTGCCCGACATCATCGTCCGTCATTTTACGCTCAATCGGGTCAGGCACGCACCCACCCGACGAGTGTAATGTTTTGGCCATGATCTTATGAACCAGTCATTTATAAAAGTTTAGGATAATTTCCTTGATTTTGTACTCTATACCTCAATTTCTAAAGCCACAGATCCCATATGCTTTTTGAACAGCCTTATCAACTTATCCTGCCACCTTCAAAGATTTCTGCAAACAAATCCTTAGGGTTCTATGTTCCTACCTCTATCTTTTTTTAATTGCACTAGTCCGTTTATGCTGTCTCCTCACTCTTCCTTCCAAAATGCACATTGTCAAAATATAATTCAATCAACTCCTTTGATTTGAACAAGTTAGGAGAAATATGTTTTTCTATCAATGTCAAAGTAATTAAATATTGATTTAGGAGTCTTGATTCATGTCATGTTACTTTCTTACACAAATGTGTTCTATGTATAACTCTGCAAGTTTTTCTTTCCCTGTTCCATGGCAAGTATCTCATTAGCACCCTGACTTGTTAAAGAGCTGAGGTGCCTTGGTTAATGAAATTTCTCAACCAAATAAAAACCTCTATTATGTCCTTGAAATCTAGGCTGTGTAATGAATATTCACTTGGAAAATACCCACCTGCTGGAATTAACATCCTCAAACCTAGTTCATACTGAGGCTAACAAATACAAAATTGGGTCCATGACCAAGGCTTTATCAGTACCATTGGCATCAGCCTTATCAGTGATAGTACAGCTTTTTTCCAACCGGTATTAAGACACAAGTATTTCTTTTATGTCAGAGCTTCATCAATTCTTATCATTCAGGATTATTTTTCATACTCCTGGGAGTCATTGGAGTCATTCCCTCCCTCCAGTCACTTACAGCGATATGTATAACATAATAAGAGTTACATAAAGCCCATTGCGAGACTGTCTATTGAGGTCAAGGGTGTGTACTTTTCATTCCTGTTCTTATTAATAGAAAATGAGGCTGTTGGTGTAGTAGCTGTGCTGTGACAGCTCCAAGGACATATATCAGCATTTCTGGGCCATTAATGTATTTATTGAGAAAACCAATTTGGAAAAGTGGTCAGGATCCCACAATATAAACATAACCTCACCCAGAATATATTAGTCATTACAACAACAATGACAAATTAAAGAAAAACGATTTGGAACCATGAATCAAAGTGGTTTTTGAAACATTCACAGAGCCTCTTTGTCCTCATGCAGCCTAACTTAAACTCCTGTCTCCGATCCATACCTTAAGTAATGCGGTTGAGTGGCACATTAGTTATGCATCTAATTTTTGTAGCAGGTAACTGAGAAAAAAAGGTGAGCGGTGGAAAATTTTGATGTGTAGCTCCAATTTTCAGGGCACTATGCGTGGCCTTAAGGATTCAAATTGGCATCTGCGGTACACATGCACACTTCTGATGTGAATCGCAATATAGATGAAGGCATTACCAACTGCATATTGAGCATATGCTGCAAGTATACAAAGTAATAGGGGATGGGGGTTGGGGGGGGGGGGTGGTTGGGGGCGGGGGGTGAGGCGGGGGGTGCAATGTCACAATATCAAATAGCGCAGATCACTGACTTGACACCAGTGATGGCATTTCGGAGGTCAGCACTCCAGCTAATGCGAGAGTAGTTGGACTAGTTGAACACACATTGAGCAGCTGAAAAGAACGTCACCAGTGCTATGTAAAAGAGTCATCATTATTTTCAGGTAGCTGCTGATCGATTTTTCTACTTGCTGAAGCTACAATTGTACAAATCTTTGGTGCTTTCTTATTCATGTTTTAAGTTGCAAAACATAAAAACATATGAAACCGGAGGAGAAGCATGCAATTTGGCCCCTTGAGCCTGCTCATTCAATAAGATCACAGCTGATAATCTACAAGGAGTGGCATGACATGTGCTGAACAACTTGTCCCTGAATTTAAGTAGGAGGAGGAGAAAGGCTCTCACAGGAGATTAAATCCTCCGTAGGAACAATTTTCCCACCTGATCCTTAGCAAAGAACAGTATGTCAGATGTCTCCACTTCACCAAGGACGTCCTAATTGAAGTCTGCCAGCTCCTGCACGCATAACTGCAACCTCAGAACAGGGCAAGAGCAGCATTACTCATGGCTGTGAAGGTGACTGTGGCTGGGAACTTTCGTATGTCAGGATGCTTCAAGGTAGAAGCTGGAGAAATCTGCAGCACCTTGCAGTTTGCTATCCACTGTTGCATAAGACAGGTCACCAATTTTTCTATTCAAAAAGAGTTAACTACACTTCATTCGCTCTAGCAGCAGACAGGATAAGCATCATGCTTTGTGAGGATTGCAGACTCCCCCATGGTGCAGGATGCCATTGCTTACACGCAAGTCATTTTGCCGGTACTATATGTACTGCAACTAAAAATGAACTCCACTGCCTCAACGCCCAGCTGGACACAATCAATCGCGTAAGGCAATGCCTGGTGCAGTCATGATGTCTTCATTCTGTGGCAGTCCACTGTGCCAGCTGTATTTTAGCCTCAATGACAAACCAAAGGATGGCTATTGGGTTACATGGGCTATCCACTGAACACAGGGCTGATGATTCTGATGTGTAACTCACACACACGTGGGAGGCATGCATGCATGCAATGAAAGCAATAACGCCGCACAAAATTTGACAGAGCAATACACTGGTGAGCTGAAAACAACACATGTGGTGCCTGGACTGCTTTGGAGAACTGCTCTCGAGATTCCTGATAGTCTGTTAAATGTTCCATCACGATGGCACAGCCTTGCCACCAGATATACAGTGAGTAGCCAAGGAGAAGGAAAAGCAGGAGGAAGAGGAGTGAAGAGGCAACTTAGACAGCCCTTTTCTGGACAGGCTGTGAGTGTGCACTACTCATCCAACTGGAAGAGCAGTAAACACAACCCCAATTTTCCATTCACCAACAGTCTCTGCTACTGTACATCACATGGTCACTTGGCCATAATGCAAAAATAAAGGCCAACATAAAATAAACATTCCAAACTAAATTTATAAATCAAAGCCATATTGCATACAAAAGTAAACTAATTACCCTTTTGCATTAATTACATCCTATCTTCTGTGTGTCTTTGACTGTTCTAGTGCTCCTATACTGTGGCTTGGGCATGGCTAGTGGAAGGCTGCTGACTTACAATGGAGGAGACTGAACAAGGCATTGCAGGGTGACCTCAAGCAGCTCCGGTCTTAGAAGACCCAGTTGCACATTGCACCATCAACATGGCATCAATCTCCACAGGCCGGTTGACGTGCAATAGCAAGGGTGCTGGCAGAGAGACAGGGAGGAGGGTGAGGTTGTAGGGAAGGACAAAGGCTCCCAACCTGAGAGAAGACGGCTGGTTCATGCTGCACAGTATCGCTGCCTCAGCAGTTCTAGTAACATGTTGGCGGGCTGATTGCTGTGGTATTCTGCAAATCCCTTTAATCACTTGTATCCACAGCTACGATGGTGTCAGTCTGAACCTGGAATGGCAGCAAAATGATTTGCATGGCAGAAGTCAGAGCTTTTACTGCAGCATTCAGATGTTGGATTGCTTTTGCTTGCACTGCAATGGAACCTGGGACATGAGCCATCAGACACTACATCATGAATAGGTCCGCAAGTGTGCTGATGAAGTTGGCCACCACTTTCATGATGGAAAGGATGATCTTCATACTCTGTGCAGAGCCCAGATACCTCCATGGTCGTTGATATTAACCTCATGATTTCTGGAAGGCCTGCCAATTCACCAAGTATTTCATTGTGCACACCTGTTAGTCTCTTCCATAGCTAACCCCATCAATGTTCTTATGTGAAGGCATTGGAGAAGGTGCAGAAAAGAATCACAAGAATGGTTCGAGGCTTGAGGAACTTCAGTTATGAAGATAGATTGGAGAAGTTAAGACTGCTTTCCTTAGAGAGAGGAGATTTGATAGAGGTATTCAAAGTCATGAGGGGTCTGGACAGAGTGGATGGGGAGAAACTGTTTCCATTTGCAAAAGGATCAAGAATAAGAGGGCACAGATTTAAAGTAATTAGTAAAAGAAGCAAAGTTGATATGAGAAGAAATTATTTTATGCAGCGAATGGTTAGGGTTTGGATTGCATTGCCTGAGAGCATGGTGGAGGCATGTTCAATTGAAGCATTCAAAAGGGAATTAGACTGCTACCAGAAAAGGAAGAATGTGCAGGGTTACAGGGAGAAGGCGGGGGAATGGCAATGGGTGAGTTGCTCATTCTGAGAGCCAGTACAGACATGATGGGCCAAATGACCTCCTTCTCCACCATAACAATTCTGTGATTCTATGGTTGTGTGATTCATCTGAATCCTCTGTATCAGAATTCATGTGCAACCGCAATCTTTGGGAGTTGGTACCTGTGCTACCCTCGCCCCCTAACCTGGCTACACCCACTCGTAACCAATATTGCACCATATGCATATCTTACAATAGGCTGGGTATTGTGTAATGAGAAAGCAATAATCTAGTTGTGTGAGGCCCCTTGGGGATGAGTGACCATAATATGATAGAATTCTTCATCAAGATGGAGAGTGATGTAGTTGATTCTGAGACTAGGGTCCTGAATCTTAATAAAGGAAACTACGATGGTATGAGGCACGAGTTGGCTATGATGGATTGGGGAACGTTACTTAAAGGGATGACGGAGGATAGGCAATGGCAAACATTCAAAGAGCGCATGGGTGAACTGCAACAATTGTTTATTACTGTCTGGTGCAAAAGTAAAACAGTAAAGGTGGCCAAACCATGGCTAACAAGGGAAATTAGAGATACTATTAGATCCAAGGAAGAGGCATACAAATTGACTAAAAAAAGCAACAGAATTCAGCAAAGGAGGACCAAGGGATTGATTAAAAAGGGGAAAATAGGGTACAAGAGTAAGCTTGCAGGGAACATAAAAACTGACTGTAAATGTGAAGAGAAAAAGATTGGTGAAGACAAATGTAGGTCCCTTACAGTCAGAAATAGGGGGATTTATAAATGGGGGACAAAGAAGTGGCTGACCAACTAAATACATACTTTGGTTCTGTCTTCACAAAGGAGGGCATAAATAACATACCAGAAACGTTGGGGAACACAGGGTTTAGTGAGAGGGAGGAACTGAAATAAATCAGTATTAGTAGGGAAATGGTGTTGGGGAAATTGATGGGACTGAATGCCAATAAATCCCCAGGGCCTGATAATCTACATCCCAGAGTATTTAAGGAAGTGGCCCTAGAAATAATTGATGCATTGGTGATCATCTTCCAAGATGGAATAGTTTCTACAGATTGGAGGATAGCTAATGTAACCCTATTATTTAAAAAAGCAGGTAAGGAGAAAACGGGGAATTATAAACCTGTCAGCCTAATGTCGGTAGTGGGGAAAATTCTAGAGTCCATTATAAAAGGTTTAATAGCTGAGCACTTGGAAAACAGTGGCAGAATCGGACAGAGTCAAAATGGATTTACGAAAGGGAAATCATGCTTGACAAATCTACTGGAATTTTTTGAGGATGTAACTAGTAGAGTTGATGAGGGGGAGCCAGTAGATGTGGTTTATTTGGGCTTTCAGAAGGCTTTCAACAAAGACCCACATAAGAGATTAGCGTGTAAAATTAAAGCACATGGGATTGGGGGTAGTGTACTGAGATGGATAGAAAACTGGTTGGCAGACAGGAAACAAAGAATAGGAATAAACGGGTCTTTTTCCAAATGGCAGGCAGTGACTATTGGGGTACCACAGGGATCTGTGCTAGGACCCCAGCTATTCCCAATATATATGAGTGGTTTAGATGAGGGAACTAAATGTAATACTTCCAAATTTGCAGATGACACAAAGCTGGGTGGGAGGGTGAGCTGTGAGGAGGATGCAGAGATGCTTCAGTGTGATTTGGACAAGCTGAGTGAATGGGCAAATGCATGGCAAATGCAGTATAATGTGGATAAATGTGAGGTTATCCACTTTGGTAGCAAAAACAGGGAGGCGGATTATTATCTGAATGGCTATAAATTGAGAGGGGAATGTGCAACGCGACCTGGGTGTCCTCATACACCAGTTGCTGAAAGTAAGCATGCAGATGCAGCAGGCAGTAAGGAAGACAAATGGTATGTTGGCCTTCATAGTCGGAGGATCAGGTGCAGGAGCAGGGATGTCTTGCTGAAATTATACTGGGCCTTGGTGAGACCTCACCTGGAATATTGTGTGCAGTTTTGGTCTCCTTATTTGAGGAAGGGTGTTCTTGCTATAGAGGGAGTGCAGCGAAGGTTTACCAGACTGATTCCTGAAATGGCGGGACTGACATATGAGGAAAGATTGAGTCAGGATTATATTCGCTGGAGTTCAGAGGAATGAGGGGGAATCTCAAAGAAACCTATAAAATTCTAACAGGACTAGACAGGGTAAATTCAGAAAGGATGTTCCTGATGGTCAGGGAGTCCAGAACCAGGGGTCACAGTCTGAGGATACAGGGTAAACCATTTGGGACTGAGGTGAGGAGAAATATCTTCACCCAGAGAGTGGTGAGCCTGTGGAATTCGCTACCACAGAAAGTGGTTGAGGTCAAGAAGGAGTTAGATATAGCTCTTGGGGTGAAACGGATCAAAGGATTCGGGGAGAAAGCAGGGACAGGCTATTGAGTTGGATGATCAGCCATGATCATGATGAATGGTGGAGCAGGCTCAAAGGGCCGAATGGCCTAATCCTGCTCCTATTTTCTATGTTTCTATATTTCATTGCCTATTCTGTACCAAATTTGCAAGCCACTCTCAATCTCTTTAATTCTACATACAAGGAACCCAGCCTGTTCTTGAACGTTGCCAAACCAAAACTCATATCAACCCACACCTGCTCAGCCAAATATTCAACCTCCTATATATGCTGAAGCAGAGAGACTTGGGATATGTTGGGCGCTTGTCAAACCTTGGCAGTAACTCTCTCAAAAGGCCACATTGAGGAGGAAATCCAACAACAGATTAGTTGTGCCAGCTCAGCATTCTACAAACCTCTGCAGTTTGACAAAGGTCCTACTGTAGAGAAAAATTGTCGTCACCACATTCCTGTACTGCAGTGAGGTCTGGACTGTGTATCAGCAATACATATGAGCGCTAGAGAAATTCCATCAGCAATGCCTCCGTCATATTCTCCAGGTTCAATGGGAGGATCGAGCAAATGCTAGTGTCCTGCTTGGAGCCAACTCCACAAACATTCAGGCAAAACTCCTGCAAAATCAACTTCAATGGACTGGACACTATTTGTAGATGGCCAGCCAGATCCTATTTTCTCAACTCTCAAATGGCCAACACTCCAGGGGAAGGACAATGAAAACGCTTCAGAGACATCCTGAAACTCTCCGTAAAGCATGGCGGCACTGACCTTCACTCAGAATGATGACAACCTGCCCATCAGTCTGCATTATGCTTGGAGTCCCACCTTAATAATGAGGCAGAGAGGCAGCAGAGAAGGAAATTAGAGGAAGCAAATCCTGAATTCCTTTTTGCACTACCTCATGGATCGTCCCGTTCCATATGGAAAAAGATCTGCAGATTGAGAATTGATCTGTTCAGTCACATGAAGAAACCCCATGACAGAAACTTGCGAGCCCGAGTAGACATTATCCTCAAATTGAAGAACGGCTGACAATGATTAGTTTTCATTTCTTGGCTATCTGAAAGGAGAAAGGCACAAGGGTAAGGTTGGTAGTGTAGAGGTATGGGGATATAAGTGATGCATTCTTACACCATCTGCAGCTTGTTAAAAAAAACAATTATCAATCAGGGAACCGGGATGTGAGAAAGAGAATTAGGTTTGAATATACCGTCATTGTTCCAGTTGCAGCTGGAAATTTAATGATGTCAAACATCGTATCACCTCCATGGGGAAGGATATGAAGTTACATCTGTCCCCCACCAGTTAGCACTTGCTGCCTCTGATTGTGTGCCACATTGTTCTAGAAAAGACAAGCAACGGTGTCAGTGAATATGGTGCAATGTGTTTGAGTGCTATGGCTGCTTTGGTTGAATAGCAGGCAGTGTGTGCAAGCTGTGAGATGTGGGTGTGAGACTTGCAACAATTCTAAGCATGTGAGAGTGAGTTGAAGACAGGAATGTTGGTTATGAGATATGGTTGATTGAGATTATTAGTAGATGAGTGATGGAGGTATGGTGCATTGAGCAGTGGTGAGGTTAGTGATGCAGTTGGTGGCTTATGGCATTTGAAGATGCATTAACTGACCTTGACCACCCACTCCTATGAGGTCATTGAACTTATTGCAGCATTGCACTAGGTCCTGAGGGCTTAACTCCTGGTATTGACCATCACAGCTATCTGGTCCCACTGCCTTTTGAGAACTTGTCTGGATAGCCACCCAGCCCCTGGGAATAGGGAACATCTCTCCTCCTCTCCACCTCCTGCACCAAGGTCTCTAGTCAAACATTAAAAAATCTTGATGCCTTTTCTCTCCTGTACCATTTTAGTGTCTTTCTCAGATCAAAATAATTTGTAGAATAACCTATAGTACCTATTCCAGCCACAAATGCAGCTCCCCTTTGAGAAGCACAGGCTGACTTTCAGTAATGCAGGCTAGCTTCAACTAATGCTTGGTGCTCATGATTTTGGGCTCCCCGCTCAAGTGTGCAACAGTTTAACAGTGCGAGTAGCACTGGACGCACCCTGCAATCATGTAAATGAACAGGCAACATGAAATCGCAATGTGGCCTGCACCAGAAGCATCCTCCCATTTCAAGTGACTATTGAATTTAACCCTTTCTTTACCGTTGCCTGATCTGAATCGTATGGGAGCGAAGAGTGGCTTGGGTCCATTGGAATTTATGTAGGAAGCTTCACCAAGCCCTTGCTTTCACCTTGTCTTTGGCAGTCCATCAAGGGTGGCACCCCAAAATATCTGCACTTTATGTCAGGCAAGTTTAGGCAAAGTAAATAACACATGGCTTTTGTATATGTACACTATATATATAGAAACCCCTGTAGCAGCAAAGTTTATATCCATCTCTTAGCTATTACACTTGCTTAAATTACAGATGCTTCCATTAGAACTTATGCTCCATACACAGCTCGCACTGTCCTCTGTTGGTATGCAGTTGTTACTTATGCCACTACCAAAAAATACAGAATGAATATGCATTGTAAAGCTCCTATCATGGTTTAGTAAGTACGTGCTTCGCTGAGCATACTATCAGCCCAGGCAGGCCAGGAATGCTTTTATGTTCAATCCCCAGTTTGAGCTTGCAGGTTGACCACTGTTGAGACACTAAATTTGGCCTTGGTGCTTCCTAGCTGCTGGTTAGAGACCATCGCTGGAAGGTGAGTATGCTTTTTTTGGACAAAGAAAAGACTGAGTTTGGCTTTGATACAGCCAAAGTCAGAGGTTTGTGGAACCGCTCCCCAAATTTAGATTGAGGGAGGAGATAGGGAAATTAAACCTACATTGTATGATATTTCTATATATATTTACTATATATTGTAACTTTAAGAAGCTGTGTGACTGTTTGACAGACCCTAAAGCAAAAATAAAATTATAAATCTTTTGTATAATCAATGCATGTCCAACAGTAACGTGATGGTGACACTTCATCATGGTAAAATTAACACTTGTCTATTTTTCTCCTATATAATACTTTAAGACCCAACCGTTGCAGAACAATACAATCCAGTGGATTAAATGTTCTGGGGATGGTGGGGCTTCCCTGTTTTATAAATCGTGGTGAAAGTTGCAGAACCAAACTCTGTATAAGACAATTTCAACATCGACTTTTCACCCTGAATAGATCTTTGGCTGAATTTTAAGTGTCCCTGGCAGCTGGGTTTCCTGTGGTGGGGGTAGAGCACGTAATATGGGGTGGGCGCCCATCCCACCACCTTCCCACCCACCCCCAAGCTCTCCCCCATCATACCAGGGTGGGGGGGAGGGGGGGTGCGGCTGGTGTGGGGAGGGTGGACACCAAATTCGACAGCTTGCCCACCATATTAAAATTACCAATTGAGGGTCAATTAGGCTTGTTATCAGGTCTATTGGCCCTTATAATATGCTGCCCATGCCATAGTACACTTGACGTGGGCAATAGGGCAGGAGCAGGAAGCCCAATTTTTAACCTTAAATAGTTAAAGGGCAGGAAGGAAGGAAGGCAGACCGGTCACTCTTCAAAAGTTGCCCTTTGCTAAATGTGAGGCAGCTCCCATTAGTCTAAACCTCCCCTTCCTTCCTACCTGTTTCCTCTCTTAAACCCATCACCATCCGCCCCCCCCCTCCAACCCCCCCACCAAAAAAATTGTAAATAGCAAATTGGAAGGTTGATTTACCAAACCCCTCTTCTCCTCCCCAATTACCTTTTCCAATGACAGCAATGGGAAAAAGAATCAGGGAAGGCTGCAGAATGACTGCTGATTAGTAATCACCCATTTTGTGCAGCCGCTTGAGACTGACTTAATTGTCTCTTTTAACATAGAAGCCGAAATCTTACCCCTTTAGTCCCAGCCGCAATGGCAGGACCATTTGCAGGTACGCAACCCCTACTCTCTGTACTGTGTACCCAGCAGTTGCTCTTTACCAGGGAAAATCAATTGTCATCCAGCATCTGGGATCCTCAGCCAGTTAGGGAGGGAAGGCAGGATGACACATCTGTTCTGTCAAATGAAAGATTTCTAATTGAAGGAGCCACAGCATGTGCCAGAAAAGCTCACCAGCGCTTAGATATTTCAAACTACAGTAACCAGGCTAATGGAGAGGGGAACTGGGAAGGCTGCCCCCCCAAGCTCCCCTCACCCAAGTCTTACCTGGAGACTCTGCTGCAGGATCCTAGGGTCTCCAGTATGGCGAGCACTCCTAAGGAGAGGAGGAAGAGGACAACCTCTCCAATCAAGCAGGTGTCAATGGAAGTGGCCAAGGATGTCAGCAGCAGGAGTATGGTCTCTCCAACCTGGAGACATTGTACCTAAAGGATGCAGGAACTCAGGTAGGCATATCAGGCGAGTGGCATAACATTTTCAGGTTCCAATCCTCACACTCTGACCTGCACAGCATTCTCCTGTGCATCACTCCACAGAACAACATACCTTTCAGCTCCAATCATTCCCTCACTTCAGCACCTCATATCCCTATCTGAGCAGCCAACACTTACACTCACTCTCATCCGACTTCCCTCTCTTCTTTTTTATTCATTCATGGGATTTGGGTCTAACTGACCAGGTCAGCAGTTATTGCCCATCCTTAGAAGGTGGTGGTGAGCTGCCTCCTTGAACCGCTGAAGTGTTTGTGGTGTAGGTGCACCAACTGTGCTGTTAGGAAGGGAGTTCCTGGATTTTGACTCAGCGTCAGTGGAGGAACGGCATTGTATTTCCAAGCCAGGATGGTGAGTGACTTGGAGGGGAACTCCCAGATGGTGGTGTTGCCTTGTCTCTGCTGCCCTTGTGCTTCTATATGGTTGCAGTCGTGGATTTGGAAGGTGCTGTCTAAGGAGCCTTGGTAAGTTCTTGCAGTGCATCTTGTAGATGGTACACACTGCTGCTGCTATGCGTTGGTGGTGGAGGGAGTGAATGTTTGTGGAAGTGGTGCCAATCAAGCGGGCTGCTCTGTCCTGGATGGTGTCAAACTTATTGAGTATTGGAACAGCACTCATCCAGGCAAGTGGGGAGAATTCCATCACACTCCTGACTTGTGCCTTGTGGATTGCAGACAGGGTTTTGAGAGAAAAGAGGTGAGTTACTCATCACAGGACTCCTAGCCTCTGACCTGCTCTTGTAGCTACAGTATTTATATGGCTAGTCCAGTTCAGTTTCTGGTCAACGGTAACCCGCAGGATGTTACCATTGACGAGAAACCCATGCCTCACAGTTACCCTCTGCAAATTGTCTCCTCCCCTTCTTTGCTCAGAAGCTACTAACAGCGCTCACACCTCTCTGTTTTCTCTCCTTGCAGGAGGAGAGAGGACACAATTTGGCGAAAAGCAGATACCCAAGGTAGGGCAGGGGGTGCAGATGATGGTGGCTGACCCTCCAGTAACAGGCACCTTGTCGAACAATTGAGCCAAGTAGACTGTTTCTGTGTTGCTGATTTTGTGTAATTCAAAAAACCATGCATTTCTATCATCTTTTCTGTTTTTATTTCAAATCTCTGAAGCTCAAAATGTTTCTTTTCATATAACCTGAAGACCTATATCAGCATTATTAGGTAAGGTCATTATCAACTCTTCATGTGCCCCGGGACTCATTAAGACTGCTCAACAACAGTGGTGCAATGAATATTGGTTAGTGAAAAAGTATTGCTTATAATTAAGGGCATCAAATGTGGTTACCCTGGCTCCATGTCGAGACATCACTTGATTATTACACTGGAAGAAAAACAGTAATAGGCTGGAAAGTCAAGCCTTAAGACACTCAGCATAACCAAGGAAATACATTAGCTCTAACTTATGCTTGTTGGTGTTAATTGCTCTCAGTGTATGAAAAGTAATTAAAAATGTACAGCCATAATTCCCACTGTGTTCTTGAGTTAAAAGGAAACAGGCCCCTCAATACAGTCGATCGAAACAGCCTTCGTGCATTAGTTTGATTACCTAATAAAAAGTATGTAGTCAGCCTTGAAACAGCATCATGGGGCTGGATTTTACAGGGGTGAGGATGGTCGTATTGCTTGACCACCCCGCCCTCACCCTGGTAGAAAAGTCAGTCAGCTGAGCTGACTGACTTTAAAAAAAGCTGCCCCGCAGCAATAATACACTGGAGACAGCCTTAACCAGCTGGGAGGGTGACCTCCACATTTCAGGGAAAGGAAACCCCGTCTTGAAAGCTGCCGACTGGCCAGCCGCTGAGTCATCCCAGTAGCGCCAGAGCTCAATAGTGGCCAACGCTGGGACTACAAGCAGCCACAAAAAGGAGATCCACAGATACCGGACTTAGCGGTGAGTCCGTTGTTTTCTTTCAGGGACTGATCCAGGACCCTAGGGAAAGGGGTGTCAAGTCCTGGAGGTTGGTGGGGAGGGAGGCTAAAGGGTGGTTTGGGTGGGGAGGGGAGGGGCTGTTCCATCTTGCAGGGGGGGGCACCCTCGATGGGCATGGGGCATCCCCCAAAGGAGTCACCTCCTCATTGTTATCTGTCTTATGGTCTGAGTTGGTGAGAAAGCAGGCTGACCTTCTTCATTTCATCTTCTCAAGCCAAACATGTTATTGAAGAGGTAACTCTTTTGAGTCCAACCAAATAAACTAAATTAGCAAATCAAGGAACGAATTAAAAGGCAGCCCCTTAAAGGGAAACTGCAGAAATAAAAGACAAAATTTAAAGGAATCTAACAAACATTAAATCAATATGTGATTAAAGGTGTCAATAAAGCACCCCAGTAGAAAAAAAAGTCTTTAACATGCCACTAATTGACCATTTAAGGGCCTTAATAGGCCTAACAGTAGGTTGGCTGTCTGATGCCTTGCCCGCCCACTGCATTACTATTTTTTTTAAACTGAGGAAACATTTTTTTCTATTTTAATCTGACCAAAAGGCAGCCACAACATTGTTTTAAAGTGAAGACAGAATTTACTTATAGACCTATTCAAGGAAACAGCTTTTTACAAAGTTCCTACAGATTTTAGGTGCATTTTATGCTTACTAAGTATCATACAATTTCCTATCTTAGATCCTCAGTTTTGAAATAGAACATGTTATTCTTACAAAGCTTTGATCACATATGCTGGAGGGTCTACAGTACAGTTAATCTATCAAAAGCATCAGAGCTTAATGCAACTCCTGGGGTGCACCGTGGTCAAGTGTACATCCCCAGAGATTTGTACCTCTCTTATAAATCTCCTGTAGAAGACAAGTTGCCAGCCTATGAGAGTGATATCCACTGAAATCTGGGGGACAGTTTGGGGAGGGTGGGAAAGTGGTGGGCTATCCACCTGTTCTATTTGACATGCCACTCACCTGCAAATATGCCAGTAGTGGGAAGGGGGCGCAAAATTCCACCCCCCCCCACCCCCCCAACCACCATGGGGTAGATTTTCACTGTTACCAGTAGTCAGTAAATTCGCCATTGTGGATTGTTCATCCCATTATTCTTCCAGGCACAAATTTTCAAACATAAATTGACAAATTTAATGGAGCACTTCGAGGGTATAATGAGTAGGATGGATAAAGTGAATGGAGTAAACTGAAAGTCAGGATAAATGGGTCATGTCAGGTCAGGAAACTGTAACTAGGGGGTGCCACATGAATCAGTTCTGAGGCCTCAATTGTTTATAATCTACATTAATGAGTTAGACGAAGGCACGACATGTATTGTACCCAAACCTGATGGCAATCCAAAGAGAGATGGAAAAGCAACTTGTCAGGATGGCACAAAATGTCTTCAAATGGATGTAATAGGTTAGGTGAGTGATCAAAAGTTTGGAAAGTGGAGCGTAATGTGGAAAAGTTTGAGACTACCCCCCTTTGTAGGAAGAATAAAAATAAAACTTGGAAGGAAATTTATCAGAATGCTGCGGTATGGAGGGATCTGACTGTCATCATCCATGAAATACAAAAAATTAGCATGCAGGTACAGCAAGTAATTAGAAAGGCAAATTACATATTGGCTTTTATTGCAAAAAAGATGGAGTATAAAAGTAGGGAAACCTTGTTACACTTGTACAGAGTGTTGTTGAGACCACATCTAAATGTACGATTTTGGCTTCCTTATTTAAGCAGGGAAATACTTGCATGGGAGGCAGTTCAGAGAAGGTTCACTCAGTTGATTCCTGCGATAATAAAGTTGTCTTACGAGGAAAGATCAAGTAAGTCGGTCCTCTACTTACCGGAGCTTAGAAGAACGAGAGGTGATCTTACTGGAACATATAAGGTTCTGAGAATCTTGACAGCGTAGATGCTGAGAGGGTGTTTCCACCTGTGAGAGAATTCTAGATTCTCTCGCAGGAGGAAGCACTGCCTCCCATGCAAGTATTTCATCTGCTTAAATAAGGAGGCCAAAATCATACTAACACATCAACAGTTGTGTGGAAGAGAAAAAATCATTTTTCAAGATTCAGCTTTCTTTTGTAGAAGTATCTTATGGTTTTGGATATTTTAGAATATTTCTCAGGTAAGTGTATTCAGAAAGTTGGAAAACAAATGGCAGTAAGTCCAGTTGTAAGATAAATAGTGATAGTCATACTAAAAATAGAGGCAATCTGCTGGCTGCTGTGTACTTTGGACCTTAATGAAGTTTGATTTATTTTGTTACTGTCACTGGTGCTGAGTATTGCAATCTGTAGCTCAACATCAGTTAGATGTGATTAAATATACAAGGGATTTGTACAACTAGATGTAAATTACTGAGTAAACCTGAAGCTCAGGTCATTGCTGGCTCCTTCTCCAAAGCATATGAGAAAATGGTATTTCACTAAACACCTGGAAAACTGAGGCCCTGTTCTGACCAGCTCTCACAACAAAACACTTTCCCTCCACCTCCCTCCCCATCCCATGGCCATTGATTAAGATAAACAGCAGGATCCTGGAAAATGCGAACCATTTTCCATATCTTGGGAGTCCGTTTTTAACAAAAGCAGACTTAGACAACAAAATTCATCACTGCCTCTAATGTGCCACCTTAGCCTTCAACAAACTGAGGAAAAGAGTATTTGGCCAGGATCTCAAACCCAAGATTAAGATCATGGTTTACTGGGCAGCAGTGAGCCCTATGTTCCTATATTCTTCAGAGACATGGACAACCTTCAGCAGGCACCTCAAAGCACTGGAGAAGTGCCAGGTGCCTTTGCACAACCCTCTAGCAGCAAGAAATGTGGTACACCAGCATCCTCTCCCAAACCAACATGTTCGGAACCAAGCCTCTAACCATCACAACCAGACCCTCTGGGCAGGACCTGTCGTTCGTACGTCTGACATCAGACTTCGAAGCACCTGTCTACTTGGCACTCAGACGCAGCAGGAGACATCCAGGAGGACAGTGGAAAAACCTTAGAAATGTCTTTGAAGCAGCCCTGAAGGGATCAAAGAAGCCCACTGACTAAAGGGAATCCCTGACTTATGACTGACCAAAATGGAGGGGGTACTTTCAGAAAGGCACTCAGAATATCAATAAACTTCATTGAAAACATGCAGACGCATCAAAGAGAGCGCATAATCCTCCAAACGCCTCATCTAACCGATGCTTCAAGTACCACCTGCCCCGCATATGGAAAAGTCTGCAGGTCACGCATTGGACTTTATCAGTCATCTCAGAATCCTTTGAATGGGAGTGGAAGCAAGTCATTCTGAATCCCAAGGGACAGCCTTAGAAGAAGATTGAGGGAACCCAATTTCTCTACATAAGCTAGTCGGTGGGCTTAACAGGCTGTAAGCAACAGCTTGTAAGGAAAATGGAAAATGAGTGGCACTTTGATGATTGCTGAATTTAAACATGGACAGTTAACAGGAGGGGACTGTGTTTAGTATATTAACATGTTCTTCACAATATGAGGAAGAGTCTAGCAGAGACAGATTTTTATGTCTTGTGTAAATGGGTTCGTTGGCCAACTGAACTCTAACAGCGTGCCTTCCTATGTTCTCCTCAATTGCCGCTTGCAATCAATAATGGGGAGAGACTGATAGAAGAATAAATGGTGATGGTTTATTGAGACATAGGGCAGAGCACCAGATCATACATGCTCACTCAGAAACCTCCAGGACTACACTTGCAGTTCCCAGTTGCGTGCGCCATACAGTGATTTGTCAGAGCTGTCACATGATCAGTACATTTGCGTTCTCTTAAAGGAACCGGGTACTTCACTTTACCACATCCCTCCCCCTTTACTTAAAAGTACAGCTAACAAGCTTAAAACATATTAACTATTTACACAATAATTAATATAGGTCAAGTCTCTCAGGAGGCTTTCTCAAACATGTTGAGGGTTTCAGTTCAACAACCTCAGCTGGTATTTATGAGACCTTTTCAGAGGGCAGGTGTCCACTAGGTTTCTCAATGTAAATTGGCAAGTTTCTCCCCCTGACCCCCTTTGGTCCCACAGACCCCACTGGTGCTTCCAAATTGCGTGCCTTGTCCTCTATATACGGCATAAACTCAAGCGTAAATGAAAACTGCATTTTTTCTTGTGGGACTGGTGTTGTTTTGTAGAGATGATCCACGTCTAATTATTCAGCCATTTACTGATACATTATAGGAGAGGGATCCAGTTACTGCACTCACCTCGCCTAGCAGTCAATTGGGCCCAAATCCAAAGGTCTTCTCGAGGACTGCATCTTCCACCATGAAAGTTCTTTTGTACCATGACCATCATGCCTAGTCTTCTGTGTCTCTTGGCTTTTCTCCAGCCTCCAGTCTAAATTCGGCCGGATAAGGTGTGGAGACATCTCTTCATTAGTGGTTCTGCAGGGACAATGCCGGTCATCATTGAAAGGCCACAATGTATTTTAGACTTACTGTGGGGAGCTTAGGGATAGCTTTTGGCTGTTCGTTTTAGCTATGGGCTATTGGCTGTGTGAGGAAAATCTCAAGGAAACAGCTTTAGGCTGGGAGAGGGTGCAGTTTGAATCAGCCATCCAGTCAAGCCAGAAAAGTTATGGGCTGCAAAAAGCAGTCTTGTTCTGAAGTTTTGGATTTCCACAGCAGAGTGGGAGAGAGTTTAAGAGGTCATGTGGTATGCCTTTATTAAAACTTTAGCATTGCTTTGGGTAATATTACTGGACTTTTATATTTAAAAATCTAGAAGGGAGTGTTGCCTAAAAGGTGTTTAATTGCAGGTCTGATCAAGTAGGGAGTCTTGTGGGGGAATGTTTTGAATGACTCTTTTTAACTATGCAACTGTATACATCTTGTGTGCTTAAGTTTTCTTTTAATCTTGTTAATAACACTTTTACTTTTAATTTTTTAATTCCCAAAAGTGTTACTGAATTTCTTGCTGCTGAGATCAGTACATTTTCTTTGCATTTTCGTACTACAAAAAAAAGATATGGCCCGTAAGCCAAGTTTCCTACTGGGGTTTGTTTTGCACAACAATTAACATTGGCTGTGGTCAGAACAACATATACTTCTGAATGACTTTAGGATGGTCAGTTCATTATCACACTGTTGGATATAATGTCTGCATTTTAAGTCTAAAGGGTAAAATGAATTCTGAAAAATAAATACAACTGATCAGCATATTTGACCTTACGGTCCATTGTTATTGGTAGCTATCGTAATTTTTACAATTTGATGCAACTTAAGTTCTTCAACAATTTCTAGATCAGAATTCAATGTGTTATGTATTAGCAATAATTACCTCATAAACTGCAATCAAAATGTCTTCGTTAGATTAATTTGTAAATAATATGAAGCTATTACACATTGCTGACATTAAAATTCAAGTTAATCACCTTCAGAGCTATCATTTCTAATGTTGTTTTAAGGACATCATCTTCATGAAGAAGTGCAAGGAATCTTTTTTTTAATTGGAATGAGGAGGACTCAGAAGATGTATTCATCATACCTTTTTGTCACAATGACACTGCATGTCAGTGACAAGGTGATGTTTTAGCACGACTTATATCATTGCCAACTGTGCCCATGTACAAAAAAACAGTTTGCCCAGTGATTTTTCATGGATATGGTAGCCTGATTCAATTGTTCTCACTACACTGGTTTCAACAAGTCCTAATGGAATATGTCAATGATTCTTTTCTTTCACTTTCGCAAATGTTTAACTTACATTAGAAAAATAGCTGTGATGGTAGGTGTTAAAGGCAGTGCTTGAATTTTGAGGATTTGTTTCATGTTTATAAACTAACTATAATGTCTTCCACACTCCTCATTTGATTTATAGGTCTCTTATTCCCTAGCCAATTGCCATCAGTCTATATGAATTATGAGACACAACCATGGTCATTCCTTAAAATTCAACATCAGTTCCTTTCTTGTCGCATATGCCAGGCAACACTATAATATGCTTAGTGATGACTTAAAAACGTACGTCAATCATTTTAAAACATAACGGTAGAGCTTTAGAGTCAGCAGCAAGGATAAAGGGCTGAATTTTCATGCTGCTGTCCTTGTGGGAACAAAGGTGGGGGGAGATTTAAAAATGGGGGAGGGAATCCAACTTCCACCCCATTCCCATCATGACAATTTTTAATGGCCTGGGATAAGGGTGAAGGTAGCAAGCTCGCACTCAGCATTTGCAATGCTGGGTTTGATGCTATTGACTGTGAGAGTTGGGGTGGGAGGGAGTGTGTGAGAGGTGAGGGTGGTGGGTGGGGGAACGTTACAACTTTCAAAGCAATGTTTTCCAAACTATAATAATATAATACATCATATAAATATGAAAATCTGTGCTTATAAGTAGTTTGCAAAATTGTTATCCTTATGTTGATTTCAGTCAAACTCTCCATATTCACCAGTGATTGAAGACTCAGTGAACCCCCTCTCATCCAGCATCCTGGCCCAGGATGGATGCATATGCTCCCTTTGGCACCTTTCCCTTTATAAAGGTGGCAGCCATACATGTGGCCTACTGCACATTTCCACCTATTAAGATGGCGACCATGAATGCTACATCAAGGGCTCCAATCCAATGCTACCTTGTGGCCAGCAACAGGAGTGTATCTGTGAAAAAAGCTTTAGAAATGTGGGACAAAAATCATCCTGCAAATTAAAGTTAAGGGCCACTGGACAATGAGTGATATAACAGGACGATTCTATAAAAAATGGGACAATTGATCACTCTGCTCATCAGATGGCTGACTCCTTTGATTGACAGGTTGGCTATCTGTTCAGCATGCTTTTAAGGTTTCAATGTATCCGGCTTTAGAGCCTCTGCTGACACAGCTGTGAAAGAAGATATTAATTTTATTTTGATTGACAGTTTTATGAACTTGTAATAACTATATTTTTGGAAGTGGATGTTTAATGTCCGGGTATTTATTTTGATGCAATTATGAGACATTAAGAGGACTAAAGTTTTGTTTTCCTAATGAGAGTATGAATGGCTGTGTTTAACAGCTTCACATGCCATTGAGAGAATTATATTTATTTGAAGTTTTTTTGTTTACTTTGATAGTTTCATGAGCATTTCAAAGACTTTGCATCATTATTATTGGACTCATTGGTTCTGTACCTATGGATACTGAAGAGTGAGTATGGAGGATTCATGACAGTGGGGGTTTGGAGGGGGAAAGGGTGAATGGATGGGGTATGGGTGGTATGGGCGAGGCATGGGGTGTATGGAGGATGAATTGGGGATATGGAGGGGGAATGGTTGTATGATTGGGACATGGGTGGTATGGAGGGGGAATGGGGTATGTGTGGCTGGATGAGTGGGTGAGGGGTCTGGACGAGTGACTGAACAACCATGTTACGAACTTGGCCCATGTACCAGCATATGGAGGCAGGCCTTCTGACCTGCCCACCTCAGCATTTGCCTGCCTCCTTTGCTGCTCGGGCCTGCTTCTGGAGGTGGCGTTCCTGTCTCCAACCCCTGCCAACCTCCTCAGCATGAAAATAAAGCAGGCAGGTACTGCCAGAACGGAAGTGGGATCATGGACTCAGGAAAATTTCTGACTCCTGATTCTTGCCTCAAAGACAAAAATCTGGCTCCTTTAAACTCTATGACATTGAAACTTGTTAGCACCTGAATACAGGCAGGAAATTTCCAATGCACCAAAAGGTGTCGTTGAAGAAGTCAGATTGAGGATCTCCTGCAATTGGTCACTGGGCCTTACCTTAATAATTGCAGCAAGCTGTTATAGTTCATTGTGTCTCTGGAGGCAGTTCACAGTTCTGCATTGAAGCATTATGGGCTGCCTGCCTTTTGGCACTGACAATGCTAAGCCATGGGAGGGATGGGAGGGGAACGATCTTGCATTAGCAAATGCCCGCAATAGTGCTACAGAGAGAGGAGAATGACTCCTATTCCACCCAAGTCCAGAAAACTGTTAAGTTATAGAAAAAAAATTACTGAGCTTTCTTCCTGTGGCATCAAGCAGCCCCTTGAAGGACTAATGGTTAACCGCTATTGAATTGGAAAACTTGTCTGAACGTGCACAGTGCCTGCTCTGTCTACTGTTTAATGAACGATCCTGGTATAGCTGCAAGACCATTTTTTGCATATTTATATTGCACTGTTGTTAAGTAGTCAGGAGGGATGCCTAACAACAAGGGCTAATACAGTAGCTGCCTCACTAGTAGTGCAGATTGGAAGCAGGGTTTCACAGCCAGAAATCTCCACAGCTCTGAAAAAGAATCATGTGGACTTGAAACATTAACTCTGTTTCTCTCTTCACAAATGCTGCCATACCTGCAGAGCTTTTCCAGCCATTTCTCTTTTTATCTCACAGCCAGAAATTGTAATACATTGTGTCCGGTCAAGGCCTGAAAAATTGGCACAACACACACCAATTCCTCTCCTGATAACTTTCCCCTCCCCAACCTCGTTCCCTTTCTCAAGATGTCCATCAAGTTGATCTTGATGGACGATAATTTATCAGGTCCTGTCAAGCAATCAGCTGAGCTTCAAACTCATATTGTAAGTAACACATGGACTGTTCCATTCCACCTCTGTAATATTGCCTTGCTCTGCTCTCACTTGATCCATTTATATCCTGAAATCCACATTTTCATTTTTTCCAATCCCAAGCCTCTTGACCTTCCCCTACAATATATTCTAATTCAATTAATCCTCCTCATTCTCATTTACATATGCACCATGATGTCACTGTATCCTACTTGTGCAGAATCCTCCATTCCCATCTCACAGTCTGCACTCTCTGGCCTCAAAGAAAGAAAGAAAGAAAGAACTTGCACTTACATAGCATTGTTCATGATGTGGCAATGTTGTAAAGCAGTTTATATCCAATGAAGTACTTTAGTGGTTAGTTACTGTTGTAATGTAGGAAAAATGGCAACCAATTTGTGCACAACAAGCTCCCAAAAACAGCAACGTGATAATGGCCAGATCATCTGTTTTAATAGTATTGTTTGAAGGGAAAATTCTGGCCAGAACACTGCAGACAACTCACCTGCTCTTCTTCAAAACAGTGCTATGGAATCTTTATGTTCACCTGAGAGGGCAAATGGGGCCTCAGTATAATCCACAAGACAGCACCTCCCACAGCACAGCTGTCCCTCAACCCTGGAGTGTGGGCTTTGATTATGATTCGTTCTTTGGAGTAAATCTCAAAGCCACAATCCTCTGCCTCAGAGGTGAGAATGTTACCACTGAGCCACGGTTGAGAATTCTTACCAAAACGATCTAAAGCTGGCTATTTGAATCTCTCCTCTTCTCTGCTGCAGCATTGATGGAATTGACTTTTGACTCTAGTCTCTGGATTTCTTCTTGAGAAATCAAGGTGAAGACCCAAGTCCTCAGAGCATCAATGTCAAGAATGAGCAAAATGGAAACAAGTATTACCAAGATAAAAGCAAAATACTGTGATGGAAATCTGAAACAAAAAACTGAAAGTGCCAGTAAAGCTCAGCAGGTCTGACAACATCTGTGGAGAGAGGATAAGAGTTGAAGTTTCGAGTCCATATGACCCTTCTGCAGGGCTTGTTTCACTCTTATCCCAGCTTAATACAATTATTAAAGACTCAATTGATATTTGTTTTGTTCCTAATGTCTGTCAGAGAGGCAAGGTTTTCAATTCAAAACATATCTTGTGGGTTCTGTTGAAATTTTTGTTCGATTGGCAGCATTTTCTAAAATAAATAAAAATAAAAGATTGTCATTTAAAGCAATTCAGTTCCACATTTTTGGAAGGAACATATCAACCTATCTTCTGCAAATCAGGGAGTCTGTCTGAAGCATATACATCAAGATAACCAGGTTACATACTTCTGTAGAGAGTGACAAAAGGAATTATGTAAAAATGATACATATACCATCCTTTAGCACATCTGTTGATTTTGCTGAAAAATAATAGCTTCTGAATGACCCATGGATTATTAATGTGATTATCGGCTAGCAAATTTTACCTCAGAAAAGATTGTCTGTGGCTTGCGAATCACTAGGTTGCTGTCTGATTTGTGCTGCTCACACTTAATCTCTCATTGAGTTTCA
Organism: Carcharodon carcharias; assembly: GCF_017639515.1. Lineage (NCBI taxonomy): Eukaryota > Metazoa > Chordata > Chondrichthyes > Lamniformes > Lamnidae > Carcharodon > Carcharodon carcharias. The sequence continues at coordinate 142,992,813 of NC_054477.1, forward strand.
TGAAGTTGCAGCATTTGCACATTAATTGCCCATTAAACACATCACAGAAAATTAAGTCCAGCAGTTAAAAGTTTAATTACCCTTTTGATTACATGTTAATTGTTAATGGTTGACAATCAATCTGTCTTGCCCAGAAAGTGAACAATTCTAAGTTTGAGGTTGTGAATTATTGTTGGAGATTTTAAAATGTCATATTTTTAATTTTTGCACTTTTTTTATTTTTCCTTTCTGTCTCTTTTCTCTCTCTGTTCATGCAATCTTTATTTCCCTCTTTATTTCTCTTCCCATGCGTGATTTGTCATTGAACTCACCCATTTTAAATTACTCTCCTCTATTTCTCAATGTTTTAATCTTACTGGTCAAGGAGATACTCTGTTTGTCGCATTGTTCATCAACACTTGTTGACCCTATTCAATTATCAGCTTGTAATTCCAGCAACTTTGTATGCAACAACTTTTAAAATTTGAACATAAGTAAACAAGTCTAACTAAAATAAAATCCTCTTTCTGGACTGACAAAAAACAAATAAAAACAGACTGAAATCCATAAACATCAAGATGACCCACTACAGCAAAATCTGGGCCAATATTACAATGACAGGAAATGCTAGCTAAGGTCAGCAACTGATGTAAAAATTTTGTGTTACTGCTATTATTTAATTATTGGGCAATTGAAACCTTAATCAAAGCTCTGCTGTCTTCCCAAACCAAACAGGATCAAATCAGGGCAAGTAATTAAACTAATAGTTGAATTAAACTGAAAAGGTTTTTGTTTCAATTTCCTTTGGCATTCTATGAACTTGTCTTGGAATCTGGGGTGTTAGAATTTTGGGTTCATGTACAACAGTCCATTGCAAGAAAGTCAAAAATATTTCAAGGGAAAAAAAAGAGTAAGGGCCCAAAAGTATAACACTAAATAACCTTGAAGTTGGACATTCAAATCTTGATATCTCCTCTTTCTTAGGCAGTTTTCCAAAATTGAGGATGATTTATTTCCACACTGGCTCAATATGTTCTGAGATAGCTGATAAGTCCAATGTGCAATCTGCAGACTCTGCCACATGCAGGGCAGGTCGTGCTTAAAGGGTCACCTAGATGAGTTTGTTGGCTTTTCCACTCTCTATGGTTCCTCAGCTTGGCCTTTGCTTATGTCTGACAAAGTTTCTCGATGTGCTCGATGCCTTCCCAAAAGAACATTCGCCATTTTGGTTGGTCAAAAGCCAGGGATTTCCCTGAGTCAGTGGGGATATTTGACCTCTTGAGGGCTGCTTTGAGGACATCCCTAAAACATTTCTGTTGCCCTCTTGAGAGGATCTTGCCTCAACCAAGGCTCGATCAGAGCAGTTGCTTCTGGAGTCTGGTGCCAGGCATCTGAATTATAAGGGGTTCCATTCCCTTCCTCCTTACAATAATTTTTGGATCCCAGAATTAGAAGAACAAAATACATGTGACAAATGGGTTTTTGCTCAACCTGAAACTCATTAGTTTATTAAACCAACAATACCCCAGTGCAAACCTCTCCATGATTTGACTGGAAGTTACAATCAACTATGTGCTGGTCGTAACTGATGTTGATTGTAGGCTTGGATCCGGAGATGACCTGTCCTTGTCCTTCTTCACCTGACTGCAGTGCCCACGCCTTCATGTTGTCCTTTTATTTATAGTGTTCCAGCCACACCATCGCAAACCTAGACCTCAAGCGTAGATTCAGTTAACAGGTTGCTGGATCACCTGGTCTTTCATTTCTCTTTACCTTGGTCTCTCAATCTCCTGAGCTAAGCAGAACTGCAAGGTCAAAGATAATTCCTTCTCTCTTCTCCTGCTGTTCACACTACAGAAGATAAGGTGATTTCCCTCACGGTGATGGGTGCTTAGCTCATAGCATTGTTCCGATGTTAATGCTTCTTCCACTGTTACCAGGAATTGATGGTGATTCATAACTGCAGTTAATTTATGGCATTGTCCAGTTGTTAACATTCTCAAAACAGATCATGAGCCAGGGTTTTAGTTAACTCAGTCTCTCTGTGCATCGAGGTTAACTGTTTCATGTCCTTCAGAATGATATGTCCTGCCCAGTGGAATTGGCATTGAACGGTTAGCGCCTCGATGTTGGGCATGTTGGCTTGGTTCATTGATATCTAACAGCATCAACATTATGGTAGTCTTTACAGCACAGCTTCATAATGTATCTGGTTTGCAAGCTGCTTACCTCTTCAGCAATGTGATTTTAACTATAAGATGAAACATTTATAAATGATATTAATTATAAAAGATAGTGTTCAGCAAACATTCAAACTGGAAAGTAAGGTGGGAAGCCAAGAAAGCCACTGCCCACCTTGTAACCTAGATTTGGCTCTCCTTGGGCATAAGCCAATCTGTGCCTCCCCGGAAAGCCCACAAGATTATATGGCAGCATAATAGGGGTGAAATTCTAACGTAACTGACCTCTTCCCAATTTCTCCTAGCCTTTGTGCTTGGTTAGAGGGGGAGACTAAGTGTTCCTCATTGGCAAGTTTAAGGAACACAGGTCTTCATGCCCTTACATCATCTGGATCTGCTTCCAGAATTTGATTTCTTAATATTAATGGACAAAGCTGTTTGATTGCTTACATTCTTCATACTTAGGCAACACTTTTCAAATATCCTTTAGTGCAATGTCTGATACCTTACAAGAACTGTATGTAAATCTTTTCACAACTTCCTTGTCTGCATGCTTCAGTTATTGAGTCATAATAATTAAGGGCACATGATTGAATGGGAACAATGATACCTGTAGATTTACCATAATTAGAGATGTAATTATCCCATGGTCTGCACTCTCCTTTGGATCCAGGCAATAAATGTGTCCATGTATCAATAGCTGATGGTATGCGTTCCTCAGAAGAGACCTCTTCATTCTACTTATAGTAGTTCACTAATTTAGAATCCTTTAGAAAATCATCTATGCAATCTCCTTTATTGCAACTTAGCAAATATTAGCTGTGGATCAGTGACAGCATGCTCGCCTCTGGAGTCAGAAGGTGATGCAGGGGTGAATGGGGGTCAAGTCCCGTTTCAGGGATTTGAGCATAAAACTTAGGCTGAGATTCCAGTGCAGGAGCACGGGAATGCTGCATTGTCAGACATTCTATCTTTCAGATAAGTTGAGGGGCCATCTGTTCTTTCAGGTTGACATAAATGATCATGTTAAACTACTTCAAAGAAGACGAGATGTCCTGGCAAATATTTGTCCTTTAACCAACAGAGAGAGAGAGAAAAAACAATTGGGAAGCATTTCTCATAGTTACATTAGACCTCTCTTTTTTCCTCCTACCTAGTGTTTGAATATATCTAATTGTGTTTTTAATGCATTACCCATTTACAAGTATGCAGCATTCCTACTGCTCTTCATATTATTTCTTTAAAATCTCACAGGCCTTTATTGTCTGACTGTGTTCATATTCCATTTCTTTTTCCTCTGAAGTCAAGCAGACTAATTCCAGCTCTTTATGTCCTTCTCAGTCCTTGTGGATATAGTTAACTCCTGCTGTTTGTTACTTGTTCAACTTTTCTGAAATTAGTAAAAGAGAAATGTAAGATTATATTCTCTCCCACCTTATTCTGCCACCACTGTTACATTCTTTATACAGATATTTTTCTCAGGTTCAGTGGGGATGATTTTCACTCTTCAAAGGTTTGGAAGATAGCTGTGGATAGGCAACCTGTTATAGATCCTGTCTAATTTTCCCTTACAAAGATCTAAAAAGACCAGCTAACCTGATACTGCTGTTTCTCTACCAAAATTACCACTATTGTCTCAGTCTGATCCTCTCTACAATGATGTAAGTTTCATCTTTCCCAGTCCAACATCTATGTTTCTAGCAAGCTGAGCGATCTGCCCTGTCACTTTATTTCATCTACTTGTTATATCCCATGCTCCTGCATGTTATTGTCAGCTCCAGAAGGCAGTAGAATAAACACTTCATTAGACTGTGACTCAGGCTACAACTGAGAAACAGATTTACTGATCGGTAAAGGGACAAGTGAATAGAAATGATGACAGACTGTAAATTTTCAGTAGTTGCAGGATTAACTATCCCTTCTTAAAAGCAGTAAATAATAGTCCTTTCTGTTGTGCTAAATTTAAATGTAAATTGTGCAAGCCACAAAGGCCTACAATATTAACCTTTATGTGGTGGTTCGTTGTTAACTATCTATGGAGTCCCTCTGGCCTATTTATATCTTCAGAGAGATTATTCAATTTGATACAAGACAGATGAGAAATATTTATTTGAAAAAGATGACTGTGACTAATAAAATGCTAATGCTTGTTTTAAATGGAAAAGAATTGTCAATCAAACACATGTAACAAAATTAACCAGCCTTTGAATTGAATAATATGGCGCCTCACTCTGGCACCTAACTAGAGACACAATGAGGTGAAACTGGTCTCGGACAATAGCGCACAATGGGTGATGCCAGTTTTATATGTTGCCCAAGTTTCTTTTCCATTGATTTCAATCGGGATTTGTAGAACAGGCTGCGGATTTGGTATCACCCAAAAATCAATTTTACCCTCAATGTCAAAATTCTGGGGCTGTGGCTTTGAAAGAAAATGGGCCTTTTCCTGTGAGCGAACCTGATTTTTTAACATTATAATTAAAGGAAGGAAAGCAATACTGAACAAAAATTCTTTGTCGTTATCAGAGGTGTGGGGATATAATTATCAATATTTTACCAATAAAAAAACGAAAACAATAGCAAAGTATAGCCTTGCAACATTAAGGTAGATAATAAAGTCACATTATGATGTTCTGAAGAAGAGGCATACGGACTCGAAATGTCAACTCTGTCTTTCTCTCCACAGATGCTGTCAGACCTGCTGAGTTTTTCCAGCAATTTTTGTTTTTGTTTCACATTATGGGGTGCTATGTGTATTTACATACAGTGGTTAATCATTTTGCTGCTCTGAGCAAATGATGATCCAATGAGTTAACTTCATTAGCGTAAAATTTCTAGGAAAGGTGCCAATTCTACAATTGAAACACATTGGACTAAATATTGCATCTTTCTATGGAGGAGTTGTCTTTCTAACACCTTTCCTGGGGACACCCGCAGAATGAAATTGGCAGAACCCTGCCTTCTGGCAGATGGGCAATCTTTCTGCACAGAAGATTGGAAATAAGTCGCTCTGTGGATACTGAACAAAATGTTTTTTTCTCACCTTCCCATAGCAGTGCTTCATTTCTTAATTTCCACATACTATTCAGGCGGATGAATGTCCTTAAGGATTATGTTTTGCTGGCCAGCACCTAAAAACATGAGCAAGTGATCTTTTGGAAGTTGCTAAATACATGTAGACGTGTTATACATTGGAATGATAGGTTTAAGTAATCAAATTCTACACGAGACAATCCAAGTCAGCCTGTAAAACTACACCGAGGCATCTCAGTGCATAAATATTTAAATTGGCTTTGTGCTGCAATACCACAGCCTATCACAAGGGACCTTTAAAAGGCTATGTTAATACAACATAATACAGCCATCTCAATTCGCATAAAGTACCCACATTCAACATTTTGTAGAAAATAATCGATGGCTATGAGTAATTATAAGGCAGTAATATTGTTGAGGAGGGCAGATGATAAAAACAAAAGAAGAATAGAGTTTGTGTGGTTGTTCAACATCTGAGTAGAGAGCTGGAATTACTAGCCCCACAATTGGTGCTGTGTGAGTCTGCCATTTGGCATTCTGCTGAGGTTTTGAAGCTTAGTTCAATTCACAAGACTCACCAATGAGGATGGTGGATGCTGCAGTCACCCTTAATGCCCATAGGCAGGAAAGAGAAAAAGCAACAGCCAGCGTTCCCATATCTGACTCTTGACCTGAGGTATGTACCAGAAAGTGCATTGGTGTGGCTGAAAATTGAATATTGCTTAGTTGTAACTGCCTCACAAGATGAAATAATCACTGAAATAATCAGCAGTGGGGCAATACCTGATTTTCATCCCATTGGCAAAGTTGAGACAATGCACCTTGACTGGTGGGACATTAATCTTGGAGAAAATGAAATACTCCCTCAATCTTGTAAGCAGGAGAGCCCTATTCTTTAGTTTCACAGATGGTTAAAATGCGGAATTATGCCACATTCTCAAGTGAGGCAAGGGAAAAAGAAAATAAAAGGTAAGATATGTCAAAGTCTCTGTTATATAGTGTGGCAAATATTGTTGGGTGCCTATGGTTCTGGCGAGTTGTTGGCGTGGTGGGCAAATGAGAGCCTGCCCAGCATGGAACAGCGTGTTTTCCAGGGGTGCATAATTAATGTGGCGGGTTTGGGATGATATGGCATGCAAAACGGTCATTGCAGCCAGTGGGTACTGCACTTAGTGCAAATCTGGGACGATTCCGCCCTGAGAGTAAAATTGGGCTGTTTAGCAACCATATTTTAGGCATCTAGGATGTGTGCCCACATTCCAGACAGAAAGTGCACAGGATGCCATCTTGGTAATGGAGTTGACCTAATGACCACTAACAGCATGCATAGCAGGCAGATGATAATGCAAATCAGTGTCCAGCACTGACTTGATATCAGCACTGCCATTTATGAACTGCACACTTCAGTGAACACCGTATTTTAACCTCGCCAACCGGAACACCAAGATAAACAGAATGAAGGATCCCCATCAGTGCTAATTAACAGGATCACAAACCTACTTACAGGTTAGATTGCTGGATTATTTCTCCTGGCTGCTGGTGCAGTTGCATTTTATGAGCTTTCTTATAATTGGCTAAAGTTTGATTAGTCTACAGGGAGTGAGCTGGCTGGTGCTGTTGTTGTTGTTGATTTAATATTTTATGCTGACAGTTGCTTCCAGACATGGATGGACTGGGAGGGCTTCCTTTTGAAATTGAGCACGGCTGGGAGAATGAAGAGAGGCCACACGGAGCAGGACAAGCTATGAGGAGGAGGGATGGAGAAGGGCTCTTAGCAGGATAGCCTTCAAGCGTCTTCAGGGAGAAATTGACTACCCTCAACCTCAGAGACTACAAATGCTTGAGGTGTCTTTGCTTCACTAAGAGATCATGACTGAAATTTGTCAATTGCTGCAGCCAAAACTGCAAGTCAAAGCAGGGAAAGGACAGCATTGCCTGGTGGTTGTCAAGGTGACCGTGGTTCTTAACTTGTGTCAGACTCATTCCAAGCTGCTGCTGGAGATATAAGCAACAACTCACAGTTTGCAAAGCGCCACTGCATAAGGGAGGTTGAGGCTCTCAAAACACCGGGAAACCATCTATTCTGTTTCTCCCTTGCCGGAGATAAGCAGACAATGCGAGCACAGTGGTTCGCAGGCTTCCTCGTGGTGCAAGTGCCATCAATTGCACACATACTGACTTCCAAGGTTCTTCACCTCACGGCCATTTTCAAAAAACTGAAAGCAATTTCACTCCTTCGAGGAACGGCTGGTGTGTGTGAGCAGCTCATGTGTGATCATAGGCAACACACCATGCAGGTGAGTGCCCATTATTCTGACAGCATTCATGATTACTTCATTTTATGGCAGCCCTCGGTGTACCTGTATTTAACCCACCACAGCAAGTCAAAGGCTGGTCATGGGACTATTATTTCATTCAATCATGACATAGTTCATGACTTCAGCCCTGAACCCATGCATATGTGCATAGGAGGCTTGCAATGATGGCCATGGATTTTTGGGTACCTAGAACAAAAAATACATAAGCGTTTGGTTGTAAAGGATTAGCTATGTAGATACCCTCGATGGTGAAATCTCTACCCCTGCCAGTGACCATGACCTCAATATTACCCTTTCTCAAGATGACCAACACTCTCCTCCACCAGTGTTAAAACATGCAGATGCATTTGCCCTCCTCCAGTTTTTTTTTTACTACTGCCTGCTATCATGTTCTAACTTTTTTTTTGCAAGAAAGAGGAAAATGTGTTAGTGAATGTCCTACAATATGTTTGAGTGCTGTGGCTTTTATGGTGGAAAAGTTGCCAGTGTATATGAAATGTGGGTTCTGAGCACAAGGCTTGAAATGGTGCTAATTGTGTAAGTGAGGTAAAGCTGAATTGCTGCATTGAATGTGAGTGCAAAGAGTTGTCCCCGACCGAGTGTTGCAGACTGGCACATTCCAAAGTCCAGGACTACGTGCTGAGGGACACACTAAAGCTTGGGGCAGCCGCCGCAAAGGCGCAATGGGGAAGGGTCGTTGTCTAAGACCTTTCTGCCACAGTGCACCGAGGGACTGGGAACTGTTTAGAACCCCTCAGGCTGTATAGCTCAAAACGAATGTCTGCAAATGATTTTAATATTCATTTATTGTATTGATGCAACTCGTGATACATGTTGTAAAAGTTGAACCTGATTGTACCTTTGTGGTGGTGGTTTTGAAATGGTTTGGTATGTTCTTCCAGATATTTTATGAATAAAGTATATTTTTCCAAAAAAAGATAGAGATTGTTGGTAGGTAGGTAATTAAGGTGTTGTGAATTTAGTAGTCAATGATACTAGTAGTGCAGTTGATAGGATATACGTTTTGAAGATGAACTTGGTCACCTTGACAACTTATGTCAATCATTCCACTTCTTCCTGCACTATATCCATGTTGTTAGCACAATATTTTGATATTGACTTCTGCCATTACTTCTTCCCAGTGCCTTCTGAGTATGTGTCTAGAGGGCATTCTGCCCTACCAGAGATACAGGATGCTTCTTCAATCCATATCTTGCACCAAGATCTCCAGTGCATCATCAGAAATCATTTGTGCATTCTCTTTCACATGTTTAGCCATTCCTCAAAGTATTAGAGCCCAGTTTCATTTTTCAAAAGAAAAAAATCCCTTCTTGTGGTTTCAATGCAATTTCCCTTTAAGAGGTGCATGCTACCTTTAAGAATCACTAGCCACTCACGACATTGGGCCTCCTGCTGATGCATGCAGCCAATGAACAAAAAGAATAGTACTGACTACAAACAGCAATCATTCAAATGAGCAGGAAACATAAATTCATTGTGTTCCCTACATTACAAATAGACATCAATTATCATGATCCCCACGCCCATTTTCAGTGGTAATCCAATTTTACCTCTACCTACTTATGGCATAAACTTCCTAATCTGTCAGAAAACTATTAGTATATTTATAAATGTGTAATCTAAAATAGTCTTCATGAGGATTATACTTCCAATTTGTATTCTGCCTTCAGTTTTTAGACATATTGGAAGTGGAGAATTTATATATATGTGTGTTGTCCAGTCAACAGTAATGCCATGATATTCATTTTTCCACTTAGTTTGGATTGTGTGCAGGCCAAAATTATTTCCAAAGCTTTATGCTCCTGTAGGTCCTTATCCCACAATTGCGGAGGTTTGATTTATGTACAAGCTCACTCATCTAGCCAGCCAGTTACTGAATCTCTTCTGCTTGCCTAAAGCTAGCTTGTGTGCCTAAGGGCAACTGTGGAACTAAGCTAATTAAGTACATATTTTACTTTGGCAAACTACATGCCTCACAGTGAAGTCCTTCTAAAGTATGCAACTGTCTGCATTTCTAACCAGGACAAAATAATTCTAATGGAACTAGGAGATATTTGTTTAAAAAAGTGACACAAAGCAATATTGGAGCTAAGATATAAATATCTGATAGAGTGTATTGATGCTGAAGCTGTACAAATTGAGTAGAATTTTTAAACTCAATTTTAATCCTGCCTGCCCATTGAAAATGAGATGGACAGCTGGTTAAAACGAATGCCATCACCATTTTAACTTCACAGATTTTGGATTCAGGATAGATTTCGAGGACAGGCATGTGGGGACATCACTGATATATGAATGTCAGGGTTGCATGACACATTAGGAAGTTAACTCCTGCTCGCCCACAGAACTGGATCCACCAATGGAACCTGACAACAAATCAGATTGGGGGCCCAAAGGGACTCAGGAGAGCAGGTGATTTTAATTTTTCTTTGGTTTTCTTCTGTGTCAAGGACAGATGGAATGCTGCTTCAGTCCCCGCCCCCACCCCGCCCCCTTCCCCTCCCCCCTGCACCCGCTCCCTTCCCTGAGGAAATCTTAGACCTCCCCTGCCTTTACCATCACCTGATTGTGACCTCCTCCAGATATGCTTCAGGGCACCTTCGTCCAAAAACCACTGCCTCAGCTGTTAAGCATTTTTGCCCTTTTTACTATTTCACTGAATTGGAGGAGACGCAAACATAGCAGTGCTACTAAATTTTTATCAGCTTTTTCTTGATCATGTTGGACAGATGTCAAGCCCATTAGCATTTTGCAACTGTGGAAAGAACAGAGTTTGCCAAATTGGAGTTACATGCAAAATCATATTTTTAAGAGGATCCATGGTGCTCAAACCACCACAGTGCCAAAACCACTTAAAAAGAGAAAAGCATGTTTTTTTTCCCCCCTGAACTTTTGCAAGCATCTGCCCATCAGCAAACTTCCTTCAACATATTTCTCCACCCAGAGAATGGTTGGAATGCAAAACTTCCTGCTACACTGAGAGATTGTTTCAGCTGGTCAGGGAATCTGAAACACAGAGGCATAATGGGTGGGAAAGTGGAGTTGAAGCCCCAGATCAGCCATCATCATATTGAATGGTGGAGCAGGCTTGATGGACCATATGGTCTACTCCTGCTCCTATTTCTTGTGTTCTTGTGCTCACATGGGTTGAGGAAAATAGCATAGATGCACTGAAAGAGAAGCTAGGTAAAATGTGCATGTTGCCACAGCAACTTAGGCACCCTCCGTGACCTGTGAAACATAATTACCACACTTCCAAATGCTTCTTTAACGGTAACGTGCTTTGGAACATCCTGGGGCGTGAAAGGCACTATATAAATGCTAGTCCTTTCTTCTGTCACTTGAAACTTGTATATGGCAGGGAAACATTGAGGTCTAAAGAGGTAATTGATCACAGAGTATCCAGTCCCAGTCTTGCTCTGTTATTATAGCCATTGAAAGCTCTGATCATTTCAATGTACGACTGCCAAAGCTACAATGGACATACCCTGGAAGGGTTACGGATTCTTGGGATACTGGATTTCATCTCTGTGCACATGATAATTATTTATTATTTAAGAAGAAACCTTCAAAAAGCTCTAATGCTTAAAGCAGAAGCGGCAATCGAACTTCAGTTCAGATATACATACTTCAACAACATGAGGGAGAAAGAAGTAGAAGCATATGGTGGGAGGGTTAGATGAACTAGGGTAAGAGGAGGCTTATGTGGAGCATAAATACAGGCATGGACCTATTGGACCAATGGCCTTTCTGTTTTGCAAATTCTATGTAAAACAACTATTAAACTCTGATGTGGTCCACAATTCATCTGTTTAGACCATTGCCACACATGGAGAAGTGACCTTCAATAGGACAGACCAGGTTGGCAGCTAAACCTCACAGCTGTGCTCCTAGGCTACTTGCAAGCAATGATGCATGAGATCAACTGGTAATCAGTAGAACCCTTTGAGATTCCATCTTTATTTCCATACAGTCAATTTCCAACTATTAACAGCAATTCCCCTACATGCGGTGCAGCTGTAAGAAATGTATTTGCTGAAATAAAACAGAATGGGACAAATTTGTGTGTATGGATTTCAATCAAGAATAAATGATTAGATGGGTGCTAAAAGGAACAGATGATCCATTTCACCAGATGCTCCTAATAAGCTAAAGCATTGAAGATAGTAATCTATCTCCTTGTGATTTTTTTTTATTTGAATGGTTATCAAATGATCATAAAAATATGGTTGTCCTAGAGGTTCAAAGCAGGTACAGCCCGATTCTTCCATTTACCCTGGATGAAAAAGAACTCAAACTATATTTTACTATAGCCGCCTTTCACTAAAACAGGCTCCTAACAAGAACATACTGGCTCTCTCTCTGTTGTCGTAGTATGTATGTCTGAATTGAAGTTCAATTACTGATTCTGCTTTAGAATTGGCACTTATTGAAGATTTCTTTTTAAATAATACACAATTATCATGTGCACAAAGATGAAAACCAGGGTCCTCTACTACCCTTCCAGAGTATGTCCATTGTAGCTTTGGCAGTGGTACATTGCAATGATCAGAGCTTTGAGTTGCTATAATAACAGAGCAAAGCAGGGACTTGGATACTCTGTGATCAATTACCTCTTGAGCCCTCAACATTTCTCTGTCAAGTACAAGTTTTAAGTGACAGAAGAAAGAACTTGCACTTATATAGTGCCTTTATAGTGCCAGGATGTCCCAAGCACTTTACAGTCAAAGGAGCACTTTGAAGTGTGGTGGTGGAGTGTTACAGATCACTGAGGGAATCTGAGTTGCAGTGGCAATATACACTTTTATATGCATGTTGTAGTCTGAGATATAGATGGTGATGGTCGGAGTATGTAAGACATACAGGGTGCCCTAAGGTTATTTTGAGAGCACACCCTCCCCTGTGCCCTCTACTACCAAGAAGAGCAACAGCAGCAACATCAGGGGGACACCACCATCTTCAAGCTCTGCTCCAAATCACACATTATTCTGACTTTTACACATATTGCTGATACTTTATTATCACTGATTCATTATTTTGGAATTCCTTTCTTGACGCCATGCTAGGAGTACCATCACCACAAGGGCTGTAGCATTGAAGCAGCCTCACCATCACTCAGGGCAACAAGGGAAGGACAATAGTGCAGGCTTGCCAATGCTATCCACATCCCACGTACATTTTTTTTTTAAATCAATTAATTTAGATGAGCATCTAGATATGCTAGGTCCCAAGTCAATGTAGGAACTCCCACTTGGCCTAAAAAGCGGCAGAACCTCCAAGACTACCAGTGTATGGGTAACATGGCCAGAGGTGCAGACTGGGGAGTGCTTGATAAGTAAGATCGCATGTACATGGGCATCCAACTGCAGAAGTGAGGTCTTTCTGCACCTGTAGGCCAGCATTATGGCCTAATCCCAAAAAAGGCCATCTGATTTTTTTTTACATGTAACTCCATTCTAAGGTATTACTGACATAGTTGACATGGCCTTTCCTTCGGAGTCTGGGTACCCCCTTCGAATGTCATTTTTCAACATGACTTGGCTTCCCCAATGGCCTGTCACCTTAGATACACCCCTTTTGATATGGTAACCCATCATTTCCATGCAAAACAAGAATCTCTCCCTGACCCTGTCAAAGTTTACAAGGTGACCAGCAGAGGTGTCAGAAGCATGATCTCATTGTACTGTGATTTGCCTGCCTTCTTCTCTTACAGCTATTTAGGACCAGCTACCTTCACAACAGAGAACTGTGAGGTTTTTTCTTTTTTTCTTTTCACACCCCATTCCTTATGCTTAGCAGGGTTCCACTAGGGTTTGATAGATATAATACTGGAGCCCATTGTTTTCATCCCACTCCTTGTTTTAATCACTCCAAGGGGGAGTCAGAGATTGAGGGATTGTCTCTTAGGGTTTCTCTATGGCTACTATCGAAGTCAGCTCTGATCTTTCATTAGAAGGTATGACTCAAGCTGTATGAGATCAAGACTGAATAACTTACATTAGGGTCCCCAGATGGCTTAGCTGGTAATGCTGTTTCTGAGCCTGGAACCAAATCAAGCAGACTAGGGTAGTCTCAGCTTCAAAGCCAGATTTCTGTTCAGCTAGCTGCAACTAGGGTGCTACAATTAGCCTCATTGCTGCTGACCATGGATGGAGGAAGAAAATTATATGCGTCTTCCACTCCTAATCTCTCTGCAATGATTCCTGCTGCACAGTGCGTGGGTTCTGGGCTGAGGCAGGCTGATTGTTTCTTTGATTTCTCTTATGGCTGAAGAGCTTGTCAATGTTTGTCACATGGGCCCATGCTTGGGCAGCGACTAAAGTGTGCCCTTTGCCATGGAATTGTAGTTCAGCATGAGTCAGGCAGACATTTGCAGTGAGAAAAGCAACAAATTTTTATATCACTTTTGATCATAATGTTTGTCTCTCCTCCATACTGAATTTCTGCAAAGTGCTTTCATATCCTCATACCTGTAGGTGATAACATGAAGTTTGGAATTGCATTGCCAATTGCTGTGAGTCAGTTTCATTTCATGGTATATTTAAAATGTTTTTTGTATTTATACAAAGTGTCTGGAAATTCATAACAGCTGTTTGACTTATTGGTCAAATTATTGCTTCTCACTCATTAAATACTCAATCCCAATTCAAAGGGTTTCTAAGCTGGTGATCTGTAGGAAGCATAAAAATGCCAGCTTGCCTTATATAGCCAAAATATATCTGCTCAAATTTAGTTAAAAATATTTGTTCTTCCTCATGTAACCATGTCACTCACGAGTGATTAAGTCTCGTTACTTGCTGTATAAACTGTGTTTTGTTGTTCTCTATGTTTCAGCAGCTAGCTGTTCCCTATTGTCTATTTTGCATGTATTGTAACATATCATTTAATTGTGCACATAATCCTTTTAAGATGTGCCTCAATGGTTTTTAAAGATTTTCACTCTCTAAGAATTGGCATCTGTCAGGATACTGCCCTGAACGACTTTCTTTTCAACATAGCATCTGTCAATTCTTAGCAATAGCACCAAAAATACCCGAGGGTGTCTCCATGGAAATGTTTTCCCAAGAGCACTTGCATCACTTAAAGACTTAATAGTTTTTTTTAATCACAGAAAACCTGTGAGTTTAAGTTAAGCCAAGGAGTACCGATGTTGGTAGACTCAGATGATAGTGCAGAGATTGGTTATCTTGTATTGGTAACAGCTGGGGCTATCTGTTGTACACAATGGACTAAAACATTATTCTGGCCTGTTTTAAGCACAGGGTTAAAAATCAAAATCTACCTCTGCCCATTCCTGTTGAGGCACACAACATGCAAACTATTTGCAATACCTCATCATTTAAATGATTATAGCATTGGGCTGAGTAGGGCTGTAGTAATCTGATATGTAATATACCTTTAAGATAAGTATTGTAATGTAAGGTCACATGATCTTAATATCCAATAGCAGAGTAGCGCAGGTTACCTCCATGTGGGAGAGTCTTAAGTTAGTCACTGATGAGTGAAGGCAGAGTTTTATGTTGTGAGCGCACAAGTGTAGCTACAGAGTTTAGTTTTTAGTTTGTAAATAAACAGCATGTGTTTATTCTAACAATGATCTCTGGATGTTCTCTGTCTCTGTACCAACTAGGTCTCACCCTGAAACAAGCTGCAACCAGGATCCTTTAGCCCCAACAAACCAAGGGCACTGGATTCAACAAACGGTGAGAGTAAAAGCATGAAAAATCATGCAAAAAAACTAGGTAAAATGTGCGAAAAACACAAAGGGATCCAGAAGAATTGAAATCGGCACTAACTCGCATGGTAGTCGTAAGTAAAAGAAAAAGAACATTTCCTTCTGAGCATTGAAGTGATCCCCTCAGAGCATGCCACAATTTGGCAGAGTGGAGCCTTTCAATCCAACCTTGGACAACTGGCCGCATTATGTTGAATGCCTTGCGTCTTTCTTTCAGGCGAATGACATTACGGAGGAGAAGAAAAGGTGCGCAATTCTTCGGTCCATGTGTGGAAGTAAGACATACAGATTAATTCGGAACCTTTTGGCTCACAATGCCCCAGATTCAAAGGGTTTTGATGATATAGTGAACCTCTTAAAGAATCGTTAGCAACCCAAGCCGTCAGTGATGATGCAATAGTTTAAATTTAACTCAAGTAAAAGAGCTATGGGGGAGACAGTTGCTTGTTACGTGGCAAGTCTGAAGCAAATAAATGAGTATTGCGAGTTTAGCACATCTATTAATGATATGCTTTGAGGTCATTTGGTGTGCTGTATAAACAAAAATGCGATTCAGAGGAGATTGTTGGCTGAAGCAAATCTAGATTTTCAGAAGGCATTGGAAATTGCTCTTGCAATAGAAGGTGCAGTGCTTAGACTCAGAGGCTATTTGAGGGGTATAAAATGGCACCATCCTTCACGTTGGGCAGGGAGCCTCAACCAAAAAAAGCGCAAAAGTGCTGAGCATTGTTCCAAAACAGGAAGCAGCCACCACTAGCAGACAAATTAAAAAAGAAAACTTTGCAGTAAAAACATGGCATAATGGTAACAGGGGTGGAAGCAGACAGCCCTGGAATGAAACACAGTTTAAAAAGAATAAATGTTTCTTCTGTCATTGAAATGGACACCCCATGAGGCATTGCAAAGACAGAATCAGGCAGACTTTCAGACAAAAGCAAAAATTCAATAAGATAAACTATGTTGAAAAGCCTGAAGTAACAGATGCTGATATCTATTTGCTGTATAATTTAAAAGTAGGAAGAATGGAGTCTAAGTAGCCATGAGACTGAATGAGAAGCCTCTTAGAATGGAGGTGGATACTGGAGCAGCCACTACGGTGATTGGTGAGCATAGGTTTAAATACCTGAGTCATGGAGAACGTAAGCCGAACTTGGAAGAAACTGATGAAAAATTAAAAACTTACACAGGAGAAGACATACAAGTCAAGGACTTATGGAAAGTCACAGTTCACTACGTAGGTCAAACAGTGAGATTACCTTTTATGGTAGTAGCAAACGAGGGGCCCAGTCTCCTCAAATAAAACTGGCTGAAAGAAATTAAATTGGAATGGATTGAAATCTTCGAACTGAGAACTAATGGGTCATCATATCTACTACAAAAGAATGTCTCAGTTTTCAGAGAAGAACTTGGAAAAATTGAAAGGCTACATGCAAAATTCATGTAGATCCAGAGGCAACACCAAGATTCATGAATGCAAGACCAGCAACTAATGCAATGAGGGATAAAGTAGATGCCAAACTGGACAGATTGGAACAACTGTACCAACCAGTACAATTTTCAGAGTGGGCAGCTCCAATTGTATCTGTTCTCAAACCTGAGCAAAGCATTAAGATATGTGGGGACTACAAATTCACAGTTAATAAAGTGGCAAAAATTGGATTGGGCACCCCATACCTAAAATAGAAGCTTTACATACTCAACTGGCAGGTGGAAAGGTCTACATGGGGCAGGATTTTACTGTCAGTGAGCGGAGGCAGAGCCCACTCGATGACGTGTAAAATGTCACGGGATGACGTTGGGCGGAACTCCCGACATCACCGCACCCCATTTAAATTTTCAGGAAGGCGGAGGTGCAGCAAAATCAGCTGTGCACCCGCTGACCTGTGCATGGCCAATTGAGGCCATCGACAGGATCAATTAAAGTAATTAGGGGACCTGCCCGTCCAACCTTAAGGTTGGCGGGTGGGCCAGGAGCCCCGGCGGGCAATAGAAAAAACATGAAACCTAATCCACCGGCAGGATGAGATTTCATGTAGGGTTTTAAAACTTTTAATAAAGTTTTTGTGGAAATTATGAACATGTCCCAACTCATGTGACATTGTCACATGAGGGGACATGTAAGGGGATTTATTTTTCTATTTTTAATATTTTTGAAAGTAGAGGCGATCTCCCTAAGGCAGCACTTAGCTTTAGGGAGATGAGTGCGCTCTTTCGTGCACATTCCCCCCTGCCACCGGCCCAGAGAGCGCATAGCGTAAAATGCCCACGTAAAATGGCGCCGCGCCTCTGATTGGGGGCGCCGATCGGAAGTGCGCCCGCATGCGCCCGCCCACCAACATCCCCCCCTGACGGGGGGAGAATTCTGCCCATGAAGTTAGATATGAGTCAAGTCTCCCAGCAATTGGAATTAAAGAAGACATCCCAGAAACTTGTCACCATAAATACACATAAGGGATTGTACCAATACACCCATTTACCATTTGGCCTAACTTCTACCTGCGCTATATTCCAAAGAAACATGGACAGTTTACTACAGGGATTGCCCCATGTGGTAGTTTATTTGGATGTCTTTCCCGTGACTGGACTCACCGAAAAGGAATATTTGATAGACTTGGAAGAAGTTCTGAAATGTTTTTCACAGGTTGGAGTGATATTGAAAAAGGAAACTTGCACATTCTGGGCAAAAGAGATAACTTACCTAGGTCACAAGATAGATTCACGAGGCTTACAGCCAGTTGGAGAAAAAGTGCAAGCTATTAAAGAAGCCCCAGCACTAAAGGATACATTTAAACTGAAATCATTTTTGGGGATGGTCAATTATTATGGACGCTTCTTGCCTGATTTGTGGACAGAACTGGCACCATTGTATTACTTGCTCAAGAAAGAGCAGGGATGGTCATGGCAAACACCACAAGAAGAAGCTTTCACAAAAGTGAAACAGTGGCTACAACCTTCTACACTTATTGTATGAAGAAAGAGGTGACATTAATGTGTGACGCATCGCCTTGTTGGGGTGGAAGCAGTGCTTTCCCATCGAATGGATGGATGATGGATCAAAACCACCTACAGGATATGTGTCAAGAACACTTAGTACTGAAGAGAAAAAGTACCCCCAAATTGAAAAAGGCCTGGCAATCATTTTTGGTGTTAAGAAGTTTTGTTAATATGTACATGGTTGTCATTTTATTACCATAACAGACCACAAGCCATTATTAGGATTATCTGGTGAAGGCAAGGCTATACCTTCTAAGCCTCAGAAAGAGTACAAAGATGACCGTTGATCTTGGCAGCATATGAATATATTTTTATTCATAGACCTGGAAGTCAAATTTCAAATGCAGGTGCACTCAGTCATTTAGCCTGGCAAGTAAAAAACAAGGATGTGCCAATTCCTCACGAATTAATTTTGTTGTTGAACTTCCTGGACTCATCGCCGACATGTGCCAAGCAAATTAAAGATTGGGCAAACTGAGACCCAGTCTTATCCAAAGTGAGGAATCAAGTTCTTTATTGTTGGTCACAAACACAAGAGTCTAATGAAATGAAACCATATTTCCAGGGAAGATATGAGATAACCAGCAAGAAGGTATTTTGTTATTGGGAGATCAAGTGATTGTTCCTCCAAAAGGGCAAAAGCCACTATTATCTGAACTTCACAGTGCACACCCCAGAATTTCCAAAATGAAGGCAGTGCTATGTAGCTAGATGTGGTGGCCGGGAGCGGATGGAGAAATAGAAAACTTATTGAGAATTTGTATGCAGTGTCAACAAGCACAAAAATTACCTGCAACAGCTCCATTACACCCCTGGGGTGGCCAGTAAGAGTACACATCAATTATGTCAGAGAACATTTGGAGATGGTTGTTAGATGGGGAAGAATTTTCAGGTCGGTGAGCGGAGGCGGAGCCTACTCGCCGACGAGTAAAATGACGCACGATGACTTTGGGTGGGCGTCCCAACATTACCGCACACCATTTAGATTTTCAGTTCGGCGGAGGTGCAGCCGAGTCAGCTGTGAACCCACCGAACTGTCAAAGGCCTATTAAGGTCATTTAAATAGCCACTAAAACAATTAACAGGGCTGCCCGCCCAACCTTAAGGTTGCCGGGCAGACAAAGAACCCAGGCAGCCTTTGCATTTTTCATGGTACCTCAAACACGGGCAGGATGAGGTCTCATGAAGGTTTCATTAATTAAATAATTTTTTATATCAAAATTCATGAACATGTTTCAGCTCATGTGACACTGTCACATGAGGGGAATGTCTTAAAATATTTTCATTTCTTTATTTAAATTTTTAAACCTTAAACTAATCTCCCTGAGGCATTTCTGTGCCTCAGGGAGAATTCTGCTCTCTTTCGTGTGCATGCACGAAAGAGCACAAGCCCCGACTCTGGGAATTCCACCCCCCCCACCCCCCCCACCCCCCCCCCCCCCCCCCCGCCCGCACGGGGAGCGCTTAACGCTTCAGGGCGCATGTCATGCTGGGTGGGCCTTAATTGGCCCGCCCACATAAAATGGCGGTGTGGCCCCGATTAGGGGCACTGATCGGGTTCACGCCCACGCCCACCTTGCCCCCACACAACCCCCCGACGGAGGGAAATTTCTGCCCATGCTGTTTAATTACAAACTAATCTTTACAGCTATACTTGTGTGCTCACTATATAAAACTCTGTCTTCACTCATCACTTGACTAACTGCACATAGAGGTAGCCTGGCTACTCTAATGTCAGATATTAAAATCATGTGACCTTACATTACAATGCTTGTCCTAAAGGTATGTTACATATCAGATAATAAGGAGATGTGTGGATCACATACAAAATGGAGATACCAAATATCCAGAAGTGATTCCGCCAGTGTTTGGGACTGAATCAATATTTCCTGTTGAAAGAACTCTGCCAAGTACAAACGTATTTGGAGGGCCGACTGTACCTGAAAGAGTTAAAAAAAAACAAATTTACAGGCACCTGCTGTAGAACAAGATGCTCAGATGAGTTCAGTAAGGGAGATTTCAAAGCAAACTTCAGCAGCTTTACAGCTGAGATGTTCTACGCGCATAAGGAAACCCCTAGAGAGACTGACTTTTAAAATAATTGATCTATCTAAATAACTTGATATATTGACAAATTGTAAAATGTATTTTTCGGTGGGAGGGATGTAGTAAGCAGCATGTGTTTATTCTAAGAATGATCTCCGGCTATTCTCTGTCTCTGTATTAACTCGGTCACCCTGAAACAAGGGTGCAACCTGGATCCTTTAGCCCCTACAAACCAGGGGCACTGGATCCAACAGGGGCTCATGCTGTTGCCTGGCTGAATGCTCGGCAGGAAGACTAAGCAAGAAGCACTGATAGTACGTGATACAGCTAGACTACTCCAATAAAGGACAGCTTGCTCCTCTTCAAAGGGAGTGGCAGTCCTTGGAAGGAAGTTGCTTCTGACTGCCTGTACTGACACTATCTGCTGCACAAATGGAACTTTAGAGGAAGAAAGATGGATCCTAGGTTCACGGATGGAAGCCTTAATGATGGAAGTCAATAGGAAGAAAGAGTTCATGTTTCTGTGGGGCTGTTGGCTGGGGACTGAGGATTGCAATGGGGAGGGCAGGATGCCCTTAAGGATTACCCTGCAAAGCAAATGGGGGCAGCTGACCTGAGAAGTCAGTGCCAGGTGCCTGACCTCAAGAACCTGACAGCAATGCCACAAGAAGTCAATGAACTTATGGAGGAGTCCAGTTCCAATGTAGCACAGGGCAGAGGGAGCTTGGAGCCCATCCTTTCTAGGTGGAAGTGGTGTCCAACTCCATGACAACATTTGCAGATCTGCCCATGGTACAGCATCTGGTGCCTATGCTTTCAGTTATCTTTGCAACACAGACAGAAGCTATGCAACATCTCAGTGCTGCAGCAGAAGCTCAGATGGAAGTCATGAGATCCATGTTTGCCGTCCCTTTAATTTCCACGAATGGGGGTTCCCTCTTGCAGCTGAACAGAGGTTCTCCTGTGAGTGGATAGAGCGTGCGTTTTGTGAACCTGTATGGTCCAAGCTTCAAGAAATGTGTTAAATCAGCAAGAACTACTGTTTGACCTCACATTCTGGTTAATTGAGATACTTCCAATGCACAGAGGGCAAGCCAATGCTAGCTTCCTTCCCAGCATCGGGTGCTGTGCAGGCTGCACTGAAGTAGCCAGAAGCAAAACACTCGGCATTCTGAGAACCTCCGACTTCTGTAACACAGCCAGCGACATTATGGAACTGAACTTTTTGCCCTATAAGTCAAAGTTAAGAGCGTTTTTATAAAATAATGCCTGCATAGAAATGGAAATGTGTTGCAGAATGTTATAATTTACGACTTTTTGAAGTGTGTATGTAACAATGCAATAGCATTTTGGTGCACAGCTAAACATTCTGTGGAAAATATTGTTTTTCTAACCTGTCCTTTATTTCTATTTCTGATTACGTGATGTACCTACTAATTACACAGGCTTTTTACAGTCTTCTGTTATAAACAGCCATTTTAAGCTATTTACAATATTTCTCTGGGCCTTCTGCTAATCTGTCATTGGAGAGATCTGCAAATAATTTCAAGATAATGGCCTCTTGTTACTGCTTCACCAACCAATGAGAAAAATCTATCACTATTTACCTTATCAAAGGGTTGTGAAACTTTGGAATTCTCTATCTCCAGAGAGCTGTGTTAGCTCAGTTTTGAGTATATTCAAGACAGAGATTAATAGATTTGTGGATACTAAAGGAATTAAAGGATCTGGGGATAGTGCAGGGAGTGGAATTGAAAAAGAAGATCAACCATGACAAAAACAAAAGTACCTGGAAAAACTCAGCAGGTCTGGCAGCATCTGCGGATAGGAGCACAGTTAACGTTTCGTGTCCGAATGACCCTTCAACAGATCAACCATGATCTTGTTGAATATCAGAGCATGTCTGAAGGGCCTAATGGCCTTCTCCTGCTCTCATTGCTTATGTTCTTATCATAACATTTCATAATATTAAAAATCTCCAATATATAATTATATTACCTTATCAGTTCTAGTTAAAAAGCCTTAACTTCTCAAGTTATTCTTCACAGCTGTAATCACTTTATCACTGGCAACAGATTCATGAATCTACATGCCACAGTTTCTATTGTTTGTATAACCTCCCTATAATGGGATGTGAAAAACAATACTTCCCATTGCTAATCCACAGTTTTTTTTTTCATCCTGCTACTATTTATTTTCTTGTCTGCCACCATGGTACAATATAAATAACTAGGAATAAGAAGTTTGATGAAGAGAAGAACAAATGAGTTACTTGAAATTTAAGCAAATGTTTTAAAATGTTTGCTGAATAATAGCAGTAGGCACTGTCCATCTCAGGAGATGATGAATGCACCTGGAGTGTATGTCACTCCTGGATTGAACATCATCTATTTTGGCTATATAAGCCAACTGATGAGTGACAATTCCTTTTGCAGCTAGCACAGATGAATAGCATTGGCTCGAGGCTGTTTTGTCCTTCCATTGGGCTCTCTTTTCTGTTATCTAGCCATTTTTTTGTCCTCTACTTTTTCCATGTCCTTCCTGACTGCCCCTAACCAGGCACTCCAGTCAGCAGTGTGGACGTCTCATGTATTGACTCTGATACCGGTCAACTTGAGTTCTCGTTTGCAGATGTCTTTGTTGGTCTCGTGCCGTTAGCAAGCTCACTATAGAGCATGTCTTTGGGTATGTGGCCGTCATCCTTTCAGCTCATATGACCCTGCCAATGGAGTCAAGAAGACCATAGGCCACAAGACGTAGGAGCAGAAGTAGGCCATTTGGCCCATCATGTATGCTCCGTCATTCAATGAGATCATGGTTGATCTGATAATCCTCAACTCCACTTTCCTGCCTTTTCTCCATAACCCTTGATTCCCTTACTGATTAAAAATCTGCCTATCTCAGCATGGAATATACTTAACAACCCAAACTTTACAGGTAAAGAATTCCACAGATTGACTACCTTCTGAGAGAAGAAATTCCTCCTCATCTCTGTTTTAAATAGACACTCCCTTACTCTCAGATTATGCCTTCTGGCCCAAGACTCTCCCTCAAGAGGAACCAACCTCTCAACATCCATCCTGTCAAGCCCATGTGAAGGATTCCTGCAAGCTGTTGTACTTTTGTTTGAGGCACTCTGTTCTGCCAGGAGATGCATAGATATATGTTTGAGGCAGCGGAAGTAGAAGCTGTTCAGCTGCTTTTCTTGGCTTGCATAAGTTGTCCATGCTTCACTGCTGTAAAGGGGGGAGCTGAGAACACAAGCCTGGAACACAGGAAGCTTTGTATTTTTGGTTAGTTTTCTGTTGGCCCACACCTGCCTTCTCAACTTTGATGTGACAGCTGCAGCCTTGACAAATCTGGTGCTGATTTTGACATCAAGCTGTCAATGACCTCCAGAGTGAGCTTGTTGACATTGTTGAAAGGTGGAGCCTCTACTTCCTGGAGCATAACTTTGTTCTTCCTGACACTCATTGTCAGTCTCAGGAGGTGAAAGTTAATTGAAAAATATCACATAGTTTATACAGCGAGGTTAGTGTTTTTCAATACTTGTAAAATATATAACGCATATATTAGATACAAGTTATTTGCTTCAGTCTATTTGCTGCATTATAGCGATGAGCAAACACACCCTCTCCTTTAGCCTACAAATGACTGCAGTAACCATTAGAAACTGTGCTCTGCCTTCCAGACAAAACACGGGCAATGTCATTGGAGAATACTACTATTAGTAGTACAGTTGGTACAATGACAAATTCTTGCATTTATATCACACATTTAACATAGAAAATATCCCAATTTGCAAATGGTAGTAGACAAGGAAGTAAATGTCAGGCCATGAAGGGAAAGTATTATAATTTGTATGTCTGCCTTATATATTCCCCTAAGTGCAGCAGTGATGGTCACCCCCAAGTATAGTCCAAACATATTATGCTCAAGAATGTGCCCAGTGTCTAATGATATGCCAACATAACCAAGCTGTTGAAACAATAGGACCTCTTGCCTCTTGCCTCTTGCAGTCTTGAAATTATGTCTTTCACACATACCAATGCATGTATTTTTATACTCTTTCTAAACGTGGACTGAGGAACATTTCAGTGAAACAAGGACTGATGTTAACTGTTAAGCTATTTTATAGATAGCAAGAGAGCACACAGAGTAACTGTCAGAACCAATCACACTTCTTTCACTCAATCTGACTTATCTAATCAGGAGACAAAATACAATTAAAAAAAAGAATGCTTGCCCTGTCTCTCTCTCTCTGTGGACTGCTCTTTCCAGACACTTTTTTTTTACGGGAAAGCACTGATCCCCTGCATTTTAGCTTCCAGCTCAGAATCCATGCAGGCACCTTGTGGTCTCCAGTTCAAAACCTGACTAACTACCCGTATTTATTTATTTTTTTATTCCCCATAGGCATTGACAGGAATTGGAAAGACCAAGCCTCCAATCCTTCCATGTATGGGGATGAGCCAGAAAGCCTGACAATCAGATTTTGCCCTCTCCCAAGGCAATGTCCTAGGGGATATCCTTAACAGATAACTCATGCTGGGATAATATTAATGCAAGTATTAATTACTGAAAATTTGCTTCCAAGTTTAGTGCCATCCATGCCCTCCTGTCTGAGGCAACAATTTTCCCCTCGCCATTTAATCCCACTCTATATTTCCATCCATTTCTCCTGGCCATCGATGCTCTCTCTTTCACAGCCACATATTCCCCATTTCATTGTCATCAATTTCCTATTGTTTACTGCTTAACTTTATTTTCTTTTTGCTGCATTCATTCCTCCATCTTTCATTGCTATTAATTTCTCCCTTTCAGCTCTATCTATTCTTCATCATTCTCCTACTTCCACTGTGCTCCTGTTCCAACCCCCTTACACCTCCACCATTTTGCCCCCTCCTCTTTCACTACCATCCATTGTCATCCATGCTTCCCAATCCCTTCTTGTTCGAGTTCCTGTCAACAATATATAGAATATTATGAAGATGTGTTATATAAAATATTAATTTATAATGTCATCAGCCAGTCATATGTAGGTATTAAAGATTTTTTTCGATAAAGCTTTTTTTGATAAAGGGATCTTTCCTAAACAAATAATATTGGCTTCCAGCAGCCATGGTGTTGCATTTGTAAAGGACACATGCTGCTTTAATAGAGACACCAAGCCTATGGAGTTCCCAGAGAGAGGTCACATGACCCAGCTCTTGGGTGAAAATAAATGGATTTTGAATAGTCAGAGAGGGACTGCCTTACCCCATCTTTCTTCTGAAACCTCTCTGTTTGTGATTGTAAAAACCCATCAGAAGACCTCATTGCTGCAAATCAAGAATTCTTAAAGGAGATTTCTGAACCAACACCACTGTCTTCAGTGAGAAACCCAAAAGCCAGCAGCTTCTGTGGAAAGGGGCCCTTTAGCAGTAAACAAACCTCTGGACAATGAATATTTTTTCCCCCTCACTTTACTTGTTAGGTGGCCAAGTGCTTAATTCCTGATACTCTGCAGAGTTTTATTTGTTGTTTTGCGTGCTTGAGGTGGAGAGGGGGCGGGGGGAGGTGGCATTGTGTGTGTGTTGTTTTTACATTCATGAGTAGCTGGACATATTTTACTTTTAAATGTTTTGTTAATAATTTCTGCATCTTTCCCTGAGTAAGTTTTAGCAATAAAATTAACTCCTTACTTGTTCACTTACAGAACCTGACAAGCTTATTCCTTGAACTGGCCTATGTTAATACCAGCTCCTTTTTAAATTAAAAATCTGTTATAACCAACCCAGGGGCGGGACAAAGTGAGGAGTCAGTTCAGCCAGGTTAACCTGGTTGTAACAAGAAGCTGTCTTCCCTGCCATGAGCACTGGATGTGGCATTGATGGGGCCAGGGGCCTGTTAGAGTACATTATCCATTGAATGTAGGGAGAGGCAGGTCTGAAGGGGGTGGGGAGCCTCTGCCCACTGAGTTTTTGACAACAAATATTGATAGTTGATGTGTATGTAGATATTAAAATGTTGCAAAGGGGTATAAAGTGCATTTTTTGTATTCTTAACACCCACAGTTGATTTAGGTAATAGCTACAAAGAAATTTGGGAATTCACGATTATGCAATTTAGTTGCCATAGCGACTGAGTAATGATTCATCTGTAACTAACGGTTTATGTTCTGTTATTTGGATTCTAATCATTATTTTTATATTTAACACCTTATAGTGACTTGCATTTGTATAGCCAGTTAAAGGTAAATTATTAATTAAGTTGGAACAGATTAATCATAAACAAGAGCATCTTGTTCAGAAAATTAGCTTCTGCACCTCTGCATTTCAATTGTGATTACACAGGGAGTTGGTAGGGCTTGCCTGCCCTTTGGGGGCTAACATTGTCAACCTTCTTCTTATCCAACTCACCCTTCCCACTGCTGATCATGAGAATTCTGCCAGTAGGTCAGCTCTCACCAGCTCCCTATGCAGCTCCCTCCAGAATGTCCATTCACTTCTATATAAGACCCTTGCCATCTGTGAACTTATTGCAGATGATTGCATCAACATCATGGCCTGAATGGAACCTGGCAGAGGGCGATGACACTTTCCCCCTTAATGAAGCCTCCCCACCTGGCTATGCCTTCAACCACTCTCCCCATCAAGACCACCCCAGTGGTAGTGTGGCGCTTATCACAAAGTCACACCTTGGCCTGAACCCCAGTTCCTCGGACACTTTCTCCTCCTTGTTCCACCCCCATCACCTCTCTTTCAAAATCCTTGTTCTGCTGCTGCTCTCCCATCACAGAATCACAGAATCTTAACTGCACAGAAGGAGGCCATTCGGCCCATCATGTCTGCCCCAGGTTTACAAATGAGCATTAAGACCTCATGCCATTCCCTTGCCTTTTGCCCGTACCCTTGCCCATTGTTTTTATTCAAATAATCATCTAATGTCCTCTTGAATGTCTCGATTGAACCTGCCTCCACCACACTTCCAGGCAGTGCATTCCAGACCTGAACCACTTGTGTGAAAAAGTTTTTCTCACGTCACACTTGCTTCTTTTGCAAGTCATTTTAAATCTGTGCTCTTGTGCAATAAAAAGTTTATCACTGAGGTTTTGTCACTGCTTTCCTCCCTCAGCTTCTGCATCAAATGACTTCTCATCCTTGGTGATTTCAACCTCCATCTCAACTTATCATTGTTTTTCTATCCTCTGATCCTTATCCTTCCTGAACTTCCTGAACTTCTCCCTCCATGTAACTTCCCCAAACCTTATACATGGCCATCCCCTTGACCTTGTCATCTCACATGATCTCACAGATAAGGCCATCTCTGATCACTTTGTTATATTGATCACCATCTTCCACACCATAACCCTACCTTGTTCAATATCCATCTGTAGAAACAACTATCCCCAAATTTCCAACTGCACTTTCAAAATCCCAAATATCTGGCCTTTGACCCTCTGTTCGCCACAATAATTCTACAGCTATTGATGTATTCAACCATCCTGTCACCTCCACCTTTGATGTCATAGTCCCCAGTAAAACTATTATGTCCTCGCACCCTAGCCATTCCTCCTGTATGGACCTCATTTCCCTGTTAAGTCAAAGGGACATGGACCTAAAAGGATACAGTGCATAACTGGTTTAGCCATCTGCCACCAGATCTGGCTGGACCACTTAAAACACTGTTGGTCCTAGTCTCTTCTGCAGTAACTAATCACTATTCCAGGATCATCTTGGAATGCAAAGATTACCCCCAGCTTCTTGTCTCTACTGCAAATGGTCTTCTAAAACCACTGTCCCCTCCACCCTCATGTCCTGTTGTAACATGCCGTTAAGGGATAGCAGCATGCCATCACTCGAAGGGAGGTGTGTCATATGACCCAAACTCAGTTTCACTTTGGCTTGTGAGCAGAATACTGCACACACAGCCCTGCTGCTGATGTCTTCAAGCTTTCTATCCATGTCAATATGTTCTCATGTGGCTACTTTAAATAAATGAACACACAACGTGTTTACCCAATCCCTTATGAGTGATTGGTGCCTTTATATCATTGTAACAAACATGACACTTCAAACAACAAGTGCAAAGAGCTCATGGACTTCTTTGTCATTAAGATTGAGACAATCCAATCAGCTGCCTCTGCCACATTCCTATTTCCACCAGCCTGCCAGTCCAAACTTCCTTTAATGTTTCTCCTTGCTCTAGCCCCAAACTCATATCTTTCTCTCATTCCTCTATCTCCCCTCATGTCCTTTCTGAGCTTATCTTGCCCAGGAGACCCACCTCCTGTTCGTTGACCCTATTCCCACTGTTCACCCAACTTCCCCTCCTGGTCCCCATGTTAGCCAATATTGTGAATGGTCCTCACTCTTCTGGTAATGTCTCTCTCTCCTTTAAATCTGCTGTCTTCACCCCCTCAAAAAAAAAGCTCCTGACCCCTCTGGCCTTGCAAACTCCTGTCTCATCCCTATCCTCCTTTTCCACTCCAAAGTCTTTGAACGTATTTTTGGCTTCCAAACTCAATACCAGAACTCCATATTTGAATCCCTCCAATGAGGTTTTTGCCCTGCCACAATACCAAAATACTCTTAACAAAGTCACAAATTACACTCTAAATAACTGTGATAAAAGTGAACTTTCCTTTGTCGTCCTTTGTCCAAAGCCACTGATATAGTTGACTACACAATCCTCCTCCAACACCTCTTCACTGTTAGACAGCTGGGTGGGACCTCTCTCATGTGGTTCCATTCTTATCTATCTAATTGTAGCCAGGCAATTACTTGCAATGGCTTCTCTGACTGCTCCTGCACAGTTACCTGTGGTGTACAGATCTATCCTTGGCCTCCTCTTATTTCTCATCTACATGCTGCCCATTGGCGATGTCATCTGAGAACATGGCATTAGTTTTCACATGTACACTGACAATACCCAGCTCTACCTCATCATCACCTCTCTTGGCTCCTCTGCCATTGATAAATTATCACATTGCTTATTTGATATCCCATACATCTACTGGATGAGTAGATATTTCCTCCAATTAAGTATTGGGAAAACAAGTCATTGTTTTCAGTGCCCGGTCCAAACTCTTTTCCCTAACTAATGACTCCAACCCTGTCCCTGGCAATAGTTTGAAATTAAACCAATCTGTTTACAGCTTTGACGGCACATTTCATCCTGAGATGGGACTCTGACCTCATGTTCGCCCAATCTCTAAGACCGCTTTTTTCCGCCTATATAACATTGCTCAACTTCACCTTTGTCTCGACTCATCTGCTTCTGAAACTCTCATTCGTGCCTTTGTTACCTTTAGACTTGGCTACTCCAATGCACTCCTGGCTGGTCTCCCACATTCTACCCTCCATAAACTTGAGGTTATTCAAAGCCCTGCTGTCTCAACCTAACTTGCAGCAAGTCCTGTTCCTATATCACACATGTGATTGCTGACCTTCATTGGCTCCCAGTCAGGCAACATCTTGATTTAAAAATGCTGATCCTTTTTTTTCAAATCTCATCATGTAATTGGCCCTCTGCACCTCTGCAATCTCCTCCAGCCCCACAACCCTCTGAGGTATCTGCACTTGAATCCTGGCCTCTTGTCTATCCACAATTGCTCCACCACTGGTGGTCATGCCTTCTGTTACCTAGGCCCTAAATTTTGAAATTCTCTCCCTACACCTCTCCACCTCTCTACACTGCTTTCCTCCTTTAAGATACTCTGTAAAACTTACCTTTTTAACCAAGTTTCTGATCACCTGACCTAATATCTCCTTAATGTGTTATAATGCTCCTGTGAAGCGCCTTGGGATGTTTCATTAAATAAAGGTGATATATTTATTGATATAGTTATTATAGTTATTGTTGATGACACAATCACTTGCATAAAATTGTTTCATCTACAATCTGACTACAATTTGAAGACAGACATCAACCCAATACTTTACTTGAAATTGGTTAACACCTGAGATGAAACAACAGAAGTTACCTGTTAATCATTGGTATGTTGCGGTCCCACTGAACAAAGTCAAAGATTCAACATGCTTCTGAATGAAAAGATGAAAATAAAATTTGGACATCATCAGCCACAGTGACATTACCGCATTGCTGATCACCTACATAGAAACCCTTTAACAAACTAGGTAAAATGTTTTGCAAGCTATTTTGCCTTCATCACAGTTGGCCCTTTCAAAATATCTCTGCTGTTAAACAACTACATGGTGAGCTGGACTCAGCAGAACCATTCCAGAAACATGCTCAAGCTTCTTACACTGGTGGTTTTATAGTGGCAATTCTAATGAGCCAGTCCAAAATCAATTCAGATGCTAAAATTAACCTTCCAAACAGTACCCACTGCTCTAAAGTTCAAAAGTTTGAAGAAAACCTCCCACACCAACTGAGGAAAAACAAACTCCTGACACTACAGATCCCATTAAAATTAGCTGGAAAGCTGAATCATCGCAGACAGACAGAAGATCTGAGAAAATAGTAATTGTATGAGAAATAAATAAAGTGCGAGCAGACTCAAAACTCTTGGCTAACTGGTATGTATGAAGCTCACAGATACTGTTATTTGTGCTACCTATCCAATTACCACCAAGCAGTAAGAGCTAGAGGTCAACAGATCACTTGGAGAGAGAACCCTTTCTATCACCAGAAACAAGCTTGGCATGCTGCAGAATATCTGTGACCAGTAAGGGAAGCCCTATAGAAAAATGAATCCCCTGTTAGTCTAATTAAATAGAATTGTTCAGCTTTGCAGAAGCAGCACAGAGAACCTCATGACACCCATTTATGCCAAACCTTTATTTCAAACTGATCAAACAATGGAATCAACATAAAATAAGTTTTCATTTCACCTCAGAACCATTTGATATTTCAGTTATGCTGCCATTTCCATGTTAATGCAAAATTGCTTTGGATATGCATTGATGGAAACATGCCACTATCACTCACCAGACAGGTCTGAGTTTGGCTGTCAAATGATTTTGAGATGCTATCCAGGAGGCTGAGGTTCAAAAAGTGATGCAAAGCTGGTGGTGTGAAACCAAAAGTTTCCAAAATGCTCAGCCGGGTGCGCTGAGTCGGCATAAATGTAACGCATTATATCGGATTAGTATGAGGTTTTTCTGATGTTATGCTCCTTAGCATCTCCCATTGTCAAAAAATAGCCCTTACTGTATGGATGTGTAAGTATGCAGTCTGCATAAAATTCTGGTCATGACATCTGAAATGTGCAAACCTGAACTATCACTCTCTGTCTTATAACTGCAGCCTAAGATTCAATATTTGCACAGGCATCCACTAATTCTAGAGACTCAATGTGAAACAAAATTATTCTGTCCAATTTGTGCTTAATATGTGCAAATGTAACACAAAGTTGATGGAGAATGAAAGTTTGGATCGAGTGATCTACTGTAGCCTCATCTCCCTAACTAATACTTTTATTCCTCTGCCTCCACCTGGGTGGCCACTGACTAGTCCCTTCCTGGTATACTTAAATAATAGTGGATGGGGAAAGGGGTACGAAGCTCGGCCAGGACCCCCAGGCTGTTTTACTCCTGTTCAGCCTACGTTATTGCCAGCTCAGAGATGCAATGCAAAAGATTTTGATGGGTCTCAGAAAGTGACAGCAAAGTCTCCAAGCTCTCCAAATAGAGGAAGGTGGCCTTGCAGTGACCTCATCTCTCTCCAATGGGATCTTATCTCTTAAGTGCTTTATACCTATGCTTGGGGATCAGTGTAAAGTATTTGCTCCCAGACCCAATTTTCATTGTCTTATGGATCCCCCTGGTTTCCTTCTATCTCCTACCAATGCCACTGACCCTTGATGGTCCTGTGGTTCTTTGCCCATTTTAGCATTCTTCTTATGTCAGTCTAGGCAGTGGCTGCCATATAATAGTATAACTGCACAGAATGTTTCTGTTCTCAGTGTATGTCCTCAAGCAATTTCAAGGGGCAGCAATATGGGCAGGAACTCTTGATAACTCCATTCTCCCTATTGCAGGGGCACTCAAAGCATTTGAAGTGCTCTAATCTCAAATCACATTTTTTCAATGTGATTTGCATTTGTACATTCTCTCAAAGTTAAGCTATTTATTTATTTTGGGTTCCATTTTGATGTTCATTACAGTGCTAGGGTGGCATGTAAATATTGCTTCATCTTAACATGAGCACATCTTATGTGAATTAAGAACCAAGATAATTAGAAACATATTTAAGGCTGAAAAAGCCCTCCAGCAGGTTTAGCCAGTGTGGAACTGTGTTAGATTGAAATTTAGAGATAAAAGACCAGGCACAAACACAGCAGTTTATTTATTTACACACTGTGAATCAGTCACTCTCTAAAGAGTCCATCATATTTCTACCACAAATCTCACTGCAGGTTCTGAGGCTTATGTTTCACAAATGCTGTTAAATTTACATTAGACATGAAACAAATTAGTCACAGCACAGCACAAAGCAAGTGATCGATCCTAGTATTTCTGTTGAGCACTTCCCTCTGGCATAGCCTCGGTTATGTTTAGCTTGTAATTATAAAGACTGCCAGCAGCAGTAAAGCAGGTAAGCCTATGAGAGCCCTGGAGAGTTAGAAGAAGTGCATATATTGCTACCATCGGAAGATTCATGAGGCAGATGTTGGAACTGGCCAAGTGATTAAAATATAGTGAAAGATAATTTTAAAGTATCAAACTGATCTTTGTCCAAGAGGAGCAATTTGCATTTTTAGTCACTGACAAGAAGAAATTGGATAATGCTTTGACTTCTAGTCAAACATGGTCACACACTGGACACTAAAGCACTATGCCAAGCTGACACGTCCAGGTCTCCTTCACATATTATGTGCCTCTAGTGCATCTCCTTATTGGCTTTTAGTAGGAGGCGGTTGTTATGCAGACAGGCAGAGAGAGAGAGAGAGAAAAAACACAAGCTTCTCCATGCAACTGATTTTGCACCTCCTTAGGTTTTCTTGACAGGGTGGTATCTGTTGCTACGGAGAGTCAATTGTGTCTACTATGTATGAACGTGCAGGCCATCAAATTCCTTGGAAGTTGTACATTTTTCTCATCTGCTGGAGTCAACAATTTTGATACACTTAGATTATATATATATTTTTTAAAATAAACCTTGCTGTTTCTGTCCACCCTTGAGTTGTTATTCAAGCTAAGTTCTTATTTCCTGAAAAGAAAATACCACAAAAAGCACCCAGCAGGGATTCTCATTGTTCTCTTACTGCCTGTCCATGGCTGTGGTTGTAGTCATTGTTTTTAAGTTCAGTTGGTAATGTTACAACCAGGTTGGAAGGGGTCAACTGGCTCCCTTCTATTCAGCCTCCTTGGTTGGTCACAACAAAGGCTTTTAAATTTCTTGCCCCCGTGGGTGGTTTTTTTCAAATCCAAATGTATATTTTACTATCTATGCAGTGAACAATAAAGAGCCAATCAGCGAGGTTTCCTTGTGTCAAAGAAAGAGCAAGTTTATTAACCACTAAACACGAGGGAAAAAAATAATAAAAGACGATGTTACACACACAGGCCTCAATTTTTTGCTCGTCACGCATGCACAATCGGTGGGCCTGGGAGCAGAAGGGAAACGGGTTCCTGACTGCCATTGACACCCCCCCCCCCCCCAACCAATTAACGACCAGCCAGCGTGAAACGCGCCTTAGAAAGGCTCAGCACTGCTAGTGGGGGGCAAGAAGAGAGCGGACGCCTACGTTATCGCAGATGCTGGTAAGCACTTCCAGTGAGCTCCCTGAAGGCAAACAGCTGCCTCAGGGAGCTGCAGACCTCCACAGAATAAATGAAACAGCAAAAATGCTGCAAAATATGTCCATGCAGCACAACCAAGCACTTCTCATTAAAAAAGTCAGTCCCCAGGTATCCCTTATTTTATTGTCCCACAGAGATTTCATCCCGCCCTGGATCGAGGTTTGAGCAAAACTGTAAAGGCTGCCTGGCCAATTGGCTCATCCGCTAACTGTAAAAGTGGACCGGCCATGGAAAATTGCTTTCAATTGCCTCCTTAATGAGCTTAATTGCCCACTTATGGGCATGAAGGATGGTAGACTCATGAAGACCCTGGTCCAGCAGAACATGGGAGCTGCGCACAGACCTGCACTCCATCGCTGTAGCCATGGGTGAGTTCCTGCAGTGGCAATTCAAGAGGGAAATTAGGCACCTCATTGTCCCTCCAGGTGCTCCTTCCCCTCAAGGAGTCAGGCCGAGGTCCTCGGCCGCCCAAAGGGAGGAGGAGCAGCAGCTGGACACCCCTGGGTCATCCACATGGAAATCTCAGGGGCAGTCCCTTTTCCCTGTAACTCCATTAACCTCATCCACTTCACTGCAGAGGGAGCAGCTGGCCCACAGGAGGACAGCCAATGCAAGCTGGGGCCCTCAAGGCCTTAGCTCCACTGAGGACGCAAACCAAAGTCAGAGACAACAGGGCTAATCATTGCACACACTGCCTCCACCCCTGCTGTGGATGTCAGGGCAGCATCTAGAAGATATGGTAGATCTAGAAAAGTTAAGAAATTCTGATGATAAGTGGTTGCATAGGTGAACACATTTTATCACTTCGTAATTTGAAAATATATTCACTTTCACTGAATGATGTAATATTCTTTCAGCTTCATTGACAAGCTTCACGAGTCCTCCCAATGCATTGACCACCATTAGCAGTTCAGGAGGCACTTGCTGACTTCACAGACTCCTCCCATGTACATTCACCTGTATATTCGCCACCCCTTACTCCTTCCTCCTTCTTACTCCCTACTCCCTCTGGGCACCTTCCCCCCTCTCCCCCCCCCCCCCCCAATGAATGCTCTCCTCACCCCTGGGCACTGTTCGCCCTCCTTACCCCCCCCCCCCTCCCCTCTGAACTATCTCCTCACCCCTGGGCACCCTCCCCCCTTGAACTGCTTCCTCCCCCTGGACACCTTCAACCCTCCTCCCACAGGAAGCCTTTGTCCCCACAGACACCTTCCATCCCCCTTCCAATCTCCCTCTATTACAGCTTCCTCCCCCTTACACCTATATTCCCAGTTGCTGCATTCTCCCTTGTTACACACTCCTCCCCCCATACTCCCGCTTCCACCCCCCAACCTTACCACCCCTCCCTTGCCACCTTTGTTCTCCATCTCCCAACATCACACTCGCTGGTACACTTCCCTCCCCCAGTCAACCTAGATCTTCCACACTCCACTCCGCGCCCTCGGTACACCTTCCTGTCCCACTCACAGCTGCACCTTCCTCTCACTAAGCACCCCCCATCCAACGATCATCTGTAGTGGCCCATGACCAAGGCAGCGATGTCCCGATGCAAACTCGAGTCATCAACTGAGACCTCCCCCTTTGAGAGCTGCTTTGCGGTGGAGCCATGTCCATGAGAATCCACTCAACATATGATGTATATGTTCCTCACGGGTCTGGTAGAACTCCAGAGTCTTCTGCTCCTCAGATGACCACGACCTTGCCTAATGGTGAGTCCCGACTTCTGCGCGTCACACTTATCCAGACGTGTTCGGCCAGCGTGTTTTCCCATTGGCATAATGGTAAATCTGGCTTGTGGGGACAAATCCGGTCAGGTCTTAATTTGCATCCAACTACCAGGATGCAAATCGGTTTCACAATGGCCTCTAGTGGGTGTGGCATCCCACCATGACGGACACCATTGTGTGATCCTGCTGTGCTTTCACGCTGGCGTGAAACTGATTAATCGCCTTCTCACCATATTATCCCTCCTCCCCACCTGCCATGACACCAACGGGCCTGGAAAATTCCAGCCTTAGAAGTCCTTTGCTTGTTTTTGAAGTGTAGATTGTTAAACGTTACGGCCATTTCAAGTTAGATTGTTCAATTGGAATTGAATTGAAGTCCACATAGTTGCATTTGCTGGAGACAAATTCCTTTTCTAATCAGTCAGCTGTCATTTCCAGAAATCGAGGAGTTTCTCCAGAGGTTCTTTCTGATGGAAATACACTTTGTCAAAGATTTTTAGAATTTTGGGAGATAGGGCTTTGCCTAACTTAAGAGAGACAGAGAGAGACCAAGCAAGTGAGAGAGTGAGATTCCTTAATGCTCCATTAGCAGCTTCTCAAGATTCCTCCAATGCCCTTTTTTCTCTGATCCTGGCTTGGCAAAGCTAGTTCTTAAAATCCTGCTGCAAATGTATATCCCAAAGGAATTCGATCTCCATGGCTGCTGTAGTCATTGTTGTAGAACAAGTAATCACATTTTGATGTTTCATCTCAGGAACATTCGAATCATTCCAAAACAGTAGAAACCAAAGGAAGATGGGATTATTTCATTTGTCTTGGGGGTTTGATTGTTTTTGGGTATATATCCTGGTTAGCTAACAGTTCCCCATTGTCTTTGCAGAATTACAGTTAAAGTCCAGTACTTTGCATTTTAATACCTGCCTTTCAATAGTCCTTTTTTCTTTCTGAAGTGGACCTTAATACCAACCAGGTGTAAAATTCTATGCAGCATGTCAGGGTAAGTCATTTGGAACTTTTCAGAAAAGTTGTTAACTCATAATACTAGACATCAAGTGAATTGTGGTAGCCATCTTTGGTCAATGTATTTTCTTATATTTTTTGAAAAACAGTTCAATATGTTTTTGGTTAGCTGGTGAAGTTATAGGTAAATCTCACTCACTCAGTCAAAATTTTCTGTTGTCATGACAGTAATAAACTTAAAAGCACTTTACAGGTTATTGGTTAATGTCCAAAATAACAATGGCATCATTGTACTGCTGAAACTAAGGCAAGTGCGGCTTTCATCTGCCATGATTCCCCTACCCCATAATAAAGTTTATACATGGTAGACTAATGATTAGGAAATTGGATTAATGACCCAAAGATTATGCATTCACAACTCATCATTCCAGGTTATGAAATTTAATTTTACAAATCTGTTAATTTAATGGCGAGCACCAAAAAATGACTTGAGAAGCAACAGGGTTGTTGACAAGCAAATCCAATGGCTCAACTAATATAATTTAGAGAATGAAATTTTCCACCCCTACACAATCTCACTGTGTTACTTGATCCCACACTACATGGTTTGTACCTAAGGCAATTGGGGATGGGCAATAAATATGGCCTTGCTGGTGTCCCTCCATGCTAAGAACAAACAATAAGTAGAGCGTGCAGATATGAAGCTTATATAAATTTATCCAGCAATGCCTCAAGTATGCTGGAGATGGATATGAGAAACACTACAGTGGCGAGAGTTAGGCCCAAAAAGGGCCCTGAATGGCTACCACGTGGGGGGAGGGTGAAAAATAGAGATTGGTGTGTTGGAGACCTGTACAACATTGCAATATAGAGCTATATTTAATGTAGGTGGCAGAGATCCCACCACCAGGGCTGAAAACTGAAGGCAATCACAGGAGGGCAATGGAACCCGGGACCCATTGCCAACCAATTAAGTGGCTGCCACTGGGGCAGCTATTAATAATATCCCTATTAAGGATGGGAGCCAGTCTCCAAAAACTGCCAGCCCCTGCCATGCCACTGCTAGTGATAGCCACTGGCGGGGCTGCAGCTAGGGAATGAGGCCTATCAATGGCCATGCACTCACAAAGTCAGGTGAGTCTGGGCACATTGAGATCAAACAGGTAAGCTTTAGTGAAGGGGAGTGAGGAGGTCATAGGTGGCGCTGTTGCCACAGGGGTGGCCATTGCTACTGGAGGATCCCCTCGTGGGCCAAGGAGTGACCAAAGAGGAGGTCCACACCCCGGAACCCACTGGGAGGCCACCAGGATTTACCTAGTGGTCTCCAAGCATAGTGGCAGGCCCTCCAACAGCTGGTGAAATGACAGCAGAGGCAGGAAGAGGCCCTTAATTGGCCACTCTGGGTAAGCAGGCCATCTGCAAGCTTTCCTGCTGCTGGAAAAAATGGTATGGAGATGGGAGGACAATGGGCATGCCACTCGTCATTTCCTGTACCATTTTGCCAAAGCCCCTGCCTCCCAGCCCGTCACCAAAGGACTTGTAAAATTCAGCCCAGCATTTCTTATTTTATTCTTTCTCAGGATGTGGGCATCACTGGAAAAGGCCAGCATTTGTTGCCCACCCTTAATTGCCCTTGAACTGAGTGACTTACTAAACCATTTCAGAGGGCAGTTAAGAGCCAACCACATTGCTGTGCTTCTAGAGTCACATATAGGCCAAACTGGGTATGGATGGCAGATTTAATTTCGTAAAGGACATTAATGAAACAGATGCTTCATTTTTAAAAAAAATGACAATCAATGATAGTTTCATGGCCACTGCTGTGACTGATGCATTTGGGAAAGCAGACTTATTTAAAAAACCCAGAGGGAAAATTAAAATTATAGGTTATAACAGTTGTTTAAAGTGTTATGTTTGAGGTGTGACTCTAAATTCAGGAATCAGACCATCAGTTCTCAAGACTTTACATTAAACTAAATGAAAGATTTTATTAACTTACACAGGTTAAAATACATGGCTACAAATTACTATCATAATTTTTAACAAATTCCCAAACTAATCTCCATTAAGGCAATAGCAACCCATAAGCTTAACCAGACACCAGGCAAAGCATTTTCACCTTACAAATTCAAAATGAGGTTCTTTTCACTTTAGTTGCATGGAGCCACTTCAAGGCTTACAGCTGCCTTTTGATCTCACATTGCCTCTGCTCTGCACACCCGAAAACTGCCAAAGTTATACCTACCAGCCCCACTGAATGTTATTTCTCATTGTATTAACAGCCTCTGAACTAAATCTCTCTAACAATAAAACCCCTTTCATCGTACCAATATTATTAGTAATACAAACATATTGCTTGGCAGCTGCTACATAGGCATCAGTTTTCACCCCACTTCTTGAATGCTCTACTGAAAAAAATGCAAATGCACATTACCTCTCTTCCATATCAAAACTAGTACACTTCAAAGCACGCAGGCTAGCTGGCTTAAATCCAAACAAGACACACCCACAGACTAAACCTCTATTTTAAAACAACAATATTTTCCAATAATATACACGTTAATAGCTTCATGACAGCCACCATTACTGAGACCAGTTTCATGGTCATCATTGCTGATAACTAGTTTTCAATTCCAGATTTTATTAATTGGATTTAAATTCCACCAGCTGCCATGGTGGAATTTGAACATATGCCCCAAGAGCATTAGTCTGGACCTCTGGATTACTAGTATAGTGACATTACCACTACACCACCATTTCCCCACTATTGCTGTTGCTGCTTAAAGGGAAATGGACTGCAGAAAGCAAGAAAATGAGGAGAGTGATGGCAGCCAGAACTTAAGAGGACAGAAGCAGACATCACAGATTCAGACTTGTGTGTCCTCCTAGTAGAGATACAGAACAGTTGAGTTTGAAGTAGGAAATTCATGAAGAACTTAATCTATATTTTGTAGAAGGAGGTGGCTATGCCAGTGAATGGCACTTCCATGACCCACTAGGACTCCTTTTCAAATGTCAAAAAAGTTCAATGAGCTGACAGAAGTGGCCAAAGTACGAAATCTGATTCTTGATCACTCCTTGTGGTCTCTTCAAATGCATTAAACTCCATTACTTTCATGGATTTTTAAGACAGTACTCTGATACTTTTTGCCATCTTGTGACCCTGCTGTCTATAGTGAGCCACACATGATCATGTCCCTTAACTCACCACGTCTGTCTTTACCTGGATTTTGCCCCTCAAATATTACAAAATGTCACACAGTGGTAACAAAAGACTTGGTGTAGCCATCACTGCATTCACATTCTCTCTCACACAGCAGAACATGACCCACAAATCAACATGAACCTTTTGAACACGGTACTTTTCCAATCAGCCTCTTCATTTTGGTGACAAGATACCTGGAGGGTGAAATGGTTTGTTGAAAGCTCTTTCCAATCTCAGAAGCCCTACAATAAGGGTAAACTTGGTCCTGCGAGGTTAATACAACTACATTGCCAACTTCCATCCTGGGCTGTCAGAACGCCCCTTATTGCAGCACCGGAATAAGTTTTAGAACAGCCCAAAAAGTCACCAGGAATAGACATAGCGGTTAAAAAGAGGTAACGGTTTTCAATATTTATGTACATAGAAAAACCACTTTAAATTGAAGCACACTCTTCAGAGGTTTTCTTTTGTATTTCAGAGGATGTTAAGAAATCACTTTGCGCCAGGACACACGGGGATGGTTTTCAACTTGTCACCCGAGCATGAAGCTGATACTGGAAATCAGCCACTCAACATTCAAATCAAGGCATTGTAGGAATCCGTTAGCACAGAGGCTTGAGAGATGAAGGTGGATTATAACCCTCCTCACTCAGTGGAAATCAAATGGGTAAGCAGTCAAAATCCTCAGGATGACTTCAAAACGTAGAATAAGTTGTACAAAAGGAGGCAGTTTGTCGATAGTGTGTCTATGTTGGCTTTTTAAAATATATCTAATTATTTCCTCTACCCTGTTCCTTCCTCATGGACCTGCAACTTTTTTCCCTTCAAATATATTTCCAACTCCATTTTGAGAGTTACTATTGAATACTTCCACCATTCTTCCAGACAGTTTATTACAGATCATAACAGCTCGCTGCTTAAAAAGATATTATTATCTCCCCTCTGGTTCTTTTGCCAAATACCTTAAATCTACACCACTTGTTTATTGAAACAGTGGGTGGAATTTTCAGTGCCTGCTGGCGTGATCGGTGTCATGAGTGGACAATATGGTGCAACCGGTTTTACGATGGTGGGAAACCAGTTCGCGATCGTCCGCTCAGCCCGACAGGGGGCCGCGTTTCCAACCATCAGAAACCTCATTGTAATACATCAGCATACCATTATTAGGCCAGCCCACCAGAATCGTTCTCCCCACCCCCCCTCCCCCGCTGGATCATCCATCCATATTGATAGGAAAGCATGCCAACGTGTTTCACAGCAGCGCATGAAAGGCATGCACATTGCGACATACACTTATAGGGGAACTCAGAGGGGAGTATACAGTAACGTGCAGCACTTGCCGGGTCACTTGTTGGACTTCCAGCTTCAGGGGGATCAGGGTGTCATGGTTAAGGGCAGCCCTGCCGTTGAGGCGACTGGTGGTGGAGTGGGAAGGGGGTCAAGGATAGCCCTGCCATTGAATATAGCGCACAAGCATTCGGGGTGGGGGTAGGATGGGTGAGGGAAGTGGCCACGTATTAGGAGAGCCTTTATAAAGCGACCATTCCTGTGCAACTGAGACAGTTCAGGCGCTGCCACATTGATATGATTGGGGTCAGGCTCCAAGCTTATCTGCCCACTCAAGCAATGCAGAGGCATCAAAGTGCCACCAAATACTCCAGAGCTTCCACTGCACCACACCACCACCCCAGCCACAGACTGCAAATTCATGAGAATTTTAGTGGACTGCAGAACAGCTGGACAACTGCACATGATGCACAATCTCCTCACTAAAGCTGGCCATGGAGCAGTCCTGCTGGAGGCGCTCACAGCCCCTTGCAATGTCAGCATCCCGGTTTGGACCAGTCTCACCCATGGTTCAAGCTAACAGGGCAGCCAACCAAGTGGTGGCCAGCACTCTCCGGGAAGCGTTAAAGGGGCTTACACTTAACCAGGACAGGTTCTTAGTACACACATGCTAACCCACGTGTCCCTTGCTTTCATCCTACAGGAGGAGTACATCAGGATCATGGAGCCTGGTGAACTAGCTGTATGCCTGATGGCTTACAGAGAGTGAAGATGATGGAGAAGAGAGCAACTGAGGCTCCTGGCTGTGCAGAGGCAGGCTCAGCAACCTCAGGAACATGGGGTGGCTCCTGCACATGCCGCCTAAGAGCCACAGTGAACCATCGCTTGCTGGCACCTAGCGACACCAAGAGTCTATAGACGCTGCCTTTCATTCCTACAGATGACCGAGAACCAGTGTCACCGAAGGCTGCACATGTCTAGGGAACTGGTCGGTCACAGCTGCCAGCTATTGCAGGATTTGGCGCCACAGGGACATGGGAGGGCATCCACTGTTAGTGGCTGTGAAAGTGAGCATGGTGCTCAATTTCTACACCAGTGACACCTTTTGGGGCTCCACAGATGACCTCTGTGGGATCTTTTAAGCCTCCACCCACAAATGCATTCATGAGGTCATGGTGCCATCTTTGCAAGGGCACACAACTTGGTGCATTTGGCCCAGGACCAGGACAGCCAAGGTGCAAGACTGATTGGTGGACTACACCAACCGCAAGGGGTTCCATTTGTTGAACGTGCAGCTGGTGTGCGACCACCAGAAATGTATCCTGCACATGTGTTGTGACAGAGACCTGAGCACCACATGAGTGCAGTCAATCGCACCCTGCACTGTGGGAAACCCAAGATCTGGGTGAATCCAATCGCTCTTGCATCCTGGCTGTCCTGGCCCTGGGCCAAATGCACAAAGTTGTGTGTCCTCGTGACCTCCTGGATGCATTTGTGGGTGGAGACTTCAGAGATCCCACAGAAATCACCTGAAAGCGGCCACTGACATAGTAATTGAGCGCCACTATGACTTTCACAGCCACTGGCAGTGGATGCCCTCCATGTCCTTGTGGCACCAAATCCTGCAGTAGCTGGCAGCTGTGACCGACCAGTTCCCTAGACATATGCAGCCTTCAGCAACACTGGTTCTCGGTCATCTGTAGGAATGAAAGGCGACGTTGATAGACCCTGGGAAACACAGACTGCAGGTGTGCGCACGGTTTCCAGGGAGCGTGCACGATGCCTACCTCCTCAGTTGGTCACAGATCCCTGGAGTCTCCCAGGGCTCACAAAGGCTGTAAGGATGGCTCCTCAGGGATAAGGGCTACCCGCAGATGCCGTGGCTGATGACATCCATTCAGAGGCTTCAGGCTGCAGCAGAGTGACGGTATAATGAGGCTCATGCTGCAGCTCCCAACTTGGTGGAGTAGACCATCGGGATGCTGAAGATGAAATTCTGGTGCCTGGACTGGTCTGGTGGAGCCCTGCAATACAGTCTTCAGAGGATGTCACACAGCATCGTCATCTGCTGCACCCTTTACAACCTGGCGTTGCAACGAGGAGACGAGCTGGCTGAAATGGAGGAGCTTCATGCCTCCGCTGATGAGGAGGAGACGAGCAACGATGACAGGAATGAGGCCCTTGCACTGGCTAGACGAGGCAGGCATGTTTGGGAGGCCCTCACAGCTGCTAGAGTTATGGAGGATGATGTCAACATGCAGTGGGGTGGCCCCATACATCCTCACATTGCATCTGTGAATGTTTGACTCCAGCCTCGCTTATGGCAGCGCAAATATCCTCTGTGAGAATGCTCCTGTCAAGGAGACAAGGTGGAGGCCCTAATAGTTGTTTGATTGTAGGAGGGATGATGATGACATGCATTGAGGACACTCCATAAATTTTCACACAGCATCTGAGAATGTCTGACTCCTGTTTGGCTGAGGGCAATTCACTTGTGCTCCATGATCAGGGTCATATCAGAGACACAGCCATGAAACTTTAGAATGCCGACACAC
Source organism: Carcharodon carcharias (assembly GCF_017639515.1). NCBI lineage: Eukaryota > Metazoa > Chordata > Chondrichthyes > Lamniformes > Lamnidae > Carcharodon > Carcharodon carcharias. The sequence continues at coordinate 143,036,604 of NC_054477.1, forward strand.
CCCACTTCCTGTAAGGACTCCATCCCATTCTCTCAGTTCCTTCGCTTCCGTCGCATCTGTTCCGATGATGCTACATTCAAAAACAGTTCCTCTGACATGTCCTCCTTCTTCCTTAACCGAGGTTTTCCACCCACGGTCGTTGACAGGGCCCTCAACCGTGTCCGGCCCATCTCCCGCGCATCCGCCCTCACGCCTTCTCCTCCCTCCCAGAAACATGATAGGGTCCCCCTTGTCCTCACTTATCACCCCACCAGCCTCCGCATTCAAAGGATCATCCTCCGCCAATTCCGTCAACTCCAGCATGATGCCACTACCAAACACATCTTCCCTTCACCTCCACTGTCGGCATTCCGTAGGGATCGTTCCCTCCGGGACACCCTGGTCCACTCCTCCATCATCCCCTACTCCCCAACCCCCACCTATGGCACCACCCCATGCTCACGCAAAAGATGTAACACCTGCCCCTTCACTTCCTCTCTCCTCACCGTCCAAGGGCCCAAACACTCCTTTCAAGTGAAGCAACATTTCACTTGTATTTCCCCCAACTTAGTCTACTGCATTCGTTGCTCCCAATGCGGTCTCCTCTACATTGGAGAGACCAAACGTAAACTGGGCGACTGCTTTGCAGAATACCTGTGGTCTGTCCACAAGAATGACCCAAACCTCCCTGTCGTTTGCCATTTCAACACTCCACCCTGCTCTCTTGCCCACATGTCTGTCCTTGGCTTGCTGCATTGTTCCAGTGAAGCCCAACGCAAACTGGAGGAACAACGCCTCATCCTCCGACTAGGCACTTTACAGCCTTCCAGACTGAATATTGAATTCAACAACTTTAGGTCTTGACCTCCCTCCTCCATCCCCACCCCCCTTCTGTTTCTTCCCCCTTCCTTTTGTTTTTTTTTCCAATAAATTATATAGATTTTTCTTTTTCCCTCCTATTTCCATTATTTTTAAATATTTTTAAATCTTTTATGCTCCCCCCACCCCCACTAGAGCTATACCTTGAGTGCCCTACCATCCATTCTTAATTAGCACATTCGTTTAGATAATATCACCAACTTTGACACCTATGTGTTCTTTTGTTCTGCTATCTGTGACATCTTTTGATGATCTGCTTCTATCACTGCTTTTGCCTACAACCACACCACCCCCCTCCACTTCTCTCCCTCTCCCCTCTCCCCCCCCACCCCCACCCACCCACCCCCCCCCCCTTAAACCAGCTTATATTTCAACCCTTCCTGGGATTCACCTAGTTCTGTCGAAGGGTCATGAGGACTCGAAACGTCAACTCTTTTCTTCTCCGCTGATGCTGCCAGACCTGCTGAGTTTTTCCAGGTAATTTTGTTTTTGTCAGTGGTCACAGATGCTGAAGAGATGGGGGCCAGTCCTTCTTTAAAGTGCTGAGAGCACACTGGGAGAATGAGAGAACTCTGTGGCGCCTGTGCACTACATTCTGGCATCAATAACAAGTACCGCCAAGGTGCAGGCATCAGTAATGTTTCTGGGGAATGAGAGGCTGGACAATCACATTGCCCTGAAGGCTGTAGGGAGGGGCCATGGACTGAGACACCTGTCTATATCTTATGCAGAAAGGTTTCACATCTGAATGACAAGAACACTGCTCATCAGAACAAGGAGCCACAGACAGGGAGACATTACTGGGAGTTTATTGACAATAGTGAACAGTATGTAAAGGTGATTAACACCCGTGCCCAGGCTGTGCAACTAATTCTCCTTAACTTTCCTAATCCTGCTGCTTCCTGGACATTCACAGTGGAGGTGGAGGCAGCTTGCTGGCTGTGACGCTCTGTCTGTGATGACCTTGACAGGTATCCTCTGAAGGGCCGAGACTTGGAGGGCCCTGGCCTGCTTTCAGGTTCCTGCTGTGTGACAGTGGCACCCTCCTCGGCCTGTGGGAGCTGGAGCTGCTGAGGTCACTGAAAGAGGGGAGTCAGATTGGCCGGACACTCAGAGTCATCTGGATGGATGGGCCTGATGTGTGCACCTGCTGATCCTCCTCCCTATGGATGCCCAGGCTGACTCCTTGAGAAGTAGGGGTAGTTGGAGTGAGATCGAGCTGCCCCGCACCCCTCTAACATACACACTGTTGGAGGCCAACTATGGCATCGCCGTTGGAGTTCAGTCCGCGCAGCAGTGCAGGAGCGATGTCCTGGGATAAGGTCTCCATGGCGGCCGCCATCCTACCAGTGTTGACTTCAGTGCATTGACATACCAGAGCTATCACCTCAGACTGAAGGGAGACGGACTCCTCCATCGTGCCTTGCAATCTGAGGAGTACAGCGGACATCCTTTCCTGATATTCCCAAGCTTGCCTTTGCAGCTCCAGTAGCTGTGACATGACAGATTCCAGAAGCTCGTCAGCTGATTCAGGCTCAAAGTTCTGGCCTCCAGCAGTCCCCTGACTGCTGGAAACCTGGGAAGTTGCTGCCACCACCTGCTATGGACCAGACGGTGCGATGTGCTCACCAGTTTGTGACCCTGGGGCTATTCTAAACCTAGGTCCCACCGAGGTGTGTGTCTCTGTGCTGGTGGAGGGTGTGGGTGAGCGTATGATAGGACTTCAGGGAGGGTGCCTCCAGATTCCTGTCCAGCGGTTTCTTTGGGGTTTGATTGGAGGGTCTGGGTCATGGACTCTGTCAGCTGTTTGGCAGATGTGCCTGCGAAACAAAGGAGAGAAAATTAGTGCATGACAGTACCCTGAGAAACAGGACACATCACTCACAATATGGTTATCTGATGGATGTTGAACTGCTGGACCCTCACTTGGTAGAGCACTGTTGGCCTCGGCATCAGCACCGGCTGATCCAGATCCTCACTGGCCAGCTGGATGGCTCTGTTTTCAAATTCTGTGAGGACCTTGATTTTGGGCATTCTTCCACCGGTCTGCAACCTCTCCGTCTTGTTGTGTGTCACCTAGTCCTGCATGAATAGAGATGGAGCAAGTGTAAGCAGGATGCCTGCCAGGCCAGATGATGAGTATGCCTGGCCTGTGTGGGTGCTGAGTGGTCCCATGGATGGAATGAGAATAATGACAGTGAGCGTGAGAGAGTAAATGGTGATTTTCCTTGAACCAACAGTGAATGAAGGCCCTATGGATGTTTGATGGGTTTGAGAGTGTGTGAGTTGAGTGTGATGAGAAGAGTGACCCACCCTGGTAGAATGGAGGAGATTATTCATCCTCTTGCGGCACTGGATGGCTGTCCTCTTCTGAAGGGCATTGGCACTGGCCACCACTGCCACCACCTGCCAAGCCGGTTTAGTGCTGTTGTTGCACATTCTGCAGCCAGAGCAGGGGTAGTGCACATCCCAGCGGGCCTCCACGGCATCCAAAAGTGCTCGAGGGATGCCTCGCTGAACCTGGGGGCTGCAGTCTCCCTCAGCTTCAGGGCCATGTCTTCCATTTAGCAGTGGTGGTCTGGAAGCACTGAGATGTGTGCTAGCGGCTGGGCTTTAAATATAGCGCCTGGCGTGATGCAATGGTGGGGTGATGGCAGGTGGGCGGGCGAATGAGAGCTAGCCCACCATGGAAACGCCATGTTTCCCAGAAATGCATAAATATTGTGGTTGGTTTGGGATGACATGGCGTGAAAACCCGCCAGCTGCGATGGCGGGTAGAACATTGTTTTACCCGTCCTCTACCACGGTTAGTGAAAATCTGGGACGATTCTGCCCAGTTTCTCCCCGTCCCCTCAATCTGCCAATGTCCTGTCCAGATCATGCAATTTCCAATTTTCAACTACACTTCTGGACAGGGTTTTAAGTTACCCATCCCAAGCCAGCCAAGTTCTTTAAAGTACAGATTGGGTTCAATGACACCATTGAGTTCTGAATTCAATGTTAACACTGCTTTGAATAATAAAGGTCTGTCAAAAGAGCATCCAAACAGAAGGGGCAATTCAAGGCTAGAGTTTTTACTTTCCCTTTTGGTGGTGTGGGTAGCTGCAAGAGGAGCAGAGTTCTTGGGAGGCAATTATCCAAGAATACAGTTTGAGGATGCAGAGTGTCTGCTAACTTCAACATATGCACCCCAAGACAGTGGATTGCAAAATTCTGATTGACAGCTAAACTCACAAATCAAGATGCAGTGGCCAGGTTACAGGAAGTCTCCAACCTTTCCTCAAAGACAACTCCTTCATCCCAGGAATCAACCTTATGAATCTCCTTTAAACTGCCTCCAATGCAATGTATTCCTTCTTAAATAAGGAGACCAAAATTATATAAAACAAAAACAGAATTACCTGGAAAAACTCAGCAGGTCTGGCAGCATCGGCGGAGAAGAAAAGAGTTGACGTTTCGAGTCCTCATGACCCCTCGACAGACCAAAATTATATGCAATATACTAGGTGCGGTCTCATCAATGCCCTGTACAATTGTAGCAAGACTCCCCTTGTTTTATATTTCATTCCCTTTACAATAAGGGCTAATTTTCCATTTGTATTCCTAATTACTTGCTGCACCTGCTTGCTAACTTTTTATGATTCATGTACAAGAACATCCAGATCCCAGTGTATCACAGCATCCTGCAGTCTCTCTCCATTTAAATAATGTTTTGCTTAATCTTCCTACCAAAGTGGACAACATCAGATTTTCCCATGTTATATTCCATCTGCCAAATTTTTGCCCAGTCAATTAACCTATCTATATGCCTTTGCAGACTCTTCATGTCCTCCCCACATCTTTCTTTCCCATGTATCTTTGTATCATCAGAAAAGTTGACTACTATATACTCTATCCCTTCATCCAGATTATTAATATAGATTGTTAGTTAATGCCCAACATTGATCCATGTAGAACCCCATGAGTTACAGTTTGGCAACCTGAAAGTGACCCAATTATCCTGACTCTTTGGGCAGATTTAATCCAAGCAATGGGGGTCTCACCCAGTGGTTTGAGAGCCAACAATGCTACTTTTGGGGAATGCTCGTCATATTAAATGCCAATCAGATACCTAGCTGGCCAGAAACAGGTCTTCCCCAGGATCAAGGACCATTCGGGCAGAAAGCCTGCTCACCCTCCCCTGAGACCCGCTGGCCAATCAGAGGCTGGCAGCTGTGCTTTGCTGTCAATACATCCACCAGAGGCACAGGATCAGCAAGAGAGATAGGCCACAAGCCAGTGATGTGAGATTGGGGTTACAGAGCTGGGGTCGCTGGAGAGGGCATGTAGGGAGCCAGAGATAATGGTAGAGGGTAGTTTTTAGAAGCCCCCCCATCCCACCCCCCCCCACCCTGCTTCCCAATGCCAAGTCTCTCAAGCCTGACAATGATGAGCTTACAAGCAAATGCACAAGGTGTGCTTTTTAAGCTTCCTGCATGGCGACCCCCCGACCCACCACTGGTCAAATACCAGTGGCAGCAGGTTGAGGCACTTAAGTGGGAATTAATTGCTCGCTTAAGGGCCCCAATTGTCAGCAGGGCAGGAAGATCCCAGAAGCCTTCCCACTCTGGACTTAATCAGGGCGGAGGCGAGAAGGTGGCAGAGTCCCCAGTCGGCACCCTCCCAGCTTAATTGATCACCCCCATGTTCCAAACTTACCTCAGGGATGGACATTAAATCTGCATTTTGTTTTCTGTTAACTAACATTTTCTCTAACCATACTATTATATTACCACCAACATCGTGAGACCTTATCTTGTGAAGTAACATTTTATGTGACACTTTATCAAATGCCTTTTAGAAATCCAAAAACATTCCATCAACTCGTTCCCCTTTATCCACCCTGCTTCTTATATCCTTTAAAAACTCTAATAAATTTGTCAAACAGAATTTCCCTTACATAAAACCGTGTTAACTATGCTTGATTATGTTTTTTTTTTCAAATGTTCTGTTACTACCTCCTTAAAATTGCTTTCAACATTTTCCCAGTGACAGACATTTTCCTGCTCTGTCTCTCTCCTTTATAGGGGCTTTATGCATTTGCAATTTTGCAATCTGCTGGGAATTTTTTAGAATCAAGGGAATTTTGAATGATTACAACCAATGCATCCACCATCTTCGCAGTCACTTGTTTTAAGACCGAAGGATGCAGGTCATCAGATCCATGGTGATTTGTCAGGATTTTGTCCTATAAATTTGCTTAGCATTTTTCTCCAGAGATAATGGTTGTTTTAAGTTCATCCTTCTCTTTTCCCCCTGATTTTATATTACTTCTAGGATGCTTTTTATGCATTCTACCTTGCAAATAGGTACACAAAATTACTTGTTCTATGTCCCTGTCATTTCCTTGTTTCCCATCATCAATTCCCAAGTCTCATCCCCTAAGGAGCACAGAAGACCACCTCAATTCCAAAAACAAAATTAAGAGCAAACTGCAGGGAGCATCCACACCTATGTTGTGCCAAGGCCAATGATACATGCTGAGTGACCCAAATCCCAGAAAGAACTTGAAAGAGCTGCCAAAATGGTATTTTGCAATTTGTATAGTATGTGGAGAGGTCCTGAAATCAGGAAATGATGTCCCAGACTACTCTTGATGATTTTATAGTAAACATTTAGTAAAAGAATAAAGAATAAAAAAAACACAATAAACAAACACACTATAGCATAAAAGGCTATGGGCCAAGTGCTGGAAAATAGGATTAGAATGGATAGGTGCTTGATGACCAGCCTAGATGCGATGGACCAAAGGGCCTGTTTGTGCTGTACAACGCTATTATTCTATGACAATTATACTTAAATACAAGAATGGCTTCACACTGTAAACCGTACTTTAAAACAGTCCCACAAATCTTAACTACTCTCAGAGCTAACCCGCCCCTTTTTTGTTCAGCAACTATCCTTATAAAATCTACAGAAGTTCAGTAATTTTACCACACAGTGCTGTCAGCTTACTCTGAGGCTGACAGAAACTGGGTCTTCGGGTCTGGCTCTATTCACACAGTCTCCTGGGAGTTCTGACCAGCTACTTTGCTGTCTTTGGGGAGATCTTAGCAGCTACCCCCTCACATTGGCATCAGTATTTCCTTAAATGCATTCCTTCCCTTTGATCTCTCTATTGCTTCAACCAGTCTCTTCAGAAACTTTCTTCCCAGAATTAATTAAATTGTTCTTTACTTTAGCTCTTAGATTTGTAAAAACAAACTTACCCTATCCTTACCTCACTTTCTTACACCCTTTTACAACCTGCATATATCCCCCTTTGAACTAGAACAACTCAATTCAAAATATTCCTGTTATTGCTTTTTGTAAAACTCTGATTGAAGTTCCTCTTGGTTCATTCACATATCAAAACCACTTCTTACTGCTGACTTTAGATCCTTGCCTTCCTTCTAGCCCTTAATCCAATTACAGCCTGACTTCCAGTACATAAGAAAATATGCCAGTTATTACCAGAAGAAAAAATATTACAATTTCTTTTTTCTTGACACCTATCTAAGCATGTGAATCTTCCTTTTCAGAAAACAAAATCTTGCACTTTGTTATTGCACAGCTGGTGGTAAATGCTGAGCTGCTCAAATCCCAGAGGGAAACTTGAAACAGCCGCCATAACTTGTTTTGCAATTTGTATATATTTCAAAATGTGTGCCTTGAATAGCAGTAATAAGTCTGCCAAGTCTTATAGGTTTCTAACAAAACTAAATCAAACCTTTATTAATAGAAAAAATGGTTTTAAATACACACAAAGATCTAAAAATTGCTACTATGATAACTTCTAAGTCCCCTAGTTAATCTAACTCCCAGTTACACTTTCGTTAAGGCAACAGTAAAACACATAGATTTCAATGATCTAGCCAAAGAAACACGATACCCTGAACAATCCAATTCAAAGTGAGTTTTCTTAACTTCAGTTCTTTGTAGACAACAGCTTGAGGCATGGATGCTGGAGGCTTTTTCACACATGTTTTAGATCTTAGAATGCCTATCTTACACACAGCCTTTTCTCCTTTATACATATTTTCCCTATCTGAATGAAAATTCCCATTGTTTCATTATGTCTTTGGGCTTTACCCCTCTAATAATAAAAATCTCTCATAGGACCAAATTTACCAGTAATCTTTGGGAATAATAAACACACTTTCTTCACTTCTCCTGGCTGGGTGAAACATTCCACATCCTCTTTTGAATTAAAATTAATCTGGTTCATTTAAAAATGAAAATGTTCCCTTTCCCTTATGTCTACCTACGTAACATTTCAAACCTAGCTTATCTTTTGATACATCAAAGCCTTCAAGCCAGTTGCCTTTAATTCAATTAAGTCCCCCACACACGCACACACACACACAGACCCATAGACACAGATCCCACTATTACTCTATAAAAAAATTCCAATAACATGATGAAAATTATTATATCTTCCTGACAACTTTTATGGTACCTTACACAACTTCAGGACATCCAAAACAGTTTGCTGCTAAACAAGTTATTTTTTGAAGTGTAGTAACTTATGTAGGAAATGTGGCAGCTAGGGCCAGCTCCCACAAACAACAATGTTGGCAGGACACAAGGAAACACTTCCTTTCTCTTCTTTAAAATAGTGCCATGGAATGTTTTACATCCACTCAAGAGGCCAGGTGGAGCCTTGATTTAACGTCTCATCTGAAAGACGGCATATCCCACAGGGCAGCACTCCCTCAGTACTGCAATGGGAATGCCAGCTCATATTACGTTATCCAGTCTCTGGGTGGGACTTGAACAACACAAGCTCCTGACCCAGAGGTAAGTCTGCTAACACCAAGTCAAGGCCAGCATTTTAACATGAAAATAGCCTGTGTTTTGATGTTAGCCTAATAATTTTCCCTCATTTGGTTGGTGCCCCTGCACAATTGGTGTTAGAGGCCATGCTAATATCACATATCTCTCTTCTCTAAGAAGCCAGTTGGTACCTTGCCCTTGATTCTGAAAGGGACACTGCTGAAGGATAAATAAATCAACGCAGCTCCATGCATACTGGAGACTCATTTGCAGAAACTGGTGCCTGTCGTCACACACTAATTGGACATTAAGAAAGTGAAATACTTTTCAGTTGATATAATGGTGTGCGTTGACAGTGGGGACTCAGGTGGCCACATGAGTGCAATTTATAATTCCAAGTACTCATGGAACTCCAGGAATCTGATAAATATGAATGCCCTGATCATCCATTTATCCTGTTCCTGCAGGAAACTAGGCTGACCTGGCAACCAGAACATTAATTACTAGCCTTTTCATTGAATGATAGCAAGTTGGCTGACCCAACAATCTCATAAAAATTAATGCCCTGCTCACCCATTTGTCTTGATTCTGTGTCAAAAGTAATGAACTGGGCTGACCTTCCAAAAAGGGAATTAACTATTTGCTTTGTGTAAGGGTGGACAGCAAATCTGATCAGCTGATATAATACAGTACTTTTTTATTCCCCTACAGGAATAATCCAGTGGCCGGGACATTAAATGTTATAGCAGCTCTCTGAACCATTGTAACCACTGTCTTATTACTGAGAAATTGTATAAGTCTCCCTAAAGGATGGGTAGGCTTCTTAGGAGAACCACAGCCTCTTTCTACATTATTGCAGGGATATATTCATACCCAATCCTATCAATCTGCTCACACTCATGTCTGGGTATCTCTGGGAAGTCCTGTATGAGCCTGACATTCTGGATTCTCTGCTGTTTTCCGCTATCTTCGGCATTATACGTGTCATTAAAAGAAAATTCCCATTTGAAACCCATCCCACAATTTGACAGTATATTTTAGAGAAATTCTCACCACAGAAATAAACTGCAAAAATGAAAAGAATTGTTCAAAATAATGTCTCTCCATATAATACTACAATGAAATATGGCATTTCAGCTTTATGTAACCAGTATTCCTGGTTGTTGATCTAGATCAGTAACTTAGGGTAAACAATAGCATCCAGTCCTAAACCTATATTTACACGGTAGCTGTCATGTGGATTACAAAACAACTTAAATGGGGGCAAATTGAATGGGGGCACAAACCCAGAAAATCCAGTGCAAGCTCCAAATGCTGTACACCATCACTTAAAACCATAAAAAATTTGGGGGTGGGGGGGGTGGGGGGGGGGTGGTGGTGGTGGCGGTGGATTATGTATTTCTACTGCATTTCTGCTCATACAAGGCAGTTCTGACATGTTTTGGCTCATAAGATGTGATGCATTTATATAAATGCCCCAAATCTCAGCCTTTCCAATTGCTGGTTGGATCATCTCCAGGTGAACTTGTCAGGCAGTGAATGCTTGCAACATTAAAATAACAAGTTTGATCACTAGTTTGTACCGAATAAGCTGATGCCCATGTTGTGATATCAAAGAGGGCGCAACAAGAAACTTTAGTAGCCCTTCTTGAAAGTGTGCCTGTTTGAGGTCAGAATTGGGCATGAAGATGATGCCATAGAGTCATTGTTATTAATTGGACAGCACTCGATGTTCTAGCAACTTGAGTGAGGTATTAAAGTGTATCCAAGATCCATGGCTATTGTCTTTGGTCCCCACCACAAATGCTATTCCCTAGTCACCAACTCCGTCTCTCTCCTGCAACTATCTGAGGGCCAAACTGTTCTCAACCTTGGTGCTGTATTTGACCTAGAGATGGAGGTTCCGACCACATATATGCGCCATCATTAAGATTGTCTGTTTCCACCTCTGCAACATCGCTCAACTCTACATCTGCCTCAGCTCAATGGCGACTGAAGCCTTCATCCATGCCATTGTTACTCCTAGACTTCAATTATTCTAACCTGGTCCTGCTGGTCCATTATCTTCCACCCTCCATACAGTTAAGGTCACCAAAACTCTGCTGCCCATATCCAGAATTCCATTAAACCCAATTAACTCATTAGCTTTGTGCTTGCTGATTTACATTGCTTAATGGGAAGCCAATGCCTCAATTTTAAAACTCTCATCCTGGTTTTCAAATCTGTTCATGTCCTTGCCCTTCCCTACATCTGTAACCTTCTCCAGCTCCACAACAGTCCAAGATATCTCTGTTTCTGGCCTCTGGCCTCTTTCATGTCCCTGATTTTAATTGCTCCACCATTAGCGGCCATGCCATCATCTACCAATCCCTAAGATCTGGAATTCCCAGCCTAAAACTCTCTGCTTCTCTATCTCTCTTCCTTTCTTTAAGACATTCTTTAAACCTACCAAGCTTTTGGTCATCAGCCTTATTTTCTCCTTTATGTGACTTGGTATCAAATTTTGTTCGATAATGTTCCTGTGGAACACATTAGAATGTTTTACTGTGTTAAAGATGATATATAAAAATGCAGGACGTTGTTGTTGATGGAATTCTATCCCAGCTAAGATTTATCTTTTTCAGGAAAGGAAGATGAGAAAATAGGTGTGGAATTTTACAGCCCTGATATGGTGGGGGCGGGGCCATAAAGGTGGTGAGACATTCGAAAGTCTATTGACCTCGGCCAGTCCATAAAAGCCCGTTGACGTAAAATTCCACCCTATGTGTGGCAAATAGAAGAAAATGATGATCGACCAAAAAAAATCACCTCACCATCACCAAGGAGGTTTTACCTGACTGTGGAGACGTGACCCCATTTTTCCCTGAAACCTTAAGCAGCACCGTACAAATCTCAATGTGGACAATAGCACTTGGAATTCAGAGAAAATTAGGTCACTCAGTGTATCTAACCTGTTTCACTCAGCACATCCTTAAACATTATCCCCTGACACTGCACTGAAACAGGAAATCAGTGCCACTGACATCATCACTGTGCACCTGGAACAGGAATTCAGCGCCCATGATGCTCTAGGTACCTGCACAGTGCCATTGATATCATCGTGAGCCCAGTGAACACTCGCCACCCACTTGCTCACCTCGGTCACCGCCCCACCTGCCGCTTTGCTTGCCCTTGCCACCCCACTCACTGCTTTGCTCACTGCTCCTTGGCCTCTTCGCTCGCCAACCCACTCCCAACCCTTGGCCTGTTCACTCACCGCATCGTTTCAACTCTTGGCCTCTTAGCTTGCCCCCCCACTTGCTACCTGTAGACAGCGCAAGTACAGGGCAGTGAATAAAAGGGAAGCAGTGACGGGTCAGGAGTGGGACAGCAAGCAGGGTGGCAAGCCAATTGCATATTCTGTGAAAACTATAATTCTTAACCATGGCGAGAAAAAGCACATTTTGCTGATGGTGCGCTTGTTTGAATATCTTTACAATGATCATTATTATGGATGTTCCTATCTTTGATGCAGGTACTTACTTGGGGCTGGCAGTGATGTCACAGGCACTGCCTCTGCAAGTCCAGTCATTACGCCCCCTTCAGTTACAGAGGCAACAAAGGCGGCCTTAATTGAAATGTTTGAAGGAAAGTCAGGTGCACATTATTACTCAATTGTTAGGAGAAACCTGTGAACATATTCTCAAGCTGACTATCATTGAAACCAGGAAGAAAGAGTCTGCAAGACCAGAATTGTATTCATGTTTGCTTCAGGGTTGTTAAGTGAAAACAATTACACTCATTCTAATCTTGCCTATCTGTGGTTCCAGATGGTATATGAAAAGCCAGGATACATTACTACAAGCCTGGAGGATGTGGAAAGTTTCTAATGTTGCTTATAACTGTAACAAGGGAGTCAGGATCATATACCTCACTGCCTGCATTTTAACGGATGCCACAAAGGAACAGATATTCTTATGAGACCAATGTACCTCTCAATAGGAGGACTAAAAGAGTGTCTTGACAGAAAATGGAGACTGTAAATGTTTGTGAAAATGCTTTCTAACCGTAACTTTAGCTTCAAGGCCCTAGTATTAATGTGAAGGCAACTTCTAAGCAAGTGGGTGAAACTGCGTAGGCCAGAACTTGCGATTGTAACTGAATCAAAGCTATAAATTTTGATGTCCAGATTTCATGTCCCCAAGATGTGCAATATGTGATCTCAACTCATTTAAAGGTGCAATGTAGGAATGGAAACAGGATGAGCAAGCAAGTGTTTAAGATGGAGGCACTGAAAGCAAGTAGCAACCAGATTTAATGATACCTCACAACAATTACTTCTGGTTGCGGTCAGAAGGAGCAGGGATATACTGTTCCCAGCAATGTGAGAAAGAATCTTGTGGCAGTCACCAAGAAGGTGTGATTGGATATAGCTAAGGAAGTTTTGCACTCAGTCTTGGAATACAATGTAGGAAGCAGTTTAATGATCTAACCAATCAGGAAAAGTAAGTACATTGTTGAGATTCAGCTACATCCTGTGCATTATGCCCTCATCCCCTCTCACTATCTTTCTAAGCATACTCCTTCTCATCAGTCCCCAGATCCACTCAAATTTTAGCAGCACCTAGACTTCACATTTATCATTCCACTCACCCCAATCTTTATGTAATCTGCTGTACGTGCCTCATGATCACCCATAGCAAATGCACTACATCCATCAGTGAGTATCTAACCTTCAATCACCACAGTTCTGCTTTTTAGCCTCTTGAAGGAGAAGAGAGTTCAAAATGCAAGGAAGAGGGAAAGGACTGGAAGTGGCCCACACAAGTACCCTGACACGACCTGGTGATATGTGACACATCTACATCCCTCTCAATTGGAGATGGAGAGACAGGGAATGGTGATAGAATTACAAGTATCTCTGGCATACTTAATCAATAGCTAAACTAAAATGAAATTGAGCAAGGTGATTATCAAAAGCATGTCTATGCCATGACTGATTTATTTTTCTCTCTTTTGTCTTTGAGGGTTCTCACACATACATCCAGTGTCACTGGGCGTGCATGGGGACAGTTTCTCGTGCCTTATGAAGGTGCACCATTACAGGACATATAGCCATGTCGCAGTGTAAATATTAACACCTTTATAGGTCACTTGAATTGTTGTTTGGCCTTTCACCTGGTGATTCACACCTCAGGTGGGAGCATGATACTGGTGGCAGGGGCAATGGTAGAGAGTCAGTGTCAGGGGACACAATCCTCTCCAAGCTCTGGTAACCTGGACGCAGAAGCTGAACCCTGGCACTATTGTTGAAAAGAAGAGTGCTTCTTGAGGTACATCAGCATCTTAGCTAGCCACTAACAGATGCACCATTCATATTGGGATGTCCAACTCAATTACTAGTGAAATGTTGGCTCAGAAAATTGAGGACTCCTGTTATGCAGAGAGTGGCCGCCTCCATGCAGCTTCAAGCAAAGACTTGTAACTAAGTAGGAATTAGCTATGCTAATTTTGGATGCCAAAATATCTACAGCCTTAAGCAGGGTGACAGATGTCAGACACCTTGCTGTGGCCTCACAACACATTGCTGATCTTCAGTAAGCTGATCTGCATCAGAGAGGTAGGAGTGATGTAGTGCTGGCCCAGGCACAGGATAATCGTGAAAGGGGACAAGGAAATGTGAACCTTACACAAAATACCCCCACCTCTCACCTGTTACCCCCCACCCCCAGCTCACCCTATCCCATCTCAACCAGTACTCAATGTGCTTCCGCTCCTGATAGCCAAGTGTGCCCCAGCACTGGTGGAGCAGTCTTTGTCACGGCTCTCTGGGGCTCCAAAGGGCATAGACCAAAAGGATCGGAGCAGTGAGGGAAGGAACGTGAGCAAAAATAAAAATAAAAATACCTGGAAAAACTCAGCAGGTCTGACAGCATCTGCAGAGAGAAACACAGTTAACGTTTCGAGTCCATATGATTCTTCAACAGAACTAAGTAAAAATAGAAGAGAGGTGCAATATAAGCTGGTTTAAGAGGTGGGGGGGTTGGGGGGGGTGGGGGGGTTAGGACAGGTAGAGCTAGATAGAGGGCCAGTGATACGTGGAGATAGACGAAAGATGTCATAGACAAAAGGACAAAGACGTGTTGAAGGTAGTGATATTAACTAAGGAATGTGCTAATTAAGGATAGAAAGCTGGACGAGCAAGGTACAGATAACCCTAGTGGGGATGGGGTGAAGGAATCAAAAGAGGCTAAAAGGTAGAGATAAAACAATGGATGGAAATGCATTTAAAAATAATGGAAATAGGTGGGAAAAGAAAAATCTATATAAATTATTGGAAAAAAAGTGGGGGGGGGGGAAATCGCAAAGGGGGTGGGGATGGAGGAGAGAGTTCATGATCTAAAATCAATATTCAGTCCGGAAGGCAGTAAAGTGAGGTCCTGTTCCTCCAGTTTGTGTTGAGCTTCACTGGAGCAATGCAGCAGGCCAAGGACAGACATGTGGGCATGAGAGCAGGGTGGAGTGTTGAAATGGCAAGTGACAGGGAGGTCTGGGTCATGTTTGCGGACAGACCGAAGATGTTCTGCAAAGTGGTCACCCGGTCTGCGTTTGGTCTCTCCAATGTAGAGTAAACCGCATCGGGAGCAATAAGTGCAGTGGACTAAATTGAGGGAAGTGCAAGTGAAATGCTGCTTCACTTGAAAGGAGTGTTTGGACCCTTGGACGGTGAGGAGAGGGGAAGTAAAGGGGCAGGTGTTGCACCTTCTGTGGTTGTATGGGAAGGAACATGACCATCCTGCCTCTACCTTTTCTAAAGCCACACATGGTCCACCATATAGAAACAATGGGAAATGCAAGGGAAAGCTATTGTAATTCAGCAAGCATATAGACCTGGGTGTTTGATAAAATGTGGTGCTATTAAGTTTCCTTTTCTTTTAAGAACACATAAAATGTATTGCTCATTAGCCTGAGGCAACTCACCATTCACGTCTTATGCTGAATGCCAGTACATAATGGGCAATGGGTGGATTAATGGTAGAAGGACTCTGAGGACATGGTAGGGGTTGGGGTTGGTGCTGGAGTGGGCTGTAGTATTTCATTTGAGATGTTTTCCTGTGTGAGTCACCATTAGCTGTACCATCACATCACGACGTTACCCCTGCTATCCAAGGCAGCAATGAACATGGTTGATCTGGCAATGGCATTTCATATTGTTCCTCCTCCTCCTTTACAATCTTCTGCTCATCTGAAAATGAGTGATGAGCTTCATCATCCTCCTCCACTTGAAAAATTCTCGGCTGCTAAATATGCAGAATGCAGTGAGCCTCTATCGTTCTAAAACATGCTTGCTAGTGAATACTGAAATCCAGACTGGTCTGATCAGCTCATGCTCATCTTTGGCATTTCAACTTTTTGTACAACCACATGCCTGTTGGTCACGTGGCTCTTCCTGTAGTGCTACTGCAACTCATTGCTGGGGTTTCTCAACGGTATCAAAAGATAAGTCTGAAATCCTTGTCTCCTAAGATCAATGCCTTCAGTCTGCTGGCTGGAACAAAGAGATCTGAAATGTTGAACTGTCACAGTATGAAGGCATCATGATGGTGCCCAGGGAATCTGCTGCAGACCTGCATCAACCTCTCCCTGTGGTTGTACATCAGCAGTAAACACTGTAATAATATCCCATCTTGTTTTTACAAACTCCTGACTGATGTTATATGCTCTGATTGCCATGTTTTTGCAGTGAATTGCACCCTGTACCTCCAGAAATCCAACTTGTTGGGCAATTCAGAGCGCCTGCTCAATTTGTCTACCGTTATCAGAGGGGAATTTTACATGATTCACAGTCTTTGTAGGCAACCCTTCATAACTATCTTATTTACAGCGTGAGGAACTAAGACATCAGTCTCATCTAATATATATATTTTGTATAAAATATATAGAGATATGCTCACTGCTACCTCTAAAAATTTTAAACTGGACAAAAGCCTTGAAAATGGCTGATTCTATGTCTGTCTGTGAGCTCAAACAAAAGATGTTACCTGGCAGTATCAGGGAAACTTGCACAGCTTTATCTTTAAAGAGCTACTAATGACCCCTGTGGGCTGCACAGGCCAAATTCAAAGAGAGCTATACAAAGGCCATCTGAATTTCATACCCCCAGGCTGGCCATCTTCTGCTAAGACAAGTAGCCCCACAACCTTCCCTTTGATTCTTGATCGTTGGGACATTTAACAATCTAGGGGACCCAGACAAGGGATACACCCCTTTTGTCAAAGAGGGAGTGGAGAGGTGGGAATCATGTGACATGGGCATCTGTCATGTGGAATAGAAATATTGTCTTGCTGAAATGCAAAGTCTCAGTCTGTTTTTTTACCATCTAACTAGCAGCCTCACAGACAAGGAACTCTGCCCATGTTGAGTACCTTGCCCCATCTGCACTGCTTCTGCTGGAAATTCTGTACCATCGCCTACAAGACTGATTCATCTCTGCACGCCTTTCTCATCGTGTGAAGTCAACATCACCGGAAAGTGAATTATATAGCATTGATTTACAGCCCACTGACCTCCATGAAAGAATACCTCTTTGAACTTTGATTCTGGACTCTGGAACCCATGTGGAACAATATTTCTTTTCTATGTGGTGTCTGAACTGTAACTCTCTCTTTTCTCTACCCCTCTCTTTACTATCTTAATGAAGAATGATGGTACGACCCTATTTCACGTTTTGAATGTGTGCTAATAAACTAACCCTTTGAGTTCATCCTATTTCAAGATGGCTGTGGTGTTATTAATAGAAAATTGAATCACACCAAAACAGAGAGGTTGGGAAATACACCATCACTTATAAAGAGTCAAACAAATCAAAACACCTTTCTGTTGACAGACAGGAAATGAGAGGAGAAATTAGCACTGTTTAAATTAACCCTCCTCCTGTCAGTAAAAGCAACATATTGTGAAACCCTTAAGATGTCTCTGGTAGTGCCTTGAAATGAACCAGGGGCAGAAAAATTGAGGGCCGTGGTGAGCAGACTTTGACTGTCTCCAGGTTCAGCAAGTATTATTTCCTCTTCAGGAATCCTTAGTTGTCTGCCACCACCTTTATCTGCAGAAGCACTGCTTTTCTGAGAGGTCAAGGAAGAAGAGCCTCCGTCTGTTCATCATGTGGCTAATGAGCTTCCCTCTCCTGTGCACCTCCATCTTGCACACCACCCTCCTGCACATCTTTCCCCTGTGCACCTCCTTCCTGTACACATCTCTCCCGTGCATGTGCTGATGGCACTAAAGGGTGCCATTGTTACTATGGATGGTGATGCTCTTTTTCTTCCAATGTACTGTGAAATACATCCAACAAGCCATCCATCCTGATCTTGCCAGTTTGAAAGATTGAAAAGATGAGAAAAAGTTGTATCAACACACAAACTCTGCCAAATGTTTGCCAGATGGAACAAAGACACCCGAGACCTGTTCTTGTATTCAGATGGGGCAGTCAGAACTCCAAATACTCATCAGAGCTGTGGCTCACTCTCATCCCAGTTTCACTGGTGAGATTTGCAAATACATATTAGACATGTTACATTTAAAGGTTAGTAAAATTCAATGAAAAAAGGGCCTGTTAACGTCTCCTAAGGATTTTAATTGCTGCATTAACCACCCATCCGCAAGCAAATAATCAAAGCCTTGACTTCGGTGAGTAGCTTATTCACAGGCATCCAAACTCACTTCTGTTAATCACAGGAGTGGGCACTCTGGAGCCAGGGGTTGTGGTGATGATCTAGAATTCACTTATTTTAACTACAGTAATGATTTTAATCTTTCAAAAGATAGTTGATGTTATCACTATCTATTCAACCAAAATCGACCACAATCAATACTGTGAGATGCTGAATTTAATCCGAGTTCAACATGGAAAAAAATACATTGGCTATGCAGCAAAGACATACGACCTTGAGGAGTAGTATCTGTCCAGATTGGCAGGATGGTCGGCATGCATAAACAGCTCGTTACTTCTTTTCTCTCTTCTTTTCACCTTATCTCACATCTTCATAGGTTCTCAAACTGCACAGGACTGTTGGACCAGAATCTTCATGAGAGTTCTTAATTCTCCACCCCTCAACTGCACAAATGACTGACAAAGTCTCTTCCTTTGATCAGGGATGGACCTGCATGAAATATGGACAAGCATTTTCACCCAATAAGGATTTAATTTATTTCAAAATACCCTGGAAAATGTTGAGGTTTTTGTCTAAACCTTGGATTGAAAATCCTGACTTTAATGCAACTCTCCTGTTATTAGGTTCTTGAGCATTCACATGTAACTTCTGTCTTTGATTAATCACTCTTACATCATTGTTTCTTATTCCATTTCCAGCTGTTCTCCCTGGTCAATTCCATCCTCCCAGAAATATTCCATCTCCAGCATGAAACCAATCCCCAAATGTTTCATAATTTGTTCCTTTCAACTTTCAAGTTCTATTCAACCATCAGTTATTTATGTCTAAGGCTGTTTTTAAGACCAGTTAACAAGCTGTTCATAATGACCATTCAGTTCAGCTGCCCTTGTTCCTTATCAGGCATGTTGATGGTGTTGTTCACTGAAGTGACTTCTATTTAACTTGCACACACTTCATCAAGCAGCATAATTAAACAAGGCTAAATGAAAAGCTGAACACAGCTTGTAGTTTGATTGTTGTAAGCTACGAACAGTTACTCTCACACTTGGCCTTGTCTGTCATGGGCATCTTTTCAGTTAGGTATCATTGTCATCCTCTAAAAATAATCATTCCACTAACCTTGAGCAGTTTCCAGTCAAACAAAAATACAGCACAAACCTATTCCTTTCCCTATTTCAGGCTGATTTTTACATTTACACGCTAAGCATTTTTCTAATTTCTAACACTGGGCACTCTCCCCCAATTTACATGTCCCAGGTGTAAAAATCCATCCCCATAGAGTCCTGAGATGGAGGAACACTGGGATTGTTTAGGGCATGCACAATTGCTGTGCTTGATGCACCACAGTGCACAACGTGAAAGAAATCTGCACATTCTTTCATATGTTGCTCACATTTTAAGTTATCAAAATAATTGTTCCAATCATTCCTAGAACAGTGAACATTCATAGATAGGAGGGGCAATTATAACAAAGGTTTCAGTTGAAAGGGAGTGAGGGCAAGCATCAAACCCTCATAATGTAATCCAGTGTTGGGCCTAGTTGATATTAAGTCAGAGATTTGTTTCCGATTGCACCATGTCAGGAACAGACATTCCCTTAACTATCAAATATCGCCTGGGTTAAGGATCTCTCTTCTATTTCCCCTGCCTCTGCTTTTTATTATTCATTCATGGGATGTGGGTGCCACTAGCTATGCCAGCATTTATTGCCTACCCTTAATTGCCCTTGAGAAGGTGGTTGTGAGCTGCCTTCTTGAACTGCTGCAGTCCATGTGGTCTAGGTACATCCATAGTGCTGTCAGGGAGGGAGTTCCAGGGTTTTGACCCAGCGACAGGAAGGAACAGCAATATATTTCCAAGTCAGGGTGGTGTGTGACTTGGACAGGGACTTCTAGGTCGTGGTGTTCCCATTCATCTGTTGCCCTTGTCCTTCCAGATGGTAGAGATCATAGGTTTGGAAGGTGCTGTCTAAGGAGCCTTGGCGAGTTCCTGCAGTGCATCTTGTAGATGGTACGTGCTGCTACCACTGTGTGTGGAGGGAGTGATTGTTTGTGGATGGGGTGCCAATCAAGCGGGCTGCTTTGTTTTGGGTGTTGTTGAGCTTCTTGAGTGCTGGAACTGCATTCAACCAGGCAAGTGGAGAGTATTCCATCACACTCCTGTTTGTGCCTTGTAAATGGTGGACAGATTTGGGGAGTCAGGAGGTGAGCTACTTGCCACAGGGCTCCTAGTCTCTGACCTGCTCTTGTAGCCACAGTATTTGTATGGCTAGCCCAGTTCAGTTTGTGGTCAATGGTATGGTAACCCGCAGGATGTTGATAGTGCGGGATTCAGTGATGGTAATGCCATTGAACATGAAAGGAATGATGGTTGGATTCTCTATTGTTGGAGTGTCATTGCCTGACACTTGTGTGGCATGAATGTTACTTGCCACTTGTCAACCCAAGCCAGGTCTTGCTGCATTTGGACATGGACTGCTTCAGTATCTGAGGAGTGTCAAATGGTGCTGAACATTGTACTATCATCAGCAAACATCCCCACTTCTGACCTTATGATGGAAAGAAGGTCATTGATGAAGCAGCTGAAACTGGTTGGGCCTAGGACACCACCCTAAGGAACTGTTCTGGAACTGAGATGATTGACCCTGAGGAACTCCTGCAGTGATGTCCTGGAGCTGAGATGACTAATCTCCAACAACCAAAACCATTTTCCTTTGTGCTAGGTATGACTCCAACCAGCTGAGAGTTTTCCAACTGATTCCCATTGACTCCAGTTTTGCTAGGGTTCCTTGATGCCACACTCGGTCAAGGGCAGTCACTCTCACCTCACCTCTGGAGTTCAGCACTTTTGTCCATTTTTTGAACCAAGGCTGCGATGAGGTCAGAAGCTGAGTGATCTTGATGAAACCCAAATTGAGCCTCAATGAGCAGATTATTTCTAAGCAAGTGCCACTTGATAGCACCGTTAATGACCCATTTACACTTGAATGAGAGTAGACAGCTGGGACAATCATTGGCCGGGTTGGATTTGTCCTGATTTTTGTGTACAGGACATACCTGGGAAATTTTCCACATTGTCGGGTAGATGCCAGTGTTGTAACTGTACTGGAACAGCTTGGCTAGGGGTGTGGTAAGTTCTGGAGCACAAGTCTTCAGTACTATTGCCCGAATATTGTCAGGACCCATAGCCTTTACAGTCTCCAGTGCCTTCAGTCATTCCTCGCTATCATGTGGAGTGAATCGAATTGGCTGAAGACTGGCATCTGTGATGCTGGCAAAGTCCAGAGGATGCTGGGATGGATCATCTACTCAGCACTTCTGGCTGAAGATTGTTACAAATGCTTCAGCCTTATTTTTTCCACTGATGTGCTGGGCTCTCCCATCATTGAAGAAGGGGATATTTGAGGAGCTTCCTCCGCCAGTGAGTTGTTTAGTTGTCCACCACCATTCACAACTGGATGTAGCAAGACTGCAGAGCTTAGACCTCATCTGTTGGTTGTCGAATTGGTTAGCTCTGCCTATCACTTGCTGCTTACACTGCTTGGCACGCAAGTAGTCCTGAGTTGTAGCTTCACCAGGTTGACACCTCATTTTTAGGTATGCCTGGTGTTGCTCCTGGCATGTCCTCCTGCACTCTTCATTGAACCAGGGTTGAACCCCTGGCTTGGTGGTAATGCTAGAATGGGGGATATGCCAGGCCATGAGGTTACAATTTGTGGTTAAGTACAATTCTGCTGCATAAGATGATCCACAATGCCTCGTGGATGCCCAGTCTTGACTAGCGTGATCGGTTCGAAATCCCTACTTAGCACGGTGGTAGTGCCACACAACATGATGCAGAGTATCCTCAATGTGAAGATGGGGCTTGTCTCCACAAGGACTGTGCGGTAGTAACTCCTACTTATGCTGTCATAAACAGATTCCTCTGTGGCAAGCAGATTGGTGAGGATGAGGTCAAGTATGTTTATCCTTCTTGTTGGTTTCCTCACCACCTGCTGCAGACCCAGTCTAGGCAGCTATGTCTTTTAGGACTCGGCTAGCTCAGTCTGTGGTGATGCTACCAAGCCACTCTTGGTGATGTATATTGAAGTTCCCCACATGAGTACATTCTGCACCTTTGACACTCTCAGTGTTTCCTCAAAATGGTGTTCAACATGGAGGAGCACTGATTCGTCAGCGCTGAGGGGGCAGTACATGGTAATCAGCAGGAAGTTTCCTTGCCCACATTTGATCTGATGCCATGAGACTTCATGGGGTCTGGAGTCGATATTGAGGACTTCCAGGGCAACTCTCTCTAGGCTGTTCACCATTGTGCTGCCATCTCTGTTAGGTCTGTCTCTCTGTTTCAATTTCTGGTGATAGGCTGCCCACCAATATTCATTACAAGCCCACCGACTCTCACAGCTACCTCGACTACAGCTCCTCACACCCTGATTCCTGTAAGGATTCCATGCCATTCTCTCAGTTCCTTCACCTCTGTCACATCTGTTCTGATGATGCCACTTTCCAAAACAGTGCTTCTCCCATGCCTTCCTTCTTGCTTAACCAAGGTTTCCCACTCTCAGTGGTTGACAGGATCCTCAACCGAGTCCAACCTATCTCCTGCACCTCTGCCCTCATACCTTCCTCTCCCTCCCAAAACCATGATAAGGCCCCCCTTGTCCTCACTTTTCACCCCACCAGCCTCTGCATTCAAAGGATCATCCTCTGCCATTTCCGCCTACTCCAGCATGATGCCACCACCAAACCCATCTCCCCGTCACCCCTCTGTCGGCATTCCATAGGGATCATTCCCTCCGGGGCACCCTGGTCCACTCCTCCATCACCCCCAACACCTCAAATCTTTCCCACGGTACCTTCCCATGCAATTGCAGAAAGCACAACACCTGCCCCTTTACATCCCCCCTCCTCACCATCCAAGGGCTCAAACATTCCTTCACTTGCACTTCCCTCAATTTGGGCTACTGCATTCGCTGTTCCCAATGCGGTTTCCTCTACATTGGAGACACCAAATGCAGACAGGGTGCCTGCTTTGCGGAACACCTTCAGTCTGTCCGCAAGCATGACCCAGACCTCCTTGTCACTTGCCATTTCAACACCCCATCCTGCTCTCATGCCCACATGTCTGTCCTTGGCTTGCTGCAATGTTCCAGTCAAGCCCAACGCAAACTGGAGGAACAGCACCTCATCTTCCGATTAGTCACTTTATAGCCTTCCGAACTTAACATTGAGTTCAACAACTTCAGACCATGAACTTTCTCCTCCATCCCCACCCCTCTTTTTCATCCCCCTTTTTTACCATATTCATTTTTTAAAATGTGATTAATTTATATATATTTTTAAAAACATGTTCATTCATTTTTTCCACTTATTTTCATTATTATTACTTTTAAAATTTACTTCCATTTTCATTCATTGTTTTATCCCCAGCTTTTAGCCTATTTTCGATCTTTCTTCCCCCACCACACCCCAACTAGGGCATCTGTCACTTTCCAGAGTGCTTACCCTAGTCCAGCCATTATCACACTTTGCTTTTTTAATGTCAGCATTAGCACCTCCTTTAGCCAGTACAACCACCATTAACAACTCTTTGACCTTTTGTTCATGACATCATTTGCCATCTCTCTTTTGTCTCCACCTATCACTAGCCTTCTATCCAGCTTCACCGGTTCCACCCCCCTTAATCAATATATATTTCGCCACATCTCTACCTCCCTTTAGATCTGAAGAAGAGTCATACGGACTCGAAATGTTATCTCTGTCTCTCTCTCTCTCTCCACAGATGCTGTCAGACCTGCTGAGTTTTTCCAGCATTTTTTGTTTTTGCTTTTTTTTTCTATCTGAGCGTATCCCTTTTCCACTGTGGGGTACATTCTTGATATATATCGTATAGGCCGTTCCATGCCATCGTCCATTGGATGGGAGAGCACCACTCCCACTCTGTAGGGAGATGTGTCACATGTCAACACAAATTCTTTCCTCTGGCCATAATGTACTAATAGGTTGGATGAGTGAAACAATTGTTTCACCTTTGTGAAAGATTCTTTCTGGGGTGCCTCCCAAGACCAACGTTGGTTCTTCTTGAGTAGATAATGCAGGGGTGCCAGTTCTGTAGGCAAATTGGGTAAGAACCACCCAAAATAATTGATCATTCCTAAGAATGATTTGAGCTTGGAGGTGTTCTTTGGTGCAAGTGCCTCTCTCATGGCTTTTACTCTTTCCTCAACCAGGTGGAGGCCCTGTGAATCTATCTGGTGACCCAAATAAATTACCCTCCTCACTTGGAACGTGCACTTTTCCTTTTTTAAACAAACTCCAATCTGCAAGAAACATTTTAAGACTTCTTCTAAGTTCCCCAAATGCTCCTTTTCAGTGAGTCCTGTCAGCAGAACATCATCTAAATAAACTACAACATGGGGCAGTTCCTGCAGTAAACTTTCCATTGTTCTCTGGAATATGGCACAAGCTTAGGAGACGCCGAAAGTCAGACTGGTATATTGGTTTAACCCTTTGTGTGTACTAATTGTGACAAATTCCCAGGAGACTTTACGGGTTTTCAATGTTTGGTATGGGGTGTCTGACCAACTTAACCACTATACTTACTGTCAACTTGTAGTCTCCACAAATTTGAACACTTGGGTCAGGTTTAAGGACAGGGACTATTGGTGCTGCCCATTCTGAGAACTGCACAGGTTGTATAACGCCCAGGTTCTCTAATCTGCCCAGTTCAATGTTGACCTTTTCCCGTAGTGCATAAGATACTGGTCTTGCTTTCATGAATCGGGGGCTTGCCTCTGGATCCACATGAGCCTTTGCTTGCAGCCCTTGGATCTTCCCAAGTTTGTCCTTGAAGACTGAGGCGTATTATTGTAGTGGCTCTGGTAACCCACTTGCTCTCAGCTGGAAAATTTCAACCCATTCTAACTAAATCTCCTTTAGTCAGTTTCATCCAAGGAGGTTGGGCCCCTTGCCTGAGACCACCATCAAGGGTAGTTTTACCGATTAGCTTCCGTGATGGACAGTAACTCTGCTTATGCCTTTGATTTGGGTGTCTTCACCAGTGTAAGTTTTTAATTTGGCATCAGTTTCTTCCAAATTTAATTTATATTTACCATAATTCAGATATTTGAAGGTGTGTTCACCAATTACTGTCGTGGAAGCTCCTGTGTCTACTTCCATTCTAATAAGTCTGCCCTTTACCTTCACCGTTACATGTATTGGTTCTGTTTATCCAACCTTCAAATTAAATAATGAATAAATATCTGAACTTCAGGCTTTTCTACATTGTAGACCTCACAGAGTTTTTTCTTTTGTTTGAAAGGCTGTCTGATTTTTCCCTTGCACTGTCTCATTATGTATCTGTTTCGATGACAATAAAAACATTCTTTTTTTTTTAAATGGCCAATCGTTATAAGATTGCTTATTTCCACCTCTGTTGCAATTATTCCTTGTTTCTGCTGCTAAGTCATTTCTTTTTATTTTTCTGCTAGGACTGGCTGTTTCCCATTTCTGGGAAGAGTCTTGTATTTTCACATCCATTTTGGCTGGGGCTTCCTGCCCACTATGGAGGTCTGCACCATTTTGCGCTCCCTGTATGTCCTTTGAATCCGTTACTGCACTTTCCATGGCCAGTGCTATCTCTAGTGCCTTCTTAAAATCCAAATTTGTTTCAGATAGTAATCTCTTCTGAATCGTGCCCTCGTTCACACCGCACACTAAACGATCTTTGACCGTGTCATTTAAAGATGTACCAAACTTGCAATGTAATGTTCTGTTAATCTTGTTTCAAATTTGCCACATAACATGTACCTGTCTCCCCCGGGGCTCTATTTTTTGAGTTAAATTTGAGCTTTTTCATCATTACCGAGGGCTTTGGCTGGAAATGACCCTTCACGAGGTCCACCAATTTATCAAAACTTTTTGAATCTGGGACACTGGGTGCCATCAAACATTGAATCAAGATGTAGGCTTTATATCTACACATAGATAAGAGGATCGCTCACCTCTTCTCTTCCTCCATAATGTTGTTCACTTGAAAAAAAAGTGAGGCGTTCAATATAATAAGACCAGTCGCTCGCGGCTGGATCAGAAGGATCAATTCTTCTGAATTCTGGCATTCTGTGAGAGGATTGCTTCGATGATTAGGACAGAAATTCTACCTACAATTACTATGTGAGGTACAGCCCGATTTTGTTTCTCTTGATTTCTTTCGCTAACTTGTTTTATTTTCGAAGCCAGTTTATTGTATCCTCACTTTTTCCTTGTTTTTTCCTTGTCACCAGTTTGTTGGATCCTAATCACCAGTTTGTTGGGACTTATGGATTCTGGTTGCACACTTGTTGTGGGAGGCCAAGTTAGTACAATAGATAGAGTTGATCAGCAGACACTTCTTATTTCTGTTTACACATTCTGTCTATTTACAAAGGTACTCAACAGCTACACTTGTTTGCTTTCAACTCAAACCCTGTCTCGATACTTCTGACTATTAACTACAGATGACTGACTACAAAGGTAGCCTGCACCACTCCTCTATTGGTTACATAGCATAATTTGATTTTCCTTTATAACATCCTTCTCAAAGGCATACTACATATTACATAAAACCATATTTACCACACACTTTCTGCGTGAAAATGTTTCTCCTCATGTCGAATGGTCCTTTAGGGTCTGAAACCAAACCTGTTAGGTTGTACTGAGCTGGTTGAGCAATGGCTGGGGTTTCTCTCCTGACACATCATGGACTTTCAAATGACATCATAGAATGCTGAATTTCCTGTATTCATGAGGCATGTCAGAGGCTAAAAAAAATCTGTACAATTAATATTGAAGCATGTCGTAATCAAGGGGGAACAGTGTGGCAAATCTTTCCACGACAACTTTAGCAATGTGTTCAATCTAGTCCTGTCAGCTGGGTGGACGTAGGATGAAGCCTGGGGGCATTTTCTCTATATGGAGCTGCATTTGCTGACTATGTATAATCCATGCTGTTTAAAATATAAATAGAGAATGTTCAGCAGCTCAGGGAATATCTGTGGAGGCAGAAACAGATTAAGGGGATTTTTAAACTTTTAAGCCCCCCCAAAAACAGGTGGTCATGTGGGAGTCAAAATGTAAGACATCTCAAACCAGAACCCACTTCCAACCTTCCCACTTGTAGTTTTAGTGAAGGAGAGATTTGGGGTGTGGTGTGGGCAGCAAGCCCACTCCCAAGAGGTAGGTCCTAACCTCAGATATTTTTTCCCTGTTCCAGCTTGAGTGGGCCACAAGAAACTTGGCAGCTAGGGGAAGAAAAATAAGGTGTTTTTCACAATAGCATTCCAAAAATACTAAATAATCAAGGGGCAAAAGGGGGCGGGGGAGAAAATGAATACAATAACTATCACAAGAGAAAAAGTACTAGGGAAACTAATGGGGCTAAAGAACAATAAGTCCCCTGGACCTGTTGGGTTGCATAAAAGGACGTTAAAGGAAGTAGCTACAGAGATAGTGGATGCTTCCTTAGATTCTAGAAGAGTGCCAGAGGATTGGAAAAATGCCAATATAACACCCTTATTCAAAAAGGGAGACAAAAAACAGGTAACTATAGGCCAGTTAGCTTAACATCTGTCATTGAGAAAATGTTAGAGTCTATTATAAAGAGCATAATAGCAGAGCATTTAGAAATATATAATATAATCCAACAGCATCAGCATGGCTTCATGAAGGGGAAATCATGCCTTACAAATTTATTAGAATTCTTTGAAGTGGTAACAAGCAAGATAAATAATGGGGAACCAGTAGATGTAGTATATTTGGATTTCCAAAAGGCTACTTAATAAGACAAGAGCCCATGGTGTTGGGGGTAGTATATTAGCATGGATAGAGGGTTGGCTAACTCATAGAAGACAGAGTGTTAAGATAAAGCGGGTATTTTCAGAATGGCAACCTGTAACTAGTGGAGTGCCACAAGGATCAGTGCTAGGGCCACAATTATTTACAATAGATATTCATGACTTGAATGAGGGAAATACATGTACTATCATCAAATTTGCGAATGACACAAAAATAAGTGGAAAGGCATATGATGAGGATGACATAAAGAGTCTACAGAGGGATATTGACAGGCTAATTGAGTGGGCAAAAACTTGGCAGATGGAACATAATGTGGGAAAATGTGAGGTTATGCACTTTGGCAGGAGGAATAGGAGAGCAGAATAGTATTCAAATGGAGAAAGACTGCAAAAGCTGCAGTACAGAGGGATTTGGGTGTCCTTGTGCATGAAATACAAAAAGTTAGCATACAAGTTCAGTAGGTAATAGGGAAGGCAAATGGAATGTTGGCCTTTATGTCAAAGAGAATGGAGTATAAAAATAGGTAAGACTTGCTAAAACTATACAAGGCACTAGTTAGAGCACACCTCGAATACTGTGAACAGTTTTGGTCCCCTTATCGAAGTAAAGATGTACTGTCATTGGAGAGAGCCCAGAGAAGTTCACTAGGTTGATCCAGGGTATGGAGGGATTTTCTTATGAGGAGAGGGGATTGAATAGGTTGCACCTGTATGCATTGGAGTTTAGAAGAGGTGACCTTATTGACCTTATTGATACATATAAGACTCTTTGGGGGCTTGACAGGGTAGATGCTGAGAGGTTGTTTCCCCTTATGGGAGAGTCTAGGACCAGAAGGCATAATCTCAGAGTAAGGGGGTACCCATTTAAAACAGAAATAAGGAGGAATATCTTCTCTCAGAGGGTAGTGAACCTTTGGAATTCTTTACCACGGAGGACTGTAGAAGTTGGGTCATTCAGTATATTCAAGGCTGAGATAGACAGGTTTTTAATCAGTAAGGGAATCAAGGGTTATGGGGAAAAGGCAGGAAAGTGGAGTTGAGGATTATCAGATCAGCAATGATCTCATTGAATGGCGTAGCAGACTCGGTGGGCCAAGTGGCCTACTTCTGCAGCTAGGTCTTATGGTCTTATGGTCTTATAGACTTGAGGACCTGGGTTGAGGATGTGCCTGCAAAAGCAAGGAGAGATAATTAGTGCATGGAGGGGACTGCGGAACAGGGGAACTGACTCACAGCATTGTTTGATGGATGTTGCACTGTTGGATCCTCATTTAATTGAGCACCGCTGATCTTACCATCAGCAAATCTTCGCTAGCCAGCTGGATGACTGTATTTTCAAAGTACATGAGGACCTTGATTTCAGGCATTCCTCCACCAGTCTATGACCTCCTTCTTTTATTGTGTGCCAGCTTGGCCTGCATGAATACAGGTGGGGAGAGTGGAAGCAGGATGCCTGCCAGACCAGATGAGAAGGATGCCTGGCATGTGTGTAGGTGGTGAGTAGTGCCATGGACGGGATGACGACATGATCCACAGGGTGGATTAAGGTATGTGTGAGAGAGTGAATGGTGATGTCCCTTGAACTGGTAGCGAGTGAGATTCCTGTGGATGTGTGATGGGTTTGTGAGTGTGTGAGCTGAGAGTGACTTACCCTGATGGAACAGAGGAGATCATTCATCCTCTTTCAGCACTGGGTGGTTGTCCTCTTTTGCAGGGTGTTGGTGTTGACCACCGCTTCCACTGCCTCCCATGCTGGATTGGTGACCTTGCTTGCTGGTCTTCACGGGGGTAGAGGAAATTGTGGCGGGCCTCCACTGCTTCCAGTAGGTGCTCGAGGGAGGTGTCACTAACTTTGGGGAGCACCATGTTTCCTTTGTTTGGCAGCCATCAGTTCCCAGCAGCTTCCTATCTCTTGATGAGTGCTAGCTCTGTGCAGGGTGCCCTTCAAATGTGGCGCCCGGATTACTGAAGGCCTAAGGTGATGGCGGGACCGACAAATCAGAAGACGCCCTGTCAGCAACTTGCCACTTCCCGGGAATTAATTATTAATGAGGCAGGAATGGGAGGATATGGTATGAAAAGCCATCAATGACCTGCGGGTAAAACGTCCTTTTTCCTGCCCGCTACGCACTGTCAGAATCATATCTCTGAAGACTGAAGTTTTCTTTTGCAAAATGGTAGGACCTGGCGGCATTTGGTCACCTGGAAGACAACCTGGGATTTTTTTTTTCTCAAGAAGGTCATAAGCTCACCTTGGAACTGTCAATAAGCAGGCATCTTCTAAGAAATCACCTGACCTATATGGTACCTGAGAAGGAGTTGCTTGTTTGTGTTGAACTGCAAAAGACTTTAATTAGTGAAATTGGGAGACAAAAAGGCAATGACATGGCAGAGGAGAAAAAACTTAAGTTGTGAATCTGCTTGTTTTGAAGGCCGTCTTGTTGGAGAACAAACTGAGGAAAGAAGGCTACCTGGACTGACTCCCTCTCCCTACCTTGCCTAAAATTGTGTGTGGCTATCAACCTGTAGCCAGAGAACTCTCATCTGAGTGCAACCCTCATCTGCATTTGGATCTGTACAGTTGAAACCAGTTGGTGAGAATTTCCTGGCGTCCACCGAGACCAGCGGCCTGTCTTCAATTGAGAGAACTCCAAGTCGACAGCGTCGTGATCCTGCGGACTTTATCCTTTATTTTATAATGCCCATCCTCCAAAGCCCATCTCTGCAGAGAGACTCTATTTGTTTGTCTGTGTGTGTGTGTGTGTGTGCTGGGGGAATTCTTTAGGAAGAGGTAGATAGTTATACTTCTCGATTACAATTGCGTGTTAACCAGTACTTGCAGCTTGTTGAAAGAAGTTTTGTTTTAAAATAAATTAATCATTCTGAGTTTTTGAAAGAAGCCTGGTCAGAATCGCTTTTATTCTGGGTACTAGAGCTCTCAGTACACAATTGGTCATCTTGCTGCGAAAATTAAACATTTAAATTATGCCCTGGGGAGTAGTGGGGCTTGATAATTGGTGCATTCCTCCCATCCCAGCCATAACAGCATTTAATGCAAATCTGGGATAATTCCATCTTTAGGCCGTCATCTTCATGCTCTTCCTCTTTTGTCCACTGCAGCTCCTCTTGCTGCAGTGGCTAGAGAGCTGCTTACGAATCAAATTGGGCGGAAGCTCTCTGAGGTGGAACCAGCCAACTGATACTCACTCATTCGAGTGTGAAATGGTTGCGGGGCAGACACAGGTGGCGGGGATGTGTTCCCTGTCGACTCTCCAGATGACAGGAAGGGAAATCCTGCCATCTGAAATACCCCGGCCCTAATTTTGTTCGGCCATAACTAACATAACTAACATAACTAACATCTCTAACTCAGCCGATAAATGTATAGACATTGCTATTTTCAAGACTGATCTGCATCATACCCCAAGATCCTGACTTTCCTCCATGTCGGCTCCATCAGTGTTACACCATTGAAGACAGAGGGCTGATTAGCATCAGTGACATTGATGTAGGGGAACTCCTGTCTGTACACATGCAGCAGCATTGCTTGATTGATGCCTTCAATGCAAGCTGACATAGTATCCCAGGAATCCAGCCATCCTTTAGAAGACATGGGCTCTGAGCCGGGGGAGATGGCCAAGCTGAGGAATCCGTCTGCTGTATGAAAGAGGAGGTAATACACTCCTTGACAGCTGTTGGGTTAATGTTTGACAGATGCCCTGTGGCTGTCGGGAAGGATGCAGAGCCATATGAGTTGAGGATTGCTGTCACTTTAATGCTCTGAGGAGAGAGAGAGAAAAATTAACTGAGAGGGAAAAAAAAATGATGATCGCGGCTGTTGAATTTGTTTTCTGCTCTTTCAGTTTAGTGAAGGAAGGGCAAATTTGTTCATCTACATTCCAAGGGTGCTGCTCACCATCATGCAAGTGCCCATTATTTATGGTCAAGTCAAGGATGTCAGCAGTGGATTTAATAACATCAGTGTCTCCAACAGCAATTGGAGGAGTGCAGCTGGAAGATGCATGGCTCCTCAGCAAGGACCTAGAAGGACACATTATGAATGGCATACCTGATGGGCTGCTGCCCTCGGCCTGGTCTTTGGTCTGGGCAAACTGTTACTGCAACTTCTCCTCAATTATTATGACATGGAGTAGTAGGCTCTTCATGATAGCTATCCTTGGTCTGAAGTCAATCTGTGTATGGGAGGAAATTGCTATGATAAGATGAAATGCAAGTGTTACTGTTGAAAGAAAGTGAAGAATAGGTTGAAAGATGTTGCCCAAATCCCTATTATCGGTGAAGTGAAGTTGTTGTCCTCTTCAGCTCACCAACTTTATTTAAGAAGGGCTAGGAGGAGCTGTAAACTGCGGTTACCTCAAGTGGTTTAAACCCAGGATCCTCTCATGCTGTTAATGAGCTGTCAGCGCATTAACAAAAGTAAAATTTGCATTGTTAGAAGGAATGAGGAAACTGCTACTGCCCCAAATGCACTAAAATACCAGTTAATCAAAGCGTTTCAGCCCAACAATGGCATAAGTTCAGAAGACAGCAGGGAAATTCAGGACTTCAGTTCCTAACCGTGGTGCAGTTACTTTAGGCCCCACAATTGGGCTGAATTTTACAGGGGTGGGGGGGCTGGTGGGGGGACTGTATTTCTGACCCCTCGGTAGAAAAGTCAGTCGTAAGCCAGCTGAATTCAATAAAGGCTGCTCCGCAGCAATAATATGCTGTTGGTGGCTTTAACTAGGTAATTGTGGGAATCACCCCCTCAAGGAAAGGAAGACCACCCTCGAGAGCTGCTGGCCAATCTGAATGGCCGGCAGCTGGGTATCCCCAGCAGCACCAGAACTAAGTTGTGGCAGCTGCTAGGACACAAGCAGTCCCGAGAAGGAAGAGACCACATGGATAATGGACTAAGATGAATTTGGGGGTTTGGTCGGGGTGGGATTGGGACCTAAGGGGGGGGGTGGGGGCAGTGGTGGGGTGCCGACCTCCTTCATTCTGCCTTCCCCAGCCAGGCAGGGGGCAGAAATAGATCCATAACTGCCTCAGCAGGCCCGGCTGATGCCTTACCTGCCCAGTGTATTATGGCAGACAGCTCGGGAATGGGCAGGAAGGTGGCAAGGAAGCCACCTGTCCTATTTTACCTGCCCCCAACTTGCAAATATGCTGGCCGGGGTTGAGGGCGGAGAGGCCAAAATTGACCCCACTATAACTATAATCTTTGCACATCTCGGGGAAAACAGTTTGATGCCATTTCAACCCATCTTGGCATGTTCAGGAATTAATCATCGATTTTTCATTAAAGTTACCTGTTTCACTTATCAAAAATGGCCAATCAACCTCCTCCGCTGACTCACTTAGACTGCACCGTGTGTAAGTAAACCATGCAGACCACATGGATAATGGACTAAGGTGAATTTGGGGGTTGTCTGCACTGAGTTACTGATGAGCAGCAACTGGGGCACTGCTACAGGCCAACGCCCTGAGGAGAGGAAAGGAAAAGTTGGCTGAGGGGAAAAAAAAAACATGAACATTGTAGCTGTTGGGTTTTCATGCTGAGTAATGTCTCTACCCTTCCTTCTTCCACTGACTGAAGGAAGCAAGTCTATTGGCGGAATCATCCCAGATTTGCGCTAAGTGCGGTAGCGGGCATGATAAAAGTTTCACCCGCCTGCTGCTTTGGAGGGTTTTCGTGCCATGTTGTCCCCTTCCCGGCACGTCCCACTTCATTAATAATGTAATCAGGAGAAACATGCCGGATTGCTGGCGGGCGGCCGCGGATTTGCCTACCACGTCCTGACATCAGCACTTCCTCGCTCCAGGCGAAATATTTGAAGCACATCAGAGCACGGCCTACTTCATATTCTTTCCATTCAGACCAGGGCCGCTCCAGGTGACCGATGGCCCCAAAAGCAGACAGCAGCCCCAAGCTTAGTGATTTCTCTCTGGGGCACCTGCTAGGTGCAGTGGAAGCCCGCCACAATGTCCTCTACCCCCGCTCTGGCCGCAGGAGGTCCACCAGAGTCACCAATCTGGCCTGGGAGGTGGTGGCAGTGGCAGTCAGCACCACCAGAGCACAGAGGAGGACAGCCATCCAGTGCAGGAAGAGGATGAATGACCTTATCCATTCCGCCAGGGTAAATCAACCACCTCATCACTCTCAACTCACACACTCCCACACCTATCACACATCCACAGGGATCTCACTCCTCAAGGGACAAAACCACTATCTCTCACGCTCTCACATCTCCATCATGCTCACCGGGAGTTCGCGTCCTCATCCCCTCTATGGCTCCGCTCACCGCACAAACATTCCAGGCAGTGCCATACGTCCGGCTCACACTCTCTCCATCTGTTTCCATGTAGGGGACACTGGGTCACAACAGCAGGGAGAGGTCCTAGACCGGGAGTGGAGTGGCCCACATTAGGCTTCTCGCTCACTTTGAGAAGCATGCCATTGTGCAGACTGGTGATGTAAAATCCTCTCCCTGGTCTGAAGGTCCATGTCTTGGATATCAACAGCACACAACAAATTGGATGAAGCTTCATCAAAGGTGATGCCCCTTTATTAAACCACTAAGAAACAATACATTCTCATGATAATACCGGTTGCTTAGCTTCCCTGCGAGCTGGAGTCCATCTCCGTGGTCAATAAAATGACGAATCCTCCATGTGCGTCTTCTAAGCAATTGACCAAATTGCTCTAACCACTATGGCAGTGATGGTTCTGTGAGCTCTTTCTTTATACCTTCTTTTGCTATGTCCCTGTGCCTTATAAGGTAAAGCCTGCTTTTAGTCCATTTAATTAGTGTTCACTTACATCAATCTTTTCCCTTGTTCTTATGCCCTGGGCCTCTCACAAAGCCATGCTTGAAGGAATAGAACCAGCCTGACTCTGCTTTGTTATTTTTTTTATATACTGTTTTGAATCCCCAGGCTTTTTTACTATCTCTAAGAAGCACAAAAGGGGGTTTATCTTTCCCACAGTTCGAGGCCAATTCTCCCGCACAGTTTAATTCATTCACAAACCTTGCTAATTCTGGCAAGGTTTTGACTTGACAAAATTGACCATCATGCTTTGTGTTTTGAACCCACAATGCAGTTCATCTTCGGTCTCGATTCTTCTTATACCTCAATGTTCCATGTTACAACATGAGACAGGCTCCATACACAGGGTTATACCACAACCGGTCTACATTCTTTAATATTAAAATAAATAAAGAAACAGTTACATAGTTGAAAAGTGATTGCACATTAAAAAAGTTTAATAATACATTGGCTTACGGTGAAGACGTGGTCTGTGCCTGCGTTGACAGTGAGGTCAGCGGTGAACACCACGTAAGGATCCTGCACCACATCATCCCTCTCTCAGCAATTGTGAGTGCCCTCCCTCCTGTTTTTGACTGTGCTGCCAAACACTAAATATCTCTACTTTGGCTTATACGGAGCCCTGTCAAGCGACTGGCATCCTCAGCCCCACCCAAGTCCTCACCTCTAGCCAAGAGGGTACCTTCTCCATTGAAGAACTGGAAATAAGGAGCCTAGAAGACCTGTCACAATACTTATCCATACCCTCCACCAGCACAGAGGCATGGTCCTTGGTGGGACATAGATCTAGAGCATGCTCAGGTTCACAATTTGGTGGTCACCACACAGTCTACAACAGGAGGAGGCAGATTCAGCCGAGCTCCCCGGCGCTCAGAGAACTGCTGAGGAAGAGGCATCAGTGAGGACTGAGACAATGATGAGTCTCTGGATTCAGCCTTCCAACTCATTGTGAAGCATCAGCAGAAGGCACGGGAACATCATGTGGAGCTGCTGGAGCTGTATGTGAGTCAGAGAAGTGCGTCCGCCTGCTCTCTGATAAAGCGGTGCCCATATTTGCGTGCATGGAAGACTCCATGGGATGGATGGCAGATGGCATGGGGACTCTGGTCCAGCAGAGCATGGAGGTGTAGGCAGACCTGCACTTCATCACGGTAGCCATGGGTGAGTTCCTGCATTGGCAACACGGCAACATGGGGGCACCTTGATGTCCCTCCAGGTGCTCCTTTCCCTCAAAAAGTCAGGCCGAGGCCATGGGGAACTGAACTGAGGAGGAACGGCTGCTGGACGTCCCAGGAATTTCAGAGCCTGTTCACTCCCTCTGAGTGTCCTTCACCTGTGACCCCCCCCTCAACCTTGTCCTCTGTCACTGCAGAGGGATCAGCTGGACCACAGTGGGACAGCCAAAGCAAGCTGGGGCTCTCAAGGCCTCAGCTCCTCAGAAGACGCACACCAATGTCATCAGAAGCAGTAGGGCCAACCATTGCACAGGCTGTCTCCACCCCTGCTGCGGATGTCAGGGCAGCACCTAGATGAAGTGGCAGGCCTAGAAAGGTGGTTGCATGGGTGAACATACTTGGTCACTTTATAATATGAAAATATATTCACTATCACTGAACGATGTGTGATTTTGTCTTTCAGCTTCATTGAAGGTTTCACGAGGCCTCCCACTGCATCCTCCCTCCTGTCCCCCCACCAACCAACAGTTCAGCTGCATGTGAGTGACTCTGGAGGGAGAAGTCTGTTTGTGGCAGGGCCTTTTGTAGCCTCATGCAAGCACTCTCCTGCACTTGGAGAACCTTCATCTAACAGACTCGTCTTACTGTCCCAAGCATTTTCATGGACTCATAGAGTCATAGACATTTATGGCATAGAGGGAACCCATTTGGCCCATCGTGTTCGCGCTGGTCAACAAAGCTCTGACTACATTAAACCTATTTTCCAGTGCTTGGCCCATAGCCCAGGAGGCTACGGCAACACAAGTGAATATCTAAACGCTTCTTAAAAGTTACGACATTTTATGACTAAAACATCCTTTCAAGCAGTGAGGTCCAGACTCCCACCACCCTCAAGATGAAAAAATCTCCCCTCAACTCCCCTATTAGCCTTCTATCACTTACCTTAAATCTATGCCCCCTTGTTACTGATCCCTCTACTAATGGAAAAAGTGCCTTCCTATCAACCCTTATCTCTGCCCCTTATTTCAATGCTGCCTGCTGGGGTTCTCTTTTAGTTGTCCGTCTGAGCTGACCTGCAACTCCGCCCACCCACTGATCACACTCCCATGTAGCTCCTGTGCCCGTCCAACATGAGGCTCCGCTCATTTCAATTTTGACAATGATGGTAGTAGTGAAGTATATTGTTAGCTCTCGTCTTATCTCCTCCCCAAGTCACCCATGTCCATTCTCCCATCACTGTCAACCCCCTGGCATCAGTTTTCATCTCCCCACCATCGCTACCAACCTGAACAATTTCTTTCCGGGATGTCCAGTGAACGTGCACATCCCCTACCATCCTGAAAATCCCACCCCCATCCACATTGACCTCTCTGACCTCCTCCTTCCCACCCCCAAGGTTCGTTTTAGCCTCCAAGTCCTTACCAACCACCCTTGCCTTCCCTGTTACCGGTATTAATGCACCCTCACCTTCCCACCCCACACTCTTCCGGCTTTCTCTGCTCCCTCTCATACTCACCATTCCCTCCTATCACGCCCATCCTCAGTTTGCTCCCCAGGAAGCAGTCATTGATCCCACCGACCCCTCCCTTGCAAGTTCACCAGCATATTCTCCCCTTACTTCCTCCTCCACCCTTACTCCCTCCTCCAGCCGGATACCTTTCACCCCCTGGACACCTCTGAACTCCTTCCTCCCCCA
This sequence comes from Carcharodon carcharias, assembly GCF_017639515.1. Classification (NCBI taxonomy): domain Eukaryota; kingdom Metazoa; phylum Chordata; class Chondrichthyes; order Lamniformes; family Lamnidae; genus Carcharodon; species Carcharodon carcharias. Next base: position 143,074,440 of record NC_054477.1, read on the forward strand.
AGACACCTTCCCCGCTCTGAACTCCTTCCAGCCTCTGAACTCAATCTCTTCCACCTTCCTCCCCCCTTACACCTACCTCCCAACATGCTGCATTCTTCACCATAGCACCCTCCTTTCCCTGTACTCCTTCCTCTCTGCTCCCAACCTCACCCCCCGACACCTTTACCCACTCTCCCAAACTCACACCGTCATCTCCCCAACACCTTCATAACCACCCCCCCACACCTTTGTTTCCACCCACCCCCACTGACAACCTCACCCCCCTCCCCACCCTGGTAAATCTTCCTCTTCCTGCCTCACTTAAACCTTCCTCTCCCACATTGACCACACTGCCCCCTGGCTTAACTTCTTCTCCCACTCACAGCTAGATGCTAGACCTTCCTCTCCCCCAACCCCTCTGATCATCCATGGCAGCCCATGGCCAAGACTGAGATGTTCCAAAGCAGACCTGAAACATCAACAGAGACCTCCAACCTTCTGTGAGCTGCTTCATGGCAGAGTCATGTCCTTGAGGCTCCACTCACCATATGATGCATGGGTCCGGTAACTGTAGGGCTCCAGCAACTTCTTCTCCTTGGATGTCCATGATCGGAGTAATGCCCTAATGGTACGTCCTGACTTCTGCATGTCATACTTGTCCAGACGTTTTCTGGGCCAATGTATTTTTCCACTGGCGTAATGGTAAACCTGGCGTGGAGGTATGATTCCGGCCCAACCTTACTTGGTATCCCAGTACCAGGGTGCAAATTAGGTTCACACCGACTTCATGCAGGATTAGTGTTCCACCATGGTGGATAACATCGGATGATCCTGCTGTGCTTTCACACCGGCCTGAAACCAATTTCTTCTCCTCCCGCCAACTTGTCCACCAGGCCCTGCTTGCACCTGTCACCAATGGAACCAGACGATTCCACCCACTGCTCCAGGGGTTGTGTTCACCACCATGAGAGCGGCTTTATTTGCATGCAAGCCAATGGCATTGGCAGTTGATTAAACTGCTAGAGTCATCACAGCCATGTCCAATCAGCCCTCACTCAACATTAACATAGGTGCCTCCACTGCAGGTGACCAGATTATGAACAGAAGTAGGGCACCTGCTTTTTTCTTTTATTAACCAAGGGCCCATGATCAGCCTTTGCCATCATTACCTGTCTGAATTTGATTGTAACTTCTGGATTTGGTACATGAGCAGATGAGCTCAGAAATGCTGACATAGTGGTCTGTCATTCACTTTTCCACCACAAGCTGTGTTGTAGCCCTGTTCCGAGCAAACAATCAATCAAAATTAATGTCTGTCACAAAAAACTTCTCTCCCACTCTCATATCGCTGTTAGAAACCTCATAGCTAGTTACACATTGCTCAATCAAGTATTACTAGGTTCTCAATGGATGATCTGTAATAATTACTTCTGATCAGTTTATCTGGCCCTGAAAACTGTGCAGAATATTCTTAAATCACAATCAACATTATGATTATTGACTTGATTTTTTTAAACTATGTTTTTTAAATATATTGAAATAATAAAGTTTTTTTGCCTGATGTTTCAGCTTCTACCTAAAGCCTGATTAGGGCCTGAATAGGTGTTAATTAGTATTTGGAGCTTAACTAGTGGTGAGTCACCTCAGCACTATTGAAGGAAGGTTGTATCTAGAAGCACACTACAGTGTGCTTGCACATGAACAGGAGAGAGACCTCATCCTGAGTGGGGCACAGCCAGAGTGGGTATTGGCAATATGGGGCAAAGTGGGAATTCAGTGCATAGGGGACAAGGTGCTCTTTGCATTTTTTCCTTGCTATCCAACTTCTTAATCTTCATAGCATGGGTCTTGCCCTGCTGCAGCAGTAGAGGCTACAAGGGAAAGGAATCACTGTTAAGTAGTGGATAAGGTATTTACTACATTAATCACTTATAGTTTAAGGTCTTTTTGTGGTTTATAGTTTGGATATTCTACAGTAACAAGGATCAGGAAAGAAGTGCCCTAGAGTAATTGACTTAAAAGGTTTAATTTAGAGGGATAAGTCATGGCAGGAGAGCTCAAAGCCGTGGTGTGCTCCTTGCGCTCCATGTGGGAAGCCGGGGACATTTCCAGTGCCTGGGACCAGCATGTGTGCAGGAAGTGTGTCCAGCTGCAGCTCCTGGAAGCTCGGGTTTCAGAGCTGGAACGGCGGCTGGGGACAATGTGGAGCATCCGTGAGCCTGAGGGCATCGTGCATAGCACGTTTAGCAAGGTGGTCATACCAAAGATGAAGGGAATTGAGGAAGGAAGGGAATGGCTGACAACCAGGCAGTCCAAGAAAAACAGGCAGGTAGTTCAGGAGTCCCCTGGGGTCCCGCTCTCAAATTGGTATCCCATTTTGGAAGCTGATGGTTCCTCCAGGGAGTACGGACAGAGCCAAGCTTCTGGCACCACAAGCAGCCTGTCTGTACAGGAGGGGAGGAAGGGAGGAAGAGCAATAGTAATAGGGGATTCTATAGTTAGGAGAACAGATAGGCGCTACTGTGGCCATCAACGTGATTCCAGGATGGTATGTTGCCTCCCTGGTGCCAGGGCCCGGGATGTCACTGAACGGCTGCAGGGCATCCTGAATCAGGAGGATGATAAGGCAGAAGTCATGATACATGTTCGTACCAATGACATAGATAGAAAGAGGGATGAGGTCTTGCATCAATAATTTAGGGAGTTAGGCAGTAGACTAAAAAGCAAGACCTCTCGGGTTGTAATCTCTGGATTACTCCCAGTGCCACGTGCTAGCGAGCTCAGAAATAGGAGAATAGCACAGATGAAAACGTAGATTAAGTGTTGGAGTAGGAGGGAGGGTTTTAGATTCCTGGATCACTGGGACCGTTTCTGGGGAAGGTGGGACCTGGACAAGCAGGACAGTCTACATCTGAATCAGAGTGGGACTTACATCCTTGTAGGTGGATTTGCTAATGCAAGGGGGAGTTTAAACTAATTCAGCAGGGGGGAGGGGACACAGAATGTTAGCAGAATAGGGACACATCATAATACAGTAAAACAATCAAGTCAGAGGAAGTACAGCTACATTAAGTTTCAAAGGAATAAGGCAAGGTTCGATGGCCTCTACTTTAATGCCAGGAGTATTACAGGTTAAATGGATGAGTTAAGGTTGAGGATTGACACGTGGCATTGTGATATAGTAGTCATTACTGAGACGTGGTTGAGGGAAGGGCAGGATTGGCAGCTCAACATTCCGGGATATGGAATCTTCAGGAGAGACTGGGGAGGGGGTAAAAGAGGAGTAGATACTACATTATTAGTTAAGGAGTCAGTTACTGGAGTAAGGAGAGATGATATCTTGGAGGGGGCTTCGAATGAAGCTTTGTGGGTAGAGCTTAGGAATAAAAAGGGGCAGCCACATTGTTAGGTGTTTATTATAGACCCCCAGATAGTCAGCGGGAAATTGAGGAGCAAATATGTGCACAATTTGCAGAGGTGTGTAAAAACAATAACAATAGGGTAATTATATTAGGTGATTTCAACTTTCCCAACATTAATTGGGATAGACATAGTGTTAAAGACTTGGATGGAATGGATTTTTTGAAATGTGTACAGGAGAACTTTTTTGGTCAATATGCAGAGGGTCCAACAAGGGTCGGCGCATTGCTGGACCTAATTCTGGGGAATGAAGCCGGTCAGGTGGCTGAGTTGGGGGCGGACGAGCATTTTAGTGATAGTGACCACAATATGGTACAGTTTAAGTTTGTTATGACAAAGAAATAGACAAGTTGCAAAAAAATGTTTTGGATTGGAGGAGATTGGATTTTAGTAAAATAAGGCAGGATCTGGCCAAGTTAGACTGGGAACAGTTACTTGTGGGGAAATCTACAGATAAGCAGTGTTCAAAAAGGAATTGGGAAGGTAGAGGCTCAATAGGTTCCCTCTGGGATGATAGGAAGGAGTAACAAGCCCAGAGAACCATGGATGACCAGAGATATTCAGGATACGATGAGAAGGAAAAGAGAGGCTTTTAGCAGGTACAAGGGAAGCAAATCAGGCATTAGTGAAGTACAGAAAGTGCAGGGTGGAGCTTAAGAAAGCAATTAGGAGAGCAAAGAGGGGATCTGAGAAAGCTCTGGCTGGTAAAAGTAGGTAAAAGTAGGGAAAATCCCAAGATATTCTACAAGTATATCAATGGGAAGAGGATAAACAAGGAAAGAATATGGTCCATAAGGGACCAAGGGGGCAATGTATGGACATCGCTAGAGTGTTGAATAAATAATTCACATCCTTCTTCACTCAAAAGAATGAGGGTGAAGGTATCGAACTCGGGGAGAGAGACTGAAAGGTTCTTAAGAAAGTTGATATAGGAAGTGACAAGGTATTGGAGGTGTTGACAGGCTTAAAAGTGGACAAATCTCCAGGTCCAGATGATTTGTGTCCCAGACTGCTGAGGGAGGTAAGGGAAGAGATCGCAGGGGCTCTGACCCAAATTTTTAATTCCTCTCTGGCCACGGGGGAGGCGCCAGAGGACTGGAGAACAGCTAATGTGGTTCCGCTATTTAAGAAGGGCTGTAGAGATAAGCCAGGGAACTAGAGGCCAGTGAGTCTCACATCAGTGGTAGGGAAACAATTGGCGAAAGTTCTGAAGAAGAGTATCTATCTCCACTTGGAGAGGCAAGGTTTGATCAGGGATAGTCAGCATGGCTTTGTCAGAGGGAGGTCATGCCGAACAAACTTGATTGAATTTCTTGAGGAGGTGACCAGGTGTGTAGATGAGGGTAGTGTAGTTGATGTAGTTTATATGGATTTCAGCAAAGCCTTGACAAGGTCCCACCTGGGAGACTTATAATGAAGGCAAATGCACATGGGATACGGGATAATTTGATAATGTGGATTCAAAATTGGCTCAGTTGTCGGAGGCAGAGGGTAATGACAGAAGGATGCTTTAGTGACTCGAAGCCAGTGTCCAGTGGTGTACCACAGGGATCTGTGCTGGGTCGCCTATTATTTGTCATTTATATAAACAACATAGATGACTATGTGGGGGGTAGGATTAGTAAGTTTGCGGATGACACAAAGATTGGCTGGGTGGTTAACAGTGAGGTTGAGTGTCTTGAGCTACAGGAAGATACAGACTGGATGGTCAAATGGGCAGATAAGTGGCAGATGGATTTTAACGCTGAAAAGTTGAGCTAATATGCTTTGGAAGGAGTAATTTGACAAGGAGGTATTCAATGAATGGCATGACACTAGGAAGTTCTCAGGAACAAAGGGACCTTGGCGTGTATGTCCATAGATCTCTGAAGGCAGAGGGGCATGTTAGTTGGGTGGTGAAAAAGGTATATAGGATACTTGCCTTTATCAGTCGAGGCTTGGTTACAAAAGTAGGGAAGTCATGTTGGAGTTGTATAGAACCTTAGCGAGGCCACAGCTGGAGTACTGTGTGCAGTTCTGGTCGCCACATTATAGGAAGGATGTGATTGCACTGGAGGGGGTGCAGAGGAGATTCACCAGGATGTTGCCCGGGATGAAACATTGAAGTTATGAAGAGAGGTTGGATAGACTTGGGTTGTTTTCGTTGGAGCAGAGAAGACTGAGGGGCGACCTGATCGAGGTGTACAAGATTATGAGGGGCATGGACAGGGTGGATAGGGAGCAGCTGTTCCCCTTAGTTGAAGGGTCAGTCACGAGGGGACATAAGTTCAAGGTGAGGGGCAGGAGGTTTAGGGGGCATGTGAGGAAAAACATTTTTATCCAGAGGGTGGTGACTGTCTGGAATGCACTGCCTGGGAGGGTAGTTGAGGCGGGTTGCCTCACATCCTTTAAAAAGTACCTGGATGAGCACTTGGCATGTAATAACATTCAAGGCTATGGGCCAAGTGCTGGTAAATGGGATTAGGTGGGTAGGTCAGGTGTTTCTCATGTGTCGGTGCAGACTCAATGGTCTGAAGGGCCTCTTCTGGACTGTGATTCTGTGATTTTACCTTTACCCCAGGTGTATGCCCCAATCTTTATTTAACTCTGTGTAAATTTTTAATAAGTGAATTGACAGTTAGTGCTTTTCATTTCCTAGCTGGCTGTCTGTGAGAATTGCTGAATGTGATTGGCTGCTTGAGCAGCTTGATGGCAACACTAGAGCTCGATGCTAGGAATCCTCATCAAAATCCCCATTAAACAAAATCCCCATCCAGCATGCCAGAATCAATTGCATGGTAAATTATTTTCTCATCACCGATTGCTAGATCTCTATAGCAAGACTTTCTTCGAGCGTCCTTCCTTTGCCGCTAATGGCAAAATCTAGGCCAAGGATTCCTGATGCCACCTGCGATCCAATGAACTGTTGGATATGTGACGCTATTTTAACAAATTACACTTAGGTTGGGTATGATCTTTGTGCCATGGGTAGTTTGGTACTGAAGTGTACTGTTTAAAGAACAATGTTAAAAAAATGCAAAATATTCATGACTATTTACGAGAGCTGCTTTTGTTTTGGGATTTTCTTTATGGGACTCATCTGAGAACCAAAATAACTATCCCGTTCTCTGATTTATACTTTCCTATAACAGCATCACAGATTTGTAGTGGATAATAGCCCGACAGCAAATCGAAAAAGAGAACTGGGTAGCCTTTGTTGTTGAGGAGTCAACCCTGCAGCCTCTCTGGATCCTGGAAGATTTCAGGGATCTGAGACCTGCTAAGGATGAACAGTCAGCGAGTGGAAGCCCTTACAGGTGACATAGTTGACTGCTTGTTGCCATGGAGATCTAAGCGCCACATGACTGCAGTCGATTGCACCCTGCACCTGTGAAAAACCAGAGACCTGTGCAAATCCCAGCGCACTTGCTTCCTGGCTTTCCTGATCCTGGGTGAAAAGCATAAAGTTCTATTCCTTTGTGAAGATGGCGTCCGTGTCCTCGGGATATACTTGTGTGTGGAGGCTTGAGAGATCCCACACAGGTCACTTGTGGAGCCCTGGAAGGAGGCGCTGGTGCAAAAATTGAGCGCCGTGGTCACCTTCATGGCCACTGGCAGTGGATGCCCTCCATGTCCTCATGGCGCCAAATTCTGCATCAGGTGGCATATGTGATCGGCCAGTTCCCTAGACATGTGCAGTCTTCATTGATACTGGTTCTCAGTCATCTGCAGGAATGACAAGCACCATCTATAGACCGTGGGTCCAACAAATCGCCTATGAGCGATGTCTCTCTGGATCTTTAGCTTTGTGCACAGCAGATCCTGGCTGCCCCTTCATTTTGCAGGAGGTGCTCCTCCCTTTGCTGAGCCAGATGCCTCCGCTGCTCTATTCTTCTTCTTCCCTGCTCCCTGTAAGCCATGAGGCATACCGCTAAATCATGAGTGTTCATGATCCTGATACCCTCCTCCTGCAGGATCAAAGATAGAGACGTGTGGGTTGGCATAGGTCTCCGAAGAACATCGCTTAGTTAAGTCTGAAAGCCCCTCATGCATGCAGGAGAGGGCTAGCCACCACTTGGATGACTAGTGTGTCATATGTTCATTGGCTGTCCGAAACCCCAGCCACCTCCACCCTACTCCACTTGACTGACTGGTGGCAGCTTTGGCCACTGGACTGCACGCTGTGCTCTCAGCTCAGGCATAGGCGTTCTCCTAACCTGCACTGCAAGTCTGCACTGTTAGCTTAAGCCATGATGGATACTGATCCAAAACTTAATGAAGTCATTACAAGGGGCTATGGGCACCTCCACCAGTGACTGCGTCATGGCCAGCTTTCACAAGGCGATTGTACTACTTTCCCAGTCGGCCAATTGCTCTGCTGTTCCCTAAAACGCATATTAATTTGCAATTTGCGCCTAAGGAGTGAAAAGTTCTGGAGCATTTGGTGGCACTTTCATGCCCTTGTGTTGCTTTGAGTGGGCAGAAAAGCTTCAGAGGCCCGACTCCAAGCATGTTAATGGAGCTGCTGCTGAACGGTCTCAGCTGCTGAAGAACGCTCACTTTTTCATAAGCTTTTCCAAGCGCGTGGCTGCTTCCCTCCTTCCCTCACCCTTACTTCCACCATACCACCGCTCTCCGGCATGTGCTTGTGCACTTCCATCAGGCTGTGTGCCTTCTCTGCCAACACCTCTCACCTCCCACCCACCCGGGTAAACCCCCCCCCACTTCCCACCCCCGGGCCTGACCAACTCTGGAGCCCTTGCACCGTCACCGCACTGAAAGTCAGCTAGTTAAAAGCGACTTGCCCGTACTCCCAGCGAATTTGCAGCACCTCTTCCTCGATGTCTTATGGGGCGATGCTCACGAGCGCTGCGCAAGGTTGTGTGCACCCACTGAGATCCCCTTGAAGTTCAGGTCGCCGGGTGCACGCCTTTTGAAGACAGCCGTTAAGTTCGCCATTCAGAAGGTCACCTTGACGTGGGCGGTAGATTTGACGTGGGGGGGGGGTGATTCCAGCGAGCAGGGCTTATAGTGAGATGCTAAAGTATTGAAATTAGGCTCCCGACGCACGGAGGTGGAAAACATGGGCCGGCATTGACGGCTGAATCAGGTGATCGTGGTTTCATGACGGAGTAAAATCAATTTTTGGCTTTCTGGCCATATTGCTCTCCTTCCCCCACCAGCCATGACGCCCACACCAACGAGAGCGGAAAATTCTGGCCCATGATATGTCTGAGATCGACATCCTGCCAGAATGGTATCTCCACTCCTCCGCCAAAGGCGATGGTCCCATCGGGCAAATAACCCCAAGACCCAAAGCAATCATCAATTCCTGTCATTTAAGGAATTATTAATAACTGGCATCAAATGATATTGCTCATTGCCTGAAGCATAGATACCAGCCAGATGCTACTGACAGCGCAACAAAATAATGTCATGGCAGTTTGCCTGTATTAAAGCATTGAAATCAAATCTTCTATCTGAGTGTGTGATGTGTAAAAATTGCTCTGCATGGGTTTACTCTAGATTGAAACCTAAAGAAAAAAATATTTCATTGCAGTATACTTTTTTCCCCAAATATGACTGGTGGCCTTACACATACCCTTTAAATTCATGATTTATATATTTCAGTGAGACAGAAAATTCTGTTCTAATTCAATGTAATTTGCATATGCAAATCAGATATAATTAGCATAATTGTTCCTGTAATTCCTAATAGCATAATAATGTTACACTCCAAGTTGTTTTGTAAGGACAATACTTATGTTTTTTGTGGATTCAAAACCTGAATTCTAATTAACTAGAGTTACGTAGCTAAATTAAAGCTATTGTGTAGAAGGAATTCGCCTATTGCCACTTAATACAGTAGCAAAAAAGACAAGGAGAATTAAGGGGTTTTATAATAGATCTTGTGTAGTGGAAACCATCCCGTTTTATTTAAAGAGTCTATCCTCTCACACTGGAATAACAGGAAAACAATGACAAAAATGATAGGTTGCTCAGCAGATTTCAGGTCCTTATGCAAAACAGCTTGGCCAGACACAATTTCACAATTCGTCATTAAATTAACACCACCACTTAACAGGGCTGTTAGAACATAGGGTTTAAAAAAAGCACAAAGGCATCTGGGAGTTTAGAAATTTAGCCTGACAGACACCTGGGAAGTTAAAAATGTAGCTTAACAGAAAGGTAGCTGTGGAGCTTAGAAGTTAGCTTAGCAGGCAGAACAGAATGCAGGAGTGCATATTTGTTTAATTGGAACAGTAACGTAATGAATAAAGCGTCGTGAAGGGACCTTGAAAACACTTCCAAAGAAGGCTTTTGGCTAAAAAGTTTGGAAGATGGATTAAAGGTGCAGGTATTTCCACATTTAAAAGAAAACATCCATGGAGAGGGTGAGAACACAGTTAATGGAAAACACTCCGGGCAGAATCGTCCCAGATTTTCATTAATGCAGTAGTGGGCGTGAGAAAAGTTATTTTACTTGCCGGCCGCAATGGTGGGTTTTTTCGCTGTATTGACCCTTCCTCACACAGTCTGCCTCAGTAATAACGCATTCATGGGAAATACGCCGGATTGCTGGCGGGCGAGCTCGGATTTGCCCACCACACCTTGACCTCAGTGCTTCCTCGCTCCAGGCGCCATATTTAAAGTGCACCAGAGCGCAGCTTATTTCATGTCTACAGTCCAGTACTGTTCCAGGCGACAGATGGCCCCAAAAGCAAAGAAGAATGCAACCCCCCCAAAATTAGTGATGCACTCTGGGGCAATGGACGCAATAAAAGCCTGCCAGGATGTCCCTTAACCCCGCTCTGGCCACAGGAGGTCCACCAGGGTCACCAATCTGGCCTGGGAGGCGGTCAGCACCACTGGGGTACAAAGGAGGTCAGTCATTCGGGGCAGAAAGAGAATCAAAGATCTCATCTGTTTCGCCAGGCTAAGTCAACTACCTCATCTCTCTCAACACGCACTCCCAAACCCATCACACATCCACAGGGATCTCACACCTTAAGGGACAACACCACTAACTCTCACACACACCCTCACATCTCCATCAGGCTCATATCCACTGGAGCTCGTGTCCTCATCCCTTACATGGCTCCGCTCACCACACAAACGTTCCACGCAGTGCCATGTGCCCTGCTCACACTCCCTCCATCTGTTTTTATACAAGAGAAGCTGGCTCACAACAGCTGGGAGAGGTCTCAGCCTGGGGGTGGAGTGGCCCACATTAGGAGCCTCAATCGCTTTGAGGAGTGTGCCATCGCGCTGACAAGTGAGGACATAGGCATTGCCTACGGCAACGGTGAAGTCGGCGGTGAACACCCATGTGAGGATCCTGCACAAGATCCTCCCTCACAATGCAATGTGAGTGCTCTCTCTCCTGTCTTTGACTCTGCTGCCATGGACTAATTATCTCTACTTTGTTTCACAGAGAGCTCTTCTAAGTGACCGACACCCTCAGTCAGTCAGTCCCTCAGCTCCATCCATGTCCTCACCTCCAGCCAATGGGACACCTCCTCCGTTGAACTGCTGGAAATAAGCAATCTGGAAGACCCATCACAGTACTTACCCACACCCTCCACCAGCACAGAGACACACACCTTAGCAGGACCTGTATCTAGAGCAGGCTTGGGTTCACAACCTGCTGACCACCACTTTGATTCGTGCCTGCAGCAGGAGGTGGCAGGTTCAGCCAAGCTCCCTGGCACTTGGAGGAGTAATGGGGAAGAGGCATCTGTGAGGTTTGTGTCAGGTGACAAGCCTCTGGCTTTGGCCTTCCAACTCATTGTGGAGAGTCAGCAGAAGGTGAGGGAATATCATACAGAGCTGTTGGAAGCCCTCAAAAGAGTGACACATGAATCAGGGGAATGCGTCCGCCTGCTCATCGATTAAGTGGCACCCACAAGTGTGCATATGGAGGCCTCCATGGAAATGATGGCAGACGCCATGGAGACCCTGGCCCAACAGAATGCGGAGGTGCACCCAGATCTGCAGACGATCAGGGTAGCCAAGAGTGAGATCCTCAGTTGCAATGAGAGAGGGAAACAGGGCACTTTGATATCCCTCTTGCTGTTCCTTCCCCTCAAGCAGTCAGACTGGGGTCTTGGGTACCTGGAGGGAGAAGGAATGGCAGCTGGACACCCGTGGGTCATTACTCAGGAATCTCAGACGCTGTCCGCTTCCTTTGAGTTTGCTTTGCCTGTGACCCCCCCTCTACCTCACCCTCTGTCACTGCAGAGGGAGCAGCTGGCCCACAGGAGGACAGCCAAAGCAAGCCGGGGCCCTCAAAACCTCGGGTCTCCAGAGGAAGCATGCCAAGGTCATCAGAGGCAACAGGGCCAGCCACCGCACAGGCTGCCTCCACTCCTGCTGCGGATGTCAGGGCAGCACCTAGAAGCTATGGTAGGCCTAGAAAATTTAAGAAGCTCTGAACACAAGTGGTTGCTCGGGTGAACACGTTTTGTCACTTTAAAATCTGAAAATATATTCACTTTCACTGAATAATGTCTAATGTTGTTTTCAGCTTGCTTGACAGGCTTTGCGATTCCTCTTATGGCATCCACCCCTGCCCCTCCTCCACCCAACTAGCAGTTCAGCTACACACAGCTGGATCAGGAGTGACTCTGGAGGGAGAAGTGTGTGTGCAGCAGGGCCCATCGGAACCTTGTGCAAGCAATCTCCCACGCACACGGAATCTTCACCTATCATGCTCATCTTACTGTCCTGAGCATTTTCAATGCTGCCTGCTGCAGCTCTATTTCAGTTATCCACCTGAGCTGACCTGCATCTCTGCCCACTCACTGATCACACTCCCATGCAGCACTTGTGCCCTTCCAACACGAGGCTCGTCTCACTTTCAATTTCAATAACGATGGTAGTAGTGAAGTATATTGTTAGCTCTCATCTATTCCCCTCCCCCATTCACCCATGTCCTTTCCCCCATCACTGTCAACCCACCAGCATCACCTTTCGTCTCCCCACCATCATCTACCAACCCGTATCCTTGTCTTTCCTGGATGTCTAGGTGAACGTGTACATTCCCTACCTTCCTGAAAATCCCACCCCCATCCACATTGACCTCCCCGACCTCCTCCTTCCCACCCCCAGGGTCCGTGTCTGTGTTCGAGTCCCCACTAGCCACCCATGCCATCCCTTCTACCGCAAACATACCCTTCCACCCTATCAGCTCCCTCTGCCCCCTCTCATAATCACCATTCCCTCCTACCATGTCCACCCTCAGTTTGCTCCCCAGGAGACAGTCATTGACTCTACAGACCCCTCCCTTGCAAGTTCACCTGGACAAGTTCAACTTGAGTTCTGTCGAAGGGTCATGAGGACTCGAAACGTCAACTCTTTTCTTCTCCGCCGATACTGCCAGACCTGCTGAGTTTTTCCAGGTAATTCTGTTTTTGAAAGGGATAGAGTGGGTCAGCAATTTGGATAATGAGTACCAGAGCATGACAGAAAGGGACAGAACATAGAAGGTATGAGCACACCAGCAGATAAGGCTGTCGATGGTAAAAATGGTTAAAAAAAAAGTCTAAAGTCCTGTATCTGAATGCACACAGTATTTGTAACAAAAGGGATGAATTGTTAGCTCAGATAGAGATAAATAGGTATGATTTGATAGGCATTGCAGAGACATGGTTGAAAGGTGACCAAGACTGGCATGTGAATGTTGAAGGCTATTTGACATTTGGAATGACAGGAAGCTAAGAAAAAGTGGTGGGGTACCTCTGTTAATTAAGAATGACATTAGTTCAATACGAAGGGGTTGAGATAAGAAATTGTAAAGTTAAGAGGTCACTTTTGGTAGTGGTTTATAGGTTTCCTAACTGTAGTTACACTGTAAGACAGAGCGTACAGGAAGAAATAAATGGGACGTGTTAGAGTAACCAGAATATTCATACGTGACTTCAATCTGCATATGGAGTGGGCAAATCAAATTGGCAAAGATAGCCTGGAAAATGAGTTTATAGAATGTTTTTGGAACAATTTCTTAGAGCAGTACATTTTAGAGCCAACCAAAGAGCAGGCTATCCATGACCTGATAATGTGCAATGACACAGGATTAATCAATAACCTCATGGTAAAGGAGCCTCCAGGTGATAGTGATCACAACATGATAGAATTTCATGTTCAGTTTGAAAGGAGAAAGCGTTGATATATGACCAGTGTTTTAAACCAAACTAAAGGTAATTATGAGGGAATGAAGAGCAGAGCTGACTAACATGAACTGGGGAACTAGTTTAAATGGTAGGACAGTAGAGTTGCAGTGGTAGACTTTTAAGGAGGTATTTAATAACTCAGCAAAAATTTATCCTAGCAGGAAAAAAAAATGATTTGAGAAAGATGCATCATCCATGGCTAAACATAGAAGTTTAAAAGAGTATTAAATTGAAGGAGACACTATAAAATCTGCAAAGGTTAGTGGCAGATCAGAGGAGTGGGCAGATTTTAAGAACTAGCAAAGAATGACTAAAAAGATAATAAAGAGGCAGAAAGAAGGATATGAGAGAAAGATAGCTAGTGATATAAAAACAAATAGTAAGAGTTTCTACAAGTATTTGAATAGGGAATAATAACTAAAGCTAGTGTTGCTCCTGTAAGAGTGAGGCTGGAGAATTGATAATGGAAAACAAAGAAATGACCAAGGTTTTGAACAGGTATTTTGTGTCTGTCTTCTTGGTAGAAGACTTAGAAAACCTCCCAAAGATAGTTGAAAATCAAAAGGCGAATGGGAGGGATAAACATAAAACAATCACCATCACCAGGTAAAAGGTGCTAGGAAAACTATTAGACCTAAAGGCTGACAAGTCCCCAGGACTGGAAGGCCTGCATCCTAGGGTCTTAAAAAAATGGTGGCACATTTATCAGATGCATTGGTTGTAACCTTCCAAAATTCCTTAGATTCTGGAAAGTTGCCAATGGGTTGGAAAGTAATGTAACATCTTTATTCAAGAAGGGAGGGAGGCAGAAAGCAGAAAATGAGGGGTAAATTAGACTATCATCTGTCATAGGGGAAGTGCTAGAATCCACTATTAAAGAGGTTATAGCAGGATACTTAGAAAATCATGATGTGATCAGGCAGACCCAACATGGCTTTACAAAAGGAACATTTTGTTTAACTAATCTATTAGAGTTTTTTGATGAAATACATTGAAGGTAGATAAAGGGGAACAGGTAGATGTGGTGTACTTGGATTTCTAAAAGACATTTGATAAGGTGCCATATCAAAGGTTACTACAGAAGGTAAGAGCACATAATGTAGGGAGCAACATGTTAGCATGGATAAAGGAGCTAACAGGAAACGGAGAGTAGGGCTTAATGGGTCTTTTTTGGATTGGCAAGCTTTAACTAATGGAGTGCCACAGGGGTCAGTGTTGGGTCTTCAAACTTTTACAATCTATATCAATGACTTTGATGAAGGGACCAAATGTATGGTCACTAAACTTATCGATAACACCAAGATAGGTTGGTAAGTAAGTTGTGAATAGGGTGTAGAGAGTCTAAAAAATTTGGCAGATGGGGTATAACATGGGTAAATGTGAATTTCTCCACTTTGGCAGGAAGAATAGAAAATCAATATAATATGCAGGGACAGCAAGTGATTAGGGAGGCAAATGGAATGTTGGCATTTATTGCAAAAGGAATGAAATATAAAAGTGGGGAGATTTTACTGCAGCTGTATAGGGCCTTGGTGAGACCACATGTAGAGTACTGCATAGAGTTTTGGTTTCCTTGTTTGAAAAAAAGGTAAAACTGCTTTCGAAGCAGTTCAGAGAATGAGAGGTGATCTTAGTTAAACATATAAGATCTTGAGGGGACATGACAGGGTGGACACCTGGAGGATTGTTTCCTCTTGTGGGGAAGACTAAAACTAGGGGACATAGTTTAAGAATAAGAGGTCTACCTTTTAAGGTGGAGATGAGAATTTTTTTTCTCTCGGAGGGACATTAGTCCGTGGAATTCTCTTCCAGAGAAAGTGGTGGAGACTGGGTCTTTAAATTTATTCAAGGCTGGGTTAGATTTTTGATGGGCAAGGGAGTCAAAGAGCAGGGTTTTTAGTTCAGTGGGTGCTTACAATCGGTGGGTCTGGGTACAGCCGGCGAGCGGATTGCCAACCACGATCAGCCCCCGACCCGTGATTTCATGCTGGCTGGCCAATTAACTGCCAGCCAGTGTGAAAGGCACACTGAAATACTCAGTGATGCCAGGGTGAGGGCGGGAGGGGGCTGGATGCTGATGTAAATGCGTGCGAAGGAGAGCGCGGAATGAAAGCTCCCTGAAGGCTAAGAGCTACCTCAGGGAGCTGAAGAATTTAAAACCAATGGATAAAGATTTTAAAATGCATGAAAACATGTCCACGCATCGGAATCAGTTACCTAAACATATAGATGATGAAAATTCTGTCCGAACATTTTTATTTTTTCAAAACTAGTGACGGATATCTCAGCCCGCCCTTGGATGTTTCATCAAAAAAGCAAAGTCTGCCTGGCAGATTCACCTGTCTGGCAACCATAAGGTTGGATGGACCATGAAAAATCAGAGTGAATTGGAACTTAAATGGGCTTAATTGCCCTCTTAATTGTTGGCAGGTACGCGCGCCCAGCAACCAAGATATTGCACGAGCACGGGATGATGTCAGGACACTCACCAGACATCATCATGCACAACTTTATGCTCAAGCGGGTCGGGTACACGCCCACATGCCAAGCTAAAAATTCTGCCCAAGGGTTATGCTGTGCAGACAGGAAGATGGAGCTTAGATGACGACCAGATCAGTCATGAGCATCTGGAATGGCAATGCAGGCTTAAAGGGCCAAATGGCCTACACCTGCTAAGTTCCGATGAGAGTAATCCTGTTGTGTGCCTCCAGTTGATGTGATGCATCAAGTGTATAAGCGTAATGGGTGGTGGGTATCTGTTTGTATCCTCTTGTTTTCAGCTCTCACTGCTGGCTCGCGATATAACTATTGTGAAAAGAGAGCTGAATGCATAAACCTCTTGAGCCAGTACATAGCTTCTTCAACTGCAAGTCCTATGTAGTGCCTCACTGTAGTGACATAGGTAAACTCAGTATCTCACAGCCCCAGGAAATGATGGTATTCCACTTGAAGACATCAAAAATGGAAAACTGGCACAGCTGCAGCATCTCCTTGCATTTTTGTGTCTCTGCTGGAAGGAAAGATATGTGTCTCAAAACAAACATAATGCAAATATAGTCACCTTGTACAGAAACAAAAGGGACACAGTGACTGCAGCAATTACCGAGGCATCTCTTTGTTAAACATCATGGGCAAGGTCTTTGCTCATGTTGCTCTGACCAGATTGCAGACCTTGGCATCACCTTGAGTCTCAGTGCAGCTTCAGGGCTGTCGAGCTGCCAGCTCTGATATTTTTCTGTCTTCCGCAGTTACAGGAGATGTGCTGTGAACAGTGCAGACCACATTACACAGTCTTCATAGACCTCACAAAGACTTTCGATCTCATCAGAAGAGGCAGAATCTTTAAACTGCTGCAGACAATGGGCTATCCTGCTGGACCCCTGGGCATCATTTCTTCTTTCCACAAGAACCTGCATGGTTCCATCAGTTGCAATGGAGTAACATTACACACTTTCAAGATTAGCAGTGGGGTTAAGCAGGGCCACATCCTGGAGCCAGCTGTCTTTGGCATATTTGTTTCCATGCCGCTATTGTACACTTTCAGCAGCTCAAATGAGGCTGTCTGAGTGCACATCAGAGCTGATGGCAGACTGCTCAACTTGGCAAAACTGCACACCAAGACCAAAGTGTGCAACGTCCTACTCTGTGAGTTGCTGCTTGCTGATGGCACCTTGCTGGCATCCCATACAGAAGTTCACTTGCACCCACTTGTAGATCAGTTCTGCTGGGTCTGCCAGGAGGTTAGACTGCCAATCAGCATCTGAAAAATTAAAGTTCTGGGTGAGGACATAGAGACTCCAACTTCCATCAACACTGGGAACCTCACTCTTGAGGTTGTCAACACCTTTATATACTTCAGATCAATAATTACCAACAACCCTGTCCCTTGATGTGGAAATCAGCACCAGGATTTTAAGGCCACAGCTGTCATATTAAAGTTGAGAAGTCGAGAAGTCGAGTGCAGACCAACAGCAAATTAACCAAAAATGCAAAGCTCTGCATGTGCCAGGCTTGTGTTCATAGAACCCCCCTTTACAGTTGTGAAGCATGGACAACTTATACAGGCCAAGAAAAGCAGCTGAACAGCTTCCACCTCTGCTGCCTCAGATGAATATTGGGCATCTCCTGGCAGGGCAGAGAGCCAAATATAGAAGTACATCAGCATATTTATCCTCTTGGGTCAGAATGACTCCGTTTGCTGGGTCATGTGAGCTGAATGGATGACAGCTGCAACCCCAAATACTATGGCGAGCTTGCTATCGACATGAGACCAACAGGTTCACCCAGTTCTCTGATACAAGGGCGTTTGTAGGAGCGCCTTCAGGTTGACTGGGATCAGAGTCAATACGTGGGAAGTTGTCATTGCTGGGAGTGGCTGGAGACAAACAGTCAGGAATGGAGTGGAAAAAAGCAGAGGACAAAAGAAATAACCAGATGGTAAAAAAAGGAGCCCACCCAAGGAAAAAGCATAAGTCAACCTCGGGCAAAGGCTAGTCATCTTTGCCAGCTGTGAAAGGGGTTACTGATGATCCGGCCTCTATAGCCATGATTTTAAATCCAAAAGTGACATACACCCTGGACACAGTCCATCAACTCCTAAGAATAATCCATTTTATGGATTATTTTGGGGGGGCAAGATGTGTTGTTGTTTATTTAGAAAATTCTCATTAATTTCTTTCACAGTTGAGCCAAATAATAATTAAAAAGCAAAATACAGTGGAAACCTGGGCCTGAGTTTCCCTGTTCTGTGGAAGGGTCATGAGGACTCGAAACGTCAACTCTTTTCTTCTCCACCGTTGCTGCCAGACCTGCTGAGTTTTTCCAGGTAATTCTGTTTTTGTCCTGAGTTTCACGTTCATTGGACACGTGTGATTGGTGGGCTTGGAAGCAGCCACTGTGTCTGCTTCTGTCCGCGAACATCAGAACAACGGGATTTTATGCTGGCTGGCCAATTAAGAGCCGGCCAGTGTGAAACATGCCCAGACGTTGGTGCTGCACTGCCAGCAGAGGTGGGAGCATGGCACGCACCGGGTTGAATGGTGACCTGCAGGGGGTGGGTATACAACGAGCCCAGGCAGCTCCCTGAAGGCTGCCAGGAGTTGTGGAGGAGCTAAACAGAGCTGTCGATGAGAGACTGGAAATTAGGTATAAGTGATGGTCTCAGCACCCAGTGGGCATGGCAGGTGGGATGCCAATGCTTGTGGGCACTCTGCCCCATGATTCTCAGACGACTGCCTGCGTGCTCTTGTGGAGAGAGTGCATGCTTGGCATGAAATATTCATGTCGCAGGATGGCGAGGGGAGGCCAGCCTACCAGATGAGTGGGCATGATGTTGTGTGCCGTACATAGATTCAGTGCTAAAAACTGTTCAATGATCTTCTGCACTCTACAAAGGCGAGTACCACCTTCGTGTGGGACTGAGTATAGACATCTTGGAGGGTGGCCAAAAGGCATGGTGCTCAGGGAAGTGAGATGCATGGTGCCAAATGGTACGTGTCCCTGTGCCAATCAAGTGTGGGAGATGTTGCCACTCACCTTGTGTGTACAGAAGGTGCCAATCTGATGGGCAGCTCAAGCTGAGTCTACGGGGGCTGGGTCACAAGGCTGGAATGGTGTTGCAGGCAGAGGATGCATGAATGAATGCACTTGTTTAAGTTCAGGAGAAGAGAATCGATAACGCCCTGGAGCGCACAGGAACAGGTGGTGGGGTGTCCACCATCCAGATCCTTTCCAGCTTTGAGATGGGTGCCCCGGACATGTAAGGTGAGCAAGGAGCAAAGTCCACAGGTCTCGGAGAGGCAGGGGTCTCAGTGGACGATAAGAGCATAGTGGGCAGATGAGAGACTGAGGGCGTGTACAAGAGGGGCAGGGTAGTGGTATCTCCAATGAGAAGTTCAAATCCAGAGTATGCATTGCTTGGCCACACACTGAGACACGTGTCCATTTTGGCAAGCAACTGTCACCCTTCCACAGACACTTAGTGATGATGTTCTGAACTGACACATTCTGTTTCATCCTCAGAAGGACCTCACAACGCACTGCTGACCCCAAGGACCCATCCCCCCCTTGAAACCTGAGGAGGAGCTGCTGAGCAATACACCCACATCACATCCTATCTCGGCTCCAAGTACCAAAGCAGATACAGGTACACTGGTGGGCTACAGCATGTTGGCTCTGCTTGGAGTGCACAGTGGTGAGGGGACATCACACTCCCATTGGTTTCTGGCAAAGGCAGAGACTGCCCAGGGCATTGGCAGTCAGAGGACTGCTGGAGTCCAGGACCATGCTGAGTCTGAGGCAGATGATGAGCCTCTGGAGTCGTCCATCAGGTGGCAGATGCTGGATGTCTGGCGGGATACATGGGAGGACCTGGCAGAGATCCCTGAGGGTCTGCGTGCCATGGTATCTGTCATGGAGGAGTACGTGCAGAGCTTGAGAACTGTGTTGTCCCTGAGCACCGAGCGCACTGCCTCCTCCATTCAGAGATTGGCTCCATTCATGGACAAGCAGCTCCAGGAAAAGAATCAGGGGTTCCTGAGGCCACACTTGGACCTGCAAGCCCACACTCCGAATGTAACCTCAGGCAGTCACTGCCAGTGTGATGGATGGATCAGGCACTTAGTCTTTCTGCCAGGAGCCCATCAATCAGTGGTCAGTAGGGCGGTCCAGTCAATCTCATGCTGGTGGATGAGCTGCCTGTTGTCTCTGAGCACTCCACTCATGGTGCTCCAGCCGTGGGCAGCAGCTCCTCCACCCCTCTGCCAGTGACCGTGACATCTCCTGAGGCCCGACAACTGAGGAGAGCCGTCAGCCATGTCGCTGATTGCACCCTCCCAGGTGAAGCCTCTCAGGCCCTGCTGGCCAGAGGATGACCACCAGGTCATCAGGGCTGACATGACAGCAGAGTTAGAAACCTGCCTCCAATGCCGCTGTCAGCGAGGTGGGAGGGTGGTGGCATCAAGACGTAACACTCACAAGCTTAAGTTTAAGGCACTTAAGCATAGGATGGGGTTTTCACAGGTGACATGTGCTCATTACATCAGTGCTATGTTTTGTTTTTGTGTGACTCTGACAACCATCTTATGTTTTGTTCCTTGTTTGCATCTCTGGTAAAGATAGAAAGCAAGATTTTGTTTCAATGCCCTGAGTGTCCCACAGGTGCAGGCTTCATCAGCGCCTTATGATAGATGGCAGGGGCAGCAAACCTTATGACAGAGGTTTGTGAGGCGACACTGAGCTCATGATATTGCCTTGTCAGAAATGTTGTGACGGAGATGGCGCCCTCGCACTGAGATGGAAGCCAAGCCTTGGCAGCCGAACTATATTGAATCAAGGCCTCCCTGAAGATTCATCAAGTCTGCTTCGCATCCTCAATCTGTGCCTTCCCATGCTCCTCGTCAGATCTATCTGTATAGTCTTCCTCTGAGGTGTGTGGAACTGCCTTGGTATCCTCATCCTTGAATGGGTTCCCCCTTGCCTGCCAGACTGTGCAGAGCTCAGCAGACCACGACAATAAGTGACATGTGCTCCAGAGGATTTTTTAGGGAACCCCCAGGACGGTCCAGTCCGCAGAAACTCATCTTCAGTAACCCTATTGTCCTCTCAACCGCCACCCTTGTGTAGGTATCACTCCTATTGTACTTCTCTTCCATCTCTATCCTTGCGTACGGGTGTGGCACCATAAGCCACCTTTTCAATGGATACTCTTTGTCACACAGGAACTGACCATCCAGCTGAGTTGTAGCCATGAACAGCCTTGGCGCCAGGGAGTGTCGCAGGATGTATGCATCAAGGGAGCTGCCAGGGTACCTTGTACAAACTTGCAGGATCTGGGTCTTGTGGTCACAAACTATCTGCACTTTCATGGAGTGGTAAACCTTCCAATTCACAAAGGTACCTGGCTGACCTGCTGGTGCCTTCATGGCCAAGTGAGTGAGTCTATGGGCCCCTGGATGCAGGGGAACCCAGAACAGTTGCAAAGCTTCTGGCTCGCTTGGCCTGGTTGGCTTGGTCCTTCTGGTAATGAATAAATGTAAGGACCTATCTGAACAGAGCGTCAGTTACGGGTTTTAATGCATGGACCACTGATTGGGGTACTCTGCAAAGATCCACCAGTGAAAACTAGAAAGATCTAGATATATAAAAATTGAGGGCTACTGTGACCTTGGGAGCCATTGGCATTGAATGCCCACCCACACACTTGGGGTGGGGGGGGGGGGCGATCTACAGCCCAATCATTTGGCATAATGGTGTTGTGGTGCTCCTGGAGAGGCAGAGCCTCCTGCAGCACTGAACCCAGGCACGTTGAGGTAGCTGGATCACTGCCTGTACACACTGGCAGCAGGATAGTGGCAACTTCTGCGGTCCCGTCTGTCCCTGCACCATCTGTGCTTGCGCCTCTCCTCCCACAGGTCTCCCCCTGCAATGATGCCTGTGAACGCCTGGCCTCCTTTCACTTCTGCCCCTCCTTTGCTCCTCAGAGGAGGTGCCCCCAGCGGAGTACACAATCCCTATTTGCTGAGATGCAGATGGCACTGCCCCATACACTGAAAGTTGCACTGGGCAGAAATGCTCCAACAGAGTTGACAAATCAAAAAAAGTCCTCAGAACAAGGCTAACAAAGCAAATAGTTCAGAAAGAAACTATTGGAACAAGTCTGAAATCTCAACAATAAAGCAATAGCAAACTCTCACCGCAACTCCTAACAACTCACACTTCCAATGTGCCTTTGGGTGATAAAAGAGATAAAACGGGATGGCCACCTGGCCACGTTGTCCATGCGCCTCTTGGAAAATCGCAGGGGTAACGTAAAATTGCCACCTTTGCTCTTTTAGTCAATTGCCTTTTAGTCAATTTAGAGTCAATTGCCCTTTTACCTGTCTTAATGGCTGTTTAATTGTTGGCGGGCGCGCTGCCGACTTCTGTATGTGCCTGCTGGCCGTAATATTGCGCAGACACGTGATGACATCAGGATGCGCCTTCAATGTCATCATGTGTGACTTACCATTCTTCTGAGTCTGCCGCAAGCCTGAGACTAACACATAACATTTTGGCCCTGGAAATGTGAGACAAGAACAAAAAATGTCTAAAATGCTCAGCAGGTCAGGCAGCATCTGTGGGGGAAACAAAGGCCAGGATTTTCCAGTCCGACACATGGCAGGAGACATTGTAAAAGGGACGAAAAATTTGCCGAACCAGCCAAAAGCCCATTGCCTTTGGGCGGGAATTTAATCCCAGCCAGATTTAATGTTTCGGGTTGATGATCTTACATTTCTATCTTTCTTCTGTTCTGATGAAAGAGTTTTTAAGCCAATGGAAGGGGGCAGAGGCCAGGAAGAACAAAAGGTAATGTCTGTAATAGGATGGAGGGCAGGAGAGATTAATGAACAAAAGACTTCATGATAAGCCAAAGAGAGTGGTAAGGTCATGGGTATTGTAAAGAAACAAAGGTTGGTGGCTATTTAGCAATGTGAAGAGATAAAGAAAGAAACAAGCTAGCAAAAAAAAAAACTCAAAAAATCTCATAGAACAAGATGGAGGCAAAGGTTATGGTCTAAAGTTGTTGAACTCAGTATTGAATCCAGAAGGCTGTAGAGTGCCAAGATGAAAGATGGGGCGCTGTTCAGTATTGGCTGGTGCAATTTGCTGTGAATGCTATTTTCACAGATTAGGTCATATTGCACGTACTGTGAAATTCATTACTTTGGCACAACAGTGGAATCAACACTGTTCCTCGCCTCTAGGCCTTACTTGAACCCACTCCAACTGATAAGTTTGCACTAATTGAGCGTAGTTCCTACAGATGTGACCCAAGGACATAAAACCACCCCAAATTTGCACCTGTTAGTAAATTGATCATTGCATTGAACTTCATTGGAACACTGCGGCAAGCCATGGACAGAAAGGCTGGAGTGGGAGCAAGGTGGAGAATTATGGCAAGCACCAGGAAGCACAGGATCATGCTTGCGGACTGAAAGGAGGTGTTCCACAAATAAGTCACCCAGTCTGTGTTTGATCTCTCCAGTATAGAGGAGACCACACCATAAACAGTGATTACAGTGCGCTAATTAAATAGTATATAAATATATAATATGTAAAGCTATTATAACATGAATAATAATTCAATTCTGTGTAAAGTAACATGGTAATTGGTAGTTGGACCTGCAGCAGTATTAATGTAATATAGTAATCTCAGCAGCAGATGAGTTCATACTTGGTATAACTGTATAAAAAGCAACTAGAATTTTATGCTTTACGCGCAATCTGCGATTGCAGCATAAATTGCACCCGTTTTGAATCAGCACAGTTTTAAAGCATAATTTTTAAAAATGCTAAAAAATTTTCTTTCGTATATTTAAATGCGGTAACTTGGGCCGGGATTTTTACTTTGTTGGGTGGACAATCCTGGGAGCAGTCCCGAAGCCGACTTCTGCCTGCGATCGCGAGTCCCGACATGGATTTCACGCTGGCTGGCCAATTAACAGCCAGCCAGCATGAAACGCGTGCTGCAATGCTGAGCTCTGCTGGGGTGGGGGTGGGAGGAGGGTGAGCGTTGAAGTTTGCACATGCGCGGGAGTGTGCGCAATTGAAAGCTCCCCGAGGCGCAGCATTGCTTCAGGGAGCAGAAGATATAAAAATGCAAAAATAAAAAAAATGCCACTGTTAAAAACGTCTCCCTCACGTGACTCTGTTACATGAGCAGGGACAAGTTATGAATGAAATTTAATAATCCTTATTTAATTTTTAATTCCTGTTGGAAATCTCACCCCGCCCATGGATGCGGTTTCTTAAAAAAATCCAAAGGCCGCTGGGCATTTTCGCTTGCCCGGCAACCGTAAGGTTAGATGGACAGCGGAAAATTTCGGTCAATTAGTAACTTCATGGCCTTAGTAGGCCTTTTAATTTTCGGCAGGCAGGCTGCCGACTCCTGCGCACACCCGCCGACCGAAATATCGCGTGCCATTTTACACTCCAGCGGGTTGGGCACGCGCACACTCACTCAGTGCAAATTTCTGCCCTTGGTGAAATTTGATTGAAACATTTGAAAATAGATTTTAAAATAAATTAGTTTGTTTAATCTGTGTCCATCCAATGCCTTTGAGTAACCTGATTTTAAATGAGTGGAATTCACTTTTATAGATATTCTCTAGTTATGTTGGGTTACAATGGTCAGTTTCTTAGTAAACTGAAACAAGAAACACATTTTAAAGCTTTTAAAACACACCTTTTTAATAATTTTGTATCTAAAAGAAGCAGTTTAGACCGTAACCATAAGACATAGGAGCAGAAATTAGACCATTCGACCCATCAAGTCTGCTCCAACATTTAATCATGGCTGATAAGTTTCTCAACCCCTTTCTCCTGCCTTCTCCCTGTAACCTTTGATCCCCTTACCAATCAAGAACCTATTTATCTCGGTCTTAAATACACTCAATGACCTGGCCTCCACAGCCTTCTGAGGCAATGAATTCCATTGATTCACCACTCTCTGGCTAAAGAAGTTTCTCCTCATCTTTGTTCTAAAAGGTCTTCCCTTTACTCTGAGGCTGAGCCCTCGGGTCTTAGTCTCTCCTAACAATGTAAACATCTTCCCCACTTCCACTCTATCCAAGTCTTTCAGTATTCTGTAAGTTTCAATCATTTTTTAAAGCCTTTCTGAAGGGCTGCAAACAAGCACAATCAACACAAGCTCCCAATGATGATTAATTCGCCCTGGAGCCATGGACAACTTTGTCATCACAGCCTGTTTCTAGCATGGTGCCTTTTAAGAGTAGAGCAACTGATCTCAGAAGCTTGAGTTGTGCTGAACGCATGTTGTACTTAAAAGGCTCCTGGTCATTTGCGCCATGACATCAATCTCACCAAAAACTGTACTTGAAAAGACTTCACAGCTGTGTGGAGACTCCAGGCACGCCTTTATAGCATAGTCCAAAGAAGCAACCATATAAAAATGTAATCATGGGCCAGATTTTGCTGTGGTAAGACAGGAGAAAGATAGGAGAATGGTTTCCCCCCTTTTCCAACTCTCAACTGACTGCATAGAGGTACGTTTTAATAAAAAAAGTTGTTTTAGCCCCTTGGTAGTTGTGATTTTCATGAACAGACAGGTTTTCTCATAGTTTAAAAAAAAAGGATAAATGTTCATTTGTCAGCACCCGAATCTATTCACAACAGTACCTGCTCTCACTCCCTCTATCTCTCTCACACACGCACACACATCCAAACACAGAGAAACACAAACATAAGAAATGGTTTTTACAAAAGAAGTAGCATGAACCTAGGTCTTTAAAGTCCAAAAATTCAGCTATACTTGATCCTCTAAAGATGGAAGTTTGAAGCTTTCAGGCCTGATCATTCCCTTTTGATTCATTGAAGAAATTGAGGTTAGAAGTTTCCAATGACAGATTAACAATAGCTTACTGCTTATAGCAGCAAATTTCTGGCTTCACTCCAGCTGAGATGCAGCTGAACCCCTATAGCGACGTTTAGGTCTTGTTTTTCAAATCAGTAGGTAAAGGCTAGATCTAATTCTCCGCTGACTGCTGGATTTTAGGTATTATCTGTCCTTTGCTGGTCTCTCTCTGTCTGTGACTGAAACTGCTCTCAAACTGTGTGTTTAATAAAAGTTCCCTATCACCTGAGATGACCTGAGAATTGACACACAAAAGTGTTTGGTTTCATCCATTTGCATGCTCTTGTAATAGAATAGGTTTCTCCTCACATCCATTCTGTGGAATTCCTTTCCACAGCCATTGGAAACTTGATTCTGTGGGTATTTGGGACAACGGCAATCATTAAGTCTGCAGGAAATATTTGTTGCATTTTGATGCCTTCTCAATAGAATGCCTGAAAAGGTTGTTTGCATTTCAATGCCCTGTCCAGACAAACAGGCTAACTTCCATCTTTGTGTGGTTTTGTGAATGCTGGCAAATAAGAAAGGAGGTCACCTGGCCTCTCAACTCCATTTTGTTTCAAAAGCAGATTGTCAGTTTTGTTTTAAAAATAGTGCCCATTTTGCATATGTCCATGAGTATAACTACATGGGCATGACACAAGACTTCTAACAACAGTGGCTGTTCCTTAGACATGTCCTTGGTCATTTAGGTTTTAAAAACATTTGCATTCCAAGTTTCTGAAAGCGCAGGCTGGCAGTATTACAACAAGGGGCACCTCAGACCTTCCTGAAAAAGCAAGCAGCTTTTATCTTCTTAAGCAATCAAATTGAAGGATTATGAAATGAACAGTGCAAAGACAAAGAAGGAGGTGTAAATTAGAATAAGTGAATTCAATGTGAAATCAGATAGAGAAAGAAAAATAAAGAGAGGAAAAGAAAAATTGGATTAAGAGAGAGAGAAAGAAAAGAGAAAGGAGGAAAACTAAATTAATGTTATTGTTATTTTTAAAATCTCTAACAACAAAATCTGAAGGATTGAAACTCCACATTTGTACTGGTTAATTTTCTGTGCCTGTGAGGTTTACTGGCAGTTAACATTTATCACATTGTTAAACATTATTAAAATATTGAAATGACAAAGCTTTAACTTTCTGTGGCGAGCTTAGCTCATATCTATTACGCAAAAACAGGAACTTCACACCATTCAATGCATTTCAATGGCCATGCAGAAAGCTAACAATGGAGCAGCACAACTCAAGATAGCAAGTTTTGGGTAACAGTTCAAACACAGATCTACTTCTTGTCTGAAGTTCTGAGTTTCATTAGCCTCACTGTTAGTTTGAGAAAGAATCTGGTCCATTATGAAATGATAAAAGACAGAGGGAGAGAACAAGGGACCAACAGAAATAGCATAGAGATTGTGGTTTGCTAACCCCTTTCCCTTTACCTCATACCGTAATTGCCTAGTAATTACTCCATGTCCATGAAAAATAGCTGCAGGTCGAGGTCTTTATTCAAATTTGTATTTAACCATAAACCTATCTATTCAGATTCTCCAGTATTAGTGACTTATTTTTCTCCCACAGTCAACAATCCCATTCTACTACTTTTTCTATTATAATGCGGTAATTAAATTCATTCAAAATTTACAACCATTTAAAATTTTAATGTTGTATCTGCAAATGGCACAACCAACTTTAGTTTCTTTTGTATTGACTTCTTTTGTTTATTTATCCTGCATTTCTAAAAATAAATAATAAAAAAATTGTCAATTTTATTTTGTACATAGTTGCTTATGTGCACAATTTGGAAATTTGCGTTAACATTTTGATGTGGTGCTCCATTTTCCTTGACACTAGAGCACACACAACACACGTTCTCCCTCATAGTATAATATCTGACTTTTAAAATACGAGTTAGTACAATCCAAACTTACATTACAATTACCTAGACACAGCAGAGATACTATTTTAACCACCACTGTTTGAAGTAATATTGGCAATAATAACTGAATTTATTCAAATATAAACTAAAGGACTAAGGTGTTCGTTATGCAGATGACAGGTTATATACAGTGGCATCGAAGTATGTTTTCACAAGGGTTATTATGCTGCTAAAGCTAGGAGTGCCCAATAAGAATTTTAGCTGAGACCTAAAAATACACAAACCTTGAAAGCGGTTTACACTAAACCTCAAAAGGACAATTTGTTTTGTTAGAAATGTTGAGACATCCATCAGTATGGGGATTAGAACGAGCATATTGAAAGTACACTTTCAATTGCTGATATTTTATTGTGTTGCTTTTGGAAGTAAAACAAACCAGCTCCCTTGCACTTAGAATTTTATTTTAAGTTTTAAATTAAATTTAGCCGCAACAGCACAAAGATTATTGTAAAAATTTTAATCCATTAAATTGGGCAATTAACTGACCTTAGTGAGATTTGTATTTTAAAGGATGATTCACACAGCTATATGCTGAACAAGATGAGTAAATCCATGACAAAGTTCCTACTTGTTGAGTGGATGTCACTGATAACAAACATCATCTAGAAATTATTCTGTGCTTTCCCTTGAGCACAACATCTATCTGCATAATTATCTGTTCCAGTTGTTATTGTTCTGACACGTTCATTGATATGATCAACAACTTGAGTTGCCACATTCCATGGCAACCTCAATCAATACAGCACTTTTTTTCAGTGGAAGCAGTGGAGGCAGCTTCCAAATTGCAGAATGAGTAGGGGAAAATATATGTGTGGGCAGCATAATGACAGATCAAAAAATGCGATTAAATGCATAGCAAGGAAAAGTAGGGAACACATGTACTCCATGAATGCTGTAGAAATAGCAAAGGGGAAGATGAAAATGATTTTGGATTTTTAGGAGACTGTGCACTCAACACATCCAACCAATCTGAACAACAATCAGCAGAAAACTGTGTTGCCAATGTTTTTGCTGCATGAAGTAATTGCAGCAACTGGATTTGTCCACTTCTTTCTCCTCTGCATTAAATTTGTATGAAGAATAGAAATGGAAATATTACCCATCAACTATTGTTTCATATAAAGAGTAAATGTTACCCATATTTCAATTAACTATAAACATTACATGATCACAAGAGATGAGTGAGGAAAGGCATTCAGCCCATCCAAATTAATACATCTAAAAATTGTCCCAAAGTCCATCCATTGCAGTATCCAATCACTTCTTAATTCTTCCAGAATTTTCATTTCCATTCCATGTGTTGTTTATGTGAAGAAGTGTTTCCAATATCAATCCTAGATTTACCTTTGCTAAATTGAACCTGTCCTCCTTGACTTACTCTCATAATTGAATTTAAACTTATGCTGAATTTGCCTTTCCCTGCTACCTTTATCATATTGATTAGAAGGATGTGATGAGTGGAGCCCCGCAGAGGTTTGTGCTGGGGCCTCAGCTTTTTACAATTTTTATGAATGACTTAGATGAGTGGAGAGAAAGCACAGTAGCTAAATTTGCAGATGACACAAAGATAGGTAGAAAAGTATGTTGTGAAGAGGACATGAGGCAGTTACAGTCAGGTATAGATAGGTTGAGTGAGTGGGCAAAAATCTGGAGTATAATGTGGGAAAATGTGAAGTTGTTCACTTTGGCGGAGAAGATAAAAAAGCAGAGTATTACTTAAATAGAGCATGACTGCAGAATTCTGAGATAGAGGAACCTAGGCATCCTAGTGCATGAATCACAAAAAGTTAGTATGCAGGTACAGCAAGTAATTAAGAAGGCTAATGGAACACTATCCTTTATTACAGTTATGCAGGGCATTGGTGAGACCACATTTTGAATACTGTGTTCAGTTTTGGTCTCCTGGAGGTGTTTCAGAGGAGGTTTACTTGATTGATACTGGGAATGAATAGGTTGTCTCATGGGGAAACGTTGGACAGAATGGGTTTGTTTCTATTGGGGTTCAGAAGAAGGGGGATGACTTGATTGAAGTGTATATGATCCTGAACGGTCTTGACAAGGTGGATGTTGAAAGGATGTTTCCTCTTATGGGTGAGCCCTGAACTAGGGGACACTGTTCTAAAATTAGAGGTCGCCCTTTTAGGACAGAGATGAGGTTAATTTTTTTCTCTTAGAAGGTTGTGTGACTTTGGAACTCTCTGCCTCAGAAGATGGAGGAGACGTGGTCACTGAGTATTTTTAAGGCGGATGTAGATAGATTTCTGTCAGGCAAGGGAATCAAAGGTTTTTGGGGGTAGATTGAAATGTGGAATTCAAAACACCAGCAGATCAGCTGTGATCTAATTAAATGGCGAAGCAGGCTTAAGGAGCCGAATGACCTACTCCTGCTCCTATTTCGCATGTTTGCATGCTTGCATATTACATACCCATACAAGGTCAATGCTGAGACACTCCTCTTCAGGATGAAAAGTTCAATGGACATGAATCTGGCAGACCACTTTGACCCCTGTTGTAGAACTCAGTTATTTATCAGCCATTGAGTGAGAGTGAGCAGCCCTCTCCATCAGGTTACCAGCAGACGGCAAAGTGGAAAATTACCCCAGGTTTCTCCAGCCCTTCCTTGTAACTCACCAGTGGTGCCTTCGCAAGATCCTCCAGAACTGGTGGCAATAAAGTCGGTCCAACGGCAGCATCCTCTCCCGCGCCAACTTCCCTAATTATCGAGGTGCTAATCACTCAAAACCAACTCCACTGGACAGGATGTGTCATTCATGTGTCTGACACCAAACCATTGAAGCAACTGCATTACTCAAGACTCAGTTGTGGCAGGAGATTCCCAGGAGGACAGTGGAAACACTTTAGGGGTATCCTCAAAGAATCCCTGAAGAGGTCAAATAACCTGTTGACTCATGGGCAACCCCAATTCGTGACTGACCAAAATGGAGTAAGTTCACTTGGGTAGGCACCAAGCACATTGAGACTTTGTAGGGAATGTACAGAGGCGAAGCTCAGGTGTTGAGAGGGTGCACAAACCTCCAAATAACCTATAAAACAATCCTCCAAGCACCAGCTGCCCCACACATGACAGGGGCTGCAAATCGCACGTTGGACTTAGCTGCCATCGCAGGACCCATTGAAGTGTAGTGCAAACCTGGGACCATTCCGCCCTAAGTGCAATAGTGAGTGGGAAAATTAATGTTTTACCCACTGGCCGCAACAGCAGCTTTTCACACTGTATCGTCCCAATCCCACCTCATTAATCATGCATTCCCGGGAAACACGCCATTTCGCTGTCAGGCAGCCTCCGATTCGGTCGCCACACTGTCACCTCGCTGCTTTCTCATGCCGTGTGCACATCTTTCAGTGCTTCCAGCCCAGGACTGCTGCACAGAAGACATGGCCCTGAAAGGCAAAAAGACTGATTCAATCACTCGTCACTGGAATGCCTTCTGGAGGTCGGCCATGATGTCCTCTACCCTCATTCTGGCCACAGGAGAGACAGTAACATTACCAATCTGGCTTCGGAGGTGGTGGCAGTGGTGGTCCGTGCCAATGCCCTGCAAAAGACGGGGGCAGCCCAGTGCCAAAAGAGGATGAATGATGTCCGTTCCGCCAGAGTAAGTCACACTTCTCATCATAGAGCCATAGAGTCAAAGAAGTCAGCAGCACAGAAAAAGGCCCTTTTGCCCATCGAGTCTGCGCTGGTCAAACAAGTACCTAACTATTCTAATCTCATTTTCCAGCACTAGGCCCATAGCCTTGTACGCCATGGCATCGCAAGTGCGCATTCAAACACTTATTAAATGTAATGAGGATTTCTACCTCTACCACCCTTTTAGGCAGTGAGTTCCAGGTTGCCACCACCCTCTGGTGAAAAAATTCTTCCTCACATTCCCTCTAAACCTCCTGCCTCTTACCTTAGATCTATGCCCCTGGTTATTGATCCCTCCATCAAGGGGAAAAGTTCCTTCCTGTCTATCCTACCTATGCCCCTCATAATTTTATACTCCTCAATCATGTCCCCCCTCAATCTCCTCTGCTCCAGGGAAAATAACTAAAACTCTCCAGCCCAGGCAACATCCTGGTAAATCTCCTCTGCACTCTCTCCAGATCAATCACTTCCTTCCTATAATGCAGATTCCAGAACTGCACACAATACTCTAGCTGGCCTAACCAGCATTTTATACAGCTCCAGCATAACCTCCCTGCTCTTATATTCTATGCTTCGCCTAATAAAGGCAAGTATCCCATATGCCTTTTTAACCACCTTATCTACCTGTCCCACTACCGTAAAGGACCGGTGGACATGCACACCAAGGTCCCTCTGATCCTCGATACTTCTCAGGGTCCTACCATTCATTGTGTATTCCCATGCCTTGTTTGTCCTGCCTAAGTGCATCACCTCACACTTACCTGGAGTAAATTCCATTTGCCACTGATCAGCCCATCTGACCAGCCCGTCTATATCCTCCTGTAATTGAAGGCTATCCTCCCCACTATTTACCACCCCACCAATTTTCATGTCGTCCGCGAACTTACTGATCAACCCTCCTATATTCAAGTCTAAATCGTTTATGTATACCACAAACAGCAAGTCACCCAACGCCGATCCCTGTGGAACCCCACTGGACACAGACCTCCAATCACAAAAACACCCCTTGACCATCTGCTTCCTGCCACTCAGCCAATTCTGGACCCAGTTTGCCAAATTGCATTGGATCCCATGGGCTTTTTCCTTCGTTATCAGTCTCCAATTCAGGACCTTATCAAAAGTCTTGCTGAAGTCCAAGTAGACTACGTCAAATGTATTGTCCTCATCTACACACCTGGTTACCTCTTCGAAAAATTCAATTAATTTGGTCAAACATGACCTCCCCTTACTAAAGCCATGCTGATTGTCCTTAATTAATCCCTGCCTCTCCAAGTGTAGATTAATTCTGTCCCTCAGAATTGGTTCCAATAGTTTCCCAACCACTAAGGTTAGACTGACTGGCCTGTAGTTCCCTGGTTTACCCCTTCCTCCCTTCTTGAATAACGGTACCATATTGGCTGTTCTCCAGTCCTCTAGCACCTCTCTTGTGGCTGGAGAGGTATTAAAAATTATTGCCAGTGCCTCAGCTATCTCCTCCCTTGCCTCACTCAACAGCCTGGGATCTACTTCATCTGGGTCTGGACATTTATCTACTTTTAAGCCTGCCAGGTCACTCAGAACCTCCTCCCTTTCTATGCTAATTTCTTTAATTATATCACAGTCCTTCTGCCTGATTTCCATACCTACATCATCCCTCTCACTTGTTAACACCGACACAAAGTATTCATTTAGAACCCTACCTACGTCTTCCGGCTCCACACGCAAATTACTACTATGGTCCTTAATGGACCTTACTCTTTTTACTCATAATGTATCTGTAAAATAACTTTGGATTTTCCTTTATTTTACCTGCCAATGTTTGTTCATGCCCCCCTTTTGCTCTCCTAATTTCCTTTTTAAGTTCCCCCCTACACATTCTATATTCCTCTAGGGCTTCCACTGTTTTGAGCCCTCGCTATCTGACATAAGCCTCTCTTTTTCTCTTTATCCAGTCCTGTATATCCCTCGACATCCAAAGTTCCCTTGATTTCTTGGTCCCACCCTTTATCTTTACTTGAATATGTTGGCCCTGCACTCTCCCTATTTCCATCTTGAATGAATCCCACTACTCTGACACAGATTTACCTAAAAGTAGCCACTCCCAGTCTCAGGCCAAATCATATCTGATTTTATTAAAATCGGCCTTCCCCCAATTTAGAACTCTGATTTCTGGCCCATCCTTGTCCTTTACCATAACAACCTTCAATCTAACGGAGTTATAATCACTATCTGCAAAATGCTCCCTCACTGATACCTCTACCACATGCCCGGCTTCATTATCTAAAATTAAGTCCAGGACCATTCCTGTCTTGTTGGACCCTCTAAGTATTGGCTTAAAAAGCTCTCCAGGATGCATTTTAAGAATTCCACTCTCTCTAAACCTATCACACTATGATTAACCCAGTTAATGTTGGGGAAGTTGAAATCCCCCACTATTACTACCCTATTATTTTTATACTTCTCTGAAATTTGCCTACATATCTGCTCTCATCACTTTCAATTCACACACTCACGAACACATCACACATCCACAGGGATCTCACTTACTGCCAGCTCAAGGGACATCACCATTCACTCTCTCACACAACTTCATTGTCCTCATTCTGTCCATGGCACCACTCGCCACCCAAACATGCCAGGCATACTCATCATCAGACCTGGCAGGCATCCTGCTTACACTCTCTCCATCTCTATTCATGCAGGACAAGCTGGCAAACAACAAGAGGGAGAGGTTGCAGACTGGTGGAGGAATGCCTGAAATCAAGGTCCTCATAAGGTTTGAAGATAGAGTCATCCAGCTGGCTGGCAAGGATCTGGATCATTCCTGCACTGATGGTGAGGTTGGCGGTGCTCTACCAAGTGAGGATTTTACTGATGTCCTGTTTCACAGGCCACTGCCATCCACTAATTTTCTCTTCTTGCTTTCACAGGCACATCTTGGAAACAGCCGACATAGTCCTTGATCCAAGCCCCAAAAACACCTCTGAAAAGAAACCTGACTCCTAATTGAACACCCTTCACCAGCGTAGTGACACACACCTCAGTGGGACCAAGTTTTAGAGTAGCCTTGGGGTCACAATCTGGTGAGTACATTGCACTGTCCAATTCACAGCAGGCAGAGGCAAGGACTTCCCAGGTTTATGGCACTCAGAGGACTTCTAAACCAGGGATCTGCAGAAACTACAAAGGCAAGTCCGGAAACATCAGCAAGTGATGTCCGCTGCACTCCTCAGAAGGCAAGGTACTGTGGAGGAGTCCGTCCGCCTTCAGTCTGAGGTGATAGTGGTGGCATGTTGCTGCACTGCGGTCAACACTGGTAGTATGGGGGCCGACATGGAGGCTTTGGTCCAGGATGTCGGTCCTGCACTGTCGCACAGGCTGAACTTCACTGCTGATGCCAAAGTTGGCCTCCAACAGTGTCAATGCGAGAGCAGTGTGGGCAGCTCAATCTCACTCCAGCTTCCCCTTCTCCACAAGCAGTCAGCCAGGGTCCCTTGGGCTCCCATAGGATGGAGGATTCGCCAGGTGCACACCCTGGGGCCATCCACCCAGGTGAATCCAGGAATGTCGGGCCCATCCAAACCCATTCTTCCTGTGACGCCAGCAGCTTCAGCTCCACAGGACAAGGAGGATTCCACTGCCACATGGCAGGACCCCGAAAGCAGGCCGGGGCCCTCCAGGTCTCAGCCCTCTAGAGGATGCCCATCACGGTCATTACAGACAGGGCGTGGCAGTCAGCAGGCTTCCTCCACCTCTGCTGTGGATGTCAGGGGAGCACCAAGATGTAGCAGCAGAGTTAAGAAGGTGAAGAAGATGTAGTTGCACAGCCTGGGCACAGGTGTTACTCACTTGTACATAATGTTAACTTTGCTAATAAATGCCTAGGAACTTAGGAAATGCCTCCGTCGCATCTGTTCCGATGATGCTACATTCAAAAACAGTTCCTCTGACATGTCCTCCTTCTTCCTTAACCGAGGTTTTCCACCCACGGTCGTTGACAGGGCCCTCAACCGTGTCCGGCCCATCTCCCGCGCATCCGCCCTCACTCCTTCTCCTCCCTCCCAGAAACATGATAGGGTCCCCCTTGTCCTCACTTATCACCCCACCAGCCTCCGCATTCAAAGGATCATCCTCCGCCATTTCCGCCAACTCCAGCATGAT
The DNA here is from genome assembly GCF_017639515.1 of Carcharodon carcharias. Taxonomy (NCBI): domain Eukaryota; kingdom Metazoa; phylum Chordata; class Chondrichthyes; order Lamniformes; family Lamnidae; genus Carcharodon; species Carcharodon carcharias. The sequence continues at coordinate 143,110,120 of NC_054477.1, forward strand.
GCCACTACCAAACACATCTTCCCTTCACCCCCCTTATCGGCATTCCGTAGGGATCGCTCCCTCCGGGACACCCTGGTCCACTCCTCCATCACCCCCTACTCCTCAACCCCCTCCTATGGCACAACCCCTTGCCCACGCAAAAGATGCAACACCTGCCCCTTCACTTCCTCTCTCCTCACCGTCCAAGGACCCAAACACTCCTTTCAAGTGAAGCAGCATTTCACTTGCATTTCCCCCAACTTAGTCTACTGCATTCGTTGCTCCCAATGTGGTCTCCTCTACATTGGAGAGACCAAACGTAAACTGGGCGACCGCTTTGCAGAACACCTGCGGTCTGTCCGCAAGAATGACCCAAACCTCCCTGTCGCTTGCCATTTTAACACTCCACCCTGCTCTCTTGCCCACATGTCTGTCCTTGGCTTGCTGCATTGTTCCAGTGAAGCCCAACGCAAACTGGAGGAACAACACCTCATCTTCCGACTAGGGACTTTACAGCCTTCCGGACTGAATATTGAATTCAACAACTTTAGGTCGTGAGTCCCCTCCCCCATCCCCACCCCCTTTCTGTTTCCCCCTTTTTTTTCCCAATAAATTATAAAGATTTTCCTTTTCCCACCTATTTCCATTATATAAAATAAAAAAAAAAACCACTAGAGCTATACCTTGAGTGCCCTACCATCCATTCTTAATTAGCACATTCGTTTAGATAATATCACCAACTTTAACTTTAACACCTATGTGTTCTATTGTACTATTGTTGTTGACATCTTTTGATGATCTGCTTCTATCACTGCTTGTTTGTCGCTACAACCACACCAACCCCCTCCATCTCTCTGTCTCTCTATCTCTCCGCCCCCCACACACACACCTTAAACCAGCTTATATTTCAGCTCTTTCCTGGACTCGAACTCAAGTTCTGTCGAAGGGTCATGAGGACTCGAAACGTCAACTCTTTTCTTCTCCGCCGATGCTGCCAGACCTGCTGAGTTTTTCCAGGTAATTCTGTTTTTGTTTAGGAACTTTTTGTTGCTCATGGCCCCTTGTTCTGATGAGCAGTGTTCGTGTCACTGAGATGTGAAACATTGGTCCCTGCACAAGATAAAGTTAGGTGTCTCAGTCCAGGGCCTCTTCCCTTTGCTATGTGCAATCTCCCCGGCACATGGATGGTGCACTTTCACTGTCACTGGACACATCAGTTATCCCTGCACATCAATGGTGCTTATCATTGCTGCCAGAATGTGCTGGGCCAGCAGCACCAAATTCCGTTATTCTCTCTGCGTGCTCCCAGCACCTTTGAAGTGTGGCTGACCCCCCATCTCATCAGCCTGTGTGTCTGGTGACACTGTGGTTCTGAAGGAGTCAGCTCACAAAGAATGCCATAGGATCAGGAGAAGTTAAAGTTTCCCAGCTGCATCTCCATGATATGACCTTGTTCAGAGAGCACAAGTGAGGTGCCCTCAGCCAGGCAGGAGTCAGACATTCTCAGAGGCAATGTGAGGATTTGTGGAGTGTCCCCACTTCATGTCGTCATCATCCCCCACAAATCTAGCAGCTCTGAGGGCCTCCCGAGTGCGCCTGCCTGGTCTGGCCAGTGATTGTCACCTTTGAAGACCTCCTCACCATCATCCCTGTCGACATCTTCCTCAGCGGAGAACATGTGCAGCTCCTCCATCTACTCCTCAGCCAGCTCCTCTCCTTGTCACAGTGCCAGGTTGTGAAGGGCGCAGCAGGTGACAACAATGTGTGACACGTTCAGTGGACTAGATTGCAGGGCTCCACCAGTCTGGTCCAGGCACCAGAACCTCATTTTCAACATCCCAATAGTTTGCTCCACCGAAGTTCGAGTTGCAGCATAAGCCTTGTTATAGCTTTGGTCTGCTACAGTCTGAGGCCGCCACAAGAGTGTCATCAGCCATGGCCTCTGTGGGTAGCCCTTGTCCCTGAGAAGCCATTCCTGCAGCCTCTCCGGACCCTGGAAGACATCAAGGATCTGAGAATGTAGGAATTGTGGACACTCCCTACGAATCATACGCAGATCTGCAGGATACGTTTGTGGTGGTCGCACACCAGTTGAACATTCAACAAGGAGAAGTCCTTGCAATTGATGTAGTTGACCACTTGTTGCCACAGAGATCTGAGCACCACATGAGTGCAGTCAATGGCATCCTTCCTCTGTGGGAAACACGAGATCTAGGCAAATCCCAATGCTCTTGCTTCCTGGCTTTCCTGATCCCGGGCGAAATGCACAAAGTTGTGTGACTTCGCAAAGGTGGCGTCTGTAATCTCATGGATGCATATGTGTGTGGAGGCTGGCCAGATCCCTGTGGAGTCCTGGGAGGAGCCACTAGTTTAAAAATTGAGCAATGCAGTCACTTCCGTGTCCCAGTGGCAGGTGAGAGATGTGACTGACCAGTTTCCTAGACATGTGCAGTCATTAGCGATACTGGTTCTCTGTCATTTGCAGGAATTACAAAAGGCTCTATAGGTCCTGGGTCTAGCTAGGCACCAACCAGTAACACCTCATTGTGTTTCTTCAGCAGTATGTATGGTAGCTCCAGCCACCCCTTCTTCCTGAGGGTGCTGCTCCTTCCTCTGCCCAGCCAGGCATCTCCGCCGCTCTCTTCTCCTTCATCTCTGCTCTCTGTAAGCCATGCAGCATACAACTAGATCACCAGACTCCATGCTTCTGATGTAGTCCTCCTGCAGGATGAAAAAGAGAGATGTGTGGGTTAGCATGGATGTACTAAGCACCTCCTTTAGTTAAGTCTGGCGGCCTCTTAATGCATCCCAGAGGGTGCTGACCACTTCAATGGCTAGAGTTTAATGCACAGCATGGCTGTCCAAAACCTCACTCTCCTCTGCCCTACTCCATCTGACCGATTGGCGGCAGCTTTGCCGATTGGACTATATGCTGTGCTCTCAGTTCAGGCTCAGGCATTCTCCTAACCCACACTGCAAGACTGCACTGTTAGCTTGAACCATGGGAGAGTCTGGTCCAGGCTGGATTGATGACATCACAAGGGGCTGTGAGCATCTCCACCAGTGACTGCTCCATGCCCAGCTTTAGCAAGGAGATTGTACAATGTTCCCAGTCATACAATTGTTCTGTAGTCCACTAAAACACTCATTTGTTTGCATTCTGTGCCCGAGGGGTGAAAAGCCCTGGAGCATTTGATGCCACTGCCAGGGCTCTGTGTTGCCTGAGTGGGCAGCTAAGGTAGAGGCCCCACTCCAAGCATGTCAATGTGGCTGTGCCTGAACTGTCTCAGCTGTGGAGGAATGGTCACTTTATAAAAGTTTTCTTTAGTGTGTGGCTACTTCCCTCCCCCCTTCCCCCCAGCATGTGCTTGTGCACTACCATCAACCGCAGTACAGCCCTTGCCCCCAATGCACCTCAACAGCAGTACAGCCCTTGCCCCTACAATTCACCTCAACCGCAGTGCAGCCCATACCCCTCCAACTCATCTCAACTTCAGTGCAACCCTTCCCCCCCAACTCATCTCAAACCCAGAGTGCAGCCCTTGCCCCTCCAACTCACCTCAACAGCAGTACAGCCCTTGCCCCTCCAGCTCATCTCAACCACAGTGCAGCCTATGCCCCTCCAATTCACCTCAACTGCAGTGCAGCCCTTGCCCCTGCAACTCACCTCAGCCGCAGTGCAGCCCATGCCCCTCCAATGCGCCTCAACCACAGGGCAGCCCTTGCCCCGGCACTGCATTGTCATCCAGCCGGGAAAATGTGACTTGTCTGTGCCCTCCCTGAATCCAAGGCGCCTCAACCTTCAGGCCCCACAGGTGACCCTTGCGAGTGCTGTACAACATTACTGTGCAATCACCTCCGAGCTCACCAGGTGAACGCCTTATAAATGCTGTTGCTCAGGTGATCCAGCATGGGGTGGGGGTGGTGGGGGTGGGGGGGAATGTTTCCAGTGAGCTGAGCTTATGCAGATGTATTACAATGAAGTTCCTGATGGTGTGCTGGCGGGAAACAGGGCCTGCCGTTGATGGGTGGAGCGGATGACTGCAAACTGGTTCCATGATGTCATGAAAGTGAATTTTGGCATTCCCACCATGTTGCCTGCTCACGCCGCCAAGCATGCGCAATGCCAACGGGATCGGACGATTCCGCCCAGAGTGGAAGCAAGTCATCCTCGATCCTGAGGGACAGCCTCAGAAGAACATAACTCAGTAGTGCGCAGTAATCTGCTGTCTCTCGTGCTAGAATGTTTCCTAATATGTCTCATTGTCCAGAACTGGACACAGTACTCGAGTGCCTTCTAATCAGAGGATGATACAGTTTTGATCATGACTTCCTCTGACTTATATTCTATCACTTTGGCTCCGTAATTTAATATTCCTTTGGCTATTTGGAGTTCTGGTCATGATTGGTGGGGCGTGTTCAATATTGATTCTATTGGTGCAAAGACTTGTAGTTCATTTACTGATTCATCCTTTGCTATTTAAACAGCAGTCATGAAATAAGGCCTAGTTTCCTGGCTTTTGCACAGTATTTTGCAGGTGTTTGAATATTTTTTTTCAGTCTTTAACTCACAACTATATCTTGTCAACCTCATTCTGTAATTTGAAAGTGACATCCACCTAACCCACTACCTCTCCTGGCCTGCATTATTTGAAAATGTAACTGCTTTGCATTGAGTTTTTGAATTCAGCTCAGTTATATAAATTAGAAAGAACAGTGGTCCCTAAAACTTGCACACTATGCTCATTACTTTCCCCCTTTGTGACATGACTCCTCTAACCAGTACTCATTGCTAGTTTCTTATACATTCCCAAAGTTCTCATTGAAATCCCACAACAGGCATTTAAGTAATGGCTTTTCATATCGAACTTTGTCAAATATTTTTTGGAAGTCTAAATAGATCATTGGTTGTAAAGCTTTCTGCAATGCAGTTGAGGTGTCACCACTCCAAAGAAGTTGAGGAACTTAGAATAACAGGAAATCTCTCTTTCAGATTCACATTGACTGCTACTTACAATACTATTGCACAGGTAATACTCAGTTTTATTCCTGATAATCAATTGCATTATATTTCCCAAAAGATGTGCTTGCGTGTGTTTTGCCACTGCTTTTAAATACTGCTGAATTTCCAACATACTGGCACCCCACAGTGTCCATAGGTTACCCCATACCTATAAAATCAAGCTATGTCATGACTATCGCTTCATAAATTGATTGTAAAAGAGAGGCATTTATTCTTTTTTACATGTGTCTGCAGCTGATTGCATTTATCCCCAGGCATTATGTCCAGATGATGAAAGTGCTGACAGAGGACAGATGGGTCTGTTTGTTTGCTGGAAATACTTGCTTTGGATGCATCAGACCACATGTCAGCACAACCTGTAATTACTGTATATCCAGACTCAGTGACTGCTGTTTTGTTCTTTACCTTTATACAAAGGAGCACCAAGAAAAACTAGATGTTGGGTGGAATCATCCCAGATTTCTACAAACTACGATAGCGGGCAGGAAAATAATCATTTTACCTGCCAGCCACAATGGCGGGCTTTCACGCCGTGCCATCTGCTTCCCGGCATATTCCGCCTCATTAATAATGCATTCAGGGGAACACTCTGGATCGCTGGCGGGCAGGCTCAGGTTTGCCCAACACGCCGTGACCTCACTGCTTCCTCACTCCAGGCGCCATATTTAAAGCGCAGCCTACTTCATGTCTCCAGACCTAGACCGCTCCAGGCAACAGATGACCCCGAAAGCAAAGAAGACGGCAGCCCTCAAATTTAGTGACGCTTCCCTGGGCCACCTGCTGGACACAATGGAAAGCTTCCGTGATGTCTTCTACCCCTGCTCTGGCCACAGGTGGTCCACCAGGGTCACCAATCTGGCCTGGGCGGTGGTGGCAGTGGTGGTCAGTGCCATCAGAGTACAGGGGAGGTCAGCCATCCAGTGCAGGAAGAGGATGAATGCTCTCATCTGTTCCACCAGGGTAAGTCAACCACCTCATCAATCTCAACTCACACACTCCCAAACCTAGAAGAAGTAGTAGGCCTAGACAAGATAAGAAATCCTGATCCCAAGCAGTTGCACGAGTGAACATGTTTTGTCACTTTATAATCTGAATATGGGCAGGATCTTTACCTCTCAGGTGGGCGTGGCTTGCGGGCTCAGGAGCGGCAGCGAAACTGACCGCTGCACGCGATTGGCCCCCAACCGCAATTACACAATGGCCGGCCAGATAATGGCCAGCTAGCATGAATCTCATGCTGAAACGCTCAGTGCTATCTGGGTGGTGATGGTGGAGGGGAGGAGGGTAAGCACGGACATCAGCTCATGCTCGCAGGTGTGCTCAGTGAAAGCTCCCTGAAGGCACAGAGCTGCCTCGGGGAGCTGAAGATTTTTACATTAAAACTAATGATTTTAGGATTAAGGTAAACATGACCCCTCACGCGATTCGGACACATGAGCAGGGACATGTTAAAAATTGGATTTTCAAATTTCTATTTTATTTTTAATTATCATCAGAAACCTCGTCCCGCTAGTGGATGAGGTATCCTCATAAATCTAATGGCCGCTTGGCCTTTTTGCCTACCTGCCAATTGTGGGGTTGGCCGGCAGGGAAAAATTCACTTCAAAAATTTATTAATGGGCTTAAAAGCCCTCTTAGTTGTCGGCGGGAGTGCTGCCGACTCCGTCAAGCGCCTGCTGACCTAAATATCGTGCGAATACGCGCTGACGTTGCGGTTCTCGCCCGATGTCATCACGCTCTATTTCACTCTCGTGCATGTCGGGCGTGTGCCTGCATGCCAAGCAGAAAATTCAGCTCTATATTCACTTTCACTGAATAATGTGAAATGTTGTCGTTCAGCTTCATTGCCAAGCTCTGCGAGTCCTCTCACTGCTTTCCCCTCCAATTAACAGTTCAGCTGCATGCAGCCAGACCACAAGTGATTCTGGAGGGATAAGTATATGGGGCAAATGTATCGGAGCCTCGTGCAAACACTCTCCCACGCACACAGAGCATTTATCCATCACAGTCAGCTCACTGTCCCAGGCATTTTCAATGCTGCCTGCTGGGGTTCCCTTTCAATTTTCCATCTGAGCTGACCTGCGTCTCCGCCCAACCACTGATCACACTCCCATGCAGCATCTGTTCCTGTCCAACATGAGGCTCCGCTCACTTTTGATTTCGACAACCTGGTCGTAGTTAAGTTTCTGATCAGCTCCCCCGTACTTTCCCTCTTCCAGGTCACCCATGTCCTTTGCCTACATTACCTTTCACCTCCCCACCATCACCTACCAACCTGAACTCTTGTCTTTCCAGGATGTCCACGTGAACGTGCACATTCCCTACCTTCCTGAGAATCCCACACTTATCTACACTGGCCATCCTGACATTCTCCATCCCACCGCAGGGTACCTGTCTGCCTCCGAGTCCCCACCAACTGCATTCACTGTCCCTTCTACCACTACCAATGCACCATCACTCACCCACACTTCCGGCTCCCTCTGCTCCCTCTCATACTCACCATTCCTTTCTACCATGCACTCCCTCAGTTTGCTCCGCAGATCCCTCCATTGCACAGTCGCCTGGACACCTCCCCCCTTACTCCCTCCTCCACCCTTACTCCTTCCTCCATCCTTACTCCCTCCTCCACCCATGCTCCCTTCTCCACACGGACACCTTTCGTCAGTCCGAACTCCCTCCTCCCCAGAGTCACCTTCCTCCCCCTGAACTGCTTACCCCATCCGCACTCCTTTCCCCCTCCGAACTCCTTCTATCTCTGAACTTCCTCCCTTCCCCCTTACATCTACCTTCCCAGTTGCCGCATTCTCTCGGTTACATCCTCCTCCCGCGTACTCCCTCTCCCCCCTCTTAACCTCATCCCTTCGCACCTTCGTCCCACCCCTCCCACAAACCTCACCCACCAACCAACCCCACACCCTCACCTGGTAAACATGACTCTCACAGCCACACCTAGACCTTCCTCTCCCACACCCTCACCATACCTTCCTCTCCCACACACAACTAGACCTTCCTCTCAGCACCCCCTTTGCTGATCACCCATACCAGCCCAAGACCGTGATGTTCCAAAGCACACCCAAGACATGAATGGAGACCTCCCACTTTCCATGAGTTGCTTTGCAGCAGAGCCATGTCCACAAGAATCCACCCAGCAAGCGATGCATGTGTTCCTCCAGGGTTCGGTAGCTGTCTGGCTCCGGCACCTTCTGCTCCTCAGGTGTCTGTCATCTGAGCAAAGTCCCAAGTGTAAGTCCCGAATTCTGCATGCCCCACTTGTCCAGACGTGTTCTGGGCCAGCTTGTTTCCTCGCCGGTCTAACAGTAAACGTGACGCAGGGGAGACGATTCCGGTCGGGTCTAAATTTGCATTCGGTTAGTGGGATGCAAATCAGGTTCACATTGGCCTCCAGTGGAGTTTGTGTTCTACCATGGATGAACCCCATTGTGCTTTCACGCCAGTGTGAAACCGATTTTTTGCCTTCTCGCCATATTGCTCCCCCCACCCCCCCCACAACCCCGCCCGCCATGACATCCTCCGCCAACCGAGCCAGAAAATTCCAGGCATTTTTTTTTAATAAGTTTTGACACTGGAACATTTTCTACCTTTTGTTAGGACACAATTTTTCTTGGAAATGCTCCCATTTTGCCCATCTTTCTTGCTCAGAAGTATGGTGAAAACCCTATTTCTGAGCTAAATGGAGTTTCCAATGCACTTCTGGTCAACTGACACCAGCAGTACGAAAGCACTACTGAGAAATTTCTCAAACTAGGAGTGTGTCTAGCATGTAAGAGTTTGGAGTAATGATTGAAGCCAACTTTAGTTTTCTCAGTTTTCAATTGAAGATCTCTCAGATTGTTTGCTACTGAAGCAGAGTGATTTGACTCAAAATGCTGCTTTATGTTTGTACTGTTTGAAAGCAATTGACTGGTTTTCCATTTGAAGCTCATGGCAAATTGAACAAACAACCTCTGACTACTCATCAAGTTGTCAATTGTTCATCCTTCATTTTGAGCTGGTCTGATTTTAAATAAAGGGTTAGTGGAAATAAGGCTTCCCAGAAGTATAGTTTTGATTTTTACCTTGTTGCAGTTGTCTGTGCGCTATCCGTGGTGGCCAATGCCTAAATGCAATTAATTGAAGGTTAATATATACAAATCAAGCGATAGCCTCCACAATATTATGGTTTCTTGTTGGAGCAATAGTATAGGACGGCTCACAGCAGCATTTCTAAGTTGAAGAAAACAATAACTTCAGATGGTATGTGAAAGAATGATACAAGTCCAATGTGCTGAATTTCATGATCAGTGGTGAGGTAATGATGCTCATTGCTGGCCAGAAAAAAAATCACCCACATAAGTCTAGCAATCTTTGTGGCAAGGATTTTCCCTTTCCAAACATTAAATTTGAATCTGGTGCCAAGTCAAAGGACCCCAAAGCGTTCAGCAGCAGTGATGTCATCAAACAGGGTAAGCATCCAATCACACTAAAGTATTCTAACAGCCAGCAAACCAGGGAGTAAAAAATAGTCAATTCCTTCACTTTTAATTTTAAACCTTACAAATAGAGAAATAAATAGTTGAAATATAAACAAGGGTTTAAGACAGAAGCTAAAATATTATAAATAAACTTTTTAAAAAAAATTATTTTAAAAATGTTTAATTTATTATGATGGAGAAATTTTACATTCAATAAATATAAAATGAATCTTTCGGGGCTAGTGAAGCTGTTTAGCCGTAATTATGAACTTAATGCACTGTTAAAAACACAGTTACACCTCATTCAACAAGGTTTAATTTTTTCAGGGATTTTTATAGCAAGATTAATAACCTAACAGTGGAAATTGTTGTCAGATTTCTACTTGATTGCATTCAGGGGGCCTTCAACATCACGCCCACAGGAGAAGTGTAGAATCACTGATAGCAGCTTCTGGATTTCCACAGTTAACTGCACATGTGTGGACTCCAGAAGTTGTTGTCAGTTTCAGAATGGTAATAATGGTGAATGCTGATTGTTTTACTGTCATTACCACTATAAGACTTGGGCCAACATCCATGGAAAAAGTTGGTAGTAGAGGGAATATGAGTGGCTGGTACATTTCAGTCAGAGCTTATTTGATTAAGATGGTGGGTCTGATCTCTGATCAGAATCATTGTTACATCGAAATCCATTAGGGCTACAGCACAGAAACGGCCAACTGTGTGCTTATGCTCCACACAAACCTCCTCTCACCACCTCACCCTATCAACATATCCTTCCTTCTATTCCTTTCTTCCTCATGGGCTTATCTAGCTTGTCCTTAAATACATCAACTACTTCTTCAACTACTCCTTATGGTAGCACATCCACATTCTTACCAGCCTTTGGATAAAGAAGGACAGAGTTAACGTTTCGAGTCCGTATGACTCTTCTTCAGAACTAAAGGGAAATAGAAATGTGGTGAAATATATACTGTTTAAGAGGGGTGGAACAGGTGAAGCTGGATAGAAGGCCAGTGATAGGTGGAGGCAAAGGAGAGAGTGCAAACAATGTCATGAACAAAAGGTCAAAGGGCTGTTAATGATGGTGGTACTGGCTAAAAGAGGTGCTAATGGTAACATTAAGATTGGAGAGCAGAATGTGATAATTATGACATATTTTGCAATCTCTCCTTTGCCTCCACCGATTGCTGGCTTCACCTGTTCCACCACCCACACCCCCCTCCTTAACCAGTATATATGTCACCACACTTCTACTTCCCTTTAGCTCTGAAGAAGAGTCATATGGACTCGAAATGTTAACTCTATCTTTCCACAGATTCCATCAGACCTGCTGAGTTTTTCCAGCATTTTTTGTTTTTGTTTCAGATTTCCAGCATCCGCAGTATTTTGCCTTTACCTTTGGATAGAGAAGTTTCTTTTGAAATTCCTACTGGATTTTGAGTGAGTAGCTTACATTTACATCCTTTGGTTTTTGCCTCCTTCACAAGTGGAAACTTTTTCTCCACCTTTAATCTATCGAATCCATTCATGTTTTAAAGGTTAACCTTCAGCCTTCTTTTTTCTAGAGAAAAGATCTCCAACCTGTTCAATCTTTCCCAATGCTTATAATGTCTCAGATCTAGCATCAGTCCTGTGATTCTTTTTTGCACCTTCTCTAATGCCTCTATGTCGCTTTATAATATGGATACAGTGCACAGTACTTGAAGTGTGATCTAACCAAGGTTCTGTACAAGTTTAAACAGGCTTCCCTGTTCTTCAGTTCTATCTCTCTAAAAATGAATCCCAGTGCTTGTTTTACTTTTTAATGCCTTTATTCATTGCCTAAACACAAAACAGACAGACGAGGAACAAAGAAAGCAAAAGAAGGTGACGCAATGGCAGAATTGGCACTAGGAAAGGTGTAGGAATAAGTCATTGGTTTAAAATATTCAACCACGGGTCAAATGCTGTGTTGCAGCACAGCAACAGCCACACTGGTGAGGATATTCACATATCATGCCTTTTAAGTATTTACCCATTACAGATTATTGTAAGAGTCACAGAAGTCTACAGGACCAAAAGTGATTATTCCTTCAGTTGGAATGACTGTTTGTTGCATTGGAGAACAAATCCCACTGTCTTTCACCATAGCCCTATTTTCTGCACTGCTTCAAAAGGTTATCTACACTTGCTTTAACAGAAGCAATAATATCTGCTTCAATTGCTCCCAGTGTGAAGGCATTAAATGTTCTAACAACTGCCTATATAAAATTAAAAAAAAATCAAGCTCTTTCTTCACTGCCTTAGTAACAGTTTTAAATTGATCAGCTCGCATAACTGACATCCTAACCAGAAGAAATATAGGTAGGTATACATTTAGGCACATTTTTGGGTGAATTTCGAAGTGGGGATCTAAAACAAGCAGCAGTATTTATGTAAGGAGCCTAAAGCCTTGTATTAGGTGGCCGCTGGTAATGTCTGAAAAATAGCCCAATCCAATTTTTGCTTGGATATCTTTCAGATTAATTTTTGTGCAAGGTGTTGGTGCCAGAAATTTGTCCCTTATTACACCCATTGTATGATTGCAAATTGGGGACAACAAGGGCCAATTTCTACTCCATTGTCTTTGGCTTTTCACCCTATCAGAATCATGTATAATTTTAAAGCCTATAAATAAATTTCCTCTTTGCCTCCTTTGCTGTAACAACTTGTGTTTATATAGTGCCATGAATGCAATGCTTTAAAGGAGCATTACCAAACAAAATTTTAACTGTAGTCCAACCATCACTTGTATTAAATTATCAAAATCACTCTTTTCTTGCAGTTCATACTGGTGGTAATAAAAATGCTGTGTTTATTTTATTGTTCCTTTACCCACTTACATACGTTGAACAAATGAAGTGATTATATCCCTAGGTCTCTCTATTTCTTCACGCCTTTCAGCATCTTTTCTTTATTAGTGAAGTCCTATTTGTTGTTCCTTCCTCAAAAAATGCATCATGCCACATTTCAGTGTGACAAGTTGAACCTGGATGGCCATATTACGAAACCATGTATGTCAATTTGTGTCATTAATGAATTTTGATATTGCATCCCTTTAGGCAAAACTGAACAATATCAATTACTCCCATCTCTTTTGTTTGCTGTCAACCAACTTTCAGTTAATGCTGCTAATGTTTCTCATGCCATATGCCTAAACCTCTGTAATAAACCTTTTATACGATACCTGATCAAAAGCCTTCAGGAAATCTGTTCATACTACAGCAATTCCATTTCTTGGAAAAAAAAACCCTTAAATTTGTTTCATATGTTTTGTAACAAATCCACACTGCCTTTGCTTGATTTTTCCATGCTTTTCTACACTCACTTCCTAACTTGGCCTCAGAGATTAAATATTTTTAGAAGCATAAGATAAGACCGCATAAAAGATAGGCAATTTTGCATTCATCCTTATTTGTTCGGCATGACTATACAACTAAATTGCATTAATTAAATACGTAACAAGCTATGGAGACTTCAGGGGAAAAGACCTTTTGAAATTTGATGCAAGGTTGCATTGCAGTATAATGAGTTATGATGAAATGACAGATGTAGCATTGTTGTAGTTACTGCTGTATACTAATGGCAGCTAACCTGAGGTTTTCTCAACTGGGATTCCAATAATTTAATCATGAATACTTAAATTGTATGTTGTTGATAAAGGTTAAAACAATTGTGAAACGGAAGCTGTTGAGCCATGGAAAATTGTTATACATCCTGGAACAAAATGCCAGCCTCAACATTAGGTTATGGTCCACCTGTTGTGTGCTCCAGTATATCTAACACCCATTGCTGCATTAAAACAATAGCACGTTGAGAAGCACCGGTAGCTTTCTTCAGCAGAAAGCAATGCTGAGTAATTTTAAAGACAAAATTAATAATAGTTTTATTAACTTAAGGCTGCACAAAACAAATTGGAACTCAATAAGCAAATGGGTCACAATAGGCTAGTCAATAATGTTCCCTCAAAGAATGTGTGAAACATTAAAAATAAACCTGAAACATTTGTGATTAAAATCAAAATTCCCTGGAAGTCTGATTCCATAGAGTGTCTCGTAGTCCCTGTAATATTTCCAGCATTAACCACCACTGTAAAATATTGGATAATTTCTCAAAGATGTACAATCTCAGGACAGCATAGAACTAGCACATCATTCCACTTTAAAATTGTTAACAGAAGAGAGTCTTAGTACATCAAAGCTCAACAATCCATTTTGTTATAGGAGGAATTTGTGACAGGAATTCTGTTGGAAGTGAACACAGATTTCAGAAACATGCAATTTTTATCTTACAGTGGCGAGCGAGAAGAAATCCTCAAGCTACAACTGTCCTTTGTGAACACCCAACTCATTTAGGACGTTTCTGCCACGGAAACTAATCTACTTTGCCAGTTTTTTTTAACATTGTCACAGATATTCACCATGGTGTGATTTTCTCCTGCCAATTTGAACAATAATTCAGATTATGGGTCACACTTAGACACGTAAAGGGTGCATCAGCGGAAATAGCAAAATCTTCTGTTTTCTGAACAAGATCCATCTGTTACGCTGGTTGCAAATCAGTAGTATGAAGCTATTCAGAGGGAAATTTACCTTAGCTTCTGTAGGTCACTATGTTCATCTGAGTTGATAGAAAGCTGTATTTTTGAAGTGTCACATCATTAAGCATTGTAAATTGGGGATACAGCTACATATATCCAAAGCCCAATTGTTATTTGGAGAATTATTATCCAGACATTTCTTAGAGGGGATAATTAGCCCATTATTGGTTCATTGCTGGGGAGTCTCCATCCTCTTTCCAGCAAGAACACAGGGATTTCCAACACAAATTCCAATCTTCCCAGCTCTCTGCAGCGAACCACTGAGTGGTGGAAGTGGTACCCCCTCTGACAACGTGGATTGCCGCCTGGATCTCCAAAAGGAAATTCACCATTTTTAATCAATTATTTAAACATGGTCCCCTTATAACGAATGCCAGTGGAGGCAGTGCAAAGATATTTTTTTGTGTAGGGAGGGGTAGGAACCTGGCAACTCATGCTTCAATTCCTAGCCTATTCTGCAGGCAGGCACTCCAAATGTAGTGGAATGTATGTCATTCCCATCCAAGTAAAAGGACCTCCTTCTGACCCTCATCAAAATTGATATTTACACTAGGATATCGGTCACATTAGCTTGCAAAATGTTTAGTTGATTGTGGATATTTTGTCATTTCTGAAGAATGTCCTATCTCCACACAATACTATGGGTGGGATCGTCCATTCCTATTGGCAGCGGGTGTCATGGTGGGAGGAGGGAGGAGCAATTTGGTATGAGGGGAAGAAATCAGTTTCATTCCAGTGTGAAAATGCAGTGGGATCATCAGATGGTGTAAGCCATGGCAGAAAGTGAATCCCACTGGAGGCCGGGGTTGACTGGAATCATCCCCCCATGCCTTATTTACTGTTATGATGGTGGAAAAGCACTGTGGCCCAGAACACGTCTGGCCAAGTGTGACATGCAGAAGTTGGGACTTAATGTTAGGGCCTTGTTCAGACTGCAGACATCCGAGGAACCTACAGCTACCAGATGCTGGAGGAACATGTGCATCGCATACTGGGTGGATCCTCATGCACATGGCTCCACCGTGAAGAAGCTCTCGGAAGGTGGGGGGTCTCTGTTGCTTCAGGTCAACATAGCTGCTATGGCTGATCGGTGAGGGTAGGAAGGTCTAGCTGTAAGTGGGAGAGGAAGGTGCATTTTGGCTGCTATTGATGATCAGCGAGGGTGGGTGGGGGAGAGGAAGGTCTAGCTGTAAGTGAGAGAGGAATGTGTACTGGGAGGGGAGGCAGGGTTGTGAGGGTGTGGAATGAAGGTGCTGAGGGCTGTTGAAGTTGGAAAAAGGAGACAAAGGTGTCAGGAGTAGTGAGGCTGGGAGGGGCAGGAGGGAGTACGATGGGAGGAAGGTGTAAAAGGGCAGAATACTACAGGTTGGGAGGTAACTTTAATAGGGGAGGAAGATGTAAGGGAAAGAGTTTGAAAGGGGAAGGTGTCTGTGGGAAGAAGGGAGTTCGGAGAGGGGAAAGTGTCTGGGAGGAGGAGGGAGCAAGTGTGGAGGAGGGACTAAGGGTGGAGGAGGGGGTAGGGAAGGGGGTGTCCAGGTGAACATGCAAGGGAGGGGACTGTGGAGTCAATAACTACCTCCTGGGGAGCGAACTGAGGGTGAGCATGGCAGGAAGGAATGGTGAATGTGAGAGGGGGAAGAGGGAACTGATAGGTGGGAGGGTGAAGGTCCATCTGTAACAGTAGAAGGGGAGGCAAGGGTGGTTGGTGGGAACTCGGAGGCAGACACAGGCCCTGGGGGTGGGAAGGAGGAAGTCCAGGAGGTCCATGTGGACGGGGATGTGGTTTTCAGGAAGGTAGGGAATGTGCATCCTGGATTGACAAGGGTTTGGGTTGGTAGGTGATAGTGGGGAGGTAGAAGTGATGCCAGGGGGTCAACAGTGATGGGGGCAATGACATGGGTAACTGGAGGAGGGGAAAGAGTGGGGGAGCTCAAGATAAACTTGATAACTACCATTTCACAGAAATCAAAAGTGAGGGAGCCTCATGTTGGACGGGCACAGATGCTGCATGGGAGTGTGATCAGTGGGTGGGCGGAGATACAGGTCAGCTCAGAAAGACAACTGAAAGAGAACCCCAGCAGGCAGCACTGAAAATGCTAAGGACAGTAAGATGAGTCTGATGAATAAAGGCTCCACATGCATGGGAGAGTGTTTGTACAAGGCTCCAAAAGGCCCTGCCACAATTCTCCCTCAAGAATCACTCGTGGCTGCATGCAGCTGAGCTGCTGGTAGGGGGACGGGATACAGTGGAAGGACTCAGGAAGCCTGTCAATGAAGCTGAAAGACAACATTACACATTATTCAGTGAAAGTGAATATATGTTCACATTATAAAGTGACAAAACAATTTTACCCATGAAACCACTTATGATTAAATGGAGATTGGATACTGCGATGGAGGGCGGGTCTGTGCACATCTCCGTATTCTGCTGGACTAGGGTCTCCATGGTGTCTGCCATTCTCCCCATAGAGAATTACATACGTGCATATGTGTGCACCACTTCATCAGAAAGCAGGCGGAAACATTCGTCCGACTCATGTGCCTCTGTTGAGGAGTTTCAACAGCTCTGCGCGATGTTCTCCTGCCTTCTGATGCCCCTCCCCACAATGAGTTGGAAGGCCAAATCCAGAGGCTCATCATCTGACTTGGACTTTACAGATGCCTCTTCTCCAGCAGTCCTCTGAGTGCTACGGAGCTTGGCTAAACCTGCCTCCTCCTGCTGTAGGCACATGTCCATGCGGTGCCCACCAGACTGTGAGCTCGGGCATGCTCTACATCGAAGTCCCACTTAGGTGTGTGTCTCTGCGCTGGTGGAGAGCATGGGTAAGTGCTGTGACGGGTCTTCTAATGGAGGAGGTTTCCCCTTGGTTGGAGGTAAGGACCTGAATAGAGCTGAGGGATTGGTTGGCTGAGGGCATCGGTCACTTAGCAGAGCTCCCTGTGAACCAAAGTAGAGATAATTAGTGCATGGCAGCAGAGTCAAAAGCAGGAGAGAGAGCACTCACAGTTGCATTGACAGAGGGATGATGCGGTGCATGATCCTCACCTGGGTGTTCGCTGCCAACCTCACCGTCACTATAGGCACGGGTCCACATCCTCACCAATCAGCGCGATGCCACGCTCCTCAAAGTGAGTGAGGGGACTAATGTGGGCCACTCCAATCGCAGTCTGGGACCTCTCACTACTGTTGTGAGCCAGTTTCTCCTGCATGAAAACAGATGGAAAGAATGTGAGCAGGGCACATGGCGCTGCGTGGAATGTTTGTGTGGTAAGCGGAGACATGGATGGGATGAGGACACGAGTTCCAGAAGATATGAGCCTGATGGAGATGTGAGGGTGTGTGTGAGAGTTAGTGGTGTTGTCCCTTGAGGTGTTAGATCCCTGTGGATGTGTGTTGGGTTTGGGAGTGTGTGGGCTGAGAGTGATGAGGCGGTTAACTTACCCTAGCAGAACGGATGAGTGCATTCATCCCCTTCCTGCACTGCATAGCTGACCTCCTCTGTGCTCCGGTGGCACTGACCGCTGCTGCCACTGCCTCCCGGCTCAGATTTGTGACTCTGATGGACCTCCTGTGGCCAGAGACAGGATAGAGGACATCGTGTCGGCCTTCCTCCGTGTCCAGCAGCTGCCCCAGAGAGGCATCACTATATTTGGGGGCTGCCATCTTCTTTGCTTTCAGGGCTATCTGTCACCTGGAACAGCCCTAGTCTGAAGACATGAAGTTGGCTACGCTCTGCTGTGCTTTAAATATGGTGCCAGGAGCGAGGAAGCACTGAGGTCATGGCGTGGCGGGCAAATCTGAGTCTGCCTGACTGCGATCCAGCGTGTTTACCATAAATACATTATTAATGAGGTGGGACGTGCTGGGAAAGGGACTATATGATGCAAAATCCCACCATTACGTCCAATGGATAAAACGTCTTTTCTCATGCTCACCACCGCACTTAGTGCAAATCTGAGATGCTTTTGCCCTATGTATAATTTAGTAAGCGGACAACTACGGATAGGGTAATTGGCAATATCTAGTTCTCTGAGAACTGAAAAGACACGGGGTAGAATTTTCTGTTTGGCGTATGCGAGCATGGAATAACATGTGACAATGTCGGGCGAGTGTCCCAACCTCATCGCACACTCGCGCGATATTTTGGTTGGCCGGCCCATGCGAGAGTCGGCAGTGCGCCTGCTGACAACTAGGAGGCCTATTAAGGCCATTAAAGGAGCAACTGGCGGCAACTTTTCACTGCCCGTCCAATGTTACGGTTGGCGGGCAGGCGCATCTGCCAAGTGGACTTGGCCTTTTCGATGAAACCTCACCGAAGGGCGGGATGAGGTTTCCTCTATTAATTAAAAAAATTGCTTGGGGAGAATTTTCATCATCTATATTTTCATGTGAATGAATCTGATGCGTGGACATTTTTGTTTGCAGTTTCAAATCTTTTATTGATTGGTTTTAAATTCTTCAGCTCTCTGAGGCAGCTCTCTGCCTTCAGGGAGCTTTTGTCACGCACTCCCCCATGCCCACACAGACCTCAGCACTCTCCCTCCTCCTGCCCCCACCCCAGCAGTGCTGAGCCTTTCAATGTGCGTTTCACACTGGCTGGCTGTTAATTGGCCAGCCAGCGTGAAATGGTGGTTGGGGGCTCATAGTAGTCGGTGGTCCATTCTCCGGCTGCTCTCAAGCCTGCTGATCGCAGCCACCCGCTGAGCTGAAAGTTCTACCTACAGTTACCGCAGTCAAATGCCTACTTATGTCAATTGATGTGAAATTGACAAGTAAGTAAACAGCTCTGTACGATTGTTGAAATTGTAAAAATACTTATGATGTGAATTTTGGGGTTAAAAAAAAAAGCTTGCTTGAACTTAGAAATTCTAATGCTACATATTCTATAAAATGTTCGACTGAACAGCTGGAAATCACAGAGGCAAACACAGATTGTATTGTCATCTTTCCTCACAAGTTGGGGACAATTTTGACATCTATTGCCTATTGCATCAACAGCACAGTAATGGCCCCAAAATGGGTTCGGCTGCCTCAGTGCGGCACTAACACCGCCAAAGAGGCCAGTGACATTTTTAAGGGGGCCAACCGCTCAGGGGGGTTGGTGGGGGCGGGGGGCAAGAAGCCTGCCTGAATCAAAAGTTTAGCCTCTTTCCCATGAAAATTAAGGTCCTAATAATGTAGCTGAGACCCCGATGGCAATTTTAAGGGTTCATACAGGTGAAGTTTGCAACACAATTGACCTGGTCATGTGTACAGGCACTTTGACCCAGAAACAGCCAGAGAAACGTTAAAACTTAAATAAAATATTTGGTTCTGGTAAAGCCAGGCGTGCTCCTACTCCATCCACAAACTTACCACAGGCAGTTATCAGGAACCTCGCGCCCACCTTGATATCTAGTCCTTTCTGCTCTCCGTGCTGGCCTCAGCCTCGGTCTCAGCCAGAGTCTCAGCTGGTTGGCATCCCTAAGGTCAAAGAGTGGTGAGGTGCATCAGGAACCCTATTTGTAGTCCGCAGCCTGCCTGCCAAATTCTAAGGAGATTGTGCCTCAAAATCATGTCAGCCTCTTCACCAGCTAGCACAGTGGTCAGCCAGCAGGCTCCACTGGCCGATGATCTAAAGTCAAAATCAACCCACCCTTCCTCCATTCCCATCTCCCCCAACCACCATAATTATCCCGCCTCCCCTCTCTAAATCCACTGCCGCATACTGATGTATGCTGCCACATTTGCTAATCACCTTCTGACAACCAAGCGTAAGCATGACCATTTTCATACATGAGCTACGTGTGAACAATGTTCTCTTTAAAACTGAATTACTGTGCGCGGCCTATTTTTTTATAGTGTCTAGTCCTTTTAACTCATTTGCAAGGCTGTACGCACATATTATTTATCGCAGAGCAAGGTCTGTGTGGTACATCGTAGGTTGTTGCATGGCTGTGCCCATGCTTATGAAATGGGAACATCGGTAGTGAACATCTACCAACTATTTCAACTTAGGGATGCATATAAACAAACTTCACAAAAACTCCACAACTGTAAACCTTCAAGAAGGATCAAAGGAATCAGGCCTCTATCTGACCTTTCCGCTGCCTGCCTCAGTTGAGATTAATTAATTTAGTACAGAAAGAAGACTTGAATTTATATAGTAGCTTTCATGGCCTCAGGTGCTCCAAGGTGTTTTATAGCCAATTCTGTACATTTGAAGTGTAGTATCTGCTGGCACAAGGGGAAATGCAGCAGCCAGTTTTATGCAGAGCAAGGGCACTTGTACAACACTGAAATAATAACCAGATAATAGGAATGGATTTTACTGGAGAAGTAACAGAGTGTCTAATGGTGCTCACTGCTATTAAATTTTAAATCAGACAGCAACATCCAATGCCTGCACATTGTTACCATCCAGTTAAGGACTGTGATATTTAAGGAAGAAATCCAAACACCCAGCAATTAACCGACAGAACTACAGTAAGTCCTCGCTTAAAGTTACGTTTAACTCCGTAAAATCGCTGCTTTAAGTGAAATGAACTTAAGTAAAACGAAAAAAGAAAATGCTGGAAAAACTCAGCAGGTCTCGCAGCATCTGTGGAGAGAGAAACAGAGTTAACGTTTCGAGGGCGTATGACCCTTCTTCAGAGCTTGTTTTTTTTATCAGAGAGGGAAGGTCAGAGGGTATGGTGAATACACAGCAAGGGCTGGGATCAGAAAATGGGATGGAGTCAGAGGGACGGGAAGGGGTGGAGAGTCCTGGGTGGGCGTTGGTATCAATAAGTTGTTGGAGTTGCACAATAGGTTGCGGTCCTTAGCACCTGAAAGGAAGAGACAAAGTTTCTTGTTGAGGCGTCAGATGAGACAAAGAATAAAATTAAGCTGGGGACAAGGACAGCTTAGAAATAGGGCGAGTCAGTGCTGCTGGAGGGAGAGGTTGAGTGTGTGAACATGACGGCGCATGGCACTGAGTGTGGATCTCAGGATGTGGGGAGAACGGCAGTCCGAGGAGCATTGTATGTCCCAGAGATACCTGTAATCCTGAGTGGATTTGAAACATGAGGGATGGAACTTTAGCTGGAATCCACATGGGTTAAGTCAGAGACAGAGACAGTCACTGAGGAAGGAAATATGGCTGCGAAAGCGAGTTTTGGTAAACACCTTGTCAAACACCAGGATGGAAATGGAAAGCAATGGAGGTGAATAAGGTGAAAGAGAAAAAACGGAAACCCTGTCAGAGAGAAGAGCAGTACTTCTTCAAGGCAGGCATCCCTGGAAGAGAAGTGCCAGTGAATTAAACACTAAGATAAAAGCAAAATGCTGTGGATGCTGGAAATCTTAAACAAAAACAGAAAATGCGAGAAAAACTCAGGTGGTCCAGCAGCATCTGTGGCGAGAGAAACAGAGTTAACATTTTAATTCAGCATGACCCTTCTTCAGAGGGTCATATGGACTTGAAATGTTAACTCTGTTTCTCTCTCCAGGTTCCCAGAGGGATCAATGTTAAAACTGCAGTTAGGTTCTGTAGGAGCTTCTTTATCAGAAAAAAGCAAATATTAAGACATTATACCCCCTAAGTTCAAATATTTTACATTGATAAATTCTTACATTGGTAAATGAAATAACTTTTAAAATAAAATAAGTTTA
This sequence comes from Carcharodon carcharias, assembly GCF_017639515.1. Classification (NCBI taxonomy): domain Eukaryota; kingdom Metazoa; phylum Chordata; class Chondrichthyes; order Lamniformes; family Lamnidae; genus Carcharodon; species Carcharodon carcharias. The sequence continues at coordinate 143,131,848 of NC_054477.1, forward strand.
AAAATATAAAAATAAAATGTCATTTTCTATTTACAGTACCTTCTGCTGGCTGTGGATCCTCCTTCCTGATCCTCCCACTCGCTGCAGGTCCTCCCCCTCCCCAACCCTCCAAGTTGTGGCCTCTCCCCTGTCCCCAACCCACCCTCTGGCCGAACCACCCACTCCCTGACTCACCAATTCCCTCTCCTGGACTTGCATTCCTGTTTGAACATCCAGATGTGATCCAAAGCTCCAATATAAGAAGTACGAGCGAGCTTTAAACTCCACCGTCTGCCATGTGAACCAATATCCCCAGAGCAGTAGCTTAGGTTACTAGATTCCTAACCCATTAACATTGTCACTACACCACCGTCTCCCAACCTCTCTGAAGGTGCTCAGTCATTCTATGCTTAATTATAGACTAACTGGTCCATAATTCCTTGATTTTCATCCATCACCTTTCTTAAATAGGAGAGTGACATGTGCAATTTTTAAACTAAAGAAATGGCTCCTGAGCAGAGGTAACTTTGGAAGTTTAGAACCTATTTCTCACCTATTTCCTTTAAACCCTTGGGTGAAAGGCATCTGGTCCCGGTGACTTGTCACTCTTCAGTGCCATTATTTTACTTCATTGCTGTATTTTTCTCATATTAATTGTGGTAAGCCCCCATCAATGATTCAATATTAGTTTCCTTGAAAGGTCTTTGTGCTGATCTTTAACTCTACTGCAAATGCTGGCATAAATTAATTATTCAACAAGTCCCTATTTTCTTATTTTAATTGACAATATCGCCATTATCAGTTTTCAAGGAACTCGCATGGATCTTGACCAGCCTCTTTTTCCTAATATAATTGTTATTGTATTTTTGTGTTGCTTCTGAAATCCCTTGTGAGTTTTTTTTCATACTACCTCTTTTATACTCTCACTATCTGCTTTGTCACCTTTTGTTGCTATTCACATCTCTCTCAGGTGCCAGGATCTTTACTACTATTTGCTTTTTATATGCTTTTTCTTTTAGTTTTATGTTGTTCCTTGCCTCTTTAGTCAACACTGATTGGTCTCTTTTTTTCTGACAAGTAAATCTTTTGCCTCTTAGAGATGTAGACTGGTTCTGTATCACATTAAATTCCTTCCAGAACACCTCCCACTAATCATTAGTTGTCTTGTCCATTAACAGGTTTACCCAGTTTACTATGGGCAGTCTTGCTTTGAACACAGCCTTATCCATATCTACAATCTTAGTAGCTGTTTCTTGTTCCTCTCTTTCAAATATTATGTTGAACTTGATCAGTGTGTTATGATCACAATTAGATAAATGTTCACTTATCATTAGGCTATTAACTAAGTCTGGCTCTTTGTTTATTATTGAATGGTCAGCCCTCTTGTTGGTTCCAGGACATACTAAGCAGAATTTAAAGCTGTTCTTGGGGGCAAAAAACAAGGCAAGTGGGGGAACTTAATTGTGCAGGGGGTGAAAAGTCAGCTTTCAAATGACAAGCGGCAGAAACCTATTCGCAATAAATTGTGATGGATACTCATGAAAATGCATGCCCACCTGAATAAATGATACCTTTGCAAGTAAGACAGCAGCAAATGCAAAACACGTGCCTTCAGGTTCACAGCTGGTTAAAGATGGTGTGCAGTAGATGAAGCAGTTTTTGTGGTGGATTTGGAGTGAGTAGGAGCAGCTTTTATTGTATGGGAAACTTTGTTGGAGCAGGGAGGGGGAGGCTGAGCTGTTGTGTACAGCTCGGGTGTCAGCTGTTCAGGCAAGTTGGGGCATAGCTATGCATGGAGGGGAGGATTGGCCATGGTGGCTCTAAGAAGAGTTGTAGTGAACATGAGGTGGGAGCTGGATGACAGAGGGACGGTCAAACTCTATCAATCACTGGATAGAAGAGAGATCAATGTGAGGTTGGGAGAGTTGAGGGTAACGAAGAGCAGGTTATGGATGATAGAGGGATTTTCGAGAATGACAGTTGGCAGGTTGATGGTGAAGTGGGGGATGGTGAAGTGGGGGGTAGGTCAATGGTGATGAAGGATAGGTCAACAGACAGTTGATTAAGTGCGATGGTGGGTGGCTTGAGAGTGACCAAAGGCAGAGCAAAGGTAGTGGAGCGAGGGTAGAGGGAGATGGAGGGAAGTTGTCTGAAGGAGGGTTCAGGGTGATGGTTTGCAGCTCCAGTGTCAGAGTGTGTGTGTCCAGGGATATAGCTGTGAAAGCTGGAAGAGGTGGCTGGAGAGTAGGTCAAGGAGTGAGGTGGCCACAATGGACTGGGTGGAGACCAGGGTGTGGCTGATGCAAAGCAGTGGGATCCCCATTGACTCACAGTCCTCAAGTAAGGAAGGAGGACCAAATAGACTGTGCTGACCAAATCTTTGCTGGCTTTCTGTCCGCAGTTCACTTCCAGCAGACAGGGAGGGTCTCATGTACCCAGTGCTTTGATTCTGTAGTGAAGGAGGGGGCAGGGTGCTGGCAGCAGGCCCCTGCCCATACCCAGGCAGAGGATGGCCCAGTGCCAAGCGCAGCAATGGCTTGAAGTACAACAACAGGAAGCAGCAGAGCACCAGGCAGCTCAGGATGCTGCCAGCCAGGAGACAGTACAACAATATAGCGCATGCAGAATAACTGGCAATATCAGAACGACAATGTCAAAGATGGCTGAGAGTGACAACTCCTTCAGGAAGACCTATGACCCAATGGAAAGGGAAGCAATCCCATGTAGCCTTAAAAATCACAGCAACCTTGAATTGCAATGCCACTGAGTTGTTCCAGTTCCAGGGCTGCATCGGGGCGAGGCGGTAGGGGGGGCAGGGGGGGCATGTGGCATCTCCCAGTCAGCCACACAAAGATGCGTTAGGGAGTTCACGAACGCCATGTTCAAAAGGGCTGGTGATTTTGTGAGATTCACCACAGGCCCTGGAAGCCAGACAGCCAGAGCTGGTGTACTGGACTCCATCACTGGATTTCCCCAAGTACAAGCGGGAATTGACTGTAGAAACGCAGTGCTGAGAGCTCCCTGGGAACAACTGACAGCATTCATATAACAAGAGGAATTTAATTCCATCAAAGTGCAGCTGGATAGTGACCACTGAAACTGAACCCCACAGGTGTGTGCTCAGTTCCCAAGAATCTCTCATGACTCTTCGATCCTCAGTCACTCTCAGGTGCCACAACTGTTTGCTCATCCTTGTCTTGTTTTTTTTGTTTCAATGATACACACAGGCCTTAAACATTATAGCTGAGCTAGCTTCATCGATAACACATTTTCCTAACATAAACACATACCTGCAGCAAGTGAATTCTATCAAGACAGGTTCCAACATGTGCTATCTGACCTTCAAATTGCAGGTCAGGTGACCCTCTGTCTAGTACAGAGTATTGTGTTGCATCTAATACTGGAATCCGCTACCACAATCAACTATTATCATGACAATCCTTAGCAATTGCAGGGGTGATCCCAGATGAAAGCAGCTATCCCCTGAAGACCTGGCCCATGACACCTGTGTGAACCCACAAAGCCCAGCAGCGGAGAGGCTGCCCATATCTCAACAAGGGTGACAATAGAACAGGCCGTCAGACTGCTGATGATGAAGCTCTATTGCCTGAACCACTCAGGTCAAGCACTGCAGTATATGTCACAGAGAGTCTCACGGATCACTGTGGCCCGCTGCACTTGACATAACCTCATGCAACAAGGAGGTGAAGATTGCCAGGGGATAGAGAGAAGCCGGATCCATCCCCAGACCGGGAAGAATCAGAAGACCCTGAAGTGATGCATAGTGCGGCTCCAGCTGCAGATGCTAAAGCAATGGAACAATGCACGAGAAAAGCATGTGAGACACTCATTGACTTGCAATTTCAGCCAGAGTAAGGCCCTAGCAAGATCTTGTGTACTCCGGCTCAAGAAGTGCTCCACACATGCACTCTACTGCAATTTGACCTCAGCACCAGAAACAACAACAGTAAACCCAGCCCTGTTGACCTTGTAAACTCCTCCTTACTAACATCTGGGGGTTAGTGCCAAAATTGGGACAGCTGTCCCACAGACTAGTTAAGTAACAGCTTGACCGAATCATACTCAGAATCACACCTTACTGACAATGCCCTAGACATCACCATCATCATACAATCCTCTTCATGTGGTTGGTGTATTTTTGTAAGATGGAAAATGGCACAAGAGCAAAATACTGTGCATGGTGGAAATCTGAGAAAAGCAACAAAGATGTTGGAAATGGTCAGTAGGTCAGTCAGCATCTATGAAAAAGGAAACAGAGTTAATGGGTGGAATTTAATAACCCCCCCCCCCCTCCCTCATATGCAAGCTTTCAGGAGGGGCATTTTCGGGTGGGATGGTGGCACTTGGGTCTTCATATACGTGACAGGGGCTGTACCGTACAATTTTTAAACAAGTTGCCATTTTCAGTCCCTCTTCAAATTGTTGTTCATGGCTCTCCAGTGTTTTCTCAAGTCAATCTATGTGCTCATCAATGGCCCATTTCTATGACTCATTTTTATTCCTAACTTTCTCCAGTACTCTACACTCTGCTCTTCCTTCACACCATCGATCTTTTGAATCATCATCCAATCCTAACCATTTTTAATGTAGAATTATATGGAACACATAACACAGGAACAAACCCTTCTTCATCCTTCCTCATCTACCTCTATCAACATAACCCTCTATTCCCTTCTGCCTCATTTGCTCACCTGATCTCTTAAATGCCTCTGCATTATTTGCCTCAACCTTTCTCTATGGAAGCGAGTTCTACATTCTCATCACCGCCTGGGTAAAGAAGACTCTTCTGAGTTCCTAAATTGGTCTCTTGGTGTATCAGAAAGATGTAATAATTTCCATAGTGATATTGGAATTTATTGTAAAATAAAGTAATAGTGGGATGTGTCTACATGTGTGTGTGTGTGTGTGTGTGTGTGTGTATGTGAGAGAGAGAGAGAGAGAGACAGAGAGAGAGAGACTTAATTGAATTAGAAGCAGCTAGTCTGGGTGCTTTGATGTAAAAAGAGAAGTTAGGTTTGAAATGTTAATTAAGTAAATATGGAAAGTTTGAGAATGTGAAGTATAAAAGGAACATTTGCACTTTTAAATAAACTATAGTGGCTTGAATTCAAAGGAGGGGGTGTGATGTATCCGTAAACAACAGAAGTAGTAAGAAATAGCATGTTTATTTATTTTTCCCAAAGATTACTGGTGGAATTGATACCAGGATAGATGTTTTTATGAGTAAAGAGGTAAAGTTTCAAAGACATAGTGAAACAATGGGAATTTTCATTCATAGAGGAAAATATGTATAAAGGAGACAAGACTGTTTGTAAGGGAGGCAGTTTTAAAGATCCAACAGGTGTGAAAAGCCTGTCATCTGTCTGTACCAAACTGCTGCCTCCAGGGATTGAAGTTGAGAGAGCTCTTTTTGAATCTGACTTGTTCACGGTTTCTTTGCCTGGGTCTTTTAAAATCTATGTGTTTTACTGTTGCCTTAAGGGAAGAGTAATTGAGAGTCAGGTCAACTAGAAGTTATCATAGTAGTAATTTGTTGATCTATGTATTAATTCAAAATCATTTCTCTTATTAATAAGTTGTTAATCTAGCTTTGTAAAAACCTATAAGTCCTGGGGGTCTTATTACTATTGAATTCAAGGCATGCATTTTGAAATGTATGCAAATTGCAAATAAGTTGTGGCAGTTGTTTCAAGTTTCCTTCTGGGATTTGAACAGCTCAACATTTACCATTCGCTGTGTCATAACAGGGGGCTAATTCACATGGCTGTCCTTTGCTTTTGACTCTACAGTAGAAACACTCACTCTATTTCAACTCTATCAAAATCTTTCATGTTGTTAAAGATTTCTATTAGAACAGCCTCAACATTCACTTTTCAAGAGAAAGGAGATTCAGCCTGTTCATTCTTTCCTGATAAGTATAACCACATATTTCTGGCATCATCCTTGCAAATCCTTTAGGCATCCTCTCCAATTCCTCTGGATCCTTCTTATAAAATGGCAGCCTGAATTATATGTTGTACGGAAGTGTGATCTAACTAAGGTTCAACACAAATTTAACATAACTACTTTCCATCTGTATCCTTCTAGAAACAAACTCTACTGTTTGGCTTGCTTTTTTAATGGCTTTAATAACCTGTATTGCTACCTTTAGTGATTTATGTATTTTAGCTCCCAGATTCCCCTCCTCCTCTATTCCAATTAGATTATTATTTTCCAAGTAATACCACCTTATATTTTTCAAATAAAGCCTCCTTATCCTTCTTACCAAAATGCACTTCTTCACACTTATCTATTTTGCAATTCATTTGCCAACTGTTAGCCTATTCTACAAAATTATTGTTATCTTATTATTAATTCCAGTCCTCTTCTGTATTGACTATTTTCCCCAATTTAGTGTGATCCGTAAATTTAGAAATTATATTTCTGTCTAAATTGTTAATGTAAAATGTGAACAACAGTGTCCCCAGCACTGATCCTTGTGGGACTCCACCTTCCACTTTCTGCTGCCCTGGATAGCTACACTTTACCCTTACTCTCTGCTTTCTGCTTCTAGCCAGCTAGCTATCCATTCTGCTAAATAAAAAGTAAACAATTGCAGATGCAGGAAGTCTGAAATAAAAACAGAAAATGCTGGAATAACTCAGCAAGCCTGGCAACATCTGTGGAGACAAAAACAGAGTTAATTTTTTGAATCAAACAATACTCTATGTAGAGTCATTCAACTCAAAATGTTTACTCGGTTACTCTCTCCTTAGATGCTGCCAACCCTCTTGAGTTTTTCCAGCACTTTCTGTTTTAATATTCAATCTGTTACTTGGCCCCTGGTCCCACATTCTCTGACTTTATTTGTTAGTCTAATGTGTGGCATCTTTTTGAAAGCCTTTTGGAAATCTAGATAAGTTACATCCACTACATTACCCTATTCTACTCTCTCTTTACTTCTTAAAGAATTCAGTGAGGTTGGTCAAGTTTCTCTTTTGAAACCCATGCTGACTATTCATTATTTTATCTTTGGTTTCTAGGTGTTTTCCTATGTTCTCCTTTAGTCGGGATGCCATTTTTTTTCCTACCACCAATGTTAAGCTGACAGACCTATAGTTCTCTGCACATGTGCTATCTTCCTACTTAAATGATTTTACTGGTGATTAAACTCTTCATTCATCAAGTCCCTATGGATCACATTTCTGCAGTGTGCAAGCTCAATTTGACTTACAATGCATTGATTGAGTCATTGTATCTTAATCTTTTCCTCACCATTTGATGAAATGAAAATTAGCTCCTTTAAATTCCTCATAGGCATCATTCTTTATGTCTTACAAACACCTAGAAAAAGTGATTAAAATGATTGACTACAAAGTAGCAAAATTGTGTCACCATTAATTGAGCTATTTAACTGGGCTACTCCCCATGGAAAGACAATCACATCCTCCTGTTTAAATAAGAGTTGACAACTGCTGAATCTCAAAGTTTAAAGGTCCACTATGGTGAAGGCCATTGACATAAATAAATCAGAACTGTGCCAGCTTTAGGCAAGTTCAATAGCAAACAGCTAACATGTCCTATTTGTTAAACCATGCATTGAAGGATAGTTTGGGGATTAAAGTACTCATTCTCTTCTATTCAAGGATTATACACTTGGGGTTACACAACATATATTGCTACCAATTCAGCGCAGGAAACATTTACTTCTAATGGCAGCATATAACTTACCCGATTGTCAAGCAAGTGGCAACTACATAAGTGAGAGTCAAATTTATTACTTAATCTCATCATTTGTTTCCCAATACAGCCTCAACAAAACAAAGCACTTTGCTTTCTACTATCATAAGCACTGTACAGCAGTTCATATCAGTGAGAGCATTTGTAGAATAACCTGCATCAATAATTTCAGATTTTGTTTCAATCCTTTTTTGCACAACTGAGCATAATTGTAAAATGTAAGTCTGCTTCAGAGAATCATTTTCAGAAATTAATATGGAGACTTTAATGGCTTGTGATGTACAATGCGCGCTGCTTAGAGCTTTCAATTCACCTAAATTGCATATTATACTCAAGGTACCACAGTGATATATTTGTTATTGTTGCTTGCATTCCTCTGAAATGGTTATTGCACTTTGTTTGTATTTATAAATATTGTGTTTGTGAATGATTAGAAATATCATCACAACTAACTATGGTTTGCTAATGTCAAGTGGTAGAAATATTTATTTGTTACCTGTTAATCAGACCAAATATTTCCATATCGACTCCCTTGCCTTTCTGGTGATATTGAAAACTGTTGGATAAATTACGATCTCCCATTTGCATTAACCTGATTTTTCTAGTTCTGGCAAACTGCTTTTCAAGGTTTTCTCCACATGATGCCAGAATTGCAGCCATTAATTTGAGATGAGCATTGCCTATCCACTAATGCGTATCTTAGTTGGTAATGAATGCAACATTCTCAATGCTCCGCTCATCACTACTGTACATGACAACTAATAGGTTGGCTGATCCATTACTCACTTTGTAGCTTTGTTGTCAAAGCTAAACTTGCAGCTAGAATTGGATCTACTTTACAAAGTCATTCTTACAGCCAATGAACTTTGTGTAGAGCTCTGACACTAATGTTTTCCTTTGTGCTTTGATTTGAAATGGGAAACATAATTTTTGCCAAAATATTGCAAATCCATTGAATTTGCATTTTTCCATTTAATACTTGATATAAAACAAAATGGAGACAGATGAAGGAAGGGTAGATGTCTCATACAATATTTACTTCTGTCATATAAAGGCTTGGAAAAAACATACTGGATAGCAAAATGACAGCAGATTTCCCATAGTGTCATGTACACTTCACATAATGAACATTACTGCACAATGAAAGGTGCAATAAAACTGTGACAATGAAAATGGGGCCTTAAATTTTGATATTTCTAGAAATACCAACAATGATGATTTGGTATGAGGATGTGCTTGTGGATATTTAGCAGTTGCTGAAGAACTGAACCCCAAAGAAAAAGGTTTATTGTTTGGTTAAAACAAAAATTGCACCTGGGGAGCCTTTATTTAGATTTTTTTTCCAGTTCCTTAGCCACCCCCCCGCCCTAAGCCTCATCCCGTTCCCCCTTATCCCATCATTCCTGAAGGCAATAGAAAGATTTCCTGACTGATGCACTCCTGATTATGAATCAGGTAGTGGTAGTGTACAAGTCAGACTGCTCTGACATTATCAGCTTAATTAAAAAGTAAGGGGAAAGTTTCAGGCTTGGAGAACATCTTCAAGAGTTCGCCTAGTGGGTGTGAGAAATTGAATGTCTCTACAGCATTGAGTAGCCTTCAGCAACTTAAAGGGACAGGTATCTTTACATGATGGTGGAAGGAGCAAGTTTTTGTCCAATTAAATGGCTGGAAGGGGTAGAGAAGACCATGGGGTGGCCTACTTCTTCATTTGACCCATTGAGATTCTCTTCAAAAATTGAGGGAGTGAGTGCTGGCATGGTCTCCGAAAAGAGCGGGTCACTGAGCAATCTAGGAGTGATGCTGGCAAAAAAATCCATTAGTGTTGCCAGGAAAGCCAAGTTAGGAGAGCCTTTAACTTTTGTTAACTTACATTAATAATTCTCACTTCTTTTTTCTTTCAGAAGACAGGCCAGAACAACTATTAAATATCAATGACTGATGGTGGATCCTTAAGCTTTAGAATGGTCACCCTCTAAGAGGAAGAAACTCTTGGAATCAACCTATGAAGAGTAGAAAGTAGAAAGTTTGTTGTTAACTCAATGTTGGTTACAACTTCTGCTGTTCCACCTTCTCATGCTCATTTCTCATTCACTTAGTGCCAGCAAAGCAAACATTGATTGCTACTCCTGCTACTGAAAACTAGATGTGATGGCTCCTCATTAGGACACAAATGTCTTTTTCTACTTTTTTAAAAGTGCCAAATGATGGTAACCCAGGCCCCAGTACAGCAAGCAATGACAGAACTTTGTGACACACATTGTCACTCATATCCTCCCTCCCGCATACTGGCTGTACATCCATTCTGGGTGCTTTTGAAAAACAGAGGAGCGGAGTGTTTAAAATGCAATACATGAACAATCAGGACTGTTACAACAGTGACAACACCTCAAAACACTTATAAAGCATTTTGGGACATTTTGAGATTGAAGAAGATTGTGATGTATTCTTTCCTTTGAGAACACAGAAAGAGAAGGAACAGTGCAGATCTGCAACTCATAGATTCTGCATTTGAAAGAAGCATGCTTTCAGACCATTAAGTATTATTGCCAGCTTTAGGAACCTGCTATACTGGAGGCTTGAAAGGCAGTCAGTGATTCTTCAATGGATGCTCAGCCTACAGGCACAGAGGACCCAATACCAAATTCGCACAAGTTCAATATGGTTGTCAACAAATTTTTGGGGTAACTTGTCTGATCTCAATGCTGCCACATCAATCAATGGTGAGGCAGTGGCTAATACCAGAAACATAGCTAGATGATCTTGGAAGGTGGTTATGTCTCTCAGGATACCAAACCATCCAAACCAGGCTTGTCCAATCTTTTCATCTGGCAGAGTGGGGGGGGGGTGGGGGAGGGGGGGGTCCATTTCTATTTTCTCCTCACTCAAGGGGCTGATGAGCAAATTTAACATACATAGGGCAGAATATTGCGTTTGTCGGGCAGGTGGGCATGTGCCCAACATTAACAAGCGTAAAATGACGCTCGATGGTGTTAGGCCAGCGTCTCGACATTATCGCGCACTCGCACGATATTTCGATCTGCGGGCACTCGCAGGAACCAACAATTAACAGGCCTATTAAGGCCATTGAAGTAATAATTAAATGAAAAGGCCAAGTGGCCTTTGGATTTTTTGCGAAACCTCATCCTAGAGGTTTTGATCAGTCATTAAAAGAAAATTTTTAAATTTTCAAACTAATTTCTAACATGCGCCTGCTCATGTGACAGAGTCACATGGTTGGGTGGTGGGGGCGGGGGGGAACATGTTATTAACATTTTAAAAATCTTTTTTAATTTTCAAAAATCTTCATCTCCCTGAGGCAGCTCTTTGCCTCAGGGAACTTTTCTTGCACGCATGCACGGAGTTTCGTGCTCGCCCTCCTCCAACCCCTCTCTACACAGGCAGCACTGAGTGCTGCAGCACACGTTTCACACTGGGTGGGCCTTAGTTGACCCACTAGTGTGAAATCGCATTTGGGCCCCGATCGTGGGCAGTGGTCACTTTCACAACCCACCTGCCGTGCCTGCCCGATGAGGGCAAAGTTCTGCAAATGAGGTTTGGCACAACATTAAACGTGAATTCAAAAAATAAAGTTAAAGAAGGAAGAAAAATTTTCTGAGCAAAAATAAAGCACTGTCAAAGTATTGGAGTGATAATTTTAAAAAAAGCGTAATTAATAAAGATCACCATTAGAGTGTGAGGGGGACAGAGTCTGGCTTACTCCCAATCTCTTGATGCTCACTCACTCATCCTCACCCACTGTATGAGCGAGTGTGATTGTGTGTTGGTGTGTGGAGGTGAGGGTGAATGGCAATCCTGAAAATTACAAGTGAGCTGCAACTGCACTTCCCACACTCACTCACTTATTTATCCTCTCTCCCACACTCACCCAGTCATTCTCTCTCACACTCACTCACTCATTCTCTCTCCCACACTCCCTCGCTTACTCATACTTCACCCCACACTCACTCATATATTCTTCCCCCCACACTCACTCAGTTAATCTCTCTCCCACACTCATTCACTCATTCTATCTCCCACACTCACTTACTCACTCACTCTCACACTCATTCCCTTATTATGTCTCCCATACTCACTTACTTATTCTCTCTGCCACACTCACTCACTCATTCTCTCTCCTACACCCACTTACTCATTCATTCTCTCTCCCATGCTCACTCACTCACTCTCATTCACTCACTCATTCTCTCTCTTACACTCACTCACTTATTCATTCTCTCTCCCACGCTCACTCATTCTCCCTCCCACACTCTCTCACTCACTCACTCATTCTCTCTCCCAGACTCACTCACTCTGTGTTGGGGTGGGACTCTATTTGTCACATCCTGCCAATCTGTAAAAGATCCATTTATGCATATTTTCTTTTTTCTGCCAGCCAGCCAATCTTCTATTCTACACCATAAGATACTATTTTCCGCAAAAAAACCTTTGATGTGGCATCTTATTAAATGACTTCTGGAAATCCAGGTCCAGCACATCCACAGGCTTCCCTTTATCCACAGTGCATGTCACTCCTTCAAAGGTCTCCAATAAATTGGTTAAACATGATTTCCCTTTCACAAAACCATGCTGACTCTTCCCAATAACCTTGAGTGCCCAGCTATAACCTCTTAAATGATCAATCCTAACATCTTTCCCATAACAGACATCAAGCTAACTGGCTGCGTGTTTCCTGTTCTCTGCCTTCTTCCCTTCTTAGAAAGAAGGGTTATATTTGTTACTTTCCAGTCTGATGGAACCTTTTCAGAATCTAGTGGATTTTGGAAAATTAACACCAACACATCTCCTACCTCATTAGTCACCTCTTTTAAGACCCTAGGGTGACGTCCATCAGGACCTGGAGACTTGTCAGCCCCCAGCTCCATCAGTTTGCTCAGTACCATTTCCCAAGTGATTGTAATTTCACCAACTTCCCCTCTCCCTTCCACCTCCTGATGTACCGCTATTGCTGGAATGTTGCTTGTGTCCTCTATAGTGAAGTCAGATGCAAAATATTAGTTCACTTCATCTGCCATTTCCTTATTATCTACTATTACCTCCCCATTGTCATTCGCTATAGGATCAACACTCACTTTACTTACTCTTTTCCTTTTTAAATACCTGTAAAAACTCATGCTCTCTATTTTTACATTTTTGCTAGCTTCCTCTCATAGTCTAATCTATTTCTCCTGATTAACCTCTCAGTCATTCTTTGTCATTCTTTATATTCTGAGCAATCATCTGACCTGCCACTCATCTTTGTGCAGTTATATGCTTTTTCCTTAAATTTGATGCTTTCTTTAAATTCTTTAGTTAACCACAGATGGGGGGGGGAGGGGGGGGGGTGGTGGGGGGGGGGGGGGGGGGGTGGGTTCCTCCACTTGGAATTTTTCTTTATAGTAGGAATATACTTATTCTGAGTATTCTGAAATATACCCTAAATGTCTACCATTGCTTCTCTATTGATCAATCCCTTAGCCTAGTATTTCAGTTCACTTCTGCTAGCTCAGCTTTCATACCCACATAGTTGCCCTTATTTAATTTTAATATACTAGTCTTAGACCCACACTTCACCCTTTCTAACTGGATGTAAAATTCAATCATATTGGGGTCACCGCTACCTGGGGGTGCATTCACTCTGACATCATTAAATAATCCTGTCACATTACACAATATCAAGTCTAATGTAAACTGCTCTCTGGTTGGTTTCAGAACATGCTGCTCTATGAAACTATCTCAAAAGCATTCTATGAACTCCTAATCCAGACTATTATTAACAATCTGACTTTTTTCTAGTTTATATGTAGATTAAAATCACCCATGATTATTGCTGTCCCTTTATCACAAGCACCCAACATTTCTTCTTGCATACTTTTTCCTGCATTGATGTTACTGTTAGGAGGCTTGTAGACCAATCTCACTAGTGACTTCTTTCCCCTACTATTCCTCGTCTCCACCCAAATCAATTCTACATCCTGATCCAAGGTCATCTCTAACTATTGCACCAATGACATTCTTGATCAACAGTGCTACCCCTCTACTTTTACCTTACTTACTATTCTTCTTGAATATCATATACCCCTCAATATTCAGGATCCAATCATTATTATCCGGCAGCCATATCTCCATAATGGTGTATTCTTAGGTTCTATCCCTCTGTCCCTTTCTGCCATTCTATGACCCTCATTTCCCATATTACTAGTATGGTCTCCTGTCTTGAACCTAGCCCCTGATTTGCCACTTCTATCCAAGATTGATCCCACACCACCCAACCCCCTCCACCCCATCACCCCCCTGCCCCCACCCCCTCCCCCGCTCCGCACCCCCCTCCCCCACCTCCCACCTTGTTTAGTTTAAAGCCCTCTCAATTCCCTAGTTAGGTGATTCGCAAGAACACATATCTCAGTATGGTTCCGGTGTAGGCTGTCCCAACAGTACAGCCCCCACTTTTCCCAGTACTGGTGCCAGTGCCCCATAAACCGGAAACCACTCCTCCCTCACCAGTCTTTGAGCCATACATTCATCTCCCTGATTTATTCTCCCTATGTCAATGTGCATGGGGCTCAGGTAATAACCCAGGGATTATTACCTTTGAGATTATTAATTTGGTACCTAACTTCTCATACTGACTATGCAGAACCTCCTTCCTTGTCCTGCCTATGTCATTGGTACCTACATGGATCATGATGGCTGGGTCCTTCTCCTCTCACTGCAAGTTCCTCTCCAGCCTGGAACAGATGTCCTGAACCCTGGCACTGAGCAGATAACACTCTTGCTCTTTGCTGCAGAGAACAGTGTCAATCCCCTTCACTATACTGCCCCCTGCTACCACTATATTCCTGTTTGCTCCCTCTGCTTGAATGGCATCCTGTGCCATGGTGCCATGGCCAGCCTGCTCATCCACCTTGCAGACCTCACCTTCATCCACACAGGTTGTGAGTACCTCAAACTTGTTGCAAACCTTGAGAATCCTCCACTACTGTCTGCAGTCCCATTACCTGCTTCGCTCATGGTCACATCCTGCTGTCCCTCGCTGCTGACCAAAACAGATGACTTTTTCTAAGAGCTGTGACCATCCTCAGGAGCAAAGTGTCCAGGTGTTTCTCCCCATCTCTTATGTTGTGCAGTGTCTGCAGTTCAGCTTCCAGATCAAGAATCCTGATCTAGAATTCTTTCAGCTGCTTACACTTTCTGTAGACGTATTTGTCATGGATTGCCTTGGTGTCCTAAGCATCCACATTCCACAGCTGCAACATAACACCTGTCCTGTCATTGCTGCTTTTCTTATTTAGTTAACTTAATTTAATTACTCACCTAATTAACTTAGAATAATTCCTATGCATAGCACACCTCTTTCCCCATGCACCAAATTCCCAAACGAACCTAATTGGCTACTCACTTAGCCTTCATCTCACTTTGGCATAGTCACCTGTCTCCCTGCATGCTCCTCCCCCTCCCCTACCTGCTCGGCACAGAGTGAGTCTCTCCATCCTCAACCCAGTCCAGCATGGAGTGGGTCTCCCCTGGCCCAGCACGGAGTGAGTCTCCCCCTCCCCATCTTGGCCTGGCACAGAGCGAGTCTCTCCCTCCCCCATCTGGTCCAGAATGAAGCGAGTCTCTCCCTACCCAACCGGGCCAGGCACTGAGCGAGTCTTTCCTGGCCCAGCACAGAGCCAGTCTCACCCTTCCCAACCCGGCCTGTTATGGCATGACAGCCTCTCTCTCTCTCTCTTCTCCACCATCACATTTGCTGCTCGAGTGAGCCTGTCAGCATCAAATACAGGAGACGAACGGCCTGTGATTGGAGGAGCAGTTTCTTTCAGAATCTTTCACTGCAATTACCAGCTTTTTGAAAACTATCTCCAGGGGTCACACAGGGGGGCTTCATGGGCCACATCCAAGCCCTCAGGCCACGCATTGGACAAGCCTGAACTAAACAATTGCAGTAGCACTCTCCAATGTCTTCACAGGTTGCAGAAAGTGCATAGGGCCAGGTTGCTCGCACAGTACAAAAACTGACAGATCTTGCAGCAAATTCATCTCAGGGGACTGTTGCCAAGTTGAAAGGACCAGTTCAAACCCAAGAGGTTCTACTGACACATAACAGCCACACACCTCATTCACCACTGCCATTGATGCAGTACCTGGTAAAATTTTAAGGTTAAGAGGACTTTTGTCACAGACTGTCATGAAAGGAAAGCACTGTGGTAGCACTGGCTACTTACACACAATGTCTGGATAATAAAAGTTTGATTTCACTACAGCTTTTTTGTGTGAAAAATTCTCTTGTCAAGATTTAGGATCTAGCGGTATGAATGACATATTTAATGAGTTGCATTGGTAAAACAAGAGACACGGTGGGTGAAGGCATATGTACAAAATGTATGGGCAAGATGTCAACTTGACTTTAATACAGTATGCATACATAGAAGTTAAGAGGTGGTTTCCTGGAAAAGAACACTGCATTTTTCTCAGCTATGGGTATGAAAATGGTGAACACAGTTAAATTATTTAACCATGGCAATATCACCCTTGTCTATAATCCTGTCCTGACTTGATGCCAAATATTTGAATAGGGGTCTGCAGATACTGAACAAGATTGGGAATCCTGGCAAGTTTCCCTCCACTTCCACTATCAACAATGCATCTCAACTGAGATCGGATATCTCACGATTACTAAGTCCATTTTCAGGGATTTCTCAATTTAACTACCCACCTGTGCAATGACCTAAAAGCTTGTAAGACAAAAACAGAATTACCTGGAAAAACTCAGCAGGTCTGGCAGCATCGGCGGAGAAGAAAAGAGTTGACGTTTCGAGTCCTCATGACCCTTCGACAGAACTTGAGTTCGAGTCCAAGAAAGAGTTGAAATATAAGCTGGTTTGAGGTGTGTGTGTGGGGGGCGGAGAGATAGAGAGACAGGGAGGTGGGGGGGGTGGGTGTGGTTGTAAGGACAAACAAGCAGTGATAGAAGCAGATCATCAAAAGATGTCAACGACAATAGTACAATAGAACACATAGGTGTTAGAGTTAAAGTTGGTGATATTATCTAAACGAATGTGCTAATTAAGAATGGATGGTAGGGCACTCAAGGTATAGCTCTAGTGGGGTTTTTTTTATTATATAATGGAAATAGGTGGGAAAAGGAAAATCTTTATAATTTATTGGAAAAAAAAAGGGAAGGGGGAAACAGAAAGGGGGTGGGGATGGGGGAGGGAGCTCACGACCTAAAGTTGTTGAATTCAATATTCAGTCCGGAAGGCTGTAAAGTCCCTAGTCGGAAGATGAGGTGTTGTTCCTCCAGTTTGCATTGGAATTTCCATTCTTAATTAGCACATTCGTTTAGATAATATCACCAACTTTAACTCTAAAACCTATGTGTTCTATTGTACTATTGTCGTTGACATCTTTTGGTGATCTGCTTCTATCACTGCTTGTTTGTCCTTACAACCACACCGCACCCCCCTCCACCTCTCTGTCTCTCTATCTCTCCGCCCCCCACACACACACCTTAAACCAGCTTATATTTCAACTCTTTCTTGGACTCGAACTCAAGTTCTGTCGAAGGGTCATGAGGACTCGAAACGTCAACTCTTTTCTTCTCCGCCGATGCTGCCAGACCTGCTGAGTTTTTCCAGGTAATTCTGTTTTTGTTTTGGATTTCCAGCATCCGCAGTTTTTTTGTTTTTAAGCTTGTAAGGTTTACCCAGCAATAATGAGAATCTCAATGAAACTTATTAATGTTCAAAACAAATGAAAAAATAACAGACCCCAGCAGCTCATTCAAGCTAACACACTGTATCTTGTAGACTCTGGTTGATGCACTCTGGGCCTAGTTTATTTTCTTATACGGTCATATAGTGACCATAAAGGAAGTGTCTCTAAATTATATACTCTGATTTAAAATAACAGCTATGAAATATTGACACTTCCCCCGAAGTAAAAAAAAGTGCTTATGAATGTGCATTGAACAACACTACAATAACTGATTGGAAGTTAACTAAATCAGTGCTGCAGGAGCATGAAGAAAACTCTAAGGCCAGAATCTTCGGCTTGGCGATTGGGGGCAGAGCCCATTTACCAACGCGTAAAATGATGCACGGTGACATCGGATGTGTGTCCTGACGTCACCACGCGTCATTCTGATTTTCAGTTCGATGAGCTCGCACCGGAGTTGGCTACACGCCTGCCGATCTGTCAAAGGCGTGTTGCCTTTGGCCTGTTAAGGCCTGTTTAAAACTAATTAAATCAATTAAATGAGATGCCCATCCACCCTTAAGGTTGGCGGGCAGGCAAAGAGCCCTGGCAGCCTTCGCATTTTTCATGGAACCTCATCCACAGGCGGGGTGAGGTTTCATGACGCATTTATAAAGTAAATAAATTTTTAAATTAATGTTCCTTGACATGACCCAGCTCTGTGACACTCTCCCATGAGGGGACATCTCTTAAAATATTTTCAATTCTTTATTTAAACGTTTGAACCTTAAACAGATCTCCCTGAGGTACCTCTGTGCATCAGGGAGATTTCTGTGCTCTTTGGCACGCATGCATGAAAAAGCACAGGCCCAGACTCAGGGAAATCCGCACCACCCCCCCCCCCCCCCCCCCCCCCCACCCCCACCGCCTGCACAGGGAGCGCTCAGCACTTCCGGGTACGCATCACACTGAGCGGGCCTTAATTCGCCCACCCACGTAAAATGGCAGTGCGCAGCCGATCGGTGGGTGCCAATCAGGTTCGCACTCGCTCTCGCCCACCCCCGCACAACCCCCCCCGACAGGGGGAGAACTCAGCTCCATGAATGATTCATAAGTGAAATAAAGATTTTGATTAAAATTCATAGACATGTCCCAGCTCATGTGAGAGTTTCACATGAAGGGACATGTCCTAATTTTTTTTTCTCTCGATTAAAATTTTTGAAACTCAAACTGATCTACCCGATGCATCTCCGTGCGGCCTCTGTGCAGGCCCTGACTCAACCTATTCCCCCTCCCCCCCCACGCCCGCACAGGGAACGCTCAGCACTTCCGGGTGCATGTCACGCTGGGCAGGGTTTAATTGGCCTGCCCATGTAAAATGGTGGCGCGCAGCCAGTCGCGGGCAGCGATCGGCTGTGCGCCCACCCGTGCCTGCTCCTGCCTAAACCCTTGAATGGGAGAAAATTCTCCCCTAAACATATTTACACGAACTGTGTCTTTATGTCAGTCTCCTGCTCTGGCTCCATTCAAATAATGGCAAAATGGATGCATTGAAATATTGCTTTATACATGTGCTACAGGAGAAGTGAACACCAAATTATTCTGTGGACAGGAGTAGGCTCGAGAGGTCATATAGCCTACCCCTGCCCCTGTTTTATATGTAAGTTATTGCAAAAAAATACAAAAATTAGATTCACAGGCATTTCATTTGGATCATCCTACAGGAAAACTAACCTGTGGAAAGAAGGAGGGGGAAGAGATGACATACAATGTGATTTGCTTTTGCTTGTTCATTTGTTTAACAATTTGATTGTGCCTCGAATGAAGCATCCAATGGGTTTAATTCCTACTTTTAATTATCTGGTTGGTTCCTACGAAGTGAAGTACCTCATTTCATTTCATTTAATAGATTTTGCCTGTGATATTGTTATGCAAAGTATTTCTCTCCTCTGGGATGTATATTGTGCTGTGTTACCTGCTCCTCCATTGTCAATTGCATATGAGGCTGAAAAATCTAATCTCAATGGAATGTTGCAGAATTGTTGTATAGACTCCAAACTGGTTAAATGCTGATTTCAAACAAGATTGTTGTTCTAATAGCTGATCAGCAAAAAGATTGTGTTGCCCCTTGCTTCAGTAATGCTTTATAATAAACCATGAAAAACGTTTTATGAGAAGGTAAGATAGGCTGACGTCGCTGCATAGAAACATAACATTGTTCAAGTCATATGGGAAACCTTTAAATTCTATCCAATGACCTTCCTATGAGAGGGAATTGCAAACTTATGTGGTTTAGATTACTTTCTAACCAAAAGTAGCCATATTTCTCATATTAGTCTGGAAACTGCTTTTCTCCGCTGTTATCACTGGCACATTCTGACATCACTGGAAGGTCCTGTTACTATTGGCATATACTATTCTCTCTAGGAATTCCTGTTATTCCTGGCAGGTTCTGTGACCTGGTAACCCCATGATGGGTGATAGGTCATATTGGTGGTGTTTCATTGAACTAGGCAGCAGATTTTTATGAGTGAGGTAACTATTAATCTCAAAAGTATAGCATACAAACCATACAGGTCTTGGATTTTAAAGACCTGCTTTCAGGAGCTGCTGTTAAACTATTGAGTGCTTAACTCACTGCACCCCAAGACCTAAGTTGGGAATTAGCAAGCTTCAATCATTTACCACATTATTTTATTATGATATTAAGAATTCCACTTGGTAGCTGTAAAGCACGAGGTATAAATAGAAAGGCTCATGTAAATTAAGAATCCCCTGTATCTGAAGTGAGCTCTGTGAACGTTAAGCTTTCCAAATGCTGAATTTTAAAATGCTGCAAGAGAGTGGACAGGAATATCTACATGCTCATCACATTAAAGCAATTCTTCAGTGAGTTTACAGAAAATTCAATAGCCCACCTGAGTATTTTCAAACCTCACTTCATACTGCAACGCAATTTAAGTTCACATCGTGCCCTCCCTCAAAAGCCCATTAGGTCTTCCTTCTGTGAAAACTCAGTGCATATTTCTTGTGTTATTGTGGAAGAAACATAATGCACAAAGAGACACATGCAGATTGGCCAAGCTGCCTAATTTATGGCAAACAGATGACTACTGCTAATTGCATTTTGAAATTAAACAAAACGGGGAAAAGGGTGAATGGCATTTTAGATTTATGAGCTGTCTGCTGAATTGAATTTCTAAAAGATTCCCAGAACAGGCATAAGAGTCCTAGGGGTACATTTTAATGATATAATTTGGACAAAATGGAGCCCCGTTAGTGATACCGATATGCTTGCTTATTAAGTTGCTCCAATTTTGAACTTTGAATATTTTTCATATCGTTCAGTATGTGGATTTCTTGGGAATTACGCGTTTAGCTAATGATGTATCTTTACGCATTAGGATATTGCCCTTATCTTGGTTTTGCACTGATGCTGTAGTCATTGAGTACCAGTTTAGATCCCCCCCCTCCCCACCTTGACAACTTATGCTGCCAGCTGGCAAGGTAGGCCCCTTGCTCTAGCAAGAGCAACTACAGTTCACACAAGGACTTGAGCTCAAAAGTCAAGGCTCACACTTGAGTGCAGTACCGAGGGAATGCTGCACTGCCAGAGGTGCTGCCTTCCGCATGGCATGTTAAATCATCCCCCCTCTGCCCTATCGGCCAGAATTTTCTGGCTGACGTGTGGGTGGTGAAGCCTGCATGTCAGTGCTTCAAATGTCGTGTGCTAATGTCACGCGAGCGTCCCTACATCAGCGCGCAGCATCGCGATATTTCGGTCGGCGGGCGGGCTCAGCAGCGGGGCGCTCGCCTGCCATTAATTGAAGGCCTAGTTAAGGCCCTTAACTTGCCAATTGTCCTGGATTTTGAGGGGCCTGTGTGAACTTCGGGTCAGCGCATGGGCCCAACGGGCAGGCAGTTAGGAGATATTTTAACAAAACTATTGCAATGGTGGGATATGTGGACTCAGAGGGGTTGTTCATGTTTTACACAAAGTTTTAATTGCTGAAAGTGCTTAAAAGTTGCCTGTGTGATTGTTAGCAGTTCTCATCGATTTCCTAGAGCTTCTTGTGTACTTTGAAACCAGTCTGCAGACAGTAATCTTTCTCAGGCCTGCAGCTTTCCGGAGGCCTCCATTTAGCCTGGGGTATGGGTTCTGACCTCTCCACTGGAGGCAGCTCCCCTGAGGAGGAAGGGAGGGATAGAATAAAGAGGAGGCCAGGACAGGACAATCAGCCACCTGGGAGCCACCTTTAGGAGGCCAGGCACAGGCACAAGGGGTGCAGGGCCAAGAGGTTGTCCAAGGTGGAAGGGGCTGCAGAAGATGCCACTATCCTGCTGCCAGGATACACAGGTGGCGAAGCAGCTACCTCAACATGACTGAGGTGCAGTGCTGAAGGAGGCTCCATCTCTCAAGGGAGACAGTCAACTATATCTGTCAGATGATTGGCCCTGAGATCTCCTCTAACTATGTGGGTGGACACGCTATGGCAGTGGCTCTGAAGCTCACAGTTGCCCTCCTCTTCTATGCCTCTGTCTCCTTCCAGGGCTCGGTGGTTGATCTTTGAGGTATCTCCCAATCAGCTGTCCACACTTGTGTCGAGCAGGTTACAGACGCTCTGTTCAGATGGGTATCCACCTTCATCCACTTCCACTGCGACCAGGCAAGTCAGACACAGCAAACCAGGGGCTTCACGGCCATTGCTGGCTTCCCCCGTGTCCAGGGTGCAATAGACTGTACACATGTGGCCATCAAGGCGCCAGCAGGTGAGCCCGGTGCCTTCGTCAACAGGAAGGGCCTCCGCTCCATGAATGTGCAGATTGCGTGTGATCACAGGATGCAGATTCTACAAGTCTGTGCAAGGTACCCAGGCAGCTCCCATGACACCTACATCCCCAGACACTCCCAGGTGCCGGGGCTCTTCAGTGCTCCAACCCGGCTGGATGGATGGCTGCTGGGTGACAAGGGCCATCCCCTCAGAAGGACGCTCATGACGCCTCTCCACCATCCAAGAACAGAAGCTGAGCAGCGGTACAATAGGAGCCAGGGCACCATAAGGGCTGTGGTGGAGAGAGCCATTGGTCTTCTCAAGATGCGCTTCCATTGCCTGGACCGCTCAGGGTCCGCACTCCAGTACCCCCCAGATCACGTCTCTGTGATAGTGGTAGCATGCTGCACTCTGCACAATCTTGCATTGGAAAGGGGGGATGCAATTGACAATGAAGACCTTGACTCACTGGATGAGGCTGCACATGATGAATCCAGCAGTGGCTCAGAGGATGAGGAAGCACAAGGTGATGATGAGGGGCACAACGATGACCCGCATTTGCACCAAGGAGGTAGGGACACCCAGGACAATTTAATCCAAAGAACCTTCAGCTAGCTCCACACACATGGATCTGTAGGACCAGCATTGCCTGGCACTTCCACAGGTGGCACTTAGGTGCTACATCTTCCACTTCATCAGCTGCAACTAAGGGCTTAGTACAGAAATATCAATGTCCACTCAAACACTCATGATAAATATGTGAAAAAGAAAAATGCACCACAAGCAAAAGACCCTCAGCCATGATAACAAAGGTGGATTTTATTCTGTCCAAAAGAAAAGCAATCAACACTCCATTGCAAAAAGAAAAATTTGCTCCCTATTCTAAGGGCAACACAAAATCACCAGTGACATACCCGTTGAGTGCCTAAGGTGCCTTTTGCTTACGTTGTCGGGTGCTACTTTTAGGTTCCACCCCATCGCTTGGAGTGGCTTGTGAGCCAGCCTGCTGACTCTGCTGTCTTATTGGCCTCAATGACCTTGGCGGACATCCTCTGGCCCGTGAAGCCTGTGATGGCCCCGCCTGGGAGGGAGTGGCCAATTCTTGAACTGGCACCTCCCCAGTTGTTGCAGCCTCAACGGAAGAAATATTGACTGGCAGAGGGGCAGAGGAGTTGCTGCCCTCATCTGGAGCGCCCTGGGAGGAGCTCGCAGCAATGACAGGCAGCTGCTGCGGCAACGTGAGGTCCCTTTCGACCTCCCTGCTCACCGCAGATGCATGGGTACCGAGTGCCGACGCTTGGTGCCCACAACATCTCCCACATTGGGAATGACCATCCATGGCCAGTACCGCTGTGAGGGATTGCAGGTCAGAGTGTATCCCAATCATAAAATGTTCCATTCAATTGAAGCCCCTCTCTATGAGAGTCACCAATCTCTCACTGGAGGAAGCCTGAAACTCTGCCCTCAGGGCCAAGCCTTCCCGTGCACTCTGCCTGGACTCCTCCATTGCAGAGAACAACTGAAGCATTCCCTCATGCAACCCTGCCAGATGCAAACGCACTTCCTGCTGCATTTCCTGCAGCTGCTGCATTGGTGACAACTCCAGAGGCACGTCATCACCAGAATCAGCATGTGCCTGGTCCCCTGCAGCCCTCTGGCTGCTGGCGCCATTGGCATTCTCTGCCCCTACCATCTCCTCCAGCGATTGTGATGTGCCCTCTCCACTGTGACCCGGGACACTAGCCAATGATAAATTCCCCACCAAAGTGTGTGTGTCTGCGCTGGTGCCTGGCTGGCTGAAATGAAGTGCCGCAAGTTGCACTTGTTGGCCCTCAGGTGTGGAGGGGGGGGCTGCGGTGTTAACGTGCGGGTCGATCTGGTGGTGATGCTGTAATTAACAAGGACAGTGCATCAGTTAGCGTACATTCAATTCAACCTTTCATCCCTTTCACCACCAGCCTCATAAGTCGCTCACCCTTCAAGAACCTAAGGAGATGAACATTGGTCGGGTGGAAAAGAGTCAGGAGGAGGCCCAACCATTAAACACACATGCAGACAGGTTGGTCAGGTGGCCTCAGGAATGCCACATAGTATGTTATGAAGCACAGGAGTG
Source organism: Carcharodon carcharias (assembly GCF_017639515.1). NCBI lineage: Eukaryota > Metazoa > Chordata > Chondrichthyes > Lamniformes > Lamnidae > Carcharodon > Carcharodon carcharias. Next base: position 143,156,148 of record NC_054477.1, read on the forward strand.
GGGAGAGTGCAGAGGTTCCTGACCTGGATGCATGCTGGCCTGGAGAGTTGCGGGGCTGAGGAAACATCGCTAACAGTTGAGACATTTGCTGTGGAGCACAGGAGATTGAGAGGTCACATTATTGACCTTCATTCCGTTAGGAGGGGCATAGACCGGGTAGGCAGAAGGCAACATTTCCCCTTGGCACAGGGATGAGTAACGTGGTGGCTTTCATCTAAGTTGAGCCATGAGGTTCACAGCTGAGGTGCTGAGGACCTTCTGGACAGAGTAACGTGGGGCGCACTGGCTGGAAGGGTGCTGGAGGTCCCAAACCCCCTCAGATGCAATAAGTCTTTGGCTGTGCAGCAGTGATCCAATGGCATGTTAGGCCATGGGGATAGTGGTCACAAATGGGATAAGGTGACTTTGGAAGGTGGTGGAGACGTGATTCCTCAAGGGGACGAGCGTCCCTCCTGCATGACCCAAAAGTCAGAATGTCACAGTCTGTGAATGAGCAGTGTTTCAGCATTAACGATTGCAGCAACCATCAGTGGTTTGGATGGTGGGCAGACAGAGTGGATGGGACTGTGGACCTCAAATACCTGCCCGCTGGACCCCAGCCTCGCCACCCCTGACTGCCCTGGCCTCCTGCCTCTTGCCTTCTGCCTAGCACCATGGCCTGCTCTGCAAAAGGTGTGAGGCGCTGGAGCAGGGTGTGCCCACCTCTAGTCCTCTGGTGCTCCTGGGCATTGTGGTGACTTTTTACCTGCAAAACAGAGAAGAGGATTTATTGGGGCTGATCGCTCATGTACTCTGCACCCGCACGCCGCATCCCAGCCACAGTGGCCCAATTGAGGCCTCCAGCAGCTCCTGTCCACACTACTGATGATCAGTTCCCAGAAGATAGTACGGCTGGTCCCAACCCCCTCCCCCAATGGCCACCTTGGACACATTCGGCGTCCATCACTTTGAATAGCACACGGGCCTTAGCACCCATGTCAAGGAGGCGCAACTAGGTATGGCGCCGATGCCAGCAGATGCCACTTGGCCAAAACACCTTGAGGCACCCCTTGCATCATGTTATCACCATCAATATGACATGTGTTGGAGTTCTGAGTACGAGTCCAGCGGCCTCCCCTGCAGGTTGCCCCCAGACTACTCAAATGCCACAAACACCAACAGTTGCTGCGCAGAGAACCCATCTTCTCCTCAACTACTAAGGTGGAAGTAAGCATGGTCAGTACCCATTTGCCCACCCAGTGTGCACCAGAAGTCCTATGCAGTAATGGCAGCAAGACATGATGGGAGGGCTCAAGTGCTAAGCCTGCCTCCTGGGTCAAATGGCCAAGACCGACATGGTACTCACCTGTCCAGAGGGCAGCAAATCATTGAATCGTTTCCTGCATTGTGTGCCAGTGTGCCTCACATCATCATGGGCACTGACAGCGTCACCCAACTCCTCCCATACCTGGCTGGTGACATGGAGGGCCCACCTCCTCCCATCCTCCGGATATAGCAGGTGCCGACGGATAGACACCTCTTGCAGGAGGACAGCAAGGCAGGCATCGGAAAATCGGGGGGCACAGTGGCCTCCCCCACTGGCTTCTCCTGCAGCCTGCCCCCCCCCCTCCTCCTGCTCATGTTGCTGTCTACTCGGTCTGCCCTCCCTCTTTCCACGAGTGGCCATGGTACACTGCCTCAAGCAGGCTGCCTGGCCACTCTTTAAACAGGCTGCTGGCTCCCCATTGGAACCGGCAGTCTGAGGCCGTCCATCCCCATGACTATTTTCCCGTTCTTCACAGGAGTCGCTAACCCACTGGCCGGGCCTTAATTGGCCCGCCCGCGGAAAATGGCGGCGCGGCCCGTTTTGTCAGAGGCAATCGGCCGCCCGACCGACAAACGGAAAATTCTGGCCATCGCGTGGGCAGAAAAGATCCTATGGTACTATTTTGAAGAAGAGCATGGGAGTAATTGTCAACGTTCTGGCCAATATTTATTCTCCCAATCAGCATCGTAAAAACAGATTATCTGCTCATTACCACAATTTTTTGTGGGGCTTTGCTGTGTGAAATTTGGCTGCTGCATTTTCTAAATTAAAACAGTGACTATACTTCAAAACAGAAAGTACTTCATTAGCTGCAAATTACTTTGAGACACCTGATGGTTGTGAAAGGTGCTACATAAATGCAAGATTTTGTTTTCTTTTGTTTAATGTAACACCTGTAATTGGAGGATGATATTCCAGAGGAGAAATTTGCTCATGTAGCACCCATTACTATGTTAATTCCCTGGGAGGCAGACAACACGCAGCCTGCTACCTGCATTCTTCATTGATATAATTGAAGAATGTTTGGTGCTGCCTGTCATGAGGGAATCTACCTATTCTGTGTGCTTCCGCGTGGTGCTACATGACTTAATTTCTCTCACCCGGTTTTTAAGCTTTGTTGCTTTATCCAATTTGTTTACACACAAATCACAACAAAATCACCTTCAAAGAAGCGTGATAAGCTTAAACAAATTCTTGGCACGAATTGTGTTGTTTGATTTTCAAAGGAAGAAACAGCATTATCTTTCCCAGACAAAATGTTTTAAGAGATGGTGTTGTTCTTTTTTTTTCATTTCAAATTAGTTTATTTGCCTTGTTTTCCCTTGTGAACCATAACACAATTTTTATATCAATCTTCAGCTACTGCTTCCCATATCCGGAAATTGAGCAATGGTAAAATTGTTAAATTTTATGATTCCAGCAACCAGGAAGACATTGTTTTGTAGGCACTGGTCTAATTCTTGCCACTAAATGCATTGCACCAGCAGCATCATGGCGCAGAAACATTTATAGATCGCACACACTTAATCGTCATGTGACAGAACTCACATGGTTGCCGTGGGTCTCTTGTGATGCTATGAACTGATGCTTACATTACACTATTAACTTGGCATCCATAATGAGCAATTTGTTAAGACCACTGCATATATCTGCTTGGAACACATTTTGCTAGTAGTTCAGAGGCAGTGGTGGCATGAATGCAGTGTGAATTCTTCTTAGGCTTACCTCCTAAGATGTAGCCTATATTACAAAATGTACATAGTCCAACCACTGGATTAAAATACCAATTGCAGATTTTATAATTTTGGTGCCAAGTCTTTATTCTCTGGATAGTTTAAAGGAAAATGAGCAGGGATATCAAGAGACAATACTCTGGCCCTTTGGAACCTAATGTTGGTTGAGATAGCAGAATGTTGGAAACCTACAAACTGGATCTCAAAGAAGAGGAACACCACCTCTGATCTGAATGCAGTGCTGCAGCAAAAATAGCAGTAGCTCATGTACTAAATGCTGACACAACTGAGATTTTTCAGTCACCAAGAAGAAGCCACCTGTTAGAAAGGACTTCACTCCTACACAGAAAAGGAGCAGAGAGCTTAATTTGCCATTCATCTTCAAACAGGAAGTTCAATACTGCTGTGCAGCACCACTACTAGATTCAATACAAGGCATCATTAACTGCATTAATGGCACTACTCATGCATTTTAAGGCAATGTGCTCCTTCTTCCACCAGAAGGGATTAATGTCCCTTTAATGTACAGATGATTGAGTTCACCAGCAAAATATTATATAAAACGAATACTTGTTTGTCTTCACAAAGTATAAATTTTAATGGAAAGAATCCTTCAACTTTTTGAGAGCGGATTTATTCAAATGTTGCAAATTGATGACATCAGTTGCCTCTTCCAGATGTGATTGCAGTCAACTTTTCAGTATACTCTGGAACTTCAAGGAAGGACTGATAATGGAATACATATATTAGAGCAGACCTTTAGCTTATTAAAACATATGTGAAATTTGGATCAACCTTGTGACCATATCGACCTGAAAAGATTTGGCAAAATAATTGTTGTATGTTGCATATGACAGAATATTGCCTTTGAAAGGCTCAGAAGAACAAAATTGCAGGAACAAGCCAGGCTCCAGTAAGGAGATGAGAGGAACATGGGGCAAGATTTTTACTCCTTTGGGCGGGCACAGCAGGCGGGCCTGGGAGCTGTCGCGAAGCTGACCACTGCCCGAGATCGGGCCCCAACATCGATTTCACGCTGGCTGACCAAATTAACCCGCGCTGCAATGCTGAGCGTTGCCGGGGTAGTGGGGGGAAGAGGGCGAACACAGGAGTTTGCCCGTGCGCGTGGGTGTTCATACTGAAAACTCCCTGAGGCACAGAAGTAATTTTTTTAGAAAAATCTAAACATCATTTTAAAATTATCCCTCTTCATGTGACTGAGCCGCACGTGGGGACATGCTCCTCTCATTTTTAAAAGGTTGTTTTGTGCAGCTCTGTGCCCTCAGGGAGCTTTCAGCGTGCGCTCCCTCGCACATGTGCAGACTTCTGCCCTCGCACTCCTCCCACGCCCCCCCCACCCCGGCAGCGCTGAGCTCCTCAGCGCGCATTTCAGGCTGCCTGCCCGTTAATTGGCCAGCCAGCGTGAAATCGTGGTCGGGGCCCGATCATGGATGCTGGACCGTTTCATGGCCGCTCTCGGGCCTGTCCGCCGCGCCTGCCCAACCACCGGAAAATCCTGCCCAATATGATTGAATTTGACATTCTGTTTGAGGGAGAGAAGAATGGATCCGAGATCAGTATTTTAACCTTAAATAAGGGCAATTATGAGGACATGAAAGCAGAGCTAGCTAAAGTGAACTGGCAAATTAGGGGTTAAAGGATAAGTCAATAGAGATGCAGTGGCAGACATTCAAAGAGATATTTCTGAATATGCAGAATAGATACATTACAACGTGAATGAAAAATTCCAAGAGGAGGTGCCACCATCTGAGTTTAACTAAAGAAAGTTAGAGATAGCATCAAACTTAAAGTAAAAAACATTTAATTGTGCAAGGATAGATGGCAGGTCAGAAGATTGGATAGAATATAAAAAATAGCAAAGAATGACTAAATGATTAATAAGGAGCGAAAAATTAGAGTACAGGAGAAAGCTAGCTGGAAATATAAAAACAGATAGTAAGCGTTTCTAAAGACGTTTTAAAAAGAAAAGAGTTAACAAAGTGAGCGTTTGTCCTATAAAAAGTGAGTCTGGGGAATTAATAATGAAAAATAAGGAGATGGCAGATGAATTGAACAGGTATTTTGCGTCAGTCTTCACTATAGAGGGCACAAGTAACTTCCCAAAAATAGTTGTAAATCAGGAAACGGAAGGGAGGGAGGAACTCGGGAAAATTACAATCACCAGGGGCTTGGTACTGAGCATAATTGTTGGAGCCACAGGTTGACAAGCCCTCTGGTCCTGATGGACTTATTCCTCGGGTCTTAAAATAAGTTGCTAGAGAGATTGTCGATGCATTGTCTTTAATTTTCCGAAATTCCCTAGATTCGGGGAAGGTTCCTTTTGATTGGCAAATAGCTAATGTAACTCCTTTATTCAAAAAGGGAGGGAGACACAGGCTGAAATCTCCAGCCGGCGAGCGGGGGCAGGGCCTGCTCGCCGACGCATAAAATGACGTGCAGTGATGTCAGGCAGGCATCCCGACATCACCCCGTGTCATTTAGATTTTCAGTTCGGGGGGCATGCAGCCGAGTTGGCTATGCTCCCACCGAACTGTCAAAGGCCTCTTAAGGCCTGTTAAAAACTAATTTAAACAATTAAATGAGTTACTCGTCCAACCTTAAGGTTGGCAGGAAGGTGAAGAGTCCAGGCGGCCTTCACATTTTTCATGGAATCTCATCCACGGGCGGGGTGAGGTTTCATGAAGTGTTTAAAAATTCAACAAAATTTTTAAAAAAAATTTATTGATATGTCCCAGCTCATGTGACACTGCCACATGAGGGGACATGTTTTGAAAGTTTTCAAATAGTTTATTTAGAAATTTTAAAGTTAAACAAATCTCCCTGAGGCACCTCTGTGGCTCAGGGAGATTTATGCACTCTTTCGTGTGCATGCGCATGGGAATTCCCCGCCACCCCACCCCCCCACCCACACAGGAAGCACTCAGCGTTTCTGGGTGAGCGTCACGCTGAGTGGGCCTTAATTGGCCCGCCCACGTAAAATGGCGGCGCAGACCCGATTGAGGACACCAATTGGGTTCACGCTCACTCCGTCCGTCCCCACACAACCCCACTGATGGGGGTCAAAATTCAGCCCATAATGCAGGAAGCTATAGGCCAATTAGCTTAACATCTGTCATAGGGAATATACTATAAGCTATTATTAAAGATGTTATAGCAGGGCACTTAGATTAGATCCAAGGTAATCAGGCAGAGTCAACTTGGGTTTTGTGTGATGGAAATCATGTTTAACCAACTTACTGGAGTTCTTTGAAGAAGTAACGTGTGCTGTGGATAAATTGGTGGATGCCCTGTACAGAGATCTCCAGAAGGCATTTGTCAAGGTGCCACATCAAAGGTTATTGAGTAAAATAAAAGCTCATAGTGTAGGGAGCAACACATAATGCTGGTTTCTCAAGGTTGGAAATTCCACAGGTATGAGTCATGCTAGTCAAGGTAAAGCCTTGTCCATTTTTTAAATTATAATAATAATTTTATAAAGTAGCCAGGTTGACTTGATATATAGACACTCTGTTCTTTCCAATAAAAGTTTGACACTTACAACTACAGTCAGTGTTTTTTTCAGCTTCTTCATTAGTTTTCCACAATTGAGCACACATCATCATGTTGATGCGTGAGGTACACCTGTAAGAACGTGTGGCGAGTGGGTCTGCTATATTTCCCTCCCCATAAGCTGGACCCAACTGGCAATGACCGATGCCAACGATTCCGGACTGGAAAGCGATGGCCGGCGGTAACCAGTGTCAGCCGTTTTTAACCGGAGAAAATCGGCTGCTGCCAGCTGGGCTCGTTTGTTGCCAGCTGGTCCCAATTCCCAGTTGGCAGCTGCTTCAGCCATTCCGGCTGCACTGCTTTTACCATTCTGAGAGACGGAGTGGGTGTGAGGCATGAAGTGTCAGTTTACTCTTTGGCCCTGTTCTACTGGCAGTTTCTGATTAAACGGTCTCAAAATCAAAGAAAAATTCCACCCTGATGCTGAATGAAAAGGTGTCAGCAACAGTTGTGCCTGCGCCAGCAGCGTTGTGTGTGCCAAGTGCACACCCACAACTGTTCCTGATGCCTTCCCAGTCGGTGGCAGAAGTTACAGCGTTCTAACTTACGGGCACCAGAAGATATAATGTAGCATTCTTGACTCTGAGACAGAAGATTGTGGGGTCAAGTACCACTCTGGGACTTGAGTACAAAAATCATGGCTGACAGTGCAGTGCAGAACTGAGGGAGTGCTGCACTGTTGGAGGTATCATCTTTCAGATGAAACATAAAATTGAGTCCGTTCTAGGAAGCATGTAAAAGATCCCAGGCCACTTTTTTTAAAGAGCCGGGGGGGTTATCCCCAGAATCTTGCCAATCAACATCATGAAAGCAGATTAATATAAAAGCAAAACATTGTGGATGCTGGAAACCTGAAATAAAAACAGAAAGTGCTGGAAAAACTCGGGAGGTCTGGCAGCACCTGTGGAGAGAGAAGCAGAGCTAACGTTTCAAATCCAATAAGACTTCTGAAAAGTAGTCATATTGGACTCAAAACGTTAGCTCTGGGCAGAAATTTCCCCCCATCGGGTGGGTTGTGCGGGCGTGGACGGGGATGGGCACAAACCTGATCAGCAGCCCCCCGCCACCCCCCCCCCCCCCCCCGCCGTTCGGGGCAGTGCCGCCATTTAACGTGAGCGGGCCAATTAAGGCCTACCCAGCGTGACACGTGCCCGGAAGCACTGACCACTCTCTGTGTGGGCAGGGGAGGGGGGGGTGGTGGGGGTGTTGCGGTGGAAGGGGGAATTCCCTGAGTCGGGGCCTGTATTCTCTTCTCTCGAGCATGCATGCGAAGGAGTGCAGAAATCCCCCTGAGGCACAGAGATGCCTCGGGGAGGTTAGTTTAAAGTTTAAAATTTTAAATAAAGCAAAGTAAACATTTTGAGGCATCTCCCCTCATGTGACAGTGTCACATGAACTGGGACGTGTTCATAAATTTTGATTAAAAAATAATTTTTTTTATTTAATTAATGAAACCTCGACCATGGATGAGGTTCCATGAAAAACACAAAGGCCGTCTGGGCTTTTCGCCTGCCCGCCAACCTAAAGGTTGGACTGACAGCCCTGTTAATTGTTTTAATGACTATTTAAATGGCCTTACTAGGCCTTTTACAGTTTGGCGGACAGGCAGCCGAACTGAAAACCTAAATGATGCGGGGTGACATTGGGACACCAGCCTGACATCACCCTGCATCATTTTACACATTGGCGAGCGGGCCCTGCCCCCAATCACCAAACCAAAAATTCTTCCCTCTGTTTCTCTCTCGACAGATGCCACCAGACCAGCTCAGTTTTTCCAGCACTTTTTGGTCTTTATTATTGAAGACAGATTATCTGGTTCTGCTGAAGGGTCATGAGGACTCGAAACGTCAACTCTTTTCTTCTCCGCCGATGCTGCCAGACCTGCTGAGTTTTTCCAGGTAATTCTGTTTTTATCTGGTCATTGCTGTTTGTGACAGTGTTTGTCAATTTGTAGGTGCTATATTGTATTTCAGGCACTATAACAGTGATTACACTTCAGAAGTACTTCATTGGCTGTAAAGTCAATGCTTATACAAGTTGAATTAGGCTGGGTGGCTCATGTTGTTAGCTGGCACAGACACAATGGGCCAAATGGCCTCTTTCTGTGTCATAAGCTTTCTTTGATTCTATAAATGTAAGTTTTTCTTCCTTTCACTAGTCCTGTCAAAGGTGTCACGTGTTAGATTAAATATTAAACTGCTGCTGTTTGCTTAGATGGCAATTAAATATCCCTTGGGAATATTTCAAAGAAGAATATAAGGAGTTCTAAAATGTCCTCATCAGAATTGTCCCTTCATTGACTTAACAAGATTAACAGATGGATGAATTGTTGTCCAATTGCTGTGAATAGCTGAATCTTGATGTGTGCAAAGGAGCTTCCACATTTGCTTATATATGAGTTGCACTGAAAAGGATTTTACCCTATCACTCGAGTTGCCTCTATTGCTCCTTAGTTTTGTATCTATCTTCACTGTGTACGACTGAGAAACTTCAAGAGCATTTTATCAGGGTCCTTGTAATTAGACATTGGTGTCCCACAGAGTTCTGGAGCCACACATGCGCTGCAATATGATTTGAATGATAAATGATTTGAAGATAAAGCAAGAGGGAGCAATGCCCGAATTCTACAAATGATGCTACAAATAGAAGGTATAGTAAATAATTCTGATTATCATAGAAAGCTGTAGAGAAATATTGATAAGACGATGCAATGGGAAAAATGCTTGATGGAACCAAATCAGAACGTGAGATGCTATATTTTGTTAATAACAATAATTACAGTTTGAATAGCGCAAGACAGCAAGTGGAATACTGGATTTTATGGCCAGGGGTGTGGTACATAAATGTCTTGATATAATGGTGAATCCTAATAAGTCCACAGTTGGAGTATTGTTTGCAGTTTTACTCTGCACACTGTACGAAGGATATTAAGGTAATAGACCGATTTTACCTGGTATGAGGAGATAGAAATGCAAAAAAAGATTTGGAAAAGTGGGGCTACTTTCATTAGAAGAGGAGACCACGTGGCTTTTGATACAGGAGATTTAAATGATAAAGAAAGAGTAGATGGAAGCAGAGGGGGAGTAACTCATCTGCCAAACACTGCATCTAGTGGCACAATGCAGACTTATCTCAATTCCCTGGAGGCAGACAATGTCACATGTTACTATTCAACTGACCTGAACATCGATTGTCAATGATAGAAGCAGCAGTATGTGAATTAATTTCTCCCCCAGGCTGTTTCAAGAGGGGTCTAAAATGAAAATATAAGAGTAAGTATGAGACATTTAAGTTGGAGAGGAGGAAAAGCTTTTTACCCAGATAGCTGTAAAGCCATGGTATGCACTACTGAAGTAAGTTGAAACAAAAAACATGTCAGCTTTTAAGAGTAGGATAGATAGGTGGTTGTAGCAAAGGGAGAATACAGGAAAAGGGAACAAGGCATGATTACATGATTAGGTCTACTATTAGTATGGGGCTAAGACAACAGAGACTGGCTAGACTGAACAGGCTATTTCTATGTCACCATTTCAATGTAATTCTATGTCAGTAGGAAGGTTAACTAAGTTAATGAAATATTGTCTTTACTTGAGGACACATCTGTTTATTATTCTGCCATTCACAACTGCTTTGGGCACATCTTTTGTTTCTTTACTTGTCCTAATACCATTCCCTTTTGCTCTGACCCACCAACACTTCTTTGATTTAATGTCTCCCAACTTTCACCCTATCATAGACCTTTCCTTTTGTTTGTTTTCCACTCTCCCCTATTTAGCCTTAAAACCTATTACATTTCTAACTTTTACCAGTTCTAATAAAAGGTCATTGACCTGAAATGTGAACCCTGTTTTTCTCTCCACAGATCTTGCCTGACCTGCTGAGTATGTCATAGCATAACAGAATGGCTACACCACAGAAGGAGGCCATTCAAACCATTGCATCTGTGCTGGCCCTCTGAAGGAGCAATTCACCTAGTGACACTCCCCCACCTTTCCTCCATCACGCTGCATGTTTTTCATTTTCAGATAATAATTTAATTCCCCTTTGAATGCCTTAATTGAACCTACCGCCACCATACTCTCAGGCAGTGCATCCCCACTCTCCCCGCTTGCTGTGTGGAAAAGCTGTCCCAGAATTTTCTGTTCTTGTCTTAATTTAGTTTAAGATGGAGCTGCTATTTTGCTAAGTTCAAAATAGGTGATCTGAAACATTTCAGCTGAGAGAAACTGCAGAGCCAGTCAAGAATTAGCACAGATTAGGAACTTTCCTTAATTTGGGGATGGGGGGCAGTCTGACTGAAGAGTCAATGTATGGCAGCATTAGTCAGAATAGGTGTTATTATTTATAGGGGCTCAAACACACCAACCATAATTAGCCAAATCTCTTCACAAGATGACAACTTGTCCTCAGCAGTGTGAAACTCTACATCATTTCAGCTAATAATTTGCCTGCAGGGAGCTTAAGATGTTATAATGGACAGGAATATTTAATGTTCCAATTCTTTCCTTCTTTATAGGAATAGCTTTCTCCTCCGGGACTTGTGGTTTATCTGAAAAAAGTGAACATACAAAATATATATCGTCAAGTATACTGTTGCATTTAAAGTTTTTCGCTGGAAAATAAACCCTGTTTTCAACCTGAGTAAATGAAAGGCATTGCCACCATAAATATATGCAATTGAATTCCTGTGAGGGATTCTCTCAAGCATCATCATAACTTCTTCAGTAGGTGGACAGTAGTGGACAAATGGCTGGTAAGAGAGATTTTGGACAGATCATTTTTACAAGCTTCCTAGTGCCTTGCACTTTGCTTTACATAAGAGAAAGAGGAGCAATTGAGTACAGGACATCAGAGGAAGACTGTACCCAAATGTATCTGCCCAGCTGAATACCCAGTGGAAGGCAAATGGTTAACAGAAGAGAGATACATGTAGAAATTACTTTACACCAGAGAGGCAGTGACTGTCTTGTGTTTCATACAGTAGGATGACTGGCAAGCAGAAGTCCAGGGGACACATGGCACTAACTGCTGCAGTAAAGGGCATTGTAACCCATTTATCTTTTTTCCATTGACTCCTTCCAAAAAGAGTAGAGGGAGCTTTCGTTTACATCTCATTGTTATGCAGGAATGCTCGATTCTGACACTGGGTGTGTGAAATAGGGAATAGGTCTGTTTTCTAGCATTTAAAAAAACTCACCCAGATGACCAGAAATATCTTGTATTCAAATTCTGGAGTTCTAGAGACTTGCACATAACGGCCGCCATTATAAGTAGGGAATGTATTCAAGTAAATTCCCTCTCTGTTGTAAGAGCGGCCGAGTTGCTACTATTAATGATAGAACTGCTCTGCAGACACTTTTTTGGGTGGAAACATTAAGTTTATTTACAATATACTCAGCAACAACTACACCTGTGCATTCAACTCCAACTCTATCTCTGCACTGACTGCTGAGGTAGCCCTCTCTCCTATTGGTTACTACATATCATGTGATCTTGCCTAACAAGTGTTATTCTTAAAGGTACATTACACACTAAATAAAATCATAATCACTACATTCCTCCCCTTTTAACTCGGCTATACATATTGCATTTACAAGTATATATTTTTCAAGACAACATAATATTTACACTGGGTAAGGAATTTACAGGTTCAGTCTTTCAGGTGGTTTCCTGGAGGTGTGGAGCGGTGCTGCTCCACAACTTCAGGTTCTTTGTCAGGAACATCCTTTCTTGAGTTGCCTGAACATCAGGTGCTTCAGTGGGTACTTGCAGTTCTGTATCCTCAACACTTACAGGAACATCAGACATGTCAGTCCTGTGTTGAGTATCTTCAACAGGGAACTGGTCATGATCACTGGTGGAACCAAATCTTGGTTATTTGACTCTCTCTTCCTTAAATAGTCCACGTTTCTGAATGAGCTGGCCTTCCACCTGCACATGGTAAGATAGAGGCCCAGTCACCACACTTATTTCACCTGGTAATCACTTTGGCCCTTCTCCGAAGTTCTTCACGTATACCGGCTCTCTCACAATAGATTTCCTCTCGCTACTATGCCAGTCATGTCTAGTTTTATGGCTTCCCTGGCTCGTTTCCACCTTCCCCTCTAAATTCAGCATTATTAAGCTCAATCTTGACCCGAGGCGGTGTTTCAATAATAACCCCGCAGGTATGACACCTGTTGTTGTGTGAGGGGTAGTCCTGTAATGAAAAAGAAAGCATGCTAGCTTGGTTGCCAAGGAAGCACCAGTTAGCTTTCTCATGCTTGTCTTGGGTGTTTGACTGCCCTTTCGGCCCATCTGTTTGAAGAAGGATGGTACAGTGCAGTTTTTACATGAGTGATACCGTTGAGGTTGATAAACCATTGAAACTCAGCACTTGTAAATGTCGTGCCATTATCGGAAACGGCTACTTCTGGTGGTCCGTGAATGGCAAAACTTTGACGTGGTTTCTCAATTGTAGCAGCTGATGTCGGTGACTTCATCTCATATATGTCTCACCATTTTGAATGGGCATCAACGATGAGCAGAAACATTGTTCCCAGGAAATGTCTAACGTAGTCAATGTGTAACTACATCCAGGGTCTACCTGGCCACTCCCATGGGTGTAATGGAGCTGTCACTGACAACTTTTGCAGTTGCTGACACTGCCACACAGTGTTTTACTAAACTCTCTTTTTGTCATCCATCCCAGGCCACCATAGATTGTTGTGTGCCATGGTCTTCATTTGGGAAAATCCCAGATGGGCACTATGTAGTTCAGTTAAAAGTGGCTCCCTTCCCTTTGTAGGATCTATCCCTCATGCTTCCCACAATAAGCTGCCATCCTGCCTGGTTATTTCACATCTTCTGTTCAAGTACGGTTCCATTTACTCAGATATGGGCTCCTGTGACCAATCCTGTAGCATTAGTTCTCGTACTTGAGATAGGGCTGGGTCCCAACTTGTCCAGTCTCTGATCTGCTGAGCACATACCAGCAAGGAATCTAAGAAATTTAACAGTAAAACAATTCCCTGTGGAACTGGAATATGCTCATCATTTACTTGTAAAGGCAAACGACTAAGGGCATCGGCGTTTGCAATTTGATTGCCAGGCCTATATACGAAAGTGTGTTTGTATGCTGCCAGAATTAAAGCCCTATTGGTATTTCTGTACCTTCTTCTTACTAGTGCAGACTTTAATCTCGGCCTTCTTTTTGACTACACTATTGGCCAGACTTTTCTCAGGTGCCAGCTCAACTTGTCTGAGCTCAGAGGCTGAGTCTCCCAAAATCTCATTACCTGTCTGCTTCTTGGGAAATTCTGAGACTTTTACTTCCAAAACCTCTTTAGCTTCATTTAGCTGATTCTTCAGCTCTTTCGTCTCATTTTTGTATTTGTTTGCTGCCTCCTGGAAAATTGAACATTGTTGTGTCTTCTCTGCCAACTCATTCTTCAGTTTGTTCAGAGAGGTGCTGAATTCTTTCTGTTTCTCTTCACACTTTTCCAGAGGTACAAATTCTGACCTAAGGGAATCTCTAGTATGTGAATGTCTTTTAACAGGTTTTCTTTTTCCCTGCGATGGTTGCTCACCTCATCTTGAACTCTATCATCAAGCAGGGTTTCTTCAAGTTTAATCTGCTGTTCTTCCAGGTTTTGGCTTAAGACAGCCTGCATTTCTATGGGTTGTTGAGTCCTTATATACTCCTTTTTCAAAACTGGAATGCTTCCAGCTTCCTTTTGGAACCTCAAGTCCAATCACGGTTAATTTCCCTTAGCCAATTTCACCCCAGAAGGCTTGGTCCTCTGCCTCTCAATACCAACACTGGTATGCTGATTGACTCCCATAATAGACAGTTACTCTGCTTATGCCTTTTACTTGAATGTCTTCAACCATATGTGTTTTGAGCTTGGCAGCTGTTTCTTGAAAACTTAATGGGAGTTCACTATTAGTCAGATATCTGAAGGTATATTCTCCAATTACTACAGCAGAAGCCCACAGCCACTTCCATTCTAACAGGTTTGCCATTTGCTTTCACTGCAACAAATATCATTGGTTCTGCCTTACCAACTTTCAGATTATACAATGAGTAAATGTCTGAATTTGTTGTTTCAGGCTTGTCTACATTGTAGGTTTCATTAGGCTTCTTCTTTCATTTACTAAGTCTGTTTGAATCTTTCCTCGCGTTGCCTCATCACATGTCCATTGCTATGACAATAGTAGCATTCGATTTTTAAAAATTGCCAATCACTAAAAGGCTGCTTGTTTCCACCTTGATTAAAATTATTGTTCAATTTCACTGCTAAGTTATTTTCTTTTACTCTTTGGCTATCTGTTCAAGTTGCTGATTCCCACTTCTCAGCAGAACCTTGCATTTTCGTGTTATTTTCATCTGGGGATTCCCGACCAGTATGGAGGACAGAGCCATTTAGCGCACCCTGTATTGTTTTTGAATCTCCTACTGTGCTTTCCATGGCCGATGCTATCTCTAGCGCATTCTTGAAATCCAGATTCACTTCAGACAATAATCTTTCCTGAATAGTGTCCTCATTCACACCACACACTAAGTGATCTCTGAGCATATCATTTGGAGTCGTACCAAACGCACATTGCTCCGTTAGTTGCTTCAAATTTATAGAGTTATTGTCATAGAGTCATAGACGTCTACAGCACAGAAAAAGGCCCTTCAGCCCATCGAGTCTGCGCCGGTCAAACAAGTGCCTAACTATTCTAATCCCATTTTCCAGCACTAGGCCCATGGCCTTGCATGCTATGGCATCGCAAGTGCATATCCAAGTACTTCTTAAATGTTATGAAGGTTTCAGCCTCTACTATCCTTTCAGGCAGTGAGTTCCAGATTCCCACCACCCTCTCGGTGAAAAAGTTCTTCCTTATATCCCCTCTAAACCTCCTGCCCCTTACCTTAAATCTATGCCCACTGGTTATTGATCCCTCCACCAAGGGGAAAAGTTCCTTCCTGTCCACCCCTGTCAATGCCCCTCATAATTTCATACACCTCAATCATGTACCCCCTCAATCTCCTCTGCTCCAGGGAAAATAACCCCAGCCTATCCAATCTCTCCTCATAACAAAAACTCTCCAGCCCAGGGAACATCTTGGTAAATCTCCTCTGCTCTCTCTTTAGCGCAATCACATCCTTCGTATAATGCAGACTCCAGAACTGCACTCAATCTTCTAGCTGTGGCCTGACCAGCATCTTATACCGTTGCCGCACAACCTCCCTGCTCTTATATTCTATGCCTCAGCTAATAAAGGCAATTATCCCATATGCCTTCTTAACCATCTTATCTACCTGTCCAGCTACCGTAAAGGACCGGTGAACACACCCACCAAGGTCTCTCTGATCCTCGGTACTTCTCAGGGTCCTACCATTCATTGTGTATTCCCATGCCTTGTTTGTCCTGCCCAAGTGCATCACCTCACACTTATCTGAATTAAATTCCATTTGCCACTGATCAGCCCATCTGACAAGCCTGCCTATATCTTGCTGCAATTTAAGGCTATCCTCCTCACAATTTACCACCCTAATAATTTTGGTGTCATCCACAAATTTATTGATCTACATTCAAGTCTAAATCGTTTATATATACCACAAACTGCAATGGACCCAACACCGATCCCTGTCGAACCCCACTGGACACAGTCATTCAGTCACAAAAACACCCCTTGACTATTACCCTCTGCTCCCTGCCACTCAGCCAATTCTGGATCCAATTTGCCAAATTGCCTTGGATCCCATGGCCTCTTACCATCGCTACCAGTCTCCCATGAGGGACCTGATCAAAAACCTTGCTGAAGTCTAAGTAGACTACAACAAATGCATTGCCATCATCTATACACCTGGTCACCTCTTTGAAAAATTCAATCAAATTGGTCAGACATGACCTTCCCCTTAACAAAACAAATTTGCCACGTAGCATGCGATTGTCTCACCTGGGGATCTATTTGGCAAATTAAACCTGGACCTCTATATCGTGACTGAGGGCTTTGGTTGAAAATGACCCTTCATGACGTCCACCAATTCATCAAAATTTTTCGAATCTGGGGCACTGGGTGCCATCAGACTTCGAATCAGACTGTAGGTTTTGCTCCCACAAGTACTTAAGAGGATCACTTGCCTCTTCTCTTCACCCGTAATCTTGTTCACTTGAAAAAGAACGTGAGGTGTTCTATGTAATGAGACCAATCAGCTGTGGTTTGTTCAAAAGGATCAATTCTCTCAAATTGTGGCATTTTGAGAGGGGATAATTTCTGCAATTCTAACGGAGTGTGCTACTTACAATCACTGGGTGAGGTACAGTGCTGAGATCTTTCTAACTTGATTTCTTCTGTTCAATCCTATCCCATCCTTAATGCCAGTTTGTTGTAAGGGTAGCTGATAGTTGACCTGCAGACACTTCTTGGGTGAAAACATTAACTTTATTTCCAATGTACTCAGCAGCAACTACATGTGAGTTTTCAACACCAACTCTATCTCTACTCTAACTGCTGAGGTAGCCCGCGCTACTCTCCTGTTGGGTACTACAGATCATGTGATATTTCTTAACAAGTACTATTCTTAAGCAACATTGCACACTAAATAAAACCATATTTACTATACCTCAGAGACTTACCTTCTCTCAGAGCTCCAGGCAAAAGATTTGTTAATTTCCCAAAGTTCCTAAATCAGCTAAGGCAGTGAGTGATAGCTTTGGTTGAACTATCCTGTGTGTGAGACAAATGCACCAAAGGAATTGTAGTTGTCACCTCTGTCTACAATTCCCAGAGTACATTTTAACAACCCATATCTTGAAACAATTAAGCAAAATGTTTAGAAGTAACCACGAGCATGCAGAGGGAAAAATAAAAAGGATGTAATGTTTTCAATAATTTGTAAATATTACATTTCTGAGATAAAGGTGTTGCTTGGAATGCGATTTTATTGTGTCGCTTAATTGGCTATATTGCTGCTGGAGTCAAAGGGAAATTCTTCCAAGCCATCTCCATCCCAGCTAACTAACACTTCAGCCAGTCAACATATTTAAGATGCTGATTACTGAAGACTCCACACCACAAACTTCCTCTCTTTCCTGGTAGCTGTCTGATGCTGAGCCAGACTGTTCGTGACCTCAGTGTAATATTTGACCCCAAGATGACCTTTCAACCACATAATCATGGCGCCACCAGGACTGCTTATTTCCACATCTGCAACATTGGTCATCTCTGCCTCGTTTCAGCTCTTCTGCTGCTGAAACCCTCATCCATGCCTTTGTTATCTCCAGACTTTACTAACACACACCTGGCTGGCCGTTCACATTCTAGCCTCCTTAAACTTGAGACCATCCAAAACCTGCAGCTCATGTTCTAACTTTCACCAAATGCCGTTCACAAATCACTTCTGAGCTAACTGACCCCTGGCTCCCTGTTAAACAACGCCTCGATCTTACAGTCCTTATCCTTGTTTTCAAATCCCTGCCTTTCCTTGCTCACCGCCACCCCCCCCCACCCGTCCCCCCCCACCACCACCACCACCACCCCCCCACCACCTTTTTTCAATCTCCCTCAGTGCTACAACAGTCTGAGATATCTGTGTTCCAATAACTCTGGATTCTTCAACATCCCAATTTTAATTGCTCCACTTTGAAGACAGTGTCTTCAGGGGCCGAGAACCTTGGCCCTGGAATACTCTCCCTAAACCGCTCTGGCTCTCTATCTTGCTTTACCCCTTTAAGGCACCTAACTCTTTGACAAATATTTGGTCATCTGCCCTGCTATCTCCTGGGTGACTCCATGTCATATTTTGTTTTATAATGCTCCTGTAAAGCACATTGGGATGATTCATTATGTTAAAGTTGACATATAGGGCAGAATTTTTCCATCAGCATGCAGGGGTGGGCCCGACACACCAACGCAGAAAACGATGCACAATGACGCCAGGCGTGTGTCCCGACATCAGCAAGCGCTATCGCAATATTTTGGAGGGCGGGCGTACTAGGAGTTCCGAGCCGCGCCCGCCATTAGTTAATGGGCCAGTTAAGGCCCTTGAGGCATTAATAGTCAGTGATTTTTCGCAGCCCCTGCGATTTTTACTGCTTTGCACAGGCGGGCAGGTAGGCCACATTTTTAAAAACCTCCTCCTCGAGCAGGATAAAAAAGGTGAGTTGATTGTGTGAACAGCACAAATTCAATTCCCTTCAGAGCTGCTTCGACAGAAAGAATAGGCTTCAGTTGAAGACTCTGGAAGAATCATAACACTTGGGGCCTTGCAAGCATCAGACAGCCTCCCCTTAGCCTGGGAATGAGGATTGTGCCCTCCACTGGAGGCACCTCCTCTGAGGTAGAAGAGAGGGCCAGAAAAGGGAGGAGGCCAGGAGTCCATATTCAGCCTCCAAGGGAGCCACCTGTAGGAGGACAGGTGCAGGCACATGGAGCGCAGGGCCGAAAAAAAGTGCAAAGCGGAAGGGGCCACAGCAGATGCCACTATCCTGCTGCCAGGGTTTACAGGCGGCAATGCAGCTACCTCAATATGTCTGAAGTGCAGTGCCGAAGGAGGCTCTGCCTCTCAAGGGAGACAGTCACCTCCATCTGTCAGATGATCAGCCCTGAGGTCAGCTCCAGCTGTGTGGGTGGACACCTCATGCTAGTGGCGCTGAAGCTCACAGTTACCCTCAATATCTATGTCTCCGGCTCTTTCCAGGGGCCAGTGGTTGATCTTTGTGGAGACTGTGGAGTCAGTTGTCCACAGTCGTGTCAAGCTTGTTGCAGGCAGTCTGTCAGGTGTGCATTGACTTTCATTCACATTCATACTGCACGGACGAGGCCTGCCAGGCAGAGCGAGCCAGAGGCTTTGCAGCATTTGCTGGATTCCCCCGTATCCAAGGTGCAATCGATTGCACACACGTGGCCATCAAGGCGCTTGCGGGTGGGCTGGGTGCCTTTGTCAACAGAAAGGGCTTCCACTCCGTGAACGTGCAGATAGTGTGTGATCACAGGATGCAGGTTCTGCAAGTCTGTGCAAGGTATCCAAGCAGCTACCATGACACTTACATCCTCAGACACTCCCAGGTGCCGAGGCTCTTCAGTGCTCCAGCCCGGCTAGATGAATGGCTGGTGGGTGATAAGGGCTATCCCCTCAAAAGGTGGCTCATGATGCCTCTCCGCTATCCAAGAACAGAGGCTGAGCAGCGGTACAACACAAGCCACGCCTCCACAAGGGCCATGGTAGAAGGAACAATTGGTCTTCTCAAGTGTGCTTCCGACGCCTGAACTGTTCAGGGGGTGCACTGCAATACCCCCAGATTATGTGTCACTGATAGTGGTTGCATTCCGTGCTCTCCACAATCTGGTGCTGGAAAAGGGGGGACGCAGTGAAGGAAGAAGATGCAGACGCAGATGCTGCGGCTGCACACGAGTCCAGTAGTGAGTCCAAGGATAAGCACGGACAGCGGAATGCTGAGGGGATAGACGCTGACCTGGGCATACTCCTGAGGGGCAGAACACCAGGGAGGCTTTGATCCAACGCTCCTTCAGCTAGCCCCCCAAAAATGAACCACCAACACATGCCAGGGCTGCAGGCTCCATACTCAATACCTCAGAGCAACATTTGCCTAGTTAGGAACATTAACTATGTGCTTATCAATAAAGCTCAATGACAAACAAGACAATTATAACATCATGGGTTCCCCTTCACCTGTTGAACTAATGAAGCATCCAGAGCTTGTTGAGAATCAAAACATTTAGTGATTGCCAATTTGCATACAGAAATCAAAGTCCATTAAAAGGTGTTGAGCAGCACACCTACTTAAAATCAACTGAATTGGGGGGCAAAAGAAAACCACCAGTGATAAGCCCGTGTTGTGCCTAAGGTGATTTACGTTTACATTTGTGGGTGCTAAGTCTAGGTGCTCCCCACTCACTGCGACCGGCATTTGAGGCAGCCTGCTCACTCTGCTGACATGTCGGCTTTGATGACCTTGCGGGTGTCCTCTGGTTCGTGGAGCCTGTGCTGGCCCTGCCTGGGAGGGAGCGGCCAGTGCCATGGCTGGCATCTCCCCAGTCGCTGCAGCCTCAGATGCCATGGTCACTGGCAGAGGGGCGGAGGAGCTGCTATCGTCACCCGGAGTGCCCTAAGAGGACCCCGCAGAGACGACAGGCATCTCATGCACCAAGGTCGCTTTGGACCTCCCTGCTCACCACTGATAGATGGGCACTGAGCTGGGATACTGGGTGCCCCATCCATCTCCCACACTGACACTGACCACCTGAGGTCATTGCCGGTGTGAGGGCTTGCAGGTCCGAGCGCATCCCCAGGAACCACTGATTCAGATCTTGGAGCAGCCCCTCCATGAGAGTCGCCATTCTCTCCATGGAGGAGCCAGTGTGCTCGGCCATGAGGGTCATTGTATTGCTCATGCTCCACATGGACTCCTTCATCACAGCATTCCCACATATCTCCAACAGATCCTCCCGCACACCCTGCTGGACTTCCAGCATCTGCCTCAGAGACAACAACAGAGGCACATCATCAGCCACTGACTGAGCATGTTTCTGGTCCCCAGTAGTCCTCTGACTGCCGGTGCCTGGGAACTCTCTGTTTCCGCCTGCACCTCAACCGTGTGTGAAGTGCCCTAATTGCTGTCCACCAGGACACCAGCCGACGATCTTATCCCCACCGAGGTGCTGGTATCTGCACTGGTGCCTGCCAGGCTGAGAGGGTGTGACCCTGGTGCATTTATATCTTCTGGGCCCTCAGGGGTCAGTGGTGGTCCCTCTGCCTCCTGAGTCTGGGCATGGTCTGGTGAGGCTGAAAGGAAGATTGGATTAGTAGAAATCATTACACTGTTAATGTGCATGCCTGGCATCCGGATCAGGATGCACTCCTCCTTCCATTATCAATGGGCAACCCATGTTGGATGCTGAAATCAATATGCAGTCAACAGTGGAATGTTTGCACTGACAGACATTGTGACCTCAGTACACAGCACCTTACCTCCCAGTGGCACCCCAACCTCACCTCGGCCGATTGATCTGGGCGCATGGCGTCTCTCCAGCTTGAGTGCCTCCTGCTCAAATCTGGTCATGATGAGGTGGGGCTGCCCTTCGCCAGTCCACAGCTGCTCTGCATTATTGTGGCTGTCTTCTCCTGAAAGGAGAGAGGAGCATTGCTTAGTCCACCCTGTACCTGCATTGCCATTGCAGCCTTGTCAACCCCACCTGAGTGAAATATTGCAGGGCTCATCCGATTGGTGACCCTGGAGCCGCAATACACTCACTCCAAGCAGCCAGGGCTGACCCTCCTTGCCCAGGTGCTGCCTCCATCACATTTGCCACTCACACTCTAAGTCCTTCCAAACCCATGAGCACTATCACCTAGAAGGACAAGGGCAGCAGATAAATGGGTACAGTGCCACCTGGAAGTTTCCCTCCAAGTCACTCAGCATCCTGGCTTTGAAATGTTTTGCTGCTCCACCACTGTGGTTAGGTCAAAATCCTGGAGCTCGGCCCCAAACAGTACTGTGGGTGTTCCTGCACCACATGCAGCAGATACAGAAGGCAGCTCAGCACCACCCTCTCAGGGGCAACTAGGGATGGACAATAAATGCTGGCCCACCCATTGAAGGCCACATCCATGGAATGAATGCAAAAACAAAATTCTGAGTTACGGGGGGGCCAAACTAAATGCTGTGATAAGTGACCCCTGCCAACACGGTTCCCACCCTTGCTGGTCGCAAGAGGTCATTAAACTGCTTGTGGCACTGCACCCAGGTGCATCCCACCACAAGTTGGGAGCTGACCCTTTCTGCCACCTCCTCCCAGACACGTTTTGTTATGTGGGGGGTGGGGGGGTGGAGGGGTCCTCCTCCTCCCGTCCCTTGACACAAGGATCTCGCAGAGTGATGCGACCTCCTCGAGCAGGGCAGCGAGGCACTCATCCAAAAACCTCGGGGCCGACTGCCCCACAGACCCACCCTCCCGCCTGGCCTGCTCTCCGAGCGTACTATCTGACATCCTCCTGTCTCACGTCAGTGGCAGCCTTTGGAAGGCTGCCTGCGCCGTTTTTGAATTGGCCGCCGGGTCGCCATTGGACCCGGCGATCATTGGACCCTGGTGGTCATTGGCCTTCCAGCCCTTCCCACTGTTCGAGGAACCGAGATTCAGGCTGTGATTGGCTCGCCCGCATATAACGGTGGCATGGAGCCAATCGTGGGCAGCGATTGGCTCTGCGCCCGCCCGTGCCCGCTTCCACCCAGCCCGGCCACCATTAGTTAAATCCTGGCCATAAATACAAATGGTTGTGACTATGCTCTTCAGAGTAGAAAAGAAGGATATGAAACCTGAAGTATAGGCAGGATTAATGATTATTTAAGAAGATAAATTCCCATAAATTAGGATAAACAGAAAATGGCTGTAATTGATTAACTAATTTATTGAAGCCAAATTAATTTCGAGGCTCAGGTAATATTAAATAAATTAAGTGAGTAAATTTGGTTACATTAGCTAAAATCTCCCAGAGCTTGCTACATTTGGGGTAATGATGGATCTTGAGAAAGCAACAAGTATTTTTTATTTCAGATGCGGAGGAAGGGAAATAACTGCAGGAGAGTGAAATTAAAATTATTTGAGGGAAAATTAACTAATTTGATAGCATCACTGCAATTGCAGTTGGTGAAGGATGAATTGATTTCATGTGAATGGATCTTCAGATGTTAATATAAAGTTTTCTAGAATAAATTATTAATGGAAATTAAATTGCAAGGCACAGATAAAAGATTGGTTCGGGGATAGAACGTTAGGATAACAGAAGCATTGGTGTTCTCCAGGCATCAGTGCTGGCATAAAAGCCAAATACTGTGGATGCTGGAAATCTGAAACAAAAACAGAAAATGCTGGAAAAATTCGGCAGGTCTGACAGCATCTGAGGGCAGAAAAACAGAGTTAACGTTTTGTGTCTGTATGACTTCTTCAGAGCTAAAGAGAAGTAAAAATGTGATCAAATTTATACTGTTTAAGTGGGATGGAGTAGGTGAAGCTGGATAGAAGGCCCACGATAGGTGGAGGCAAAGGAGAGATTGCCAAAGATGTCATCAACAAAAGATCAAAGGGGTGTTAATGGTAGTGGTACTGGCTGAAGAAGGTGTTGATGGTGTCATTAAGGTCTGGAAGCAGAATGTGATAATAGCAGGACAAGGGTAAGCACTCTGGAAAGAGCAGCATGAACAAGTGACAGATGGCCTTTGGGGGGGGTGGATTGTCAGGTGGGGACAGTGGTGAGGAAAAAAATTGAATATCGGATAAAAGCTGGGGATAAAACAATGAATAAAAATGAAAACAAATAAAAATAAGTGGATAAAAAATAAAAATTGAAAAATGAAAATGAATATTGAAGAAAGGGGATAAAAAGGGGTGAGGATGGAAGAGAAAATTCATGGTCTGAAGGTGCTGAACTCAATGTTAAGTCTGGAAAGCTGTAAAGTGCCTAGTCGGAAGATGAGGTGCTGTTCCTCCAGTTTGCGTTGGACTTGACTGGAACATTGCAGCAGGCCAAGGACGGACATGTGGGCATGAGAGCAGGGTGGAGTGTTGGGATCAGTGCTGGCATACCAGCTTTGTGCTGGGAATGAGAGGGAATATATACAAATTTGCAGTTGATATTAAGCTGGGAAGTATGATAATTTGTGAAGAAGTAACTAGAAAATAGCAGAATTGTCAGGTAGACGGCATTGGCAGAAGCAACCACTTGCAATGAAATGCAAGATAGTACATTCTGAACATAAGAATGTTAGGTAAGAATAGTCTCAGTGGAAAAGCACTAGGAGGTTAAATGAAAATGGAATTCAGGAATTCAGGTACTTAGACCAGTAAAAGGTAGCTCACTGGTGCAATAGCAACTACTTGCTATTGTAAGGCACATTTAATGTGGAAAACGTTTCACACCATTTCACAATAGAGAAACCAGCCTTGAGCAAAGGTGAAAGAGCTAGGGATGTAGGTGAAAATGTGGCCACAAGCAGGAGCTACACACAAGAATCAAGAACTGGGACTAAAGAGTAGAGACTGAGATTTAAACTGGATGGAGGTTGTAGAGATGCAAAATCTGATCAAAAAAAACAAATGGAATTCTGAGCTTCATCACATACAGCTTACAACAAAAAAGGTAAAATAATAATATTGCTGTTATACAGAATGACAGTCAAGCATCATTTGTGCTCAGTTTGGAGCATTGTACCATATGGAAGAAATTTTACCTCTCCTGGAAGGAATTTACTGACAATTCATAGGGTGGTACCTGGGGTAAGAGGACTGAGTTTGGGTGAAAGATTGGGTAATCCTGGACTATGTTCATTAGGGATGAAGCAGTTAACTGACAATTTGATGCAGGCAGTATAAAAATGCAAGGAATTGGCCACATAGATAAGGAACTATTTCCCTCTGTAAAGAAATCCAATACACAAAAATCATAGAATCAAATGGTTAAAGGACAGAGGCCATATGCCCTTGCCAGTTCTCTGTAGCTAGTCACTCCTTTGCCTTTTCCCAATAGCCCTTCACTTTTTTTCTTCATGTTAATTATCTAATTTCCTTTTTGAAAGACATGTTTGAATCAGTCTCCACCAGACCCTCAAGCAGTGCATTTCAGATACTAACCACTTGCTATGTAAAAAAGCTTTTCCTTATGTCATCGTTGTTTCTTTTGCCTACACACCTTAAATAGGAGTCCTCAGGCTCTCAACCCTTGACAATTTGTGTAGAATTAAGTAGAAAATAGCAGAATTGTAGGGTCGGGAGCATTGGCAGAAGCAACCTCATGCAAAGAAGTGTGAGATAGTACATACTGAAGAGTGTCCAATCCCAGACATCAGGTGGCTCTGAACTTCTGCTAATGGAAACAGTTTCTCCCTATCTACTCTGTCTAGAACCTTCATGATTTTGAGATCAGCATATATTTTCTATAATACGTGCAGTTTTTCCGAAATATTTTGTAACATACTAATACATTCTGTTTGCAAACATTGCACTTGAAAGTAATTAATTAAACATGAGATGCTTTTGGATATCCTGCCAGATGTGATAAGGCAATAAATGCAGGTTCTGGCTTTCTATGAGAATGTAGCAAGCACTGTCCCAGGAAAGCATAGGTGTAGAATTAGATGTGTTGTTCAAAAAATGGACACCTACTTGGGAGTAATTGTATGAATAGATATGGAGAATGGTTACGAAATGACAAAATAGGCTTATGGGCAAATGGTCTATTTGATTATACAGACTCAGAGGATTCCAGATCCATGCTGAGTATTAGTGATCTCATCTCTTGCAAAACAGTTGAGGTACTGCCAATGGCCTTGATACAGTTATATTTCAGAGGGGAAAATCAGGTAGGATTTCCACTTTCGATCACCATCAACTGCTTCTTGCTGAGAATATGTGCATACATATTGTGTAAGAATGGGACTGAGACCAACTGTGATGACATCTGTAACTGAACAACTTGCTGAAACTCTGGCCCAGGTATTCCACTTTAGCAAAATTGAGATTTATCTTTGGCACGTGGGACTTCTGCCACTGCAAGAATTCACCTTGTCTCCAGTCGGCCTCCCGGCATCAGCTTCACTTAATTATTTACAGTGGGCTCTATGTCCCAACACATGGGCCTGGATTTTTCCTATGGTGACCGGGCGAGGGCGGGAGCGAGTGCGGAGCCAATCGCCGCCCACAATCGGCTGCGCGCCGCCATTTTACGTTGGGCGGGCTAATTAAGGCCTGCCCAGTGCAATGCGTGGCCAGTAGCACTGAGCGCTACCTGTGCGGGCAGGGGGAGGAGGGAGAGTCAGGGGCTGTGCTCTTTCTCGCATGCGCGCGGAAGAGCGCAACAATGTGACAGTATCACATGAGTTGGGACATGTTTGTAAAAGTGGGAAAATTTATTTACTTATTTTATAAAAGCTCCAGGAAACCTCGTCCCACCCGTGGATAAGGTTTCCTGAAAAATGAAAAGACTGCTTGGGGTTTTTGCCTGCCCACCAACTTGAGGTTGGACGGGCAGCATCATTATGTAACTCTTTCGAGTACAAACACATTTCCATCTGTTCCTATTCAGATGAAGTTACATTATTTCATAGTTTGCCATGGTGAGATTTGAAATCTTGATCTTGGGGTTACAAGCCCAGTACCATAACCACTTGGCTATCATTATGTACTTTGACTAATCTCTTCATGGCCTTAATAGGCCCTTAACATTTCGGGGGTGCAGCCAACTCCGACGCGCGCTTGCCGAACGAAATATCGCGATGACGTCGGGATGCACGCCCAATGTCATTGCGCATCATTTTACACATCATTGTATTGGGCCTCCTGGGGCACCTCCTCCCAGGCACGTTTGGTCATGTGGTGGTTTTTGCTTCACAGTGTGCAGTCACTTTTCTTCACCAAGATCCGCACCTGGAAATCAACCTCATTGGCAGGTTTTGCAAAGAGAATCCCGGAGCAGGCTGCACTTGCGGATAGGAAGCATGGGAGCATGATAGATATGGTGGGTAGAGTGCTCAGTCCCTGACACCCAGGAGGCTCTGAACTCACCGGGGTGTTCAATTCCCGACTCTAGGATCGGATCCAATCCCCAATTGTGGAGAGGTCCAATCTACAACGCCGGGCAGATCTGATCATTGACCTGAGGGGAAGGGGTCTTTGTATGTAGGAAAAGGGTCCTATTTGGGGAAACATTCCTGCTTTTCCTGGTTCACGAGCAATGCTGCAAAGGCACTTTCTCCTGAAATTGCCTTCACTTCCCCTCAGCTGCTGTGTTTCTGAAGGCTGGGAAACTCAGATGGTCAGGGAATCTGAGGGTGCCAGCCTCATTAAAACCTTCAAATGGCCAACCCACTTCCTAGGAACGGTTTCACTACCTTTCCCCTGTGCAGCATCTGTTTAATCCAGAAGTGGGCAAGATGGTGGTGGTTTGAGAAACCCACCCATTTTAACCCGAAAGCTCCACAATATGTAATCTTCCTAGACTTAAAGAATGGAATATTTATGCCTCACTCTACTGCCACAGCCAAACCATTGCTTCCAGGAACAAATTAATCTTCCTTGAATCCAATGCTGCAATGGATGATGTTTGTTGTAGTATGTGCTTTCATGCCATTGTAAAGTAAAGGTGCTTGGCAGAGTAAGGGTTAACATGGGGCTGGAGAATAGCACCACCCATGGTATGACGCATAGAGTCACACAGTAATAGACTTAGAGAACAGTCTAGTGAGAACACTCTGGAGCCAGTCTGCATGGATATAACAACACCATGCATGACAGTAATCTGGGATCTATAAATAATTAAAGGTTAACAATAAAGGGCTCATGGTTAAATATACAAGCCTCAAGATCTAATAATTGAACATCTAAAGAACCCATGTTTCAACAATGCCTAAATGTTACTTGACTATTATTTCAATATGCTCCCCTATTTATGATAAGTGTCAATTATGGTATTAGATCCACTGCACATTCAAATAGGGAGGGTTTCAGGGAAACAAAGCCCATCCTAGCACGAATTGCTAAAGGCACGGTGGAAAAGTCTAGCTTCACTTGGTAAACAATGGCCATTTAGACTAGCTGTGAGGAGGTCATTCCCCAGCAAGAGATCACATAACTGCAGGAGAGCGGGAAGGAAAGGGAAAAATAAAAGAATACAATTGCATTTACATAGTGCCTTTCATGGTCTTAAGGCTCTCCAAAGTACTTTACAGCCAGTGGAGTACATTTAAAGTGTACGCACAGTTGCAATGTTGGGAAAATGGTGGCCAATTTACACACAGCAAGACCCCACAAATTGGGTTAGGGGAGAAAATTGGCAGGAATCAAGAAGAGACATTTAAATCCAAACTATAGCAAGCCATCAAACGCTTAGAATACAAAATATGTTACAGCACGTCGCATGGCGAATTAATAAGCCTGGATTTTAATGTTTTCTCTTTTAAAATAGGCTTTGATGTATGGCACAATACTGTGCATGTCAGCATAGTAGTCAATTAGAAGAAACACCACCAGCAGCAATGTGGTTCACATAATTCAAAAGTGGCTGGCATACTCTTGAGTTACATGATCTCATGAATTATGTGGCCTGATATCAATCAATGTCTTGTATTACATAAATTCATCACTTACTAACCTATAATGTCTATGTGCTCTATAAAACAAGAAAGTGTGTGAAACAGCTATTAACTAATCGGAGCATTGAAGTGGTTTCTATGAAAAATCCTCTGATTTTTTAACATAATATTTTTATACAGTTCAACGGCCATTCTCAAAGGAGCACACCTAATGCAAAATGTTGTGAATCTTATAACACTCCTATTATAATTCTTTCTGAGGAACTGTATCCTTTTATTATTGTTATCATTACCAACTGAGAGGAAGCCCATGATAAACAGGGTCCTGAAATCTGCTTTTTATGTTTCTCCCAAAGCTGCCTTGAAATTGCATTGCAGGAATCACTAACAAACCACAAATTGGCAAGTGCCTTTGTCAAACTGTTGGGTAAATAAATTTCAAAAATATAACTTCAAGGCAGGGATGAGGAGAAAACTAACTATTTTACAGAATTTTGTCCTATAATCACTCTATTCCAAAATATAATGAACAACTTTTAAAAGTCTCTGTAAGAAAAAGAAATGGACAGTGACTGACATTTGAAAAAGAACAAGTGAGAATTTAGGTCAATTATTCCCAAATAACATGCATGTTATTCAATCTGCCTGATCCAAGGATATGTCAAAAATCAGTCCACGTTCAGCACTTAGCAATAAATATCAGTTTAAGTGCCTCACACTGCACCAAAGATATAGTGCATTATTACTGCCAGTCTTAAACGGCATTATTTTGCATAATAAATGCAATACAAAGGGTGGAAACTGCACTAGAAGCATAATTATTCAAATGCAGCACTATCAACCTATAAACACAGAATATATTTTGTAAGCCTTAAAAGAATGTCATATACAACCACTTATTTGTGGTTGCAGATAGAAACCCTTTAGTAACCAATTACTGGTTCATTAGGTAATATTTTAATTGTTGCATCATTCCAATAAACTAAGCTTTTAAAACTTTATGGGCATAATTATTAATCTGACTGCTCACAGAATGAATAATTCAAACATGAAACAACATTATTGGCTGGAAGCAATCAGTGTGGGAAATATTTCCAATGGTGTTATTATCGAGACTGGTTTGAAAGGATACAAACATCTCCTGTAAAGCTCTCAGTATAAAACTCATCTAATATCTCTTTTCCATCCTTCTCATTCAAATATTGGTGCCAGCTGGTGAGCCAGGCTGTTACAAAATGACTCAAAGAGAAGAAGCAAGAAAGCAAAAGCTTTGAAGATGTTAAGTGAGAGTATTCTGGATTAATTTGTGACTATGCAGATTTTTTGTCAAGTTTTTCTTCCCAATTTTTTTTTCTTCTCCTGTTCTAGTTCTAATTTTTGCAGCTATACATTTACACAACTGTCGGCAACCATCTGGTACCTTCCCCAACTGGTCACTCTTCAGTTCTGAACCTAGGCAGTGAATTTTGACAGTCCATTCATTGAAATTCAGAATGATTATGTCCTTGCCTGCTATCCACCCTCACAGGTTTTCTAGCTGGATAGGGGGTGAGTACTGGGAGAGGGGGAAGGCTGTTGTGTGGATTCACTAGAAAGGAATCAGGAGTAAGAACCCTGGCTGCTTTTCATTCCTTAGCCATTGGATCCTGAAACTAATTGCACCAGTCCCCTCATTAGCTGAAATCAGTTAACCCATCATGGATTGATTAAAATTTAGTCCATATTTGAAGGAAAGATTATAGTCAAATGTGTCAATTTATGATTGTTACAATGGAGTATCCCTCATCACATAAGTACATAAGAACTAGGAGCAGGACTAGTCAATTCAGTCTCTCGAGCCTGCCCTGCCATTCATTACGATCATGGCTAACCTCATCTCTCCCTCAACTCCGGTTTCCCGCCCTCTCCCCATAACCTTTCAACCCGTTACTAATAAAAAATCTGTCTATCTCCTCCTTAAATTTATTCAGCGCCCCGGCATCCACTGCACTCTGAGGTAGTGAATTCCACAGATTCACGACCCTTTGAGAAAAGTAATTCCTCCTCATCTCTGATTTAAATCTACCACCCTTCAGTCTAAAACTATGGCCTATCATTCTAGGATGTCCCAGAAGGGGAAACATCTGCTCCATGTCTACTTTTAACCCCTTTAGCATCTTATATACCTCAATTAGATATCCTCTCATCCTTCTAAGCTTTGGCGAGTATAGGCCTAAACTGCTCAATATCTCCTCATAAGACAAGCCCTGCATCTCGGGAATCAATCTAGTGAACCTCCTCTGAACCGCCTCCAGTGCAACTACATCCTTCCTAGTAAGGGGACCAAAACTGTGCACAGTACTCCAGGTGCGGTCTCACCAATGCCTTGTACAGTTGCAACAACACTCCCCTATTTTCATATTCTATTCCTTGAGCAATAAATGCCAAAATTCCATTTGCCTTCCTTATTACCTGCTGTACCTGTATACTAGCTTTCAGCGATTCATGCACGATGACACCCAGATCCCTCTGCACTGAAGAATTCTGAAGTTTCTCTCCATTTAAATAATAAGTCACCTCTTTCTTCTTCTCACCAAAATGGATAACCTCACACTTTTCCACGTTAAACTACATCTGGCAAATTTTGGCCCATTCATCTAACCTGTCCATTTCTTACTTCTTAAATTTCTTATTTCTTCATTGCAACTTACTTCCCACCTATTTTGGTGTCATCTGCAAACTTAGCTATAGTACCTTCTATCCCTGAATCCAAGTCATTAATATAGATTGTAAATAGTTGGGGCCCAAGGACTGAGCCCTGTGGCACCCCATTAGTTACAGCTTGCCATCCAGAAAAAGACCCACTTATCCAGACTCACTGCTTTCTGTTGGTTAGCCAATCCTCTATCCGAGCTAATATATTATCCCTAACTCCGTGTGATCTTATCTTGTGTATTAATCTTTTGTGCGGCACCTTATCAAAGGCCTTCTGGAAGTCCAGATATACTACATCTACAGGATCCCCATTATCCACTTTGCTTGTCACATTTTCAAAGAATTCCTGAAAATTAGTCAAACACGATTTACTCTTCGTAAAACCACGCTGACTCTGATGGATTGCATTTTGACTTTCCAAATGCCCCATTACTATTTCCTTAATAATAGATTCCAACAATTTCCCAACAACGGGCGTTAAACTAATTGGTCTATATATTTTCCTACATTCTGCCTCCTTCCCTTTTTGAATAAGGGTGTTATATTAGCATTTTTCCAATCCACTGGAACCTTTCCAGAATCCAGGGAAGTTTGGAATATTATAGCCAATGCATAATCCACAGTTAGACAGTGATTTTGCTTTTCCCAGCAATGCAATAACCTGTGCTTATACAGCACTTTTAATGCAAAAAAAGCATCAAGGTGCTTCATACAGCTGGAGACATTGAGTTCAAGAAAGAAGAAAATAGCAGGGACCAAGCCAGCATTTTAATGATGTAAAGAGAAAAAAGATACACAAGAGAAGCCAGAGGAAATGATTGAAACAAAAACAGAAAATGCTGGAAAAACTCAGCAGGTCTAACAGCATCTGTGGTGAGAAAAACAGAGTTAATGTTCCAAGTCTAAATGACACTTCCTCATACGGACTCAAAATGTTAACTCTGTCTTTCTCGCCACAGATGATGTTAGACCTGCTGTGTTTTTGCAGCATTTGCCATTTTTTGTTTCAGATTTCCTGCCTCTACAGTATTTTGCTTTTATCTCAGAGGAGTTGACTGTTCATTGGGCTGCACAGATTGTGGAGCTGGAGGAGAATAGGGGGGCAAATGTGGGAGTTAGAGCCAAGGATGAAAATTTTAAATTTGAGGCATTGGGGGCCTGATGCCGCTTAGGTCTTGTTACTATGATAAATGACAACGTGACGTGGGTCGGCATTTTCTTTTGCTGTATTTGATAGTGCTGCATTTCTACATATATTTTGCAAGCAGCATGACATAAATTGGGATATTATCTCATTATTATTATTAGCAACAGGAAAGGTGATATGTTTGATCAATAGATTCATCTGCTAATGTACATTCTCTGATTCTGCTCTATACAAGACTTTGTTGAATTTGATGTATTTTAAATGATCACAGATAACGAAAATATTAAGTAGGAATCCATAGGGCTGAAACTTCCCATCAGCATGCGGGAGTGGGCCCAACACGCCAACGTGCACGATGGTGTGTAATGATGTCGGCTGTATGTCCTGAGGTCATTGCGCACCATCAGGACAGTTCGTTCGACGGGCGCACACTGGAATCGGCTGCGTGCCCGCCGAAATGTAAACAAGCCTATTAAGGCCATTAAGAAATCAAGTGAAACACTTGAGAACACTGCCCGACAACCTTACGGTTGACAGGCAGCTGGAAAGACCAAGCAGCCTTCACTTTTTTCAGTAAGCCTCACCCACTTAAATAAATTATTCATTAAATAAATTAATTAATTTTCATAAATATTAAAACATGTCTCCACTCATGTGACACGGTCACAATAGGGGACATGTTTAAATACATTTTAAAGTCAATTCTTTAATTATTTTAATCTCCGTTTAATCCCCCCGAGGCAGCCCCGTGCCACTGCCCGCTCCCACCCAGCCCACCTGCAATAGGAAAAATCCTGGCTGTAGTATTTTTGCAGAGCTGCTTACAAGCTGTAACCAGTTTCTTTGTAAATTACTTCAACTATTCATTTGTTATAAAGAATTTTAATAGATTCTACGAGGTCTCCAGTGGCATTGCTTAGAGGGAAATAAAAACAGAAAACAGTGGAAATATTCAGCAGATCAGTCAGCACCCATGGTAAGAGAAACAGAGTTAAGCCTTCAGGTCCATGAAATACAATCAGAAAGTGTTGGCAATATCCAGCAGATCTGGCAGCATCTGTGGAGAGAGAAACAGAGTTAATGTTTAGAGTCGCTTCTTCCTGAGAACTGAAGGAAGGTAAAAATGTGATAGGTTTTATGACAGTGAAAGGGGGAAGGGTGAGGAAGAACAAAAGGGTAATTCTGGGATAGGGTGGAGGGTGTGAGAAATTAAGTGGCAAATATGTCATGGAATAAAAGGCAAAAGGAATGGTAATGGTAAAGAAACAATGCATTTGCCCAGAGTGAGTCTGAATGGCAGGATAATGAACAGCTCTGTCCAAAAGAAATATCATGAAAAACTGGTAGATAACAAAACAACAGAATCAAGATGAGGGAATGTGTTCATGGTGTGGAATTGCTAAACTCAGTGTTGAGTCCAGAAGGCTGTAAAGTACCTAATCAAAAGATACGTTGCTGTTCCTTGAAAGTTTAAGATGGAAGCTCTTAATAAAACAATTTCTTTCTTTCAGCTTTGTAGTTACAAAGCATCAACCAGGCAGGCAAAAGCCTCAAAGAAGAGCTGTGTAATTGTAATAGCATTGAGTTAACACAGCATGGTGGCGGTATACATTCTACTGAGTGCCCTCCTCATTTGTGTTGGCCATGTATTTCATTGAGCATTCATTGGTAAGTACCTGTAGTACCAGTTTCTCCTATAGATGACACTACAATAGTAGTTACTTTCATGTTAAAGATATTGCACTGTATGACACACAATAGCTGAAATTTTGTAATTGGAATGTATCATGCTCAGATACCATAAACTGACCACCAAATCCCATATATTGCTTAAAGTGCATTCTAACAACTGTTTTAGGCACCATTTTTTGCTTATTAATGATCTAAAATAGGGATTTAAACAGAGAAGAATAATTTATGTATAACATGATTGCATTTATCCATTAAATTATTTTTGTATCTTTTATATTTTCATAAAAGCTTTTACTTGAATATGTCAGTCTGTATCAAGAGCATGGGTACTGATTGAACACGTTTATTGTACAATAGTTCGGAGAAAGCATTTGATCGTTCCTTAGGTTCTGAGCATTTGCAAGTTCTAGAATTTCTTTGCCTGCAATTTGTTCATTGAAGGCATTTGATGAGTAGAGGGTGTAATGACAACAGCTAGCATTAATTGCTGCAAAAACTAAATCCCAGAGGGAAACTTGGCTCATGGGCCATTACCTTTTTTTTCTGTATTCGAAAATGAGAAGAAGATGCACCAATCTCAGCAGTAAGAGATCCAGTGATGCTTATGGGATTGTAAAAATCAAAAGTAAAAGTTTTTTTTTAACAAAAATAAAAGAAAACTTAAGCACACAAAGTTACAGTTATACAATTAAGGTTAGTCTGACAAATCATTCCACCCAAAACTCTCTATTTGATCAAACCCACAAGTAAATACTTTTCAGGCAACAGTCCCCTAGATGTCTACTATGAAATCCAATAATATTACACAAGTCAAACTGCTGTAGCGCCAATAAAGGCACACCACATGACCTTTACCCTCTTCCACTGCGTTGGAATCTACTTCAGAATAAAACTGCTTGTTGCAGCCCAAGATTTTTCTGGCTTGACAGTTTTGTTGATTCAAACTGCATCCTCTCCCAGCCCAAAGCTCCAGTTATAGCTCAACAGCTCAAACAGCTCCAGCTAAATCCAGCTCAACAACTATACCCAGCTATCCACAGTAACTCTAACATACCCTTTTCCCCCCTTTCATCTCCATTCTATTGTTCTCACGCTTCTTTGAAACTCAAACCCTTCCAAATATAAGATCTTCCAAGTTTCCATCTTGTCTTTGCTTTTAGTCAATGAGATATAATATCCGCATGACTCCTTACCTATGGTACTCCTGCAAGAGGGAAACATGTTTTTGTACCTCTGACTCCTCTTTGATATTCAGACAAACTCTTAACTTATCTAAAAATGCAAACGTTCAATCTAACCTCTTTACTTGTATTTCAAACTTAACACTTCTATCCCTTTTCATGTTTCCAATCCCCCAGACAACCTAACTCTTATCAACCTCTTGCCTAGCTTAATTAAAACACACACACACACACACACACACACACACACACACACACACACAGCCTTCTTTACAGAATAACACAATATTCCCCAAAATATTTTTTAAAAAAACATCCATTCTCACAAAGGGTAAATATCTCCTCATTCTCTGAGGATGAGTTTCTTGCTATTTTCCAAAAGACTTTGGAAGAAAATAGATAATGGATTCTCAAGGCCTTTATTTCAGGCAAGTGATGAATTTATATAGACATATTAAAATTGTGCTTTACTATCAAGAACTCCTCACAGAAAAATAAAAGCAGCATGAGTGGGGGCAAACAGATGTTATCATGTAGGAGACAGCACTGGAAATAATCACAGCTGTTTGTGTTTTTTCTTCAATGGTTAGAAAGCAGAATTTTGATTAAGAACACAAGAAATAGGAGCCGCTGTAGACCATATAACCCTTTGGGAATGCATCATCATTTAATAAAATCACGTGTGACCATCGGCTGTAACTCCACTTTCCTGCCTGCTCCCCATATCCCTTGATTTCCTGAGAGATCAAAAACCTGTCTTCCCCAGCCTGAAAAATAGTTTCTGGTCCTGCCTGTGGCAGATTTCGTGGTGGGAGGGAGCAGAAATGTAGAGAGAGGCCAAAAATCAGATTTCTGCTGGCGGGAAATCAATTTGGAATTTTTCCTTCACCGCTTTCATAGCAGGCTAATGGCGGGTCGGATTTCCTGCTGATCCATGGCAGAAATCCATTTGCATGCGTCATCATGTCATGAATGGTCATTACGAACACAACTTGATGAAATCACCTAGCCCTATCCCAATCAGCAGGAAATTAGACTGTGCGCTCTGAGAATTGAAAGTCAGCACAAAAGGACTTGATGCAGTCATTGCCACCTTAATGAGAAACTGTTAGTGAACACTGAAAAGCACACATGGTTGAGAAGACCATCATGGCAGCAGGTTTTGTGCTTTGGCACTACCAATGAAGAGGGACTTCTCATTTTGAGAGACTGTTACACCCAACCCTCCAAGGCTGGTGAGCATGCCTAACTCCATGCTGTCTTGTAAGGAGTATAGGTTACAACGCATTTTGCAGACAGTTCCAGTAAACAGCTTGACATATCTCCTTGACACAACACAAGGGTAGAATAGCTATCATGACTCAGCTACATATCACATGAATGTGAGGCTCACAAAGGGAGGCTCACCCTCACAATAAAAGGCCACATAGATGCATATTCACAACACTTTCACATAATGAGACCATTTTCACGAACAGCAAATGTATTTACAAAGGTTCACGACATAAGCAGCGATTGAACAGCAATGGAGTACAGGTCCAAGCACAAATCCAGCGAGATATGATGGACCAAAGTCTCCAAGGCAGTTGCCACCCTTCCCATGGAGACCTCAAGGCGCTCATGTGTCACAGCCATGACAGCAGATAGAATGCTGATGGATTCCTCGACTGTTTATTTGAGTCTGTTAACTGTCTCTCGTAACTCTTGCTGATTTTCCACCACTTCTCATTGCATCTCCAGCATGTGTAACATGGCCATTTCCAGAGTTTCATCAGCAGGTGCATGATTTCCAGCAGTTCTCCGAGTGCCAAAAACCTGGACTGTCACTGCCTCTAACATTTTGATTTATTTATTTTTGTTTCCCACTGTTTACTTATTGTCATACCTTTTAATCTATTTACCCAATTAATCTTAGCCAGCTCTCTCTTCATGCCCATATAATTGGCTTTAAGTTTAAGATTCTTGTTTGGGACTGGCGTATGTCACTTTCGAACTTAATATGGAATTAAATTGTATTATAGTCACTTTTTCCCAGTGGATCTTTTTCTCTATGAGGTTAATAATTAACCTGGCTGCATTTCAGAGTACCAAATTTTAACAAAAGGCTTATTCCAAGACACTTTGACAACATATTGTTCCAAGAAACTGATATGAAAGCATTCTACAAACTCATCTTCCAGA
Source organism: Carcharodon carcharias (assembly GCF_017639515.1). Lineage (NCBI taxonomy): Eukaryota > Metazoa > Chordata > Chondrichthyes > Lamniformes > Lamnidae > Carcharodon > Carcharodon carcharias. The sequence continues at coordinate 143,193,728 of NC_054477.1, forward strand.
CCACCTTTTCCTGTTTGACTGGTCCAGTCTATGTGAAGATTAAAGTCACCCACAATCATTACATTACCTTTGTTCCAAGCTACAGTTAATTCTTCCTTATGCTCTGTCCTTTGGTATAACTATTATTAGGGGTCTAAAAACTATTCCCACCAATATATTTTGACCTTTATTCTTCCTAATCTCCAGCCATACTGATTCTATTTCATGATCTTCTGAGGCAAGATCCTTTCTCACTTTTATCCTTATGTCATGTATTCAGATTGTATTTTTTTCAGTTAAAAGAACATCTCCTGAATAATTTTTTGAGGCTTAATGGTTTTATACATGAAAACCTGGAAACTACATAAACGATCAACTTTCATTGTTTTAAGAGATGTTTTTGTTGATTGGTGTAAATTTATGTTTATTAAAGACTGTATAATTTGGAAAATTCACTAATAGTGTGTTGCTTGCACAGGCATTGAGTACAGAAATCATATAGCCTCAGCTCATGATTTTATCTTCATTGATTTTTGCAAGCAGAAAATGTATCTGTAAAGGCTTGAAGGTAAGAACATAAATATAGTAACCAATTAAGCCCTGGAATCACTCTGGTGAATCTGTACTGCATCACCTCCAAGGCCAATATACCTTCCCCAAAAATTAACACAGTACTCGATCCAGATAAGATCTGAACAAGGGTCCATACAACTGAAGTGTAACTTCCTCCCCTTTGTAACCCAGCCCACTTGAGATCAAAGTCAACATTCTATTCATTTTTCATTGTTTATTGTGATGTTTTATATTTTTAATTCATCCTTAGCACATGGGCACAGTAAGCAAGGCCAGAATTCTCTGGAAAAACTCAGCAGGTCTGGCAGCATCGGCGGAGAAGAAAGGAGTTGATGTTTTGAGTCCTCATGACCCTTCCACAGAACTGTTTATTACTTCCAGCCAAATTCCAACCCCAGTCAAAAACCAACATCCAATTCCATAGGCTCATGTATTTGCTAGTAAACATAAGACTCCCCTCAAAGCTCTCATGTGCTCTGCAACCCCCTGCAGGACCTACAATTGTCTGAAAACTATAACTTCCTTGCTTCCCCATTGAAATGGACATCAATGAGACTTCAATGCACCTTTTTTACTTTTGCACTCACATTGTCAACTTCTACTGCCTTCACAGCTACTCCTCACTCTCTGCTTCATCCTGTCATTATGAGCACTATGGTAAACTGACTCATACATGGCAAGGCTTGAAAACCCTTCATCCGGACACATATTAACCCACTTCCACTTCTCGCAAGAGAAGCTGGCACAGAGCAGGTGTGCTACAATCAACAAAATGGGAGGCCCTGCCACACTGCAAACACTCAAAGTATGGAAGATGCTACCACTGACATCAAATAAAGATCCACAATATTCAGTATTGGAGATGGCATGATTGGAAACCAGCAGAATGCCTTTACATCTTCCTGTCCTCTTGTCTTTCTCCGGAATTATTTTTGTCACATATTCATGCAGTTATACACTGAATATGTAGTGTTGTATCACAGACTGAAGGAAGTACACAAGCATATGCCAGAGTGGGAGCAAGGGTGAGGGAAATGGCCACGAACTTGGAAAAGCTTGTCAAAAGTGAGCATTCGTCTGCAGCTGAGACTGTTCAGCTGCAGCTCCATTAATATTCTTGGAGTGAGACTTCTGAAGCTTTCCTGCCCACTCAAGCAATGCTAAAGCATGAAAGTGCCAGCAAATGCTCCAGAACTTTTCATCCCTCTGGCACAGACTGCAAATTAATGTGCGTTTTAGGGACAACAGAACAAGTGGACACTGTGTAAGTTGTAGAATCTCCTTGCGAAATGCAGCCATGGCGCAGTCACTGGTGGAGGTGCTCACAGCCCCTTGCAATTTCTTAAGATTTGGATCAATATCCCTCATGGTTCAAGCTAACAGCCCAGCTTTGCAGTGCATGTTAGGGAAATACCTGCACCTGAGCTGAGGGCACAGCATGCAGTCCAGTGGCCGAAGCTGCCGCCAATTGGTCAAATGGAGTGGAGCGAAGGTGGGTGGGGTTTCGGATAGCCTTTGTAGGTGGGATTCAACCCCCTTCCCCAAGACCCTGGGTTGATCTGACTTTCGTGTGGGGCAGCTGACCTCTTAACTACGGCTCAGACCGGGACTCAGGTCAGGACAAACAACTCAGGACGTCCGTTATTTGGATTCTCAAACAAGACGGTTTATTCAAACTTGTACAAGCATATGCAGGGAGAGCAGCCTTTTAGTCCATCAAGGGGCTCTCTGCCATAATTACAAAGTCTCATAGCTTATATACTTTTTGCGTTACATCTTTGCTCGCAACTCATCAATATTATCAGGCTAAAATGTTGAATACACAGAGCACCAACTATTCCTATCCCCACCTCCTCCACCTTGGTTACATGGGTGGCTATTAATGCCCCTCATACATCTTGTGTCTTCTCAAGTTTTACTATCAGTCCATCCTTCATATGTTATCACCCTGTCCTTGCAGCTGGTTTAACTAAAGCTATCAGACGTCCACTATCAGTCTAGGATTCATGTCCTTGCATCTGATGTAATTAAAGTTTAAAAAACTGCTATACTGGCCTTTTGTTTTTTCAGCCTTCTATTATCACGTAGTGATAGTGTCTGTACATCTGTACAAAGTCTCAAGCAAGTCTTTGTTTCTACCAACTGTGTGCTTCACTATGAGGGTGGTTATGTGTATTTTGCTATTCTCTAGCCCCTGTCGTGGATATACTTCTTCAGCCATGAAGTGCACTACACGCTGGCCATCCAAGCGGTGGATAGCACTCTCCTTCATGCATAAAGGGGCCTTCGTACTTAACCAAGAAAGGTTCTTAGTACACCTATGCTAACCCAAGTGTCTCTCTCTTTGATCCTGCAGGAGGAGAACAGCAAGATCATGGAGCCTGGTGATTTAATGGTATGCCTCATAGCTTACATGGAGCAGAGAAGAAAACCAAGAGTACAGCAGAGGAGGTGCCTGGCTCGGCAAAGGGAGGAGCATGCCCTCAAGATGGAGGGACAACGAGGCATGCTGTGCATGCAGCTGAAGATCCACAGTGAGCCGTTGTTCGTAGATGCCTTGCTAGACCCAGGGTCTATAGACAGCACTTGTCGTTCCTGCAGATGGCTGAGAACAATTGTCGCCAAAGACAGCGCATGTCTAGGGAACTGGTCGGTCACATATGCCACCTGCTGCAGGATTTGGTACCATGTGGACATGGAGAGAATCCATTTCCAATGGCCGTAAAAGTGACCGTGGTGCTTACTTTTTACACCAGTGGCTTCTTGCAGGGCTCCAAGGTGACCTGTGTGGGATCTTGCAAGCCTCCACGCACAAGTGTATCCAGGAGGTGATGGACACATTCTTCATGAAAGCACAGAACTCTGTGCAAGTCGATGGGGATCAGCAAAGCCAGGAAGCAAGAGGACTGGGATTTGCGTAGCTCTCAGGTTTCCCACAGGAGCAGAGTGCCACTGGTTGCACTCACATGGTGCTTAGATCTCCGTGGCAACAAGCAGTCAGCTACATCAATCATAAGGGCTTCTGTTCGCTGAATGTTCAGCTGGTGTGCAACCACCACAAACACACCCTACAGGTCTGCACACAATTCCCAGGGACCGTCCACGCCTCCTATGTCCTTAACAGGTCTCAGATCCCTGACATCTTCCAGGGTCCACAGAGGCTGCAGGGTTGGCTCCTCAGAGACAAGGGTTACGCACACAGGATGTGGCTGATGATGTCCGTGCGGTGACCACACAATGAAAGAGAGATGGTGTAATGAGGCTCATGCAGCAACCGTACTTTGGTGGAACAAATGTTGGGCATCTTCATAATGAGGTTCCTGTGCCTCAACAGGTCTGGTGCAGCACTGCAATGCAGTCCGCCAGTGGCGTTGCACATCATCATAGCTTGCTGCGGGCTACACAACCTGGCGCTGCTATAGGGGGAGGACCTGGCTGAGGAGGAAATGGAAGAGCTGCATGCCTCCTCCATTGAGGTGGACGTCAAAGGGGATGACGGTGATCAGGCCCTCGAAGGCGAGGATGCCAGCAGTGAGGCCATCGCACTGGCCAGACGAGGCAGGTGCAATCAGGTGTCTCTCATAGCCACAAGATTCGTGGAGAGTGATGAGGAGATGCAGTGAGGACAGTCCTGACATCCTCACTTTGCATCTGTGAATGTTTGACTCCTGTGTGGCTGATGGCAACGAACATATCCACAGTGCTCAGGCTCATGCCATGGAGATGTAGTGGAGGCCCTAATAGTCGCTAGATTCCAGGAAGATGATGTCGACATGCGGTGAGGACACTCCATAGATCTTCACATTGCCTCTGTGAGTGACTGATTCCTGTCTGGCTGAGGGCAGCTCGCTTGCACTCTGTGATCAGGGTCATATCATGGAGATGGAGCCGTGAAACTTTAAATGTGCCGTATCCTTTGTCAGCCTTCAGCACCTGTCCCCATCAGGAGCACACCATCACCGGACACAGATGATGAAGAGACAGTTGGGTGGGTGGGTGGGGGGGTGCGCAGTCAAACTTAAAGGCACTGAGAGCACATAGAGAGAATGACAGAACTGCGACACCTGCCCATGACACTCTGGCAGCAATGACCAGCACTGACAAGGTGCAGGCATGATTAATGTGTCCAGTGAATGTGAAGCCGGACCATCACTTTTGTCTTAAGGTTACACACTACACAGGGAAGAGGCCTTGGACTGAGACACCTGCCTTTACCTTGTGGAGGAACTAAGGTTTCACATGTGAGTGACATGAACACTGCTCATTATAACAAAGAGCCATAGGCAAGGAGACATTTATTTACAATATTGAACATTTTGTACAAGTGATTAACACCCATGCCCTGGCTGTGAAAACAGATATTCTTCCTAACATTACTGCTACATATTGGTGCTCCCTCAACATCCACAGCAGAGATGGAGGCAGCCTTTTGACTGCAATGCCCTTTCTGTGATGATCTTGGCAGGTGCCCTCTAGAGGGCTAAGACCTGGAGGGCCCCAGTCTGCTTTGGATGTCCTGCTGTGAGCCAGCTACACCCTCCTCGGCCTGTGGAGCTGGAGCTACGGGGGTCACACGAAGAGGGGATTTGGATTGGCCGGATATTCACCTGGGTGGATGGCCCCGGGGTGTCGAGCCTCTGATCCTCCTACCTATGGGTGCCCGCTGGCCCCTGGCTGACTCCTTGAGGAGAAGGGGTAGCTGGAGTGAGATTGAGCTTCCCCACACCCCTTTCACGTTGGCACTGTTGGAAGCCAGCTATGGCATCAGTGGTGGACTGCCAGCCTGCCAGTGTTGACCTCGATGCACTGGCATGCCAGCGTTATCACCTTGGACTGAAGGCGGACAGACTCCTCCTTCATTCCTTGCAATTTGAGGAGTGCACCAGACATCCCTTCCTGATGTTCCCGTGATTGTCTTTGCAACTCCACCAACTGATTGGGGACTGAGTCCAGAAGTTCATCATCCGACTTGGACTGAGCAGATTCCTTGCCTCCAGCAGTCCTCCAGTGCTGGTGACCAAGGGCGTCCCTGTCTCTGCCTTCCGTGAAACAGTTTGTGTGCTCTGCTCACCAGATTGTGATCCCGAGGCTACCCTACATTTGGGTCCCACCTAGCTGTTCTGGTGGAGTGTGTGGGTGAGCACTGGGACGGGTCTTCAATGGTCTTGCCCTCAGAGTCCTCTTCCGAGGTGCTCTCGGCACCGGGGTTAGGCTCATGGTTGCCTGAGGGTGACATGTCAGATGTGCCTAGGACAGAAAGTGGATATTATTTGTGCTTGGCAGCTGTGTTGAACACAGAACAGTGGACTCAGAGTAGCGTTGAGAGAGGGATCATGTGGTACAGGATCCGCCGACTTCACCATTGCCACAAGAACGGTCGACATCCTCTCTGGCCAGCACCAATGTGCGACTTTTGAACGGTGTGAGGACCTAGCTGACTGGCACTTCAGCCCCTGGCCTGGGACCTTTTCCAGTGATTGTGCACGATCTTGTCTGGCATAAAGAAAGATGGAGCTAGTATGAGCAAGTTGCATGCCAGGCCAAATGAGAAGGATGCCAAGGATTGTGTCTGTGCTGAGTGGAGCTATGGGTAAGATGTGACCTCCAGAGGAGGTGAGACCAGATGAAGATGTGTGAGTGTCTGGGAGAGAATGAGTCATTTGCGTTGTCAATAAGTGAGATGCCAGTGAATGTGTGATGGGCTCATGGGTGCTTGAGTTGATATTGATGAGATAGTTGACATACCCTGGTGGCAAGGATGAGATCATTCATCTGTTTTCTCCTCTAGATAGCCGAACTCTTGTGTGCAGCATTGTCACTGACCACCTCTGCCACTGCAGTGGTGAGGCTGATGGGCCTCCTGCAGCTAGAGTTGGGGTAGAGGAGTTTGTGATGGGCCTCCAGGGCATCCAGAAGGAGTCCCAGGGATGCATCACTGAATCGGAGGGCTGCATTCTTCCTGGCTTTTGGGGCCATGTTTTCACTGGAGCAGTCCTGAGCTGTAAGCATTGAGAAGTGCGTGCACGGCTGCAGTTTAAATTTGGTGCCCTGCATGAGGAAGCGACGAGGTTAATGGTGTGGTGGGCCAATTGGAGGCCACCCACCAGCGATCCAGCTTGTTTCCCATGACTGCATAATTTATGAGGTGAGAAGGGGACTATACAGTGTGAAAAACCCTCTATAGTGGCAGGACGGTAAAATGTTTTTCACGCCTGCAACAGCACTTGGTACAAATCCGGGACAATTCCACCCGATATCTTTTATCCTGTTCCCTTTTTCAAGTTCAGTAAGAAGTCACTAGTGTTAGATAAACTGATGATGAAAACCTAAATGCTAATGCACCATCACTTGCTCTTACCCTACTTACCTTACCCAACATAGTTTTCTGACTTACATAGTAAATTGGGAGGACACTATAGGAGTCAGTCATGACACTAAAAGCTTTTCTGAGATGCTCATGCAGGGGCCATATCGGGGTTTTGGGCCCAACCATAAACTCCACCTTAGGTAGGTTGGAAGTTCAAATGGATCGGGGCTTCATTCTGACCACATCGTCTGCTCTCTCACAGCTCAGTAGCTCTGTTGAGCTGGAATAGGAACAATTAAGCCATAGGAATGGAACATGATGACATCTCTCGTGATAACAGCACTTCTGTGCCCCTCTGAGCCAATGCTCAGCCCGATGCCAGAAAGCCAGGTGCGGCTGACTGGTTGGGTAGACACTGAGTTGTTGCAGTCGACAGCTGGGCCTCCTCTGGCCCAAACTCTTAGAGCATCCCTAAATGAGCCTCTTGACATTACTGTCACTGGGGGATCACCTCATAGAAGCACTGGAGTAGGTAAGAGAGCACTTAAGGCAGGCACTAGATGCTCACTGGGATTAGAAATAAATTGTAGGGCTTCCTTTCATCTTGTAAAACCACAATGGTGTTTGAAATCTTTGAATAGGATTCTTATAATAATGGGTGAACTTACAATTTTAGGAGACAGGAATAGTTTTGATTTGGTACTTGGGCAGATTCTGTTTGTTTCAGGGTGGAAGGGCTATGACATAAGTTAGGAATGTTAATGCAGAGGAGCACAGGTTGTTCAGGATTTAACTATTTCATGTGAGCTGACATTGAGAGAGTGCTGTGATGTGAAAGCTTTCTTCTTTAGATGAGACATTACACCAGCAATCCTAATGTCCCTATTGTTCTGATGAACAATTTAGACCCCATAACACTCTTTGAAGAAAAGGGGTGGCATTCAAACAACATACAGCATCAAAATGAAAGAGATTAACTAGTTGTTCGCCTCATTGACCTTGAATTTGCGCTTGTAATGACAGTAAAACTGTTACCATTTTCCTGTCATTATTGTGTAAAATTGACAGCACTTCTGGTGTCTAAATATGCATAGCTAATCATGGAAATCCAGAAGTTGCTGTCAGTGATACCTTGCTCCCCCATAAGGTTCACTGTTGCAATCTTTGCAGATGCAATCAACAGAATAAGTGATTTGACATGTTTATCTTTCTTACACAGTGTTGTTGTAAAAGCCATTGTAAAAGTTATGCCTTGTTGAGTGAGGCGCATTGAAGACTTTAAAAGCAAATGAATGTATAATTAATGCTCAACAGCCCCTTTAGTAATATGTGTGTACTGTCAGTCCCTCTATTCCATGATCAAAATTCTATGGGCTGAATTTTGAGGTCATTGGATGGGCTGGCACAGCGGGCAGGCCCGGGGTTGGCCAGGACAAGGTCTGCCACCTGCAATTGGCCCCCCACCCACCGCAAATTCACACCATCTGGTCAATTAACACCAGCTAGCATGAAAGGCGCTCTGAAATGCACAGCGTTCCCGGGGTGGGGGCGGGAGGAGGGTGAGCGCAGAAGCCTGCGTATGTGCAGGGGAATGTGCGCCGAAAGCTCCCTGAGGGTACAGAGCTACCTCAGGGAACCGAAGAAGTGGAGAACCGAAAACAAAGACTTTGAAGATGATATAAACATGTCCCCACATGTGACTCAGTCCCATGAAGAGGGACGTGTTTAAAATGATGGTGAAAAATACTTAATGGATTTTTATTTATCATTGGAAACCTCATCCCGCCCACGGATGAATTTTCATTTAAAATGCAAAGGCCACCTGGCCTATTCACCACTCCGCACCCCCCCCCCCACCCCCCCGCCAACCGAACGGTTGAACGGGCAGTAAAAAAAATGCAAATTAATTAATTGATTAAGGGCCTTAATAGGCCTCTTAATTTTTGGCAGGCGTGCTGCCGACTCTCGTGCATGCCCAGCGACCGAAAGGCCGACATCATTGCGCATGACTTTGCACCCGATCAGGTTGGCCGCGCACCCGTCCGCCTGACAAACATAAAATTCAGCCCCATGACTTTAAAATAACAAAAAGTATAAATTTTAAAGTTTGTATACGATATTTCAGCTTCTACCGTAATCTCATGAGTACATCCCAATCTTTCTTTCACTTCCTGTAAAATGATTAAAAAGTGAGCTGGAGGCTGTTCTTTTTACTTCCTAGTTTGTGGTATGTAAGGATTCCTCAATCTTATTGGCTGCTGCCTCTGTTTGATGATTCAGCTGATGCTGAACAACACAGATCCTCAAGAGATGAAGTAAGATTGAAAGTCACATTGCAATATGGGAAATTAATACTTCAAAGTCTGTAAAATCTTTGTGGGCAGCTTTGTGAGCACTATCCCTTTAGCATACCTCACTAAATCTGGGCCTTTTCTTTGTACAATCATGCTTTATATAAAATGGCGACCATACTTGCCTACATATCAATGATCACAGGACTTCAGTGTAATTTTCTTTATATGAGGCATTTTTACATGTTTCTGAAAGGTTGATAAGTTGCTTAGTAATTGCATTTCTCTCTCTATTCCTTTGGTGTACAAAATGACTAGGCAATGGATTGTTCTTGTCAACATATATCTTTAATTTCACAGAATGAGTTTCATGTTAAAATAACTCCTTGGTTTTTCCATTGGACAAAAGTTTTATTTGATTGGGGGGAAAGATATATTTTATTTATGGCAAATAATTCAGGATCATCTGGAAACCAGGAATTTCAGAAAGCAAATCCCATAAAAGTAAAAGCACTCTTTTTCCTACTTCTCACACACTCCATTAGCAAGATGATGTCTTTGATGGGATACATATACCGGGACTGAAAATCCCAAGGGGCCTACTGATTTCCATCACGGTATTCCCATTGTGTACTCCTGGCAGATGAAACTACACACCAGATTTCCAAACTCATAAAATCTTCCTTTAGAAGATTTATTTCTTATAGGATTAAATATATAAGGTTGAATTATTCACTTCAGCTTGATAATTATCAGATTCTGATAGTACAATGCCAACAAATCATTGATATATGTACTAACAGATCAAGTGCAGCATTCTTCAGGGTGCTGAAGAGCATGTGTGTCTGGCATAACCAAGCTTGGGGAGTAAAGGTAGGATGGAGGCCTAAAGCTCAGACTAGATTGGTTGCTAGGTTATTATTGAGAGCTAGGGAGAACTGGGGCTGGCTATTGGAGAGATGAACTGACTTACAGAAGAAACATATTGAATACAAATAAATGTTAAGCTTAGGAATGCAGTTTAATTGGCCTGAGATCGCAGCACAATTGGGCATAAAGAGGAAATTGGGTGCTGGATCTTTCAATCAACTAGAAGCTTTTGCAGGTTGAAACATCATTTAGCATATTATAAATTAAATTGCTGATTTTGGCATAGCCTGCCATTTTGTTTCTGGGAGGATTTGATGGATTTATTCACCTCAGGATTCCCTATATTGAAATTAATTTTGTCAAAAGCTTTCCTCTCAGTTTAAATTTGGGCTGGGAATGTGAAGGCTGCTTTGACTTTTTTTTCTGTTCAAATGCGATTTGGAGGAGCTTTCGTTTTGCTTCTGAATGATGGCGTTGTTATGTTTTTGGGGTAAGGGCAGTGGATTGTGACAGGGGAGAATACCGAGACTGCAGGAAAAAAGTTCCATGTAATCTGATGAGAGGATAAGGAAAGTAGAAAATAGCTAAGCATAAAGGTGGAAAACAATGGAAAGTCAACCAATGAGCAAGAAGGAAACATGACAGCCAGACCCGATAGACACAATGTACCCGCCTCCATAAAACTTTATTGCAAAGCTGTGTGTGAAATAGTGAGGAAAATCAAATAGGGTGTAAAGTGAGTAGCCAATTCACTACCACCATTTTTGAATCCCCGCCAAAGTTGTTACAGAAGCTTTCATTTTGTTTTACTGCATACTGGATACACAGCAAAACTATATAATGTCTAATGAGCCCTTTCACATACAGGGTCAATATCTGACACTGCAGTCAATGGAAAGCTTTTTTAGCAGTTCCGTCATTTTGATTGAAATGTTCACCTACAGGCATGTTGCACAAGGAGATAATGTTATACTTCTGATACTTTAATCATGTTCTTTGACATTCCCAATTAGTTACACCATTTTTAAAATCATTTTCAGTTGATTGACTACATGATTCATTTGGTGTCATAACTAAAGCTTATTTATATATTTGATAATAAACTCCTATTGAATGAATGACTTGACTTGAATGACTTAAAAAGAAACCCTGAAAATTTCATCAAAGTGGCTCCATGTAACTCATCTCTGAGTTATCTTTCCAGCAGCCAAATCATTTGGACATTGCTGGGGTTTGTACATTGCTGAAAGAGTCTTCAATGTGACTAATTGTGCGGCACCAATACAAAGCTTGAAATATTTCCTGATAAAATATAATGTCTGGAGATTTCATTGGTACACAGCTAGTGTTGTGTAGCACTCTTTGTTCTGCTTTTCAAACTTAACTATCTGTTTCATGGTTTAAATTTTGTCTGATTTATTGAGACCTTCCATTTGAAAAAAAAACAATAATTTGCTACATCATTCGAGCTTTTCTTAAAATATCTGCTATTCCATTTAATCCAGCTCAGCAGTTACTCTGTACAGTCATGTGGAATACATCCTCTTTGATCATGGGCTGTATTGGCAGCGACATGCTTAACACCCAGAGTGGTGTACATGTCTGCTTCATATCTGTTTTAGCCCATAGAGATCATTGGTTTGGAGTTTCCATTTGATTGCACAGGTTTTTCAGTACAGTTTGCCTGACATTGGTGTAACCAGCACAAAAGATCGCAGAGTTGCAAATGCAAAAGTTTCTGCACAAGAAGGAGTCCCAGAGCACAACGACATCCCCAAGATGAATTAATTGGGAGCTTCTGCTAATTGCGCTAGCTTTCAGGCAGTTGAGGATCTCCCAAAAATTAGGCTGCTCCTCCTTGCGTGCAAGGTCAACGATATGGATATACTTTAAAAGGTTTTGAGTCTTTTTTAATTTGCTGAGGAACTGATTACTGTATCCCAACCTAATTAGAAAATAGTTGTGTATTTTTTAAGTAATTAGCAGTAACTTAAAATAAGGTTAAAATCAGTGGCACATTGATACTCTGATCAAAAAATGCTTACTTTTTGTAAATAATCTATTTTCTGCTGAATAAATAAACTGCACCAAGATACCAATCTTAAATATATCAAAGAATAGAATGTGAAGCAATATTTTCCTCAAAAGAATTATATTTTATAATACTGCCTGATTGCGCTGGATCACGTCAGATTGTGCCTTCGACGATAGGTAAATTGGTTTGAGTGGAAACCGCGAAAAGACACCTTTCAAAACAAGTGCAATTTTGTTTGCGATTTACACCGGAATCATTAATTGCACACAAAGTGGAAACTCCATGCAGTTATGTCTAAGAAATTGTTTTTCGAAGCATATGTGGTTAATGCTGAATATGTTTATAGAATGTAAATATTACTGAGATTCATTATGACCAGCCTATGACATTTCCATCAATATGCCTGAGCCCTGGGAAATGCTGCAACTTTCTCTAATTAGTTTACGGAGCTCAACTGCATAGCCCCTGAAATGGGCGCAGGCACCGCAGTACGTAGTTAACTTGTGCTCGTCAATTGAAATATAGGCAGCCTGACAACGTTATAAAGCCAGGGATAATTATGCAGTTCTTTCACTGCATGCATCAACAGGGAGTCCAAAATTGTATCTCCCTAGCATTGCTTAAAACCAGCCTGCAACTCTTAAAGGGGAAGTGGGGTAATGAAATAATTTGATATTAAAACTGTTATTAAGGTGTGCATTAACTGCTTTAAAAATAGATGAATGTAGTTGTTAGCATTAATAGCTTGAAGTGTTGTTGTGAGAGCTCATTCTAAGCTTGATGGGAAATATAGCCAACACATAGGAATGATGGGTATGGTACTGAGGGAACCCAACTAATAATCACAAGTCATAAAAAGTAATGATCTTCACAGGATGGATAAACAAAAGTTAGAGTGATAAGAGTGTAGCCTGGGAGGCATTAGAACTGAGGCATTTCCCAGACTCCCAGTGGAAAATAGCAAGACATCCGCACCCTGAATAATTCTGCTCATTGCGTATGTAATTGGGGGCTATTCCAGGTAGTGTAGTGAAATTTGATAACTAAACGATATAAATATGCTACACAGGCCTTGTATTGTCAGAAATCCTTGGAAAAGCAACCAACATGATCTTCCCCACCATATGCTTGAATAAACCCTTTGCTTACTAGAAATTTAGACTTGAGTGGTCTCATCTTTTTACCACAACAAAAGGGAGGTGCATTATGGCTGCTGCTGGTGCGGGAGTCATGTAGAAAGTGACTCTATCCTAGCAGGAAACAGTGAGGAATGGCACAACATAAGAGGGAGCAGGTTCCAGGTATTTTAGATGCCACATTGAAGGTCTTAGTGAAGGACGAGAAAAGGGGCAGAGATATCCTGCCTGCAGTGGAGCAAAAGGCCTTCCAGCTGTGCAGTCAACAGACAGTGCGTGCTATGAGTCAAGAAATTCCACTCACAAGCAAGTTTCAGTGTTGCAAGAAGTTCAATGACCTTATACTCCAGTGGTTGAAATCAATGAATGCCAAATCCTACTAGCTCATACCAGTTCTATCAGGTCAATGTGTCTGAGCAGAGCCCACTGCCTTGAAGGGCAGAGCAGACATGGGTCCGCTTATTCAGTGGTTAACTTGACTACAGAAGAGGAACAGCACGGAAAGCAGGACAACCAGCTGCAAGCAACGTGGCACGGCAGACGGGTCAGCGAGGGAGAGGAGGCAGAAGAACATGCACTCCTTGTTGGAGCAGTTGTTGGCCAAAGGTCGGTTTCCTTGACATCTTAGAGTCAGTGTGCAGTGGAAGGCTGCACCTCTCATGGAAGGCAATTGCAGATATATACGTATCAGTCCCCAAAATGTGGACACCCAGTGCCATGGCAGTGAAAGTCACGGTCACCCCGAATTTCCATGTTTCAGTCTTTTTTCAAGCATTAACTCCAGATATTTTTCAACTCTCGCAGTCTCGCATGACGCAGGTGACAGAAGCCCTTTACATGAGGGCATCTAGCAAATCAACTTCTCCAAGGATGTTGCCAGTCAGGCCCAGAGGGCTGTAAGATTTGCTTCAGTGACAAGGTTCCCTCAAATGCAGGGTATGTAGACTGGGCCCACGTTGCCATTGAGGTGCAGTCGAACCAATGCGTGGAAGAATTTGTGAATTGAAAGGACTTCTCCATGAACTTGTAGCTTGTTTGCAATCACTGCAAAAGATTCATGCAAGTGTGCACAAGATTTCCTGACATTTTCTATATCTCATTCATCTTGAGACAGTCTCAGGTGCCTCAATTGTTCACCACCTGCCACGTCTGCACCACCCCCCCCCCCCCCACCCAAACAAAGCCTCCGTGCATAGCTGCTGGTTGTCAAGGGATATCCCTTAAAGACATGGCTCACAATCCCACCGCAGAACACAACTACAGGCACTGAGGAAAGGTGCAACTGCTGCCTTACCTCCACAAGAACAACTACTGAGCAGTCAATTAGTCTCCAAGAGATGCACTTACTGTGCCTTAATCAGTCCGGAGGAGATCTGGTATACAGGCCAGGTATTGCACACTGTGGCAGTGTGCTGCACATTGCAGAACATGACAATGCAGAGAGGTGAGAAGCAGGACCCATATGAAGCCCATGAGTGCTCTTAACCCTCGGAAGAGGAGGAGGAGGAGGAGGGGGATGAAGAGGATGAGTAGTTGGAGCAGCCAGTCCATGCTGAAGCGCCACTGAGGAGTGAGCCGGTGGACCTGAATAATGCATAATTCACCTACAAAGGAGCCCCTCCTGCATTGGAGGGTTTCCATTCTGCCACATTTGACATCTCTACTGGGGGCTGCCATTTCTTTATAAACATCAATTCTCCTTGCCATACCTTTTACATAACCCTCACCAGTGCCACACCCACACTTTGTTCCTCCAATGGTAGCTTTCACTGAAATCACTGCACCCAGAAACCGGTGTTTGAAATGCTTCACAATGCAACCACATGACAATTAGGCGGTCAACAACATTTATTCCTTCATTCATTTGGAACATATAGAGCATTTCAGGTTTGCACTAAGTGTGGTAGCTGGTTGGAAAAAGAATGCTTTACCTGCCGGCCGCAATCGTGGCTTTTCATGACTTATCGTCTCAATCCCGCCTCATTAATCATCCATTCCCGGGAAACACGACGTTTCGCTGGTGACCGGCCCCTGGTTCGCCCACCACGCTGTCACCTCGCTGCTACCTCACACCAGGTGCCAGATTTAAAGTCTAGCCGCGTGCACACCTCTCAGTGCTTCCAGTCCAGGGCTGCTGTTCAGAAGACATGACCCCAAAAGAAGCCCTCTGATTCAGTGACACATCCCTGGGATGCCTTTGGGACACCATTGGAGCCCACCATGATGTCCTCTACCCCCGCTCCGGCCGCAGGAGGCCCATCAGTACCAACACTGCACAGAAGATGTTCACCATCCAGTGCAGAAAGAGGATGAATGATCTCATCCATGCCGCCAGGGTGAGGCAGTCATTTCATCACTCTAAACTCACACACTCACAAGGCCATCACACATTCACCAGCATTTCAATCACTGCCAGCTCAAGGGGCATCACCATTCAATCTCACACAAACACCTTCACACCTCCATCTGGCCTAATCTCCTCTGGAGTCTGCCTTCTCAGCCTTGGCTCTCTTGAGGTCACTTGCAAAAATCAACATGTGTGCCCTGTCAGGGAGATATAATAATTCTCAAAATGTTAGATTGGAATTTATTGTAAAATAGTGGGGTGACGGGTGTGTGTGTGTGTGTGTGTGTGTGTGTGTGTGTGTGTGTGTGTGTGTGTGTGTGTGTGTGCATGTATGACTTCATTGGATTAAAGGCAGCTGATCTTAAGGCTTTGATGTAAACATGGTAAACATAGGGGAAGTTTAGAATGTAAGGTGTAAAATGATATTTGTATTTTTGAATAAACCAGACTAGATTGTTTCCAGAGGAGGGGTGAAATGTGTCAGCTAGCCAGGTGAGGTTTAGAAACAATATGTTTATTTTTCCCAAACGTTACTGGTAAGACTTAGTACTATGGGAAATTTTTATTATCAGGAGATAAAGTCCAAAGACATAGTGAGACAAAGGGTTGCATTCAAAGGAGAAAATATAAGGAGCGTAGGCTGTGTGTAAGGGTAGGCATTTTTTAAGATTTAACAAGTGTGAAATAATTTCAGCCTGAATGTACCAAACTGCTGCCTCCAGGGACTGAAGTTAAGAGAACTCACTTTGAATCTGACTGTTCAGGATATCATTTACTTTGCCTGCGTCTTTTAAAATCTGTGTTTTACTGTTGCCTTAACGAAGGTGTAACTGGGAATCGGGTTAACTAGGGGATTAAAAAGTTGTTGCAGCAATAATTTTAGACATAGGTATATGCTTATAATCCTTTATTTTATCTAAAAATGTTTAATTTAGTTTTATAAAAACCTCTTAAGACTCGGTGGTCTTATTATTACTGAATTCAAAGCGTGCATCTTGAAACATTAAAATTGAACATTAGTTGTGGCAGTTGTTTCAAGTTTCCCTCTGGGATATAAACAGCTCAGCATTTACCGTCTGCTTTGTTAAAACACCCCACACACACACTGGGATCCGCACCCCCCCCCCGCCCCCCCACCCCCCCCCCCCCCCCCCCCCCCACCCCTTCCCAGTAATTCCCTCGCCCTGCAGCCTCTTCCCTTGCCTGAGGCCACATACCCTCCTTTCCCAAGCAAGCCATAGCCCTGCAGCCATTGAAAAGCCACCCCTCCTCATGGCTAGTCTCGTAAGTAGAGACCTGGCCATGAGCTCCCCTAAAAATGATGTTGTGCTGCCAGTGAAGCCTGGCGCTGATTACCGCGAGCGCTGCCCAAAGCAAGGTAAGCAAACAAACCTCAAAGTGGGTGCAGCTTGCCAGGCACATGTTGCTTATGTATAGTTGTGAAATATTCAGCGTGCAATCACAGATGATCCAACATGGGGGGAGCTGGTCTTATAATGATATGTAGATGTGTTACAATAAAGCTCTTGCCATCTGATGGCAAGAAACGTGACCTGCCATTGACGGACAGAGCGGACAAATGCAAACTGGTTTCAAGACAATGTGAGACTAACATTTGATCTTCTCGCTATATTGTCTGCTCATGCAGCCAAACACACCCACCGACAATGGGCTCAGAAAATTTTGCTTATAATGTTTGCACTTTATGACATGATGCTGCCCAAGTGAAATCCACAATGATGCTAATGCAATTTGTGGGTTCTTTTTCTCAAGCTTCTATGTGGTGCTCCACCTCCTGGGTGAAGCACATGTTGAGGCAACTTGCTTTTTCCTTGAACTGGCTGCAATTCTCTGTGTTTCAGTGCCTGTTAGGGGACATCAACAGACTATGCCTCCTGAACCTGTGCAGGGGCAGCCTTTGACATGGGGGCAGGAAGCAGCGAGTGTGTCCCTGTCAGCCACTTAATTCCAGCCAATGAGCGTGGGATGCCTTCAGGCTGTGCCCTACTGCCACTAGGCTTGCCCTCAGCCTAAGCCCTTTTAGAGCACAATTAGCAGCTATCCAGGAGTGGGAGAGTACCTGGCTGCACTTTCATGCCACTGTCATGCCATTACTGTAATGACATATCATTGAGGCCACTTTGTCTCCAACCTGTTCCTTCCTTGCATTCCCCACAGACAGCACCATCCCTCTGTGTCCAGCAGAAGTTATAAATGCCATATGGCCTATAAATTGCCCTTCCAATTTCCAGCTCCTGCCACCCGAACCTGTATCGGTAAGTCTCAGTCCATTGTGTCAAAACTCAGATAGCCAGGTGGTGAAAGTTAGAATGCCAGAGCCTAGTCTTTATTCACTTACATGCTATTATTTACAGAGAGACACGTTCATACTGTAAACCTCCCATTAAAGCCCACCTTTCAGCATGCTCTTTGGCACAGGTGAGTGCCCAATTAATACCAACCACCTGCATGCAATTAACATCCAATTGATGTACAATTAACACATCAGACAGCCACTGAATGAAGACATCGAGTGCTGCGAGGATACTGGCCACTGACGTGTGTGATTAACTGTTTATTGTCACACACCGGCTTTGTGTTGATGGACTGGAATCCCTTTTGGTTCTGATTTATGGCAGAGGTACCATTTGGTGACCACAAAACAACAGACA
Source organism: Carcharodon carcharias (assembly GCF_017639515.1). Lineage (NCBI taxonomy): Eukaryota > Metazoa > Chordata > Chondrichthyes > Lamniformes > Lamnidae > Carcharodon > Carcharodon carcharias. The sequence goes on from NC_054477.1 coordinate 143,211,938, forward strand.
TGAAGCCAGTGGCATCCTGCATCATTGGAAAGGCTGCAAACTTATCAAAGCCATATGATTGCTCAGCCTGCTGGCCTCTGACAGAATTAATTGTATAGTTCTCTTCGAATAGAGGGCCTCAGCCCCCTCTTACACAATAGCAAACTTTGAGATGTTCCAAATATCTCCAGCTCCAGCCTGGAAGAATCCAGAGACATAAACATTCATCATTTCAGTTACCTTCACAACCACTGGCTGTCCTTGCCCTTGCTGCTTGGAGGTTGCAGTTGTAGCTGCAGCAGGTGGCAGATTTCAGTGAGGAAGCCCTTATTGAAGTGGAAATGTCTCACACATTGTTCCTCACAGAGGTTCAGGCGTGGCCTCTTGCTGAGAGCTCATGTCCCCTCCATCCTCTTCTCCCCTCTTCTCAAAGTTGTCCTCCTCTGCCTGACCTTTGTTTACTTTCCAAGCCAAGGGGAATACCTACTACAGCACCCGTGAGTGGGTGCAACTGGTTTGGGCAGAGGTTTTGATGAACAAGTTAATTAGCACGTGACACATCCACTCCCTTCAGATCTTTGAAACTCGAAAGAAATATTGAAAGCACCACACACTAGTAGAATCAGTGCCACAACCAGAATCAATTAATATGCAACTAATCTGTGAGTGTCAGTGATTGCTTTAAATAGCATTGACGTGAGCTGCTTCTTGCCGTTTACTGCCTGTTCAGCTGTGCGAGGTTAAGAGAGGGTGCTGGTTGGACAGCAGAGCTCCGAACTAGCAGCACTGATGTGAATCTGACTGACATCATGATCGGCCTGCCCTTGTACATCCAGTAAGCATTAGCTGCACTTGCACAAAATCCCTCATCAAGATACAGCCCAGTGCCATTCATTCCATTGAGCACAATGGAAACCATTTCAGTCCCAGAACGGCATCAGTAGTGAATAAAGAATGACTGCTACCAAGTCCAATTTCATGCCCACTACCTCTGTAAAATGTAGTACAATTTTATTGAATGATAACCATGGAACCGTAGAAAAGTTACAGTGCGGAAGGAGGCCATTCTGCTCATCGTGCCTGCACCAGCCAAATAGAGAAAAAAAGAAACTAGTCACTCATTTTAATCCTACTTTCCAGCACCTGGTCCATAGCCTTGCAGGTTACAGCACTTCAGATGCAGATTGAGGTACCTTTTAGATAGGTTGGACATTTCAGCCTCGATCACCAACTTAGGTAGTGAATTCCAGATGCCCACCACTCTCTGGGTGAAAAAGTTTTTTTCCTCATATCACCACTAATCCTTCTACCAATCACCTTAATTCTATGGCCCCTGCTAATTGACCCCTCAGCTAGGGGGAAACAAGTCTTTCCTGTCTACCCTATCTAGGCCCCTCATAATTTTGTACATCTCAATTAGGCCACCACTTAGTCTACTCTATTTGAAGGAAACCAGCCCTAGCCTATCCAATCTCTACTCATAGCTGCTAACATCCATGATTGTACATCATTTGTACATAATTGAACTGTGAGTTGGCTGGTGACATATTTCAACAAAATAAATTGGTTCTTTCCATTTGTTCATTGTTCAATTTGTTACCTCGGCGACACTGTGCTCATCTATCACCCCCAACACCTCACCCTTTCTCACAGCACCTTCCCATGGAATCGCATGAGGTGTAACACCTGTCCTTTTACCTCCTCTCTCCTCACTGTCCAAGGCCCCAAACACTCCTTCCAGGTGCAGCAGCAATTTACTGTTACTTCTTTCAATTTAGTCTACTGTATTCTGTTAAAAAATGAAAACTTACCTGGTTCCAGTTGGAGGCCGAGGACACCATTTCCCAGCAGGTCCAAGAGTTCTGGGCATGCAAGGAGCGTGATTGGATGACAGACTTCGCATGCTTTGTTCTTTTTTTTTGGCTAAAGGGATCAGCCATTTGGGACACCGGGAATATGCCTGTGTGACATGATAGCAATGACCACAGGACTCTGGTTTTGGTGCCATATCTAGGGGAGCCCTGGGACAGAGAGAAGGGAGCCAGAGAGACCTCCCAGGGAGAGGGGGACCAGAAAGGGGGACCACCAGGTAGGAACTACCAAGGAGAGAAACCAATAGGGAGAGGAGCAAAGGAAGAGGCTTCAGCTAGCAGAAGTGTTGCTGTTGGTAGGCTCAAGGTAGTAAGGGTTCAGGAGAAGCCCTGGAAAGTGAAATGGCAGCAGAAAGTTGGTAGCTCCATTCTGTAGGCTGTTGGGGCAAAGGTAACTTTTTGGAGCACTGGTGTTCTGCTTGGTGTGGCTGAAGAGCTGGAGCTATGCCAGTGACTTGGTGCTGGGGTGCAGCCTCGGGAAGCCACTGGAATGTAGCCTCAGGAGAAGGGACAGAACCAGCAGGAGATGAGCAGTTGTTAAGGCAGTCCGAGTTGAAGCAACTTTTGGAGGGAATTCAAGGGCTAGATCTTCAAAAGTGAAGATGTAAAATCTCTCATCATGGAAACAGAGTTTTAATGAGATTGTGTAACTCACAGCGGACACTGACGTCTGGGTGGGTTGCAATGCAAATTGGAGGAAGGTGATGGCGTAGTGGTATTGTTACTAGAATAGTAATCCAGAGACCCAGGGTAAAGCTGTGGGGACCTGGATTTGAATCCAGCCACGGTAGATGGTGGAATTTTTAATTCAATAAAAATCTGGAATTAAAAGCCTAATGATAACCATGAGTGATCCTGAAACCATTGTCAATTGTTGTAAAAAAATCTGGTTTGCTAATGTCCTTTAGGGAACAAAATCTGTCATCCTTACCTGGTCTGGCCTACATGTGACTCCAGACTCACAGCAATGTGGCTGATTCTTAAATGCCCTCTGAAATGGCCTAGCAAGCCACTCACCGATACTAAATCACAAAAAAGGAATGAAACTGGAAGGACTACCCAGCATCGACCTAGGCACTGGAAGCAACAATGGCAATCTGAGACCTATAGATCCTGCAAAGCCCTCTTTACTAAAATCTGGGGATGTCTGCCCAAGTTGGGAGAGCTGTCTCACAGACTAGTCAAGTAACAGCCTGACCTAGTCATTCTCACGGAATCACATCTTACAGATAATGTCCCAGACAGCACCATGACCACCTCTGGGTGGCAAGACAGACCGGTGGGACAGAACATACCCGGCAGAGGTGGTGGCACAGTGGTATACAGTCAAGAGGGAGTTGCCCTGGGAGTCCTCAACATCGACTCCAGACCCCATAAAGTCTCATGGCATCAGGTCACACATAGGCAAGGAAACCTCCTGCTGATTATCACGTACCACCCTCCCTCAGCTGAAGAATCAGTGCTCCTCCATCTTGAACAAAACTTGGAGGAAGCACTGAGGGTGGCAAGGGTGCAGAATGTACTCTGGTTGGGGGACTTCAATATCCATCACCGAGAGTGGCTCAGTAGCACCACTAAATGACAAAGCTGCTAGACTGGGTCTGCAGCAGGTGGTGAGGGAACCAACAAGAGGGATAAACATACTTGACCTCATCCTCACCAACCTCCTTTGTGTTGTGTGGCACTACCACCATGCTAAATGGGATAGATTTTGAACAGATCTAGCAACTCAAGACTGGGCATCCATGAGACACTGTGGGTCAACAGCAGCAGCAGAATTGTAACCTCTTGGCTTGGCATCTTCCCCACTCTACCATTACCATCAAGTGAGGGGATCAACCCTGGTTCAGTGAAGAGTGCAGGTGGACATGCCAGGAGCAGCACCAGGCATACCTAAAAATGAGGTGTCAACCTGGTGAAGCTACAACACAGGACTGCTTGCATGCCAAACAGCATAAGCAGCAAGTGATAGACAGGGCTAAGCGATCCCACGACCAATGGATCAAATCTGCTCTGCAGTCCTGCCATATCCAGTTGTGAATGGTGATAGACAATTAAACAACTCACTGGAAGAGGAGTCTCGACAAATAGCCCCATCCTCAATGATGGATCAGCCCAGCACATCAGTGCAAAAGATAAGGCTGAAGGATTTTCCAGAATCTTCAGCCAGAAATGCCGAGTGGATGATTTATCTCGGCCTCCTCCAAAGGTCCCTAGCAGCACAGATATCAGACTTCAGTCAACTTGATTCACTCCACATGATATCAAGAAATGGTTGAAGGCACTAGATACTGCAAAGGCTATGGGCCCTGACAATATTCTGGCAATAGTACTGAAGGCTTGTCCTTCAGAGCTTGCCATGCCCCTAGCCAAGCTGTTCTAGTACAGCTACATCACTGGCATTTACCAGGCAATGTGGAAAATTGCCCAGGTATGTCCTGTACACAAAAAGCACAACAAATCCAGCCTGGCCAATTCCTGCCTCATCAGTCTACTTTTGATCATCAGAAAAGTAATGGAAGGGGTCACCGATAGTGCTATCAAGCGGCACTTGCTTAGCAATAACCTGCTCACTGACAACCAGTTTGGGTTCCGACAGGGCCAGTCAGCTCTTGACCTCATTACGATCTTGGTTCAAACATGGACAAATGAGCTGAACGCCTGAGGTGAGGTGAGAGTGACTGCCCCCTTGACATCAAGGCCACATTTGACCGACTGTGGCATCAAGGAGCCCTAGCAAACTGGAATCAATGGGAATCGGGGGAAAATTCTCGGCTGGTTAGAGTCACACCTAGCACAAATGAAGATGGTTGTGGTTGTTGGAGGTCAGTCATCTCAGTTCCAGGTAATCACTGCAGCAGTTCCTCAGGATAGTGTCCTCGGCCCAACCACCTTCATTTACTTCATCAATGACCTTCCTTCCATCATAAGGTCAAGAGTGGGGATGTTCGCTGATGATTGCACAATGTTCAGCACCATTCGCGGCTCCTCAGATACTGATGCAGTTCATGTCTAAATACAGCCAAGACCTGGACAATATTCAGGCCTGGTCTGACAAGTGGCAAGTAACATTCACACCAAGGCAATGACCATCTCCAACAAAAGAGAATCCAACCATCGCGCCTTGATGTTCAATGGCGTTATCATCACTGAATCCCCCACTATCAATGTACTGGGAATTACCATGACCAGAAACTGAACTGGACTAGCCATAGAAATACTGTGGCTACACGAGCAGGCCAGAGGCTGGGAATCCTGTGACGAGTAACTCACCTCCTGACTCCCCAAAACTTATCCACCATCTACAAGTCACAAGTTAGGAGTGTGGTGGAGTGCTCACCACTTACCTGGATGAGTGCAGTTGTCACAACATTCAAGAAGCTTGACACTGTCCAGGACAAAGCAGCCCGCTTGACTGGCACCACATCCACAAACATTCACTCCTTCCACCACCGACACAGCTGTGTACACCATCAACAAGATGCATTGCACGATTTCACCTAGGCTCCTTGACAATACCTTCTAAACCCATGACCACTACCATTTAGAAGGACAAGGGCAGCAGATAGATGGGAACACAACCACCTGGAAGTTCCCCTCCAAGTCACGCACCATCCTGACTTGGAACTATATCACTGTTCCTCCACTGTCGCTGGGTCAAATTCCTGGAAATCCCTTCCTAACGGCACTTTTGGCCTACATATGCCAGATGGACTGCAGCGGTTCAAGAAGGCAGCTCACCACCACCTTCTCAAGGACAACTAGGACGGTCAATAAACACTGGTCCAGCCAGCAAAGCCCACATCCTGTTATGATATATAAAAAAAGGATCTCATCTTCTGACTAGTTAATTTAAAACATTCTGGACTCAATATTGAGTTCAACAACTTCAGGCCATAAACTCTGTCTTCCACTTTGAAGTTTTTTTATTTCCCCATGTGCCAGTTTATATGCTATTTTCATGTTTTTGCTTTCAGACAGAGCTGCTCTTTACTCTGTAATTAACACCTACTCTGGAACAATGCTTTGTTCCTTTACTACTACACTTATTGTTCCCTTTGCCTTTTGTTCCATGACATCTTTGATATTTAACCTCCCGTGCCCTGTAATCTATCCCTGATCTCCCCTTTTTTTCAATCTGAACCCCCTCCCCTTTTTCAACAGCACAAAGCACAACACATTTCTACTTCTCTTCAGTTCTGCAGAAAAGTCATTTTGGACTCAGAATGTTTCTCTCTCCAAGATACTGCCAGACTTGCTGAATTTTTCCAGCACTTTGCCTTTATTTCAGATGTCCAGCATCTGCAGTATTTTGCTTTTATTAAATCAGCTCCTTACTGGATAGGTCTTCCTACTGTCTCACTACCAGCTTGACTGGGTGTCTCTATATTGAGTAAGAAGTACTTTGTGAAGCTTTTGCACAACTACTGATGCTATTTTTATGACCTACCACCCCCCAGTGAGTGTTCTATTTATATATAAAAAGCCATGTTTTACTGACCTCAAGGCCTGAATTTTACCCTTAGTGGGTGGTTGGATGGGTTTGGCATGCCCACGACCGGCCAGGAAATGGGCCATCGCCCGCGATTGGCCCCTGATCACAATTTCATTCTGGCCGGCCAATCAAGGCCCACTCAGCTTGAAACGCTCCTTCCCAATGGTCAGGAAGGTGTGGGCTGGAGCCGGTGCCTGTCTGCTGCCGGGTCCAATGGTGACCTGGCTTCCTGTTTAAAAACGGCACAGGGAGCTCCTTGAAGGTTGCCAGGGAAGAACATATCTGCAGCATTGTGAACACTCAAGTTATGGCCTCAAGTGCGGCTGAGGACGCCAGGTGAGAGGGCGGGTCAGGTGGGCACTCGGTACCTCAGTTTTAGGATGAGTGCCTTGCGGTCCTCCTGGAGGAGGTGGTTGCCAGGAGGATAGAAGGAGGAGGCCACCTCACCCCATCAAAAAGAGCTTGGGAAGAGGTGGCAGCACAGGTCAGCCATGACATGACATTGTGTGGCGCACATGGGTGCAGTGCCGCAACAGGTTTAATGACCTGCTGCTCTCAGGGAGGTGAGTATCTTGTTGGCATGGGTCAGTGTTGAAGTGGTAAGGGATGGCCATTCCCCCTGGAGCTCAGGGGTGTTAGAGTCTAAGTGCCAACTGTGAATGATGCCAGAGCTGGCCAAGGGGGTGAGCCCTGGCTGATTGGACTGAGTGCCTTGTGGCTCGAGGGCCATGACTTGGATGTGCCCTGCAAGTTGTTCCTCACCATTGGATGGCTAAAATAGCGCTGCAGGTAGAGAGTGGACTAATCCATGCTCCTCTGTCCATTCAGGAAAAGATGACTCATAACAACATTGAAAATTCACAATCGGGCTGAGGCCCCCCCCAAATTTCCCAATCCTATCCAGATTCAAGCAGGACTCCTTGGAGCTGGAGAGGCTCCACACACCTCGGTCAACCGGCCATGGAGGGGCACCCCAGCCAGGCGAAGGTAAGAGTACAATGCGCAGAGCTGAGAATTTTGGTTGGTGCAAACATTCTTGTGTAGCCTCGTCATTAACGGGAACCTCAAAACTGGATTCCCCATTGATCATTGAATGACAATGCCAACATGATGCAGATCTCCATTGTCCCACCAGGGTGCCTGGCATGCACAGTGACAGTGTGATGACTTAAACTAATGACACGTTGTTGTTTTCCCTTAGGTTCGCCAGCACGCACTCAATCGCAGGACCCCAAAGAGCTACCCCTGACGCCGAAGAACTGTATCTGCGTCACACCTGCTCGCTGAACCAGGCACCTGCGCAGATACCAGCACCTTGGTGGGTGTTAGATCCTTGGCTTGAATGTTGGAGCACAGCGGTGAGGGCACTTCACACTCGTTTGAGGAGCAGGAAGAGGTAGAGAGTGCATGGGGTGCTGGCAGTCAGAGGACTGCTGGAGACCAGGACAATGCTAAGTTGAAGGCAAATGATGAGCCTCCATCAAGCGGCAGATGTTGGATTTCCAGCGGGATGTGGGAAGACCTGGTGGAGGTCCATGAGGGTATGTGTGGCATGGACTCTGCTGTTTGGGAATCCTTGCGAAGCATAGGCACAGTGTTGACCCTCATGGCTGAGTGCACTGCCTCCTCCATTGAGAGAGTGGCGACTCTCATGGACAGACAGCACCAAGAACAGAATCGGAGGTTCCTGGGGTTGCACTTGGCCCTACAAGTACTCACACAGGCACTGACCTCAGGTGGTCGATGCCACTGTAGGAGATGGGAGGCACTCAGTATCCCAACTAGGTGCCCGTCCATCCACGCAGAGCAGGTAGGTCCAGAGTGACCTTAGCGCACGAGCTTCTTGTTGTCTCTGCGGGCTCTTCTCAGGGCGCTCTGGATGACAGCAGCAGCTCTTCCGCCTCTCTGCCAGTGACCATGGCATCTGATGGGGCTGCGATGACTGGGGAGATGTCAGCCATGGCACTGGCCGCTCTCTCCCAGGCAGGACCAGCACAGCCTTCACTGGCCAGAGGACGACCACTAAGGTCATCAAGGCCAACAAAACACCAGAGCCAACAGGCTGCCTCCAATGCCGCTGGCAGCAAGGCAGGAGTAACAAGATGTAGCACTCACAAATGAAAGTTTAAGCCATCATGAGCACAAGCGGGACTGGTCACAGGTGATCTCCTGTTCTAAAATGCGTTGTTTATTTTTCCTGGTCTGGGAATGAAGACCAGGGAAGGTTATAATAGTTTTTTTGGATTGTCAAAATTATATAAGTTTTATTTTTGTCGTAATGGCTGAGTATGCTTCAACTTTTTTTTTTATTCAGGGCACACCTGTATGTAATGTTGGACATGATTGGCTCTAAACTTTATTGCACAGGCGCCGACTGGACTTTGGATTCAAATGAAAGGTACATTTCGGATATCCCGGCTGGAGGCAGCAACCCTGGCATGAGGTGGAAGCAGATCTTTGGCAGCCTAGCTGAAGGAACATTGGATCAAGGTGTCCCTGGTAAGCTTGCCTCCCTGAAGGATACAGAGGTCTGCCTCCACGCCCTCAGCGTTCTCCTCACTGTGCTCCTCTTTTGACCCAGCACTGGATTCATCCTCTGTGGCCTGTGGAGCTACGTCAAGGTCTTCTTCCTCCAGTGTGTTCCCCCTTGCCAGTGCCAGATTGTGGAGAGTGCAGCGTGCAACCACTATCAGTGACAGCTGCACCATGGGGTATTGTAGTGTTCCCCTTGAACGGTCCAGGCATTGGAAGCGCATCTTCAGAAGATCTACGGTCATCTATCACTGCCCTTGTGGGTGGCACTAAGGATGAATACAGGCAGTGTGAAGACATTTATGGGGAATTTAAAGCAGTGAGTATGAACGCCTGCTTTGAACTTCACAGGAATAATTTCAACTTTGGATGAAATCTAAGTTTGCAGGTGACATTTAACAGAAAATTGCAGACAGAAATACAAGTGATAACTACTTTCAGTGCACAGAGTGATAGCTCTATGAAGAAAAAATAATGACTTGCATTTGTATAGCACCTTTCATAACCACAGAGCATCCCAAAGTGCTTTATGGCCAACAAAGTATTTTTGAAGTGTAGAAACTGTTGTAATGTGGGAAATAAGGCAGCCAATTTACACACAGCAAGCTCTCACAGACAAAAATAATCGGGCAATTTTTTTGTGTTGTTGATTGAGGCAGGAATAATTGTCAGGACACCAAGGATAACTTCCCTGCTGTTCTTCAGAATATTGGTATGGGATCTTTTACATCCACCTGAGAAGGCAGCTGAGGTCTTGGTTTAATGTCTAATCTGAAAGCCGGCATCTCCAACAGTGCAGCACTCCCTCAATACTGCAATGCCAGTCTAGATTTTGTGTTCAGGTCTCTGGCATAGTATTGAACCCACTAACTTGTGACTCAGAGGTGAGAGTGCTAACCACTGAGCCACAGCTGACACAAATCATCAACTCCACACTCAGTCTTTTAAGAAAGGCTAACACCTCTCACTTCCCAAATTAAAATTCCAAAACATCTTCTCCATTCCATCTAGGCAAAGAAATAGCTCATCACCTTTATATAGCTATACCATTTTTTTATACACAGACTATTTTAAAATTCTGGCTATAATTATAAACAGAGAAGATGTAATTACTCTCTCTCTAAATATATGACAAATAAGCACCTTTTATAATTTTGTTGTGACACCACATCAAGAAGTCTATAAAATTCATCTATCAGCTTCTTTTACCATAAGAATTGCTCCAGGGGCCACAGATTATCCCAAAAAGGGAGCCAAACTCATAAGTCACTTTAAAGCAGCTTATTAAGAAGCAACTGTTTAAATATTATGCATAAGCTGAATAGACAGAAAGGAGACAAGACCCGTGACAGGTCAGCACAGTTTTCAGGTCTGGGAGGGTGCATGAAGGGGTGACACAGGGTGAGTGCTGACCTCATAGCTGGTGGTGGCAGTCCCTTTTGCTCTCAGTCTTCTTAAGCTAACCAAAGTGTTATGCAGCTCTCCTCCAGCCTTCCTCCATCCAAAGAAAACTGAAAACTTCCCCGCTGAGCAACAAGAAATATACCTTATTTCTAAAGTCTTGTGGGTGTACTGTATTGTCTACTTAAAGCTGCCATCCTTGTTTGATGGGGCATGCACAATCTGCCCGCACAATATATATAATAGGCGTGAATGACTATAGGCCCAAAGCCTAAGTATCTTTCTGTGGAGTAGGTATCCCATGTCAATCAAATGTTCTGTCCAACTTATCCAATCACTGAAGAACAGGTGTTCAAGGTAAATCCCTCCTTTGCCTGAAGTCTTCTCATGGCTTATCATTTGCTAGGACATCCTGTTTAACCTTTACTCAGACAGTTGGTCTACATGTGGGTCATGAGATCCAACATTTACAGAATTTAAGAATGTCTTGTTTCAGATCTCTGCTAGAGTCATGCCCTTGGCAGAAATAACTGGCCTATGTTTGTCAGCCTGGTTGCCTGCTGTAGGATTTTTCTTAGTGAGAGGGGCAAAAGTTTCTATAATATTCAAGTATTATTTTTAATATTTTATAAGGTTATGTTATGATGGGTCAGATGATGTGTGCCAGGCGGATCAAACCCATGAGGGAAACTTGATCCCACGGTCACAACTATTTTGCAATTCGTATTTTATTTCGAGATCCGTGCCTTGAATTCAGAAGTAAGAAGACTACCACCACTTCAGAGCTTTTTAGAAAACTAAATCAAACATTTATTAACAAAAGAAAATATTTTATGCACATCCATAGCAATTACTTTCCACTATAATAACTCCATAAACCCCTAATTAATCTGGCTCCCAGTTGCACCTCCATTAAGGCAACAGTAAAGACAACTAGACTTAAACAGTCCCAGGCAAAGCAACATAATACCCTGAATAAGAGAATTCAAAGTGAGTTGTCTCAGCTTTGGTTTCTGTAAACAGCAACTTGATGCACAAAGGCTGGAGGCTTCTCATGCTTGTGTTAGATCTTAGAATGCCGTCCCCCTGAAACATAGCCTCATCTCCTGTATACATGATTCTCCCCTTTAATTAGAACTTAATGCAAGTTCTAATGCTCCTATATGTTTTTGCAACTTTACCTTTCTCATAATATAAATCTTTTCATAATGCTAATTTTATCAGTAACCTTTGGGACAAATAAACACACTGTTTGGCTTGGCTTATTCTGGCTAGGTGTAACATCTTTCCATCTCTTTGAAGTTCAAACTACTCTAATTTATCTGAAAATGCAAATTTTCCTTATGCTTCATATTCTAAAACTTCAGCCATGTTTACGTATTTAGTATTTCAAACTTAGCTTCTTGTTGATAATTCAAAGCCTCCAGACCAGCTGTCTCCAATTCAATTAAACCTCCCCACACACATACACATATACCCACAAGGAAACTAATCCAAACCCCACTATTACTCACTTTTACAATAAATCAAAATAATATTATGAAAATTATTATATTTTCTTGACAGTTACTAGAAAGTCATTTCTTACAGATCTCCCCATCTTGAGAAGGATATATCCTTATTACCTTCACACAATTGGTTCTTGACTAAAATGGTTGGGCAGCCCAATTTTTTTCCCCCTGAGATCATTAAAGTATGGGAAGAAAGAGGAGTTCATACTTCAGGGGTTGCCTTCTGCCAATCACAGGGTGGCCCCCCTGAAGTCGAACATCCTTCCTTCCTACCCGCCACCCCCTTTAAACCCATGCCCTCACCCCTCAGCCTTCTCACTAATCTATGCAAACCCTCCAAGCCCAAGACCCTGGACTGACCTGCTCCAGGTATCCATCTTCTTCTGTTGCAGTCCCGGCAGCAGCCACTGATGGGTTTGTGACATTGCCAGAACTAATGGAGCTTCCACTCAATGAGGGGCAGAAGTCATTCTCAGCCCTCGATAGGAGGCTGGGGTGATGGCATAGTGGGATTGTCACTGAACTGCTCTGGGGACCAGGGTTCGAATCCCATCACAGCAGATGGTGGAATTTGAATTCAATAAAAATCTGAAATTAAATTTCCAATGATAATCATGAAACCATAGTCGATTGTTGTAAAAACCCATCTGGAATACCCTTTAGGGAAGGAAATCTGTCGTCCTTATCTGGTCTGGCCTGCATGTGACTCCAGACCCACAGCAATGTGGTTGGCTCTTAAATGGCCTAGCAAGCCACTCAGTTGTATCAAACCACTACAAAGTCTCAAAAAAGGAATGAAACCAGGCAGACCACCCAGCAATGATCTAAGCACTGACAATGGCAAACTCAGTCCTGTTGACCCTGCAAAGTCCACCATACTAACATCTGGGAGCTAGTGCCAAAATTGGGAGAGCTGTCTCACTGACTAGTCAATCAACAGCCAGACATAGCCATCCTCACAGAGTCATGCCTTAGAGATAATATCCCAGGAACCACCATCATCATCCCTGGGTATATGCTGTCCCACCGGCCGGACAGACCCAGCAGAAATGGTGGGAGTTTCACTAGAAGTCTTCAACATCGACTCCGAACCCCATGAAGTCTCATGGCATCAGGTCAAACACAGGCAAGGAAAGCTCCTGCTGATTAACACATACTGCCCTCCCTCAGGGAATGAATCCAGTGCTCCTCCATGTTGAACACCGCTTGGAGGAAGCACTGAGGGTGGAAAGGGTGCAGAATGCATCTGGCTGGGGGACTTCAATGCCCATCACCAAGAGTGGCTTGGCAGCACCAGTGCTGGCCAAGTCCTAAAGGACATAGCTGCTACACTGGGTCTGCGGTAGGTGGTGAGGGAACCAACAAGAGGAAAAAACATACTTGACGTCATCCTCAACGATCTGCCTGCCACAGATGCATCTGTCCATGACAGTAGTGGTAGGAGTGACCATCGCACAGTTGTGGTGGAGACAAAGTCCTGTCTTCGCATTGAGGATACTCTCTATCGTGTTGTGTGGCAGTACCACTATGCTAAATGGGATAGATTTTGAACAGATCTAGCAACTCAAGTCTGGGCACTCTGGGGCAGCAGTAGAATTGGTAACCCCATGGCCTGGCATATCCCCCACTCTACCATTACTATCAAGCCAGGGGATCAACCCTAATTCAATGAAGAGTGCAGTAGAGAATGCCAGGAGCAGCACCAGGCTTACCTAAAAATGAGAAGTTAACCCAGTGAAGCTACAAACAGGATTACTTGTATGTCAAACAACATAAACAGCAAGTGATAGATAGAGATAAGCGAACCCACAACCAACGGATCAGATCTAAGCTCTGCAGTCCTGCTGCATCGAGTTGTGAATAGTGGTAGACAATTAAACAACTCACTGGAGGAGTAGGCTCCACAAATATCCCCATCTTGAATGATGGGGAGCCCAGCACATTAGTGCAAAAGATAGGGCTGAAGCATTTGCAACAATCTTCAGCTGGAAGTGCCAAGTGGATGATCCATCTAGTCCTCCTCCGGAGGTCCCCAGCATCACAGATGCCTGTTTTCAGCCATTTCAATTCACTCCACATGATATCAAGAAACAGCTGCAGTCACTGTATACTGCGAAGTCTTTGGGCCCTGACAATATCCCGGCAATAGTACTGAAGACCTGAACTCCAAAGCTTGTTCTGTCCCCCTTGATTGGCACCACATCCACAAACATGTACGCCTCCATCACGATGCACAGTAGCAGCACTGTGTGCCATCTACAAGATGCACTGCATGAATTCACCAAGGCCCCTTAGACAGCACCTTCCAAACCCACAACCACTAACGTCTAGAAGGACAAGGGCAGCATATACATGGGAACACTACCGCCTGGAAGGTCCTCTCTAAATTACTCCCCCTCCAGGCTTGGAAATTTTTTTTTAAAATTATTCACGGGATGTGGGCTTTGCTGGCTGGGCCAGCATTTATTGCCCATCCAAAGTTGTCCTTGAGAAGGTGGTGGTGAGTTGCCTTCTTGAACTGCTGCTGTCCATATGGTGTGGGTACATCCACAGGGCTGTTAGGGAGGGAGTTCCAGGATTCTGACCCAGCAACTGTGAAGGAATGCCAATGAATTTTCATGTCAGGATGGTGAATGACTTGAAGAGGAACATACAGGTGGTGCTGTTCCCATCTATCTGCTTCCCTTGTCCTTCTAGATGGTAGTGGTCGTGGATTTGGAAGTTGCTGTCAAAGGAGCCTTGGTGAATTCCTGCTGTGCATCTTGTAGATGGTGCACACTGCTGCTACTGTGCGTTAGTGGTGGAGAAAGTGAATGTTTATGGATGTGGTGCCAATCAAGTGGGCTGCTTTGTCCTGGACGGTGTCACGATTCTTGGATGTTGTGGGAGCTGCACTCATCCAGGCAAGTGGGGAGTATTCCATCACACTCCTGGCTTCTGCCTTGTAGATGGCGGACAGGCTTTGGGGAGTCGGGAGGTGAGTTACTCGTTGCACGCTTCCTAGCCTCTGATCTGCTTTTGTAGCCATGGTATTTATATGGCTAGTCCAGTTCAGTTTCTGGTCAATGGTAACTACCAGGATGTTGATAGGGGGGATTCAGTGATGGTAATGCCATTGAATATCAAGGGGTGATGGTTGGATTCCCTCTCGTTGGAGATGGTCATGGCCTGACACTTGTGTGGTGCGAATGTTACTTGCCACTTGTCAGCCCAAAGCTGGATATTGTCCAGGTCTTGCTGCATTTGGACATGGACTGCTTCAGTATCTGAGGAGTCGAGAATGGTGTTGAACAACATCAGTGAACATCCTCACTTCTGATGGAAGGAAGGTCATTGATGAAGTAGCTGAAGATGGTTGGGCCGAGTACACTATCCTGAGGAACTGCTGCAGTGATGCCCTGGAGCTGAGATGACTGACCTCCAATAACCAATAGCACTTTCCTTTGTGTTAGGCATGACTCCAACCAGTGTAGAGTTAACCCCCTGATTCCCATTGGCTCCAGTTTTGCTAGGATTCCTTGATGCCCCATTGGTCAAATGCTGCCTTGATGTCAAGGGGCAGTCATTCTCACCTCACCTTGGGAGTTCAGCTCTTTTGTCCATGTTTGAACCAAGGCTGTAATGAGGTCAGGAGCTGACCGACCCTCATGGAACCCAAACTGGGCATCAGTGAGCAGGTTATTGCTAAACAAGTGCCACTTGATAGCACTGTTGATTACCCCTTCCATTACTTTACTGATGATCGAGAGTAGACTGATGGGGCGGTAATTGGCTGAGTTAGTTTTGTCCTGCTTTTTTTGTACAAGACATATCTGGGCAATTTCCCACATAGCCGGGTAGATGCCAATGTTGTAGCCGGTCCTTCACTTTCAAAGTCCTGGAACTCCCTCCCTAACAGCATTGTGAGTGTACCTACACCACATGGACTGCAATGGTTCAAGAAGACAGCTCACCACCACCTTCTCAAGGGGAATTTGGGATGAGCAATAAATGCTGGGCCAGCTAGTGAAGCCCATATCCTGTGAATGAATAATAATAAAAAAATCCACACCAATCACCGGTGTTGATTTTAGGGGAGGGGGTGGGGTGTGTCATCCACTCCCTCCCCATATTATCCAAGCCACTGGAGGGGCATTTGTCTTGAGATTCTTAGTTATCTCCCCGTGCATGGTCCTGATGTCTCGGGTAGTGGCAAATGCAGTTCTCTTAAAAAGTTCATAGGAAAGGAAACACACATCCCCAAGAGGAAGAGATCAATTTACCAATCTGATATACACTTTCCTATACATTGGATACAAGATTGAAAAATTCCATTGAGCTAAACCCAAGGTGAGTTATTCCAATTCCCATTTAGCTGTACTATTTTCCTGTCGCTATCTTTTATCCTAAATGGGGCATCCCATTAATTACCATTCTATCTTATTCATAAGCCTTGAAGGATCTTTAAAATCCAATACAAGGTTCTTATAATATGTTGTTTTTACAACAGAGACACATGTGCTTGCAATTAATTTTGAGATGGGCTCCATATATTTCCTTCTCAAGTACATTGTTCTGGAAGATAACAGATGGGATAAAGTTAAATCTTTAAAAGGCAAAATGTTTAGCTCAAATCATTCCCAGGCTGTCAGTGGAAAGGGTTAATTTCTCCGCCTGTTTGCAAAATGCAGGGCAAACATTCTCAATTGCATCAAATTTATGTAACTTTTCTCCTCCTGATCGAAGACAAACCACACAAGTATCTTATAAACTTATTCAAGTTTTTTTATTCTGAGGAATTGAAAACAGTAAAAATCATTAGTAACATCATCAATTCAAAGGAAAAATTCTCATCAGGGAAGACAATATTTTAGTTTAAACTCCCAATTGTTAACAAACTTCTTCAAATTGACTTTTCAATTTCTGTTGCTTGCGTATAACACCCTGTGTTCCATATGGTTGATAAAATGGCTTCTGCCCAAATCCTTTATTCACAAAGGAATGGCATCAGAGATTACATGACCCACTATGGCAAGCCACAGTATACAACATACACAGTACACAAATTGCAAAGTCATTTCGCCAAACGCCCTGCTTTAACAGTGACTCGACATTGTCTCGGTTATACTATAAAACTCTTAATTGGCTGTTCACTTTCATTTTGCACAATTGAGATGACAACTGCTTTGTACAGGTTCAAAGTTGTCAAGTGGGCTGATTTTTCTGAGTTGCATTGAATGTTTGCATGCTGACTGATGTCCAGTTCTCAATTCTGGCAATGATTTGCCGCATTATCAAAGTCAAGTTTGGTTCTCTGTCGTTTCACTTGGATTTTGTCACTCACTCCTGTTATTACTTCTGTTCAGTACTTTTTTAGCTATTGAAAGAGGAGTTTGGGTATGGCATGTCATTAGTTGCTGGACTGGACTACTTTCCATGCCTTCAGTAGATGTGTCTCCCAATTCTAAGATCGTCTCATCCGCACATGTGCTGGATCTACTCGATTTTTTGATGATCCCTTTGGCAATTTTTACCACTGTTTTGGCCTTTACAATTGTTTGGGAGTAGTGTGTATCCGATGTGTGGTACTGAATTTCTCAATTGTTCATGAAGTGCTTGAATTCTTCATGAACTGAAGGCCATTGTCACTCATCACAATCTAAGGAATGCCATGACAAATGAAGTGTGCATTCAGGGCATTCCCAGTAGCCTGAAGAGTAATCGACTGTGATGAGATAGCCAATTCCAGAGAGAGTGAAGAGATTCACTCCAAGTTTCATCCATGTTTTGTCTGGGATGTCATGAGTCAGGAGCAGCTCTTTAACTTGTTTAGCTCAGTACTTGTTACAAGCACTGCACTGGCTGATATGGACCTTAATCTCATTGTTCACGTTTGGCCAGTAGAGCACTACTCTTGCCTTTCTCAGGCTAGGCTCAATTCCTTGATGGCTTGTATGGTTGCTTTCCAGCCCTTCCTTTCTCATCCCATTAGAGATAATGACTCTAGTTCCCTTGTACAAGATGTCATATTGGGAAATCACTTCATCCATGTATGCCCTATGCTCCCTTATTGTACCAGATATATCCTTGACAGTTTCAGGACATCCCTTCATCACTATTTTACTGTAGCACTTTGAGAGTTGCATCTCAATCTGTAATCTGCTTGACCTGAGCAAGACACTTATCCATTAGATTCAATGTTTTGGCTGGGTTGATCACTTCTTGAGCATGTTGAATCATTGCTTCTCATTGACCCTGGAAGATTTCACACTCTGCGCTGCCACCATCAACTTCCGTCAAAGGGATTGTGGCTCTCGACAACACGTCGGCCATCTACATCCACTTCCCTTGCTTGTATTTTACTTCAAAATGTTATCTCTGCAAACAAAGTGACATTCTTTACAGACACTTTGGAGCAGACAGAAGTGGTTTGAGAAAAATGCTTTGAAGTGGCTTATGGTTAGACTATACTGTCAGTCCATCTCTCCCAAATAGCTGCTGATTAAAAAGCTCACAAGCAAAGACAATAACCAAGAATTCTTTCTCAATCTGGGTGTAGCGTCATTCAGTTTGCATTAACCATCTGAATGCAAATGCAACTGGCTGCCCTTGATGCATGAGTGTGGTCCAAGTCATGCTTCGCTAGCATTGCACTGCAAGGTGACTTAATCGTTGACATTATAGTACCCCAGCACTGGCATTGTTGTCATGACTTACTTGATGCAAGTGAAAGCTGCTTGTTGTTCTGTGCCCCAATACCACTGAACATCCTTTGCAGTGAGCTTGTGTAGAGGTTCACACACTGATGGCAAATTGGGCAGGAACTTTGCTAGGTAGTTCACAAGTCTAGCAAATCTTTGCACTGCCTTCACCCTTATTAGTTACTCATTTCTGCCACTGCGCACACCTTATCAGGATCAGGGTGAATTCCTTTTGCAGTCAGTACATGAGCTATGTAATTCAGTCATTTGCAGTTACAGTTTTTTCTTGTTCAGCTTCAGGTTCATCTGGCAAGGATTCTCTAGCAGTCTCGCTAGATTTTGATCATGATCTGCGATGACTTCTTCCATGGCATCTCCACATCCTTAGACTAGCAGATCATCCACAATCACTTCCAACCCTGGAAGATCATTGACTACCTCTGTTGGTGTTGATATTTTCCAGAGCCGTAGAAATGCCAAACGGTATGCACAACCATCTGTACCTCTCATATGGCACAGAACGTAGCCAAGAAACTATTGTTTTCATCCAACTACACTTGCCAATATCCATCCTTCACATCGAGGGTAGTAAAGAGCTTTGCCTCAAGCTGTGGCAAAATCTCTTCAATGGTTGCCATGGGGTAGTGAGATCTCTTCAAAGATTTATGACAGTCCTTTGTGTCTATAGACACTCTCAGGTTTCCAGCTCTTTTCACTGTTATCATGCTGCTAATCCAGTCTGTAGGAGTTGATTACTGCCTTCTTTTCAAGCTCTTCTATCTTTTCTTTTGGGCTGGTCTTGAGAGCAGCTGGAATTCTTGGAAGATGCCAAATTGGTCTCACGCTCTCATCTACTTCAAGATGATATCCACCAGGAATATGTCCAAGACCAATAAAAACAACTCTGTAATTTGTCAGGATCTGTTCAGAAGTCAATGGCTTGGTGCCATGTGAAACATTGCAAATCTCTTCTGGTACATGGAGGGTTACCGGTCCACACTTTTGACTTGATTAAGCTGAGATGAGGGGATTTTACTTAGTGTGCACTATGTGTAAATATCAACCTTCTTGCTCCCCATTGCATTGGGCTCTCAGCTTAATTTGTCCTCTTGAGGTGAGCATCATTCCATCATATAGCCTCAACTTTACCTTAGAAGCGTAGAAACTAGGAGCAGTAGGACATTTGGTCTTTAGAGCCTGCTCCACCATTCAATATGATCATGGCTGATCCTCTAACTCAACACCATATTCCTGCTTTCTCTCCATACCCCTTGATGCCCTTAATATCCAAAAAATTATCAATTTATTTCTTGAATATACTCAGTTAATATACTCAGCCTTCACAGCCTCTGTGGTAGAGAATTCCAGAGGTTGACCACCTTCTGAGTGAAGAATTTTTTCCTAACCTCAGTCCTAAATGGCCTCCCTGGGATCCTGAGACTATGGCCCCTGGTTCTAGATTCCCCAACCAGGGGAACCATCCTCCCTGCATCTAGTCTGTCAAGCCCTATTAGAATTTATATGTTTCAATCAGATCCCCTCTCATTCTTCTAAACCCTGAATACAGGCCCAGTGAATACAGAACCAATATCTCCTCATACAACAATCCTGCCATCCCCAGTATCAGCCTAGTGAACCTTTGTTGCACTCCCTCTATGGCATATATATCCTTTCTTGGGTAGGGAGACCAAAACTGTATGCAATATTCTAGGTGTGGTCTCATCAAGGCCCTGTATAACTGCAATAAGGCATTCCTACTTCTGAACTCAAATCCTCTTGCAATGAAGACCAACTTACCATTTGCCTTACTAATTGCTTGTTGCACCTGCCTGTTTGTTTTCATTGACTGGTGTACAAGGACACACAGATCCCTTTGTTCATCCACAGCTCCCAATATATCACCATTTAAATAATACTCTGCCTTTCTGTTTTTCACAACAAAGTGTATAGCTTCACGTTTATCCATATTATACTACATCTGCCATAATATGTTTGCCCACACACACAACTTGTCTAAATTGCTCTGAAGCCTCCTTGTATCCTTCTCACAACCCCGCCCATTTTGTGTCATCAGCAAACTTGGAAATATTGCATTTGGTTTCCTCATTCAAATCATTTATATATATTGTGAATAGCTGGGGCCCAAGCACTGATTCCTGTGGTACACCACGAGTCACCGCCTGCCATCCAGACAAAGGCCCATTTATTCCCACTCTGTTTCAAGTCTGTCAACAAATTCTCAACCCATGCCAGTATACTACCCCCCCATCCATTGTGTTTTAGTTTTACCCACTAGCCTCTTATGTGGGGCCTTATCAAAAGCCTTCTTGAAATCCAAATACACCATATCCACTGCGTTCTCCCTTATCTATTCTACTAATTACATCCTCAAAGAACTCCAGTAGATTATTTAAGCATGATTTCCCTTTCATAACCCCATGCTGACTTTGTCTAATTCTGTTAATCCTTTCGAAGTGTCTTTTATAATAGACTCTAGCATTTTCCCCACTACTGATGTTAGGCTAACTGGCCTGTAATTCTCTCTTTTTTCCCTCCCTCCTTTTTCAAATAGTGGGGTTACATTTGCCACTCTCCAATCTGTAGGAACTGCTCCAGTGTCTATAGAACTTTAGAAGATGACTACCAATGCATCCAATATTTCCAGCGCCACTTGCTTTAGTACTCTAGGATGTAAATTATCAGGCTGTGGGGATTTTTCAGCCTTTAACCCCATTAATTTCTCTAGCACCATTTTTCTTTACTAATACCGATTTTTGTCAATTCCTCCCTCTCACTAGACCCTTGGTTCCCTAACATTTCTGGGAAATTACTTGTGTCCTCTTTTGTGAAGACAGATATGTCTCCCCTACACTGGACATGATTCCTTTTCTTTTGTATGGCGTCCTCCACAATATTTACACCCAATACTCTGGCCTTGATATTTCTACTGGCCCTTCTGTAAATAGTTCTGCATTTTCTCCATTGTCTTGTATCTGACCTGCCTCTCAACAGGGTGCTAAATTATGTCAGTTCTCCCATTAATATTCTTCAGCTGATGATTAACCACTTCAGATCTTCTGCACATATCAATAGCTGTCTTTAGAGTACACGTTTCCTCTCTTAACAGACATGCTATCACGGTGGGATCTTTTGTTCCTAAACATCAGATCAGCCGTCGGTTGCTTAAACTCACAAAATTCAGCTAGACATCTCAGCACAATCACATACTTAGCAATATTCCCCCTCTCTTCGCATTCATAAATAACATTAATAGAGAGTTCAGAGGGGGTCTTTAAGGCCTCCAAAATTTTACAATCTGTGTTTTCTGCTCTTCAGTGAAGACTAGGGTGCAATATGGCACTGATAACAGAGTTGTTATTCTTATTCATTCAGGTTTCTTGCCTAACTCCATGGTAATTTCATAGTTCTGTCATTGAGAATAGGAGAATTTCCAATTTATTTTCACAACTCCCTTCACCTCCATGGCAGACGGCACTGGAGTATTCAAAGCCATAATGACTCACCCTATGGTCAACGTCTTGTACAAAGTTGCAGATTGAGGTTTTAATTATCCTCTGCTGTTTCTTACAGCAGCTGGCTCTTACAGCTATCAAAACTCATTCAATTTCAGTTGCACACTCCTGACATCATGCTCCATGTGGTGGCTAAAATGGCTTCTAACCAAACAGTTTATTCACAAAGAAATGACATGAGAGGACACATGACTCAGAGCTCACATGACTATGTATTGCAAGCCACAAAACGTAACACAGTGTACAAAAGGCAAAGGCATTTCTCCAAACGCCCTGCTTTAACAGTGACTCGACAGCATCTCAAATATATGATGATACCCTCAGTTGTGTAAGAGTACTGCTTCATGGGAACATATACCAGTCTGCTAATATCTCCAAGTCGAGTCATGTTTTTGCAATCAAGTTTATGGGTTGAAAATGCAATCAGCACAAACTTGAGAATCACCTGTATGTCGGGACCCTACACGTATACCTCAGCAAGACCTGATAAAACTTGGGGCACAACCTTTGTATGGTCTAGTTGTGGATCATGAATGATGGCGGTGAAAGGGTCGGACTCAACTGATGATAATTGTTGACGGCTTCTGTAGTTGTAATGTCTGTTACATAGAGGGTTAATGTGGAGCTGAGTATAGTATCACGCACACAGTGATATAAGAAAGCACATGACCCAGAGCCAGGGTCAGTCTAGAGGTGGACAGAAATGTGTAAAGACCTAGGATGGAGTCAGCTCCATATTTGCACCCTCTATTATATAGCTAGGAGTTGTTAATAAAGACTTGCTGTTAATATACTCAAGACCATGAAGCCTACTTCATGGTGTCTGAAACAGAATTCTCTGTGGTGGCAGCGTCTACATCAAAAACCCTTATCCTCACAAGAATACAGAAAAACTAAATAAAAGGATGCTTTCAACAGAGCCTAAACTGAAACAAATTCCCAACTGAAGCTACAGACATGAAGAAAATTCACCAGAAACAGAAAGCTGCAGAGAGAGAAGAGCCTGGAAGTATAAAGTCAGAAGTGACATTTGAAAGAAACCTGCCGCTAATCTCAACCCCCTACTCCGAGTCACAACATATGGTTCCTGAGTTCGGCAAAGATAAAAAACAAATTAATAATTAATTTGTCTACTTCGGGCATTTTATGACCATCAGATTTCCTAAACAGCAATCCTGTGTTTTTTTTTCTAGTGTGAGCGTCCCGACTCACAACGCTATGCCACTGATTAAATTAAGTCAGCAGCTGGCCAACCAATGCAACTATTCAAGGCCCTTGTTCTTCAGGCAGAAGTGCGCTTCCGCCATTTTGGAAAGCCCGCCAAAATCCAGCAAGCGCGGGGAGATCCAATGTTCAGCAATGAATGGTAACGCCATCTTAGAAGCCTGTAATCATTTAAAGCTGTACCTACGCATTTGAAAATTTTCAAAATAGATCACAGTTGCACACTTCCAGATCCACTGAGGTTCATCCATGGCCCAGAGCAGTCACACAATTGGAGTCGTTAGAAGAAAAGATTTTTAAGATACAGCATTGCTACAGGTCTAGATAAAAATCAAAAGCAGAATAAGTCAATTGGGCCAATTGCAGACATCATCATTGCACAACAAGCTACCCTTGAGTCATCTACCAAATTTTATGATCTTCTAAAATCCTTTGTTGTTTATTTTAACCTGAGATCCAACAAACTATTGTAGAAAACCAAATTTAATAAGAAATTGCGACTGCTCAGGGAACCTGCTGATTCATTCATAAATGATCTCTACAGGCAGGCAGAGACAGAATCATGGTGGGTGTTGCAGACAATTCTTTCTCTGACCTCCTACAAATTAAAGATAATCTTACCTGAGGCAAGGCAATCCAGTTATGTAGGCTGTCTGAGCTACATGAACAACGTGGGACCATCCTAAGGGGAGAGAACATTACTTGGCGCAGAAAAAAAAACCTCAGTCTGCCATATCAGGTCACAGAAATTCAGGGAACAACCAAGTCAAGGAAAGCAATTCCTGAGCTGCTCAACAGAGTGACCTTGCCAGCACTGAGCTGCAAAGCACCGTCACAGGAAAGATCAGTGTCCTGAGAGCACTGCCCAATGCAACAGGCAAGGACACTTTGGTAAACTGTGCAGGTCAAAACTCCAGCACTACACAGACATCTCAAGGATAAACCACAAGGTTGAGACTGAAAACCCTGAAAGCATATAACCAAACATCTTGGGTGACATCAGACAATGCTGACATTTGGTAATTGATTATCTAACAAACTTTATATTAGATTCAGGTGGCAGTGTGACAGCACTGTCAGGCAAGGAACAATGGCTCCTAGGCCTTTGGATTTGAATGATGGACTCTACACTGAGGTACGGTAACAAACAGATCTGTGAACTGATGTATGTTGTCCGGAATCAGCCTTTCTCTTTTCTGAGCAAGGATGCCTGCATAGCCCTCGGTTTCCTCCAGAAGGCAGAAGATGTCGAGACTACCATTGTGGTTAGCTTGCTAGAACATGGTCCTGAATCCTCAAACATTATTCAGGCTCTGATTTCTCTTCTATTTTGTGAAGCAGGTTTGCCCATCATCATTCCAGGTCCAGGAACGTCCCCAATGGTCAGACCAACCTACCACACATGAGATTACCATAGCACCTCCAGTGGAAGTGGTACCAGAGAAGGACCAACAGTCTGAAGAGCCTCTACCTCCAACTATGATAATAGTACAGTTGGTAGACACATCAGCCACTGTGCATACTTCCAGCCAGCTGGAATTCTGGAAGGGATGCTGGAACCTCATAGCAGTCTCGCACCATCAACAACGAAAAAACAGGTGAGCATGCTACTAAATATTCTTCTTGCCACAGAAAGGCCCTTCCTTAGCCTCAGAGAGCTTCCCAATGACCCAAGCAGAAAAAGAAGAAAAGGCTCCACCAAGCAGATGAACACCATTTTCATCCACCCTGCAAGAAACAAACAAGAGTAACAACAAATATGCACCACCAACCAGCCAGACCAACCAGACATGGTTTAACATCAAGCAATGGAAGAAACAGATGAATTCATACCCAAATGCCAGTCCAACCTCCAAGGCAACAACACAAACCAAAACCACCAGAGCCTACCACTCTCCTGACAGAATGGTAAACGAGATATGGAAGGGTTATAAGGCTCCAGAACACCTGGACCTCTAACTTCAAGGACTTGAAGGGAAGAGATGGGGTAGCGAGAATGTTGTTAATACTAATAGTGTAATAGCAATAATGTTGGAAAAGCCTTAAGGTTGTGACAATAAGGTAAATACATAAGGTTTAGCTAGCGCTAATCAAATAAATGTTGGCGGAATGTGGATGTTAATGTGATGTTGACACAACCAAAGTAAAAGCAAAAAGCAGAAGGTGCTCACCTGCTATAGATTTTTTCTGAATAAGACGAAGAGCTATTTCTATAATATCCAATTTTGTTCAGTTTTTATAAGGTTATTAGAAAGCCATTTTTTACAAATGGAAGAAAATAGAGAGAACAAAGCTTCACCTTTTATATTGAGAGAAAATAAAGGGTTTGTTCTCTAACCAGTTTTTTCAAATTATCTGTAAAAGCAAAACATGATACAGGTTCTCTAATCATTCATTGTTAGGCTGTCCCTTGTTGGATTTATATAGAATATCACTATATATCTTTTTTGCCCTTAGGTGGAGGTATTATAGGATATTGTGAGAAATTCTTTACCTCCAATCCATACTTGAACAGTTGGGAAACATGACATTTCTGATTAATACTTATTAAGTCAAGTCAATGAAATATTACATAACCCCTTACATGCAATTTATATGAAATATAGGCTCTAATAATACTCGCATACTGCAGGAGACATTGCCTTTGTTGCATGCACTAACCTTAGCTGATGTAGAATGAATAGTTCCTTTTGAGCTTTTGGGAATTGAAATATTATTTGTTTCATTAGGTAGGACAAATGTGAGGATCAGATATCATCACTAACCCCCTGTGTGTGTTCTGTTGACAACATTGCTGTTACCTTTTGTTGTGTAAACCTTTGAATTCTTATCTCTTCCAATCTTTATTGCAACGAAAAGGTATTGTCTTATCTACACTGGCTTTTTTCACATTTCCCAACTCTCTTCCTCCCTGACCTCCCCGCTGAGATTAAATAGCATGTCTGAAACCATCTTTTGTCTTTCTTTAGTGTAATATAAGCTCTTAATATTATATAATACTATATCATGACAATCAGCTTATTCTCTTTAATATCACAATATTTTCATAGCATCTTTACAGTGCAGAAGGAGGCCATTTGGGCCATTGAGTCTATGTTGGCTCTCTGAAAGAGCATTCCACCTAGCCCCACTCCCCTGCACCACAGCATCACAATATCTTTACATGCCAACTGTTAACATCCATTTCTAAACTAACCTCTTTAAAATACGCACCAGCCTCTGATGAAAAATAATCAAGGAATTTTGGATGAGGGATAATAGGGGAAAGATGGATAGATCAGATATAACTACTTCACATGAAGATTAGTAAATGTTTGAAATTAATTACCCAGGTAGGCAATTGAGGTTGATATCATCAACAATTTTCAAGAGGAAAATACACTAACACTTGGCAATGCAATGAATTGTGCGATATTGGCAGTGGGCGTTCTATTTCTGATCTAAAGGACCTCTTCAGTTGGACCATAACCATCTTTTTCAGTCCTGTACATTCCTGTTGGTTTTTAAAATCAGCTGGGGAAAGAAAAGTTTTGAAAATTCATTCTTCAGTTTGATACAACACTTGGAAAGCTGCACTTCAAGTTCTGCACTAAGATTCATGCTGATGCATTCCGGAACGTTCTGCAAGCTGTACACACTGAAGGCTGTAGCGTCCTGGGAAGTGTCAAGAAATCTATAGTTGGTATCTCCCTTTACCTGACAGTGTGAGAGGTGTGAAAAATATCAATTGCAAACATAAGCTGAGATCTTTTAGTTCAAATATGACAGCTGTTAATCATTGGGCAAAACATCAAATTTCTGCAGGTAATATTTTAACTACGTTATCATGAAACATATCTATTATTACAGTGGGGATATTTCAGAGGCAGCAAGGTCCCCGCTGCGAGGGGCGAAAGGGGGAGTAACTGCACTCAGTGGGCAGCAGGATGCATTTTACAGATAAATGTCTGCCACAGGGCCTGCCGTGCCTATTAAGGACAATGGCTTGCCCCAAGAGCTGCCAATCCAGTGGAAAGCTGGCAGGTAGTAGACTCAACAGCGCCACCAGGAGCAGTGGCCATTGCTGGCCTGCACCTGGAAAATGAGGGTGCATCGATGGATTTGTGCAATCACATCGAGTTAAGTGGGGACTGGGGCATGCCAGGGCCAGTCAGCAGGCCTGGGAAAGGTAGGTCAGTGGTCTCTGAGGTCAGACATTGCTGATGCCACAGGGGTGGCCATTGTTGCTGGAGGGCCTCATCATGGGCCAAAGAATGCCCAAAAAGGAGGTTCTCCCCGAATTCTGTCCCCAGAGTCTGCTGGGAGGAGGCCAGGTTTTACCTGGCAGTTGCCGAATGTGGAGGTGGGACTCCCCGCTGGTGAATTGACAGTAGAGGCAAGAAGAGACATTAATTAGCCACTTAAATGGCTCAGTTAAGCTCCGGATGGGTGAGCCGTCTGCCACCTTTCCCACTGCTAGCAAGATGGCATGGCGGCAGGAAGGCATTTGGCATGCCACCCAATGCCTTCTCAGTCCATTTTACTAGCCTTCCAGCCTTCAGGCCCACCCCTAAAGGCCCTGTAAAACTCTGGCCTATGTTTTGTTTTTTAGAAACATTAATTCAAGTGATGGAAGTTTGAGTTGTGAGGGAAAGAAAAGTGGTGGAGAAAAATGTTTTGGAGAACCATTGTGAGTCTTTTGAATGATTCGGTTTGTTTCATTTATTCTTGATTTTAACGACAGACTTCTGATTTTCCCTGTGTACTCCAAAACTATGGCAGCAGGACCAAATGGGTGTCCCAAACATGTGCAGATGGCAGCAAGACCAGCTGAGCAATCTTCCTGGAGCCCTTCTCCTAATTGGCCTCCTCTAGGCTTTCCATTCTATTAAGGAATGTGGGTTGGGTGCTAATACTGCTGGACTAATCAGAGGGCCAGCAACTCTAGAGCCTCAGCAGCCCCAGTGTGAGGGACAGATGCTCAGGCAGGTAGGAAACCTTGAAGATGCCTCAACCTCATGGGCGTGATACTAAATTATTAAATCAGAGTTGGGGAAGTCGGTAAGCCACTTGGAACAGAGGACAATCCCGTCCACCCCTTCCGGATGGATCCAGTTCCCCCCATCCCCTCCGGGTGGATCCTGAGGGGCCGATGTCTCCAATTGCCCCAGGATACTGCAGGGATGCAGTCACCAATGAGCCGGCAGCCTCTGCACAGAGCAAAGGAATTCTCTGCCATTGGCAAAATGTCAGCAAACCTGCAAAGATGCCCCGAATTTGGGCCTTAACAATATAAATTGTCTGCTGCCCTTCATGGTGTGAGCAGCCAATCCAGGTCCATGCCGCCCTGGGAAGGTTCCCCGGTGGCGGGTTGCATCTTGGAGCCATCACTGTAATCCCAACCCGTCTCTATGACCGGCACCATAGGGCCAGGAAAGGTTAGTCATTTGTGGCTGAACGAATTTCAAAAAATAAATGTTGCATTATCTGTTAAGTTCAATTTCTTATTTTTTCTCATTGGTCATGGATACAAAGTTTTGATTTGTTATTTATGAATATTACATTTTGAGCCAATCAAGTGAAATTGTGACGGACAAATTTACATATACCATATAGTCAGTACAAAACAGGAAAGTAATGATAAGCATGCACTTTCAGTATGCAGGTCATACATTATTACACGCATATTATAGCCAGATATAGAAACTTAGTAACATAAGAGAACCTAAATAAAGCATATTCATTTTGTATTAGTGCTGCCAGTTTCAAGAAATATTGGCTTTTATTCACCATGTAAACCAAAGTAACAAATTTTAGGACTGATAGCAGAAGAATGTAAATTGATCTATGTAACTACCAGTCATAATATTGATCGAAAGTCTTGTATGTCCTGAAAACCCCTGAGCAATAGCCTGCGAGTAACTAGTCTATTTTTCAGAGGTATTTCTGACAGAATTCCACTTTAAAAAGACAGTTGGAAAATACAACGTAATTCAGATCTGCACTATAAACTTCAAAAGAAGGCAACTAGTTTTGAAATACTTCCCCTAGTATTCAATTAGTCACACTGGATAGCATTTGTGGCAAGTGTCTAACTGTGGAGCTTTAGAAGATGAATAGTTAATCCAATTGTTGGTTTATTTTGACTTGAACTTTTGTGGTGTTCATGTATTTTTCTGTGCAATCTTTCTTAGAGTATATAGTTCCTGACAAGTGTGTGCTATAACTTAAAACTCTGCTCCACTATGTTGAAGAGTTTACAGAACTCCTGAGTGCCTCAAATTATGAGCTCTATTTTTACTTTATTTTAGGATCTGTTGTTGTCATCAATCACTCAAATGACATTTGCCAGGTGTTACAGACTGGAGGGGGATTAACTTAGAACTGGCCTGATTTCTCCACTCACTACCCATCCATAAACAGAAAGGTGTTTTTGATTTTTGATTTCCCCCATTTATAAGTGGTGACGTGTTTTCCCGAAGCCTTCAGTTTTGGAGTTATCCAGTCCTCTATTAATAACCCCACAGTAAACTCGAGGTGAAATAAAATGAGGGGTAGTTTAATTTACACACACATACACACTAAATGCGGGGAAAGGGGTTTTGCAGCATTTGCTCCTTTTTGCATTCATACAATAAAAGAGGAATAAGGGAAAGAAAGGGGTACAGGGCAAGACCATGATAAAAGAGTTATGGTTTCACATGAGTTCAGAGTCTAGAATCAAAAGTCCAGTGGTGTCTTTAAAGTGGCTTTGTCTGGCAGAATTCCTGATCTTGGTCCTAGGAACTGGGTTGCAGGTTAAGCCCACTGAAGATGCAGCAAAGTATTCTTGTATCCTGGATTAGTTCACTCTGTAGGTGAAATAAAGGGTTCTTGCTGGAAATCAGACTTGGAGAGAGATGGAGGTCAAAGGCAGGCTGCTCGCTGGAGTCTGGTTTTCTCTTCTGAGGTTAAACCGCAACTGAAGATAAACATCAAATGCTGTCACTTCCTGTGGGCAACTCTTGTCCTCTCTGCCCAAAGACCGGTGGCATTGCCCTGCTGAGTCACCTGAGGACACACAAATCATGAAGCCTGTTTCCCAGCCAGGAAGTGAAAAAAAAGAGACATATATACTTGAGAACCCCATCAAGACCATCTATGGACCAAAAACAAATGGTCCCTCCCCACTCTGAGCTGAAGAGAGCCATACTCTTCTCAAAGATGAAGCACCGATCCAAGACCAGCACTACTGAAATTCTTAATCAACGGTATCAGATAAAACCATCAAAACAATTCCTCAACAGCGTGACAGATCAAATTTGGGCATGCAGTCAATTTCATTGTTACAGAGATGTGAGCAATTGCTTCTCTCCCTTCCAAATGAAATGCGCTTTGATATAAAAAATTACCTTTTGCTCATAATGGAGTTGAAACTCATTGTGGTAATAAAGAACTTAATGTAAACTTTACCTAGTATTTTAATTTCTGCAGTCTAAATATTTGAAACTTTATTTTTTTTTCTGATTTCCTTTTTTGTACTTATTTTTGTTTCTGTTAAAGTGTGTTTTCCATTTTTAAACAGAAATTTTTAGAAATTCCCATTTTTTAAAATTTTGAACTGCTGACAAAGTCCTTTGTCACGACCACATAGAAGGCATTTCATTAAAGTGGTCCATGAAGTAAAAGTTTGTGTGTGTGTGTGTGTAAGCAGCCCCATTTTAATTAGTGCGTGATTCAATTGAATAATAACCAGCTGCAAAGCTTTAGCCTTAAACAAGATTAAAACTTAATTCATTACAAAACTACTGCTGAAAGATACTTACGTAAAAAATGATAAAGCTATTAGCTAAAATACAGATACAAATGTTAACATGCAAATAAAGGAAAAAAAGATACTTAAAAATGTGATTTCAAATCAGTCCCAATGCTCAAATTCCTTCTTTGTGAAGTGAAGAGGTTGAAACCTGAGATTCAGTTTCACAACTGCGATGGCTTGTGAAGTTGAAGAATCAAGAATTTTGCTTTATCATTGGACTCGATAGGTGGAGCGGATGCTGGGAAAAAGCCCCCTTTTCCTTATTGGAGACTGCAGGCCCCGACACTAGAAGATTGCCTGATTTCTTCTCAGCAAACCAGGGATGATTTTTCTGGATGCCTTACGCTGTAATTCCCAATGTCAGGGAACCCCAGCTCTTGCATGTGGCCCATGGTTGTTTCAGCTGAGACCTGTGTGCTGCTATTGTCTCTCACACTGACACATAAAATGGGTTCTTACAGCCTCTGTTATTCAAAAAAAACATATCTAAAACTGTTCAATCACTGGCCCCCTATCGAGTTCCTCCTGTCCCACCACCACCCCCCCCCCCCCAACAGCTTATATTTCATCTCATTTCTATATTATTTAGTTATGACGAAGGGTCATATGGACTCGAAACGACAACTGTACCCCTCTCCGCAGATGCTGTCAGACCTGCTGAGTTTTTCCAGGTTATTTTTTTGTTCAAACTTACTTCCATATTAGGTATTGAGCTAGTCCTGGTCTGGGGGTTGGGATGGGGTTTGGTGGCGGGGTGGGTGGTTGGCGGGCGGTGGGGGGGGTGGGGAGGGGGTGGCTGGGGAGGAGGGGGGGTGGGTGTGTGGAACAGTCCCATTTCTTTGACACCAAGGCAATTTACCTTTTAAGTGTCTCAGCCATTAATTTGAATGGCCGCCATTCTCCCAGTTTGGTGAGAGAGGAAAGAGCTACTCGCACCTCCAGGGAAACCGTTGTCAATGATTTTCTGTTAACCCTTGTGGAAACGCATACTGAATTTCAAATGTCTTCACATGTTTGGATATTTCTAATTGCAATCCACATGGAACCTTCTAGAAGCGTCACCACACTGTACTTGTAAAAGGTCAGGTGATTTTTGACAGCCACCTTTAAGATTTCTGTGTCCATTTAAATGGAAGATTAGCTGTTTACAAAATATAAAACATCACAGCTACACGTTCGTGACACTTCCCTTTGCTGGAAGTGGAGTTTCCCCTGTCTTTGATTGTAAAATATAATGGGCAAGCAAAGGCATTTATTTAGGCTTTCTTCCTTATTGCAGGATTTAATCTTTGCCATGTTATTAGGTCTCATTTGCTTTATGCATTAGAGGAAATATTCTGTTATTTTTCCTATGCAACATGAGTTCATCAGAAGACTAGCAGGCCTCATCACAATTCTTTAAAAATTTCTCCAAGAACTTTATGCACAACTAATGATTTACTAGTGAAACACATAAGACCATATACAGAAAAAAATTGGGAAAATTGGTCTTCTACACTGCATCCATCTTCCAGACATAAAAGAAGAGCCAACAAGAACCAATTTTGTGACATAACAACTCATTTCTGAAGCAAAAACAGAATTATCTGGAAAAACTCAGCAGGTCTGGCAGCATCGGCGGAGAAGAATAAAGTTGGTGTTTTGAGTCCTCATGACCCTTGAACAGAACTAAGTAAAAATAGGAAAGGGGTGAAATATAAGCTGGTTTAAGATGGGGGAGGTGGGGGGTGGGGTGGTGGGGATGGGGGGAGGGGGAGAGAAGTGAGGGGGTGGTGGTTGTAGGGAAAAGCAAGCAGTGATAGGAGCAAATAATCACAGACAAAAGAACAAAGAGGTTGACCTCTGCTTAGGTTACCAGTGTCACTATACTGTAGGCTAATTCTCAGGCACCTGCAGTGTTGTCTGTAGCAGGCATTAAGCAGGCCACCTATGTAATTGAGAGTCCTTGTGCCTTTTTTGGGATGCCTTCAGAAAAGAAACCAAATGTGAAGTAAGAAAAGTTATAGAACAAATGATTAAGAGAGATAGAAACAGCAAAAAAAAACAGTTGCAAAGACACTTCGAAAGGGAGAGAGACTTGTGTGAAAAAATATTTAAAACCAGCTGTCCCAACGACAGGAGACCAGAACATTTCCACAGCCAAATAACATCCACACACACATTCCTCATCCGATTTTACTGCTAAGCTTAATTTATTCAGCAAATCTGAAATACACAGTAGGCAACAGAATTCGTACTTACATTAAGTCTTACTGGACCTAAACTAATTTTAGGCAATTACTCCTGAGATAATATAAAGCTCTATTCAGAAGATTTGATTTGAAAGGATTCTTCTGAAGTTCCCAAGCTCAATAAAAATCAGATTGAAAAGCATCTAAATTTTAACTGATTCACATAAAAACCAGATAGGTGAGCAAGACAGTCCAAAATGGAATGTGTAAGATCGGATTTGACTTTTGGAGCTAGATTGAGAAGTATCAAAAAAGCTGTAGAACAGACCCAAAAAAAAGGATGGGTGGAGACTTAGGACTCCAATGATAGATAATGTGCCATATTTTGATACAGGAGAGAGGAAGGAGTACTGAGAGGTGAATAAAACCTGCTATGAGCAATTAATAGGGTTAGATTCTTGGAATAATCGAATGATTGATTGCATTTGACTACTAGATTCCAACTTTTCCAGTCTCTCTTAGTATATTAACTCCTGTCATTAATGATAATTAAAGTGACTAAAATGCATTGATGTCAAGAATGGTTTCTTAATTATAACATCATTCTTACAATACTGGTTGAAAAATGCATTGATGTCAAGAATGGTTTCTTAATTACAACATCATTCTTACAATACTGGTTGAATTTGCATATATTAATTTATTCCAGTGATTACGTTATTTCGACTTTAGTTATCCATATCAATAACAAGTTTCAAATAAAATTAATGCACTGCTAAATTTTCATAAATTATTCTCAGGTGTCTATAGAATTATTAGTTTTCATTATAATCTTGGAAAAATGGGGGGAGCTAAGGGGCGATTTTCCCAGTGATGGGCTGGGAGTTGGATCAACTGCCCATTCTACGAGGTGGGCAGCCAATGATGATGTTTAAGTCCCAAAATGGAGTGGTTTTGCAGCCTCATCAACCTTGCCAACCAAGCGACTCCTTCCTGCTGTATACTGAGGCCACCAGCTCAATGAAGGCGGTTTCTCTGCCGCAGGCTGCAGGTCAACCTGAACCAAAGGCCCCATGCCACAAAGAGGAGGCCGTGGACAGGGAAGGTTGCACATCCGTCCCAAATGATTCAACCGGAGGGGTTTCCCTTCTGCTCTGAGGAGCCTAACAGCTTTTCACCTCGCAATATTTATTTTAGATCCACAACTCTGAAGGAGGCTCCCTGTCGAAATGCCCTTGTGGTCCCGGGTCCTGCCTCAGCAACGACTACCTGTCCTGGTGAGGCTGCTGAGGCCTCTGACTGGGCTGGCAGCTTCGGGAGCCTACCCACTGTCTTTAATAGGAGGGTGAGCATGGAGGCGGCCAGTTAGGCAGCTGCCTTGGAGGAAGATGGCTGAGCTGATAACAAGAGTGGGCTTGGGATCTCCATTTGCGTTGGGGACCCAGAGCCTGAAGTAAAATCCTGGCTGAGCAATTCAGGTTGATGACCCTTCATCAGAGCTTTGCTCTCATATTAGCGAACAGATTTCCACAATCTGCTGTACTTGCATTAGCCAAACTACATGTTATTTTTAATGCTGAGAATGCCAACTTGCTAATGGTACAGAAAAACTGACAG
The DNA here is from genome assembly GCF_017639515.1 of Carcharodon carcharias. Classification (NCBI taxonomy): domain Eukaryota; kingdom Metazoa; phylum Chordata; class Chondrichthyes; order Lamniformes; family Lamnidae; genus Carcharodon; species Carcharodon carcharias. The sequence continues at coordinate 143,246,729 of NC_054477.1, forward strand.
TTAATCACCTCTTTTTTTGAAGTTGCCAGACTGACTTCAGTTACAAATATTGAACTGCTCACCGCTCGATAATGACATTCCAAACTAAGTTACATTAAAGAAATAAAAAAAGCAGCCCAGATGGCTTAAAAATGCTGCAACTGCTTTATTTCGGCAGAGTTCTTTGATGGAGGTTGTTGGAACAGCAGAAAAAATAGTGACCAGCGGGGAAAAAAAACAATTTGCACTGTTATTCTGGGGTTCTTCTGGTAGGTATAGCAAGAGATTGAAACACAGAGTTACGGTCTAGGAGAATCTTCAACATATCTCAACTTCTATGTTCTATACATCCATCTTTTCTACCTTACAGCAGTGACTACAACTAAGTACTTCATTGGCTGTAAATGTTTTGGGATTTCCTGAAACCTAAATGCAAGTCTTTCTTTCTTTCATATGCAACTTGTGTAACAAGGTGGTTGGAGGCAAGTTTCTTTAGAACATTTGAGGTGTGGCAGTACAGTGAATGAAGATTCAGGACACATGGCAGCTGATTTTGAAACTATAGGCCGTACATTTTATGCTTGAAAAGTGGATGCTATGTGTTGTTGCGTGGCTGAGTTGTACTATTAGTGATAGAGTTGATCTGTAGACAATTTTTTATGTCTTGGGTAAATGAGTTTGTTAGCCAACCAAACTCTAACTGCCCGCCTTCCTATGTTCTCCTCAATTGCTGCTTGCAATCAATAAAGGGGAGAGACTGATGTAAGAATGAACAGTGATGGTTTATTGACACATAGGGAAGAGCACCAGATCATTTATCTCTCCCAGCCAATTCCTTCCGAGGACTCTTGGTCCTCTGCCTAAAATTACAAATAGGGGTAATTTTGCAGACCGTACTTTATGTTGCACCTTGACTTGACATACCCCTTTCGCATTTATGTTTTCGCCCGTGTACGTCCTCAGCTTTGTGTTCAAAACTTCTAACTTCAAAGGATGGGTTCCTTTACTCAGCTATCTAAATGTACGCTCTCCAATGACAGACATTGATGCTCCCATATCAACTTCCATCTTAATGGGCTGTCCATTAACTATAATTACTACATGGATTAGCTTGGTTCTACCCACTTTGAGGTTGTATAATGAATGGATGAATATAATGAATATAATGATTCTATTTCTTCTGGTTCTTCTTTGAGGGATAATTCATGATTTTTCCTTCTGCCTTTAGACTGTTGTTTTAGCCATTTCTCTGCTGTGCCACATTATGTGGCCATAGTGGTGGCAAAAAAAGCACTCCACTTGTTTGAGTTGCCGTTCATTCACTGAAGGTCTGGATGTATTTCTCTCATTCATTTTTCACTGAGTTACTGTTGTTTTTCAATGGTTTGGAGCTAGAGAGCGTTTTTGTTGCCGGATTGTCCTGCTTGATCAGATGGACGCCACCATTTTGTATATCTTTTATAACTTCAGAATTTCTAAAAGCACTCTCCATGGCGGAAGCTAATTCTAATGCATTATTGAAGTCGAGACTAGGTTCGGCTAGCAAACGCCGTTGGATAGTATCATCCCCAATCCCGCATATCTGTCGGTCTCTCAACATATCACAAATGGACATTCCAAATTTACAATGCTCAGTTAATGCCTTTAAAACAGCCACTTAGTCAGCCATTGTCTCCTCTGGAAGCCTGCTCCTTGAATTGAACTTGAAGCTCTGCATAGTGACTGAGGGCTTTAGCCTCAGATGGCTCTGTACAATTTTTATTAACTCGTCGAAAGTCCTCGAGGCTGGGGCGCTAGGTGACGTAAGGCTGCGGATCAGCCCTTACGTCTTGCTCCCGTGTGAGGACAAAAGAGTCGCCCTCTTCTTCTCCTCCCTCGCAATGTCATTAGCGGTAAAAAAGAACATTAGGCATTCGACATACTGAGACCAGTCATCTGTAATGGGGTTGAATGGATGAACATGCCCGAACGTCGTGAACCACCGCAAGGGGACTGCATTTCCGATAGGCTTTCCAGGTAATGACGAATTTAAGTGTTTGTCTTACCGCAGAGTCACCTTCTCTTTGGGGGCTCTTATAAATTTCTGTCATTAGCCATTTTTCATGTATTTACCCTTTTAAATGTATTGCCACTTTTTTTGCCACTTTTTAAAAAAACGTTGTCTCTGCAGTTGTCAGCTTTTCTCTGCTGGATTTTGCGTTCTTTTTGAGCTTTGGAGGGACCCCATGATTGCGATTCTACAGGGTTTTTAAAAAAATTCTAAACTGCAGCACTGCTTTCTGCCCTGATTGCCAGCTGTCACCTATTTTACAAGTTAAGTACATATGCTCTTTCTAATGCTTTGCTCACCTTTCTTGAAATTTCTATTCTTTTCTTCCTTATCCTCGTCATCACTTTTATATCTTGGGTAAATGAGTTCATTGGCCAGCTGAACTCTAACTGCCCACCTTCCTATGTTCTCCTCAATTGCTGCTTGCAATCAATAATGGGGAGAGACTGATGTAAGAACAAGTAGTGATGGTTTATTGAGACATAGAGCACAGCATCAGGTCATATATGCTCACTCAGAAACCTCCAGAACTAGACTTACACTTCCCAGTTGCCCATGCTGTATAGTGATTCATCAGTGCTGTCACATGATCAGTACACTTGCATTCTCTTAAAGGGACAGGGTACCTCACTTTAATCACACACTTCTTGGGTGAAAACTTCAAGTTTATTTACAATATACTCAGCAGCAACTACACATGTGCTTTCAACTCCAACGTCTAACTCTATACTGACTGCTGAGGTAGCCTGTGCTACTCTCCTATTGGTTACTACAGATCATGTGATCTTGCCTAACACATCTTCTCCTTAAAGGTCATTACATATTAAATTAAAACCATATTTACTACACTATGCCTCTGAATTATGTGTAGGATTCTAGCTGGGAATGCACACACTGCTATTTTGAGTCAGGTGCATTTTAATTGCCCAAACCACCCTCTCCCCTGAATCCAACAAATGCCAAATAAATATATGTAAATAAATGTCCTTTGCCTGCTTCAGGACCTTACTGCCATTTTCAGCTTTGAGAGCACTGGATTTGAAGCCCCTCTGCAAATCCTAAGTCGAGAATTCAGGAGTGGATACAAAGAGGAATGCTTCCTCTTATGGGAAAGAGCATAACCAGAGGCCATCAAGATAAGACAGTCACCAAGAAATCAAATAGCAAATTCAGAATAAACTTCTTTACGCAAAGTGTGGTGAGAATATGGAGCCTGCTACCATGGGGAGTGGTTGAAGTGAATAGTATAGATTCATTTAAATGGGAGCTAGACATGAATTTGGGGGGAAATGGAATAGGTGGTTACAATGGTAGATATCATTGAGAACAGACAGGAGGAGGCTTGAGTGGAGCAAGGGTTGGTTGGGCTAAATGGCAAGTTTCTGTTTTGGATATCCTATGTAATCCTACGAGGTGGGTGTACCAGTGTTAAAGGGATCGACAGCTGCAATTAGGTAAGCACATGGGTTAGCTGTTTTAAATAGCTAGTTTCACCATTTTCTGAATGTCAGTCCTCTTTTATAGATTGTGCCCTAGAAGTCTTCATCTATGCCCTCTACATCAGGACTTGGATATGAGCTAGCACCACCCACCCACCCAGGCCATTTTTTGCTGCTGCCCTTGCTGATGCTCACCTTTGCTCTGTAATTTTGCCCAGTATGGACCCTCTCTAACTGATTCTCTACAGGCCTTAAACTGGACCTCAAAATAAGAGGAACAAAGGACAATGGTTAACAGTTTATGGCAAGCATAAGCAGTAGCAATAGCAGCAGGAGGTGATGGTGTGGTGGTGATGTCACTAGACTCATAATCCAGAGGTCCAGGCTAATACTGTGGGGTCACAGGTTCAAATCCCACCATGGCAGCTGGTGGAATTTAAATTCAACCAATAAAATAGCCATCAATTATTGTAAAAAAGGTTTGCCAACTCTGGCCAGACATATTCTGGGAGAAAAAAACTGCAGATGCTGGAAATCCAAAACAAAAACAGAATTACCTGGAAAAACTCAGCAGGTCTGGCATCATCACTAGAGCTATACCTTGAGTGCCCTACCATCCATTCTTAATTAGCACATTTGTTTAGATAATATCACCAACTTCAACACCTATGTGTTCTGTTGTCTGTGACATCTTTTGATGATCTGCTTCTATCACTGCTTGTTTGTTCCTACAACCACACCACCCCCCTTCACTTCTCTCCCCCCACCCAACCACACCCCCCCTCCGCCCCCCCAAAAAAAAACACACCTTAAACCAGCTTATATTTCATCCCTTCCTTGGATTCACCTAGTTCTGTTGAAGGATCATGAGGACTCGAAACGTCAACTCTTTTCTTCTCCGCTGATCCTGCCAGACCTGCTGAGTTTTTCCAGGTAATTCTGTTTTTATATTCTGGGAGACATTGGTGGAAGTGACACCAAGGAAGCATGTGGTATGGCACAAGTGGGTTCTAGGTTTATGAGTTGGCTACAAATAAGGTACTTAAATACAAATCCTGCACCACCTCCTCTTACTGCTGTTGATGTGCAATAATTGCAGGAGTTGGGGAGAGATACTGGAAACATCAGCAACAAGAAACTCTCAATTGCAACTGAGGTATTTATGTTCTGTCACAGCCATATCCGACTGCTACTCTCACACTATACCTCAACTCCTGGCATTTTACTTGACAAATTTCATCACCCACTATACCCCCTGCCACCGCCAACTGCAGTGTGCTCTGGGAGCTGTAGTCTGCTTGCCACCCAGTTCCCTGCTCTCCTCTATGCAGGGATAGAGAGGCTACATTTCCCAGCCAGCACCGTGGGAACTCTCCTTCCTGCTTTGAGGACGGGTGATGATACTTGTGGAGCCAGCTGGCCTGACTCACTCAATGGCATCAACGTAAAATATTGTTTTAGAATTTCCAGGGTGGCTTTCTTTGGCCAGCAGAAGATTGATGCCGATCCCAGGAGACACCCAGCTATTCTGGAAGGTTGGCAACTCTGCCATAGATGCCAACATCTCATGAAAGGATGAAGAAAAAAAAAAGATAATTAAGCATACTCAAGTTGTCATGTCGAGTGTATGAATGCAAGACATTTCTTTTAATGTCTGACAGCATCTGTGGAGAGGAAGACAGAGTTAATGTTTCGAGTCTGTATGGCTTTTCTTCAGAACTCAGAGAATCATACAGACTCGAAACGTTAACTCTGTCTTTCTCTCCACAGATGCTGTCAGGCCTGCTGAGTTTTTCCAGCAATTTTTGTTTCTGTTTTTGTTTCAGATTTCCAGCATCTGCAGTATTTTCCTTCTATTTCTTTCACTGTTGTCACCTGCCAAATTCCTGGTCCACCCTCTGCCATGGGCATGAGTACTTGGATTGATTGTCACCATTTTTTGCGAGAGCTTTTTATTATGTGTCAGCTTGTCCTGCAAGAAAAGAGAGTTGTGCTAACATGCTTCCTCCCGTGTGGTTGTGAAGGTGTGCAAACCATTAGCTGCAGGGAAATGAGGGAAGTCATTGTGAGCACAGCAGCACTCCACATAATTGGCAAGTGACTGCAAGAGGAGGTTCAGTGAAGTTTGCTAAGAGAAAAGGCATGGAAAGCTGGAGAGGGAAGGCTTATGTGTGATAGGCTTACAGAGGATGTCAAGCTGGGCAAAGAGTAAGACATGAATGTTAACTTAGCAATTCTGGTCAAATTAGTACTGATGCCAGGTTCTCAGTGTGATTCTATGTGCATTAATCTGCTCAGCCACCTCAGTCCAGTATTGCCGGACTATTTGCCTTGGCAGCTTCCATCTTCCATCATGAGTGGTTAAAATCTTCCCTCTCCTGCTGACTTTACAAAGTGCTTACAGCATATAATAATGCCATTTGGCCCAATGTGTTTATGTCAGTGTTTATGCTCCATACCATATGTTTATACCAACCTCTTCCACACTGTTTATCTAATGCCATCAATCCTTTCTCCCTCATGTGCTTATCTAAATGCATCTATGGTATTTGCCTCACTTTTCATTGTGGTAGCAAGTTCTATATTTTAACTACTTTCTGGATAACTAAGTATTTACTTTCCTCATGTCAGCTGCCTGTTTTTGGAATCCTCAATCAGAACGTGCTACTTGCTGAAACAGAACATGCAATGGATCAATAGACCATGGCTATGCTGTCAGTCCTCTACAACATTGTACGCAGAGCAATAAAAAAGAGGCTGAACTAGACCTGTGATTCTATATCAGGAACATAAGAACTGCTGCAACCTCATCACAGCATTCTATCTAAAATACCAGTGATGAGATTTGAAGCACTCCAGGAATATTGCAATGAGTTCACAGCAATATTAAACCACAAGATGAATGCTCATTCTAGAGATTGCAAATCTAATATGAGAGACTGTGAAAGCTCTATGATAAACAAGTCAGGAAAATAGAAAGCTATATGTAAACAGCAAAACATTTTATGGAAGAAAATATGTTTTTCACAGAGCAGTATCTGATAAAAAGCTATAGCAATTGATGAGAAAAGAGTCCAGGAGGGTTATGTATTCCTTTCAGCAGCTGTGTGTCTATCTGAAAATTTATTGAGTCTCTGCAGCTAAGTCCTTTATCGGTGTTTATAATATGTAGCCAACTTGGTTTGATTGAGATATCTCACTAAAGACATCTCAGATAGAAAAAAAATGATTACTTTATATTCCTGAATCACATTTTATTTGTGGGTTATTTATTATAGTTGCATCAAACATTAAGCTCTATTTGTGACTGAAATTCTCCTAAGGTGGCAATGAACCTTTTGTATTGAGCGCGGTTGTTAGTTCCTAAATATTGTGTGCCCAGGCCCTCCAGCAATGTGGTCTATCTTGTGGTGTCCAGTCAGTCTGGGTTAAGCCTCAATTTAGGCTTGAGAATGGAGTTATACAGGTTTTGCCAATTTAATCAAACTAGTCAGATACCCATTTTTTTTTTGGCTTGCTTTGAATTTTTCTCTCTTTTTTCTAAACTCCCTGAAGTTTATATGTGGGTGGAATATTGAACAGCTACAACTACAATCTGTTCTAATGGCCATCTGCAGGACTAGAGTGGCCTGGGTCACGGAAGCTAACTGTGGCAGACCTCCAAGTTCGGTTATCGGTTCAGCAAATTCTTTCTTTATCCTTGTTTATGGGGGGTACCAGGATTTTATACAGGTGTCACACAGGTTACAACTTGAAGCGTGCAGATATTACCTATTGATCAAACTTAACTTGGTTGCCACTAACGGCCAAACGCGAATGAAATTTATCAAAGAAAACTTTTTCTCATATCGTAACGTCTTTTTTTTACAATATGTTGATAACCATCAGTTAGTGTACAGTGTACAATATCCATGAGATAATGTGAATTTTACTGAGTGGCTAGAGCTGTGGGCAAATAATGAAATTATTTCAAAACTCTGCAATCCTAAGGAAATTAACTGAATATTTTATAGTGAGCTCATTTATGAAACAAAGTAAAAATAAAGGGGTTTCCATCCAATCATGAAATAGTAACTGGAGTTGTTTTTGTTTTCAACCAAAATGAGAAATGCCTGACAGCTTAAAATGTGATCATTACCGATGTCCATTTAACATAGATCACAATAAGTAACCTAAAATAAAAGCCATGATTTTAATTTGATCTGAAAGGGTAATGTTCAAGGTGCATCCCAATTGATTTTACACATTGTTCACTTCAGTGAAGCATAAAATCAGGCAAGTATAACACAGATTTCTAAATGCACCCTGTTTCTGCCAGGTGTATTACATTAAGGTCAAGGGGAAATTTTAATAGAATTTTCCAGTTGGTATGTGGGCGAGCGCCCCAACGTCACCGAGCGCCATTGCAATATTTTGCTGGGCAGGCACGTGATGATGCCCAATGCACATCCGCCAAAATTAACAGGCCACTTAAGGTCCTTGACTCCCTAATCGACGACAATTTTTTGGCGCCCGTGCAATCTTTGGGTAGGCACACGGGCGCAACAGGCAGGCAGGTTGAACACATTTGTATAAACCTAATCCACGGGCGGGATAAGAGGGCTCAGGGGGGTCGCAAGTGTGCACTGTCAAGTATTTATTTATGAAAGTTTTTGAAACTTGCCTATGTGATCTGCAGCACTTCAAAACATATTCCAGCTGCTTTTTCTGGACTCTTAACCTTCAGGTCAGCACTCTACAGTGAGTAATCTTTTCTGGGCCTGCAGGTTATAGAAAGCCTTTCGTTAGCCTGGAAATGGGAGCTGAACTGTCCACTGGAGCCACCTCCTCTGAGGAGGAAGGGAGGGCTAGAAAGGGGAGGAGGCCAGGTGTGGATATTCAGCCTCCAAGGGAGCCATCTTCGGGAGGACAAGGGGCGCAGGGCCAAGAGATGGTCCAAAGCGGAAAGGGCCGCAGAAGACACCACTATCCTGCTGCTCAAATTGTCTGAGGTGCAGTGCTGAAGGAGGCTCTGTCTCTCAAGGGAGGCAGTCAACTATTTCTGTCAGATGATAGGGCCTGAGGTCTCCCCTAACTGTGTGGGTGGACACCCCTGCCAGTGGCTTTGAAGGTCACAGCTACACTCAACTTCTATACAATAGGCTCTTTCCAGGGATCGGTAGGTGATCTTTGTGGTGTCTCCCAATCAACTGAGTACACTGGTGTCAAGCGGGTTACAGATGCTCTGTTTAGGCATGCATTAATCTTCATCCACTACTGTTGGGAAAAGGCAAGTCAGACACAGTGAGCCAGAGGCTTTGCAGTGATTGCTGGCTTCCCCCGCGTCCAGGGTGCAATAGACTGTACACATGCGGTCATCAAGGCGTCAGCAGGAGAGCGCAGTGCCCTCGTCAACAGGAAGGGCTTCCGCTCCATGAACGTGCAGATAGTGTGTGACCACAGGATGCAGATTCTACAAGTCTGTGCAAGGTACCCAGGCAGCTCCCACGACACCTACACCCTCAGACACTCCCACATGCCGGGGTCTTCAGTGCTCCAGCTCAGCTTGATGGATGGCTGCTGGGTGACAAGGGCTATCCCCTCAAAAGGTGGCTCATGATGCCTCTCCACCAACCAAGAACAGAAGCTGAGCAGCGGTACAATAGAAGCCACACCTCCATAAGGGCTCTGGTGGAGAGAGCCATCGGTCCCATCAAGATCCGCTTCTGATACCTGGACCACTCAGGAGGCGCACTCCAGTACCTCCTAGATTGTGTCTCAGTGTTAGTGGTTGCATGCTACGGTCTCCACAACATTGCGCTGGAAAGGGAGTTCACAGTGAACGATGAAGACATTGACACAGTGGCTGTGGCTGCACACGATGAGTCCAGCAGTGAGTCCGAGGATGAGCACGCACAGGGAAATGCTGAGGAGGTAGACACTAGCCCGGACATACTCCAGGGAGGTAGGGACACCCAGGAGGCATTAATCCAACAAACCTTCAGCTAGCACACCACAAATGGACTTCCAGGACAAGCCTGGGCTCGACACCTAAGTGCAAAATCTGTCAGGTTAGAAACAGTCACTAAGGGTCTTGTTAATAAAGCTGAATGTCCAACAAAGCACTCATTACAGTTTTGGAAACCATACACATGCAGAAGAAAAGAGGCACCCTCAGATATGTTGACATATCCGAATTTAATATTTCAAGCAAACCAACTTATTCCAAAATAAAAGAGAATAGTGTTACAAAACAAAAGGAGCTCATCTCGGGCCAACACAAAAGCACCAGTGATAAACCCGTGGTGTGCCTAAGGTGCCTTATGTTTTTGTTTCCAGGTGCTGCGTCTTGGTGCTGCCTCATCACTCAAGGTAGCATCTGAGACAGCCTGCTGTCCTGTTGACCTTGATGACCTTGGTGGTCGTTCTCTGGCCCATGGAGCCAGTGCTGGCTTTGCCTGGAAGGGAGCTAACAGTTCCACAGCTGGCATCTCCCCAGTCATTGCAGCCTCACTAGGTGCTACGGTGACTGGAAGAAGGGCAGAGGAGCTGCCACCCTTGTCCAGAGCACCCTGAGAGGTGACGGCAGAGAGGACAGGCAGCTGCTGCGCTGACATGACCTCGCTTCGACCTCCCTGTTCAACGTGGATGGATGGGCACCGAGCTGGGAAAGTTGATGTCCAAACCATCTCCCACACTGGCATTGACCAGTTGAGGTCAAGGCTGATGTGAGGGCTTGCTGGTCAGAGCGCATCCTCAGGAAGCCCTGATGAGCCTCTTGGAGGAGTCTCTCCATGACAGTCGCCACTCTTTCCATGGAGGACGCATGGCACTCAGCCATGAGGCTCATTGCTTCGGCGATCGTCCTTATGGACCCCTCCACCACGGAGAGCAAGCCAAGCATAGCCTCATATCTCCCCCAGATGCTACCTCACACCCGGCCACATTACCTGCTGCATCGCGGATCACTCCAGAGGCACATCATCAGGTATTGGCTGAGCGTGTGCCTGGTCCCCTGCAGTCCTCCGACTGCTGGCACCATAGGCACTCTCTGACTCTGCCAGCTCCTCCAGTGACTGTGAAGTGCCCTTACTGCTGTGCCCCAGGACACTAGCCAATGTTCGAATTCCCACCGAGGTGCTAGTATCTGTGCTGGTGCCTGCCTGGCAGAGAAGGTGTGATGCTGGTGGGACCTCAATGACCCTCTGGTGTGATGGGAGGCCTCTGCTGCTCCTCCTCCTGGCCCTGCTCCGATGATGCTGAAAGGAAGAACAAGGACATTGGATCAGTTAACGTGGAGACAATGTCAATGTGTATCCCTGTCCCCTGGATCATTATGCGCTCATCCTTCCATAAGCAATGGCCAAGCCATGTTGCAAAATTAAATCAATTAACATTCAGCAGCACTATGGCTGTTGGGAGAACAATGCTGACCTCACCGTTGGGCATAAATATCTGGCTGGAGCATGACATCCTCACCGACACCAGTGGACATGGGCGCAGACTCAGTGCCATGCGCCGCCATATGAACACACTCGACCTCTCCCTCCAGCAGCACCGCCGTACCCTTTTTCAAAGCTGCGCGTGCCCCCAGTTTCATTTTATCCTTCGGCTCATCCGACGCCTCAACAAGAAACTTTTTCTCTTTCTCTCAAGTGCTAAGGAACGCAAGCTGCAACAACTCATTGACACCAACACCCATCTAGGACCCTCCACCCCTGCCTGTTCCTCCGTCCCCACCCTTTCTTCCAATCCCAACCCCAGCCGTGTATTCACTATACCCCCTGACCTTCCCCTCTCCGATGCTGAACGTTCAGTGCTCAGCAAAGGACTTAGTTTCATACCCTTACGCCCTCACCTCAATGAATTTCGGGCTCGGCATGATGCTGAACTCTTCTTCCGCCGTCTTCATCTCCGGGCTCACTTCTTTGGGCAGGAGTCCTCTCCCAGTTCAACGGATCCTTTTACCCATCTCCAATATTCTCCCTCCACCTGGACCCCTCCCTCTGGATTCTTACCTTCTCTTGATCTTTTCATTGAGAACTGTCGGCGCGACATTAGTCGTCTCAATTTCTCTGCTTCTCTCACCCATTCTAACCTGTCTCTCTCTGAACTTACTGCACTCCATTCTCTCAGGTCCAACCCTGACATTGTCATCAAACCCGCTGACAAGGGTGGTGCTGTTGTTGTCTGGTGCACTGACCTCTACCTCGCGGAGGCTGAGCGTCAACTCGCAGACACTTCCTCCTACTTCTCCCTGGACCATGACCCCACCACTGAACATCAAGCCATTGTTTCCAGGACTGTCACTGACCTCATCTCCTCTGGGGATCTCCCTCCCACAGCTTCCAACCTGATAGTCTCCCAACCTCGGACGGCCCGCTTCTATCTCCTACCCAAAATCCACAAACAGAACTGCCCCGGTAGACCGATCGTCTCAGCTTGTTCCTGCCCCACAGAACTCATTTCTCGTTATCTTGACTCCCTTCTCTCTCCCCTTGTCCAGTCCCTTCCCACCTACATCCGTGATTCCTCTGACACCTTACGTCACATCAACAATTTCCAGTTCCCTGGCCCCAACCGCTTCCTCTTCACCATGGACGTCCAATCCCTCTACACCTCCATCCCCCACCAGGATGGTCTGAGGGCCCTTAGCTTCTTCCTCGAACAGAGGCCCGAACAATCCCCATCCACCACTACTCTCCTCCGTCTGGCTGAACTTGTTCTCACACTGAACAATTTCTCCTTCAACTCCTCTCACTTCCTCCAAATAAAAGGTGTGGCTATGGGTACCCGCATGGGCCCCAGCTATGCCTGTCTCTTTATGGGGTATGTGGAACATTCCTTGTTGCAGTCCTACTCCGGCCCCCTTCCACAACTCTTTCTCCGGTACATCGATGATTACTTCGGTGCCGCTTCATGCTCTCGTCAGGACTTGGAAAAATTTATTAATTTTGCTTCCAATCTCCACCCCTCCATCATTTTCACGTGGTCCATCTCTGACACTTCCCTTCCCTTCCTTGACCTCTCTGTCTCAATCTCTGGTGATAGACTGTCCACCAATATCCATTACAAACCCCCGACTCCCACAGCTATCTCGACTACAGCTCCTCACGCCCCGCTTCCTGTAAGGACTCCATCCCATTCTCTCAGTTCCTTCGCCTCCGTCGCATCTGTTCCGATGATGCTACATTCAAAAACAGTTACTCTGACATGTCCTCCTTCTTCCTTAACCGAGGTTTTCCACCCACGGTCGTTGACAGGGCCCTCAACCGTGTCCGGCCCATCTCCCGCGCATCCGCCCTCACGCCTTCTCCTCCCTCCCAGAAACATGATAGGGTCCCCCTTGTCCTCACTTATCACCCCACCAGCCTCCGCATTCAAAGGATCATCCTCCGCCATTTCCGCCAACTCCAGCATGATGCCACCACCAAACACATCTTCCCTTCACCCCCCTTATCGGCATTCCGTAGGGATTGCTCCCTCCGGGACACCCTGGTCCACTCCTCCATCACCCCCTACTCCTCAACCCCCTCCTATGGCACCACCCCATGCCCACGCAAAAGATGCAACACCTGCCCCTTCACTTCCTCTCTCCTCACCGTCCAAGGACCCAAACACTCCTTTCAAGTGAAGCAGCATTTCACTTGCATTTCCCCCAACTTAGTCTACTGCATTCGTTGCTCCCAATGTGGTCTCCTCTACATTGGAGAGACCAAACGTAAACTGGGCGACCGCTTTGCAGAACACCTGCGGTCTGTCCGCAAGAATGACCCAAACCTCCCTGTCGCTTGCCATTTCAACACTCCACCCTGCTCTCTTGCCCACATGTCTGTCCTTGGCTTGCTGCATTGTTCCAGTGAAGCCCAACGCAAACTGGAGGAACAGCACCTCATCTTCCGACTAGGGACTTTACAGCCTTCCGGACTGAATATTGAATTCAACAACTTTAGGTCGTAAGCTCCCTCCCCCATCCCCACCCCCTTTCTGTTTCCCCCTTCCCTTTTTTTCCAATAAGTTATAAAGATTTTCCTTTTCCCACCTATTTCCATTATATAAAAAAAAATAAAAAAAAACCCACTAGAGCTATACCTTGAGTGCCCTACCATCTATTCTTAATTAGCACATTCGTTTAGATAATATCACCAACTTTAATTTTAACACCTATGTGTTCTATTGTACTATTGTCATTGACATCTTTTGATAATCTGCTTCTATCACTGCTTGTTTGTCCCTACAACCACACCCCCCACCCCTCCACCTCTTTGTCTCTCTATCTCTCCGCCCCCCACACACACACCTTAAACCAGCTTATATTTCAACTCTTTCTTGGACTCGAACGCAAGTTCTGTCGAAGGGTCACGAGGACTCGAAACGTCAACTCTTTTCTTCTCCGCCGATGCTGCCAGACCTGCTGAGTTTTTCCAGGTAATTCTGTTTTGCGCAGGACACCTCTCCTGATCCAGGGCCTCCTGCTCAAAATGGCTAAGAATGGCAATCTGCGCCTGGCCATTGCCAGTCCTCAAACACTCTGCCATGTTATGAGCATTCTTCTCCTAAAATGAGCGACAAGCATTGATTCGTGCAAATTGCACATGGACTCTCTTCGCACATGGCCCACCCCAACCAGAGTGGGACATATCAGGGCTCCAGAGCCTCCTCACCCCCACTGCTGCCGAACACGCACACAAAGATGCTTGGCCTGTTCCCCACCCCCCCACCCCCTTGGACACATGCTGCCCACATCACATTAGGCACCGCAAGGTATATCCTTCCACAGCAAGGAGGCGCAAGCACATAGAGTGCAGAGCGCAGCAGATGGTTCATTGCCACACCACCTTGAAGCTCCCCTCCCAGCATGCCATCACCCTGACCTGGGCATGTCCTGCAGTTCCAGCACAGCGCCTAGGTGCAGCTCCTCCAGGTTGCCCACACACCAGTCATGTGGGACTCAGTGCACCACATGCTGTGGGGGCAAAACATATCTCTTCATCACCTTCTCAGGCTGACCTCAGCATGGGCAGTATCTGCTGGCCCACCCAGCAAAGGAAAAATACCATCAATGATTCAATGCAGACACTACACTCAGACTTGGGGAAGGGTGGGGAGTGGTGGGGAGCAGAGGGGGGCAAGCCGACCTGCTGGGTTACATGACCAATGCCAACATGGTACTCACACTGCCAGAGCACAACAGGTTGTTGAAGCGCTGGCAACACTGGATCCAAGTTCGCCGCACTGCGTCATGGGAGCTCCCACCTCCGCCACTTCCTCCCCGGCATGTTTCGTCATGTGGAGGGGGGGGGGTGGGGCGGGGGCCGGGGGGGGGGGGGGAGGTGGGCATCCTCCTCCAATCCTGGGGAACCAGCACCTCCCACTGTGCTGCCATCTCCTCAAGGAGGGCAGCATGGCAGTCATCCAAAAAACGAGGGGCACACTGGTCCCCCCGCCCTAGCCTCCGGCCTGGCCTCCCCTGAAGGGCTAACCTCCAGCCTGGCCTGTACCACTGCCCCACCTTGGAGCCTGGCCTGCTCCGCTGGCCTACTCTCTGGACTGTCCTGCTCACCAGAAGCCCTGTGGTGAGCCCTCCCACTTGCCATTGCGAGCGGCCTTGCAAAGGCTTCCAGCGCTTCTGATGAACAGGCTACCGGGTCACCATTGGGCCTGGCGGACAATGCACTGCCTCTGCTGCCCGCCCACTTCCTCTATCCTTGGGAATTGAGCATTAAGCTGGGTGGGCCTTAATTGGCCTGCCTATGTGAAATGGCGGAGTGGACCTGATCGCGGGTGGCGATGGGGTCCGCACCCGCCCACGCTTGGTCCAGCTCCGCCACCCACCCCGCCCAACACCCCCCACCCCGTGCCCCCCACCCCCGCCGCCAACCAGAAAATTCAGCCCATGGGTGAGTTGGTGTGGGAGAGGGTACAGGTGGGGGATTAAGTGGCCATAAAAACGGAATTGTGTTGGGAAGCTAGCTCCAACCTGCCACCTTCAGCTTTTAATCAGGTCGGACAAGGGTTGGGAGCTGGAAGCCACAAAGTTAACCTAATTTGCAGCTTTACCTGTGGCCAGCTAGGTTTTTATGTGCCTCAGGAAGTCCAGCAGCTGCAGTGAGGCAAGAACAGTCCGGGGAAGAAGGTGCTTTCATGGCCCTGTTTGTGGGCCAGGAAGAGCAGGA
This sequence comes from Carcharodon carcharias, assembly GCF_017639515.1. Classification (NCBI taxonomy): domain Eukaryota; kingdom Metazoa; phylum Chordata; class Chondrichthyes; order Lamniformes; family Lamnidae; genus Carcharodon; species Carcharodon carcharias. The sequence goes on from NC_054477.1 coordinate 143,262,352, forward strand.
GTGCTTCCTTCCAGTCCCCCAAGCTCCATATCCCCAACATCAGAACATCCCTTCCATGTACAAAATCCCCCCACAGCAGAGGATCAGACCCCTTTTCCCCCTAGATCAATTCCTGCCCTGGAAACAATCAGACCCCACCCTTAGCCCTGAATCAGGCAAGCATCAGAATCAGGGACACTCCCAATGCCCCACCCCCACGCACAAGGACCATCAGAAACCTACCCCCCTCCCTTTAGATTAGGCTCCCTTCCCTCCACATAACCCACCACCCCGCACTTCCCTGCCCCCCCATGTCTCTCCCCAATTAAACGACTTAAGGATTAGGCCACAACCAGGATTGAGGGCCGGACTTCCCTGGATGGGACCCTGCCTCCAGGTCAGGGATCAGACATTCCAGGGATCGGATCAGGAGTTGGACCTACCTGTTCCAATGGCCTCTTTTCCATTGTTCCCTGCACACCTGGAAGCCAAGCCTGTGACTCAGACTGACTTCAGCCAGCAAATGTGTCAGTAGTGCCAGATACATGCTATGGTTACGGTCCAGGCTGCAACTCCCGACCCTTCTATATTTGGTGCTCCTAGTGGGTCAAAAATTTTAAACTCTCCCCAAGGCTTTTATTACACTTTTATAAAGATAGGAGTTGTAGCTTTTGACCAAAAATGTAAAAGAAGCTTTTTAACATCAATGGCTGCACTATTAATTATTCTATTTCACTGTTATTTCAATGCATTCCTTGCTGGCCCACCACTTTCCCCTCTTCTAAAACTGGAGCTGTTGTCCATATCCTATGTCATGGCAAGTCCTATCCATCAATCAGTCACGTGCTTGCTGACCTACAGTGCTGGGCATTGTCTCGATTTTAAAGTTCTCATCTTTGTACTCAAATTCCTCCAATCACGTCATTTGGTTCTACAACCTTCTGAGATCTCTGCACTCCACCGGTTCCGGCCTCTTGTACATCCCAGATTTCCACTGCTCCACTATTGGTAATGGTGGCAATTGCCTAGATCCTAAGCTCAGGAATTTCCTCCTTGAAGTTCTCCACCTCCCTGCCTCTCTTTCCTCCCTTAAAATGCTCTTTAAAACCTACCTCTTCGGCCGTGTTTCAGTTATTGCCCTAATATCTCCTTATGTGGCCCCATGTCAGATTGTGCATTATAACATTCCTCTGAAGACCCTCGGGATGTTTTACAACATTGAAGGCGTTGTATATATATGAGTAAATTATCATTGTCATTGTACACTTTGGTGCATCATGTTTACATAATAATAAGAAAAGATGGAGGTGAATTAGGTATTTATGTGAATGTAACATCTCTGATCTGAGGGTCAATATATACTTGGCAGTGTTTTGTTTTCCACATTCTCGCCTGTCGCTCTTTATAAGTATAAATGCACATAGTGGCTGTATCCTGCAAACTGTTTCAGCTAGCGCACTAATTCTGGTGGGACATGCTAGCAGATTTTGCTACTTGTGAGAAAGAATGTCTGTCTTCCAGTGTTTGAAAGCTATGTGTAGTAAAATTATGGCTGGATTTTCACCAAGCTAGAATGACTCCGGAGCCCTTTAAAAATGGTGGGCGACTCCCAAATCTGGGATTCCCGACCAGATTCCGGGGCAGTCTGATTTCCTGTAGTGCCATTAAAGGATATAGGCTGGTTTGTATCAAAAGCCCACAACCGGTACTCCCGACCTGACTGACTCCAGTGCAGTTGTAAGCATCTTCTACTCCTCTGCAATTTTCATGGAGACGGGCCAGGTTTTCAAAAAGTCATGGTTCACTACCTCTTAGAACAGTCATGAACCTTAATCTGCATGAGGGGACCTTCATAAGGTGAGTTAAAAAGGTTCTTTCCGCCAAGCTATGCGCCCCCCCTACCCACCCTCATGACCTCTCATGCTCCCTATGCTAAGCAATGCTCCGTTATCAATACACCATGATCCCTCATGCCCCAAATTCAAACTGCGGCTCTCCACTCACCCGTATGGTCCTTCATGCCCCTATGACAAGCTATGGTGTTTCCATGCCCATTGACCCACTTTACATTGTATAGAACTAATGAATCTTATAGTGACAGAATTATGTGTCAAAATAAACTTTTAAAAAGTCAGTCATTTATTACTTTTCACTATGTTTTAAAAGTAATTTCATTACAGGGCAATAAAAGTGTGAATCATCCAGACTCTTTAAAGCATCAATAACAGAAACCGTAAGCCCTTAAAATCACTGTAAATAAAAATTGTAGCATTAATTGCAGAGATCAGAGATCCAGAGCTGCCAATCAAGCAATGTTTTCCCTGGGGTGTAGCTATTTCAACAAGAGTAATAGATGTCTGGGTTCTCAGACCATGCTTGTTTATTTACATGGAGTTGGGTGTATTGGCATGAGAGGTGTATAAAAGGCCATGGGGATGGGTGGGCTTCATAGCTTCACACAGGGGGTATGAGGGGCCACAGAGGTGGGTGGGGGGCATGAGGTGGCATGGATGGGACATGTGAAGTGCATGGGGGGTGACAGGGTATGTGGGATGGTGAGGCTGGAGAAGCTTTGTGTTTTTATTTTAACAAGGAAAAGCCCTACTGTGCTGAATACTTTAAAACAGCCTTTTAAACAGTTGGCCATGGCTGCCCCTGTGGCTGCCTCCGACTTCTTTCCCGGATCGGCTGGCCCAATTCAAGCCCACACCTGCCACCCAGCAATGGAGATTTCGACATTGAGGACTCTTTTGCCTGAGGCAAGTGGGCTGATCCAGGAATTTTCCTGACTCCCACTACCCGCCTCGGTGATGAAATTACTGGCCAATGTCTCTACCTGGTCAGTGGCAGCAAAATTGCTACAACAAAGTACCTCCTTTGATGTGCGCTCAGTTCTGAGTGGTCACTCTGGTAATGACTTTTAAAGTTCCCATTGCATAATTCTCCTAAAAGAGGATAACACACGATGTATCAATATTACCTGCAGAGCAAAGAAGAAAGATAAAAGGTTATGACACAGAGAGATGAATAATCATTGTTTTTGCAACTCATGAGGGAAATATAATGTTCCGCTTGTTGTGCTAATGGCAGTCTCAGAGCACATGCTGAGGACTAAAAGTCCTTCATTACTATCCAGTCGGAATAACTTATCTCTAGTGCTCAATCAGCCAATAAGATACTAAATTAAAATGCTTATTCAACGGAGATACTAATCTTTATTAGGAACTCAAAATGGTTTTCATCAAATGCCCATTTTAACAGGATTTATTTGGAGTCTGAAATGTTGAAAGCTCCGATGGAAACAGGTTTATGGTAGGGAACCATTTATTTAGCATTAAGAACATTTGAACAGAGAATTCTGATTCCCCTGTTGGCAATAAGTATTGAGCTTTTAACAAGCGAAACAAGATTAAGATTGCATTCTGCTATTAGACTTATTGAGCACTTGAAACCTTAACAGTAGCTCAAAGTTTTGCAATAGTAAATATGTGTAATTATATAGGGATGTACAGATTTAAATATATATTAGCAGATCTTTTATGCTGATTCTCACGGTAACGCAGAGGATGTGTTGTTTTATAATGTTCACGGTTTGTTTTATTGCAGGTAATAGCAGCATTGAATAAATTATTCTCCATGCATCTTAACCGGTAATTTGGAGGCAGTTTTGGTGCTTTGGAGATTCAATTCAACTATTTTGCCCATTATTCAGTGAAAACAGCAAATTGGTCTTGTTAAAGTTTATACATGAGTGGGAATCACAATGCACATAGGATTGAACACCAAGCAAAGTTAGAGGGCAGGATTAATTGGCCCAGAGCAAACATTGTATTTGAAGTTCCATTTTAAAGTTATAAATTCTGTACTTATTCTTGTAGTACACCTTTACGTAGGTTTGGATATGTTTTCTGTATACACCACTAGAGGGGAATGATGCAATGTATCATGTGATTCATGCTTAGTCTCAGTTTGTTCTGTGGAAGCTACCAACTCTTTCTCCAACTGTGCAATACTGCTACCAACTTCTCAAAGCCTGAATACACAAACCTATTTATATTTGTGTTAACCAATTCCTTATTTGTGGTTAGTGCCTTGATGCTTATCTGCTGAGTAAGTGCAAGGAGAAGAAAAGCACGTCACTTATTTTAATGGAGAAGGTCAGATCCTCCACCATTTCTGCCAACTCCAGCATGATGCCACCACCAAACACATCTTCCCCTTACCTCCCCTGTCAGCATTCTGTAGGGACCATTCCTTCCGTGATACCCTGGTTTACTCCTCTATCAGCCCAACACCTCATCCCCTTCACACAGCATCTTACCATGCAATCGCAGGAGGTGTAACATCTGCCCCTTTACCTCCTCCTCACCCAAGGCCTCAAATACTCCTTCCAGGTGAAATAGCGCTTCACTTGCACTTTGTCCAATTTAGTCTACTGCATTCATTGCTCACAATATAGTCTCCCCTACACTGGGGAGATTAAATGCAGACTGGGTGGCTGCTTTGCTCAGTCTGCAAGCATGACCATGACCTTCCTGTCGCTTGCCATTTCAACACACCATCCTGCTCTCATGCCCACATTTCTATCTTTGGCCTGCTACAATGTTCCAGTGAAGCCCAATGCAAACTGAAGGAACAGCACCTCATCTTCTGGTTAGGCACATTACAGCCTTCTGGACTTAACATCGAGTTCAACAACTTCAGACCATGAACTCTGTGTTCCATTTTGATGTATTTTTCCCAATCCCCTCCCTGCACCAAGCCAGTCTGTAACTTGTTCTTATGATTTGCTTTTAGGATGTGCCGACCCTTGTTCTGCTATTAATACATTCAGCCATATGCCCTTTCTGCCAGATTAGCATCTGCCTTAGTTTTTAACACTATCATTACCACTCCCTTTGTCTTGTGTCCATGACATCTTTGTCAAATCTCTCCTGAGCTCCCACCCATTCCTGACTTTCTATTTTGCTCCGCCTGTTCCTCTCCCTCTCTTCAACAGTATAAACCCATCACATTTCTACCTCTCTCCAGCTCCAGCTCCAGCTCTGAAGAAGAGTCACACGCACTAGAAACATTAACCCTTTTTCTCTTGCCACAGATGCTGCCAGACATGCAGAGTTTTTTCCAGCATCTTCTGTTTTTAATACTTATGTTTCCATTACAAATACCAATGCCCATTTTTATAATAGAAATGGCAAATGTAAACAGGTTGTACAATAATTACACCCTGCCACCAATGGTGGAAGTGAAATATCTTAGCTGGAGAAAAACATATTATTGAATGTCAAGTTTACATAAGCAGTTTCCATAATAAGAGCACATATAGGAATTAAGGATAGAAAAACTGACAGGGAGGGTGCCTGAAGATTAGTTTTTTAATATATTATGGTTGATCTCCCATGTTGCATTGTACTTAATTTGTGAGGCTTTGAAATTGAAAGCATTGTTCATGTGACAGGTAAAGATTTATAATTGAACCAGAAAGTATTAAGATGCTGAAGGGCACAAGTGGCCAAAGACAGAAGACACAGCAGGGTTAGAGTGCAGGGATTAGGGAATATAAATGAGGGTTAGAGGCCTTTATGGGAAAGGAGGAAGTCAAGCCAGGGTTACACGCTGGGAGTATAAGGGAAGGTTGAGCAGGATTTCAAGGTTGGGGAGGTAGAAGAAGAAAGAATAGGGTTAGAGGTGGGGGTGGGGAAGATAGAGAATGCTTAGAAGCTGGGGAAGAGGAGAACGCAAAGATACAGTGTTACAAGAGAGTTAAAGGCCCCAGTAGAGTAAGTCTGGGTTACAGGTTACAACAGTGCTGGGTGGGACAGGGGAACGGAGGTGGGGTAAGGGATGAGGGAGAAAGGTGCAATGAAGAGGAGCTGAGAAAAGCGATAAGAGGGAACAAAGAAAGGAAGGTGGGACAGAGAAGGGAAAGTGAAGAGGAGGAGAGAAGGGACACCTGAAGGAGGACAGAAGCAATCATCATCAGCATCCTTTCATCTACAAAAGTTGATGGACACTCAGCAAACAAGTCCATTTCAGATGAGGTACTTTCATATACCTTTCTGATGGCCTGAGAGGCAGGTTCTGTCACAAGTGTTGCACGTGAAGATCCCAGGTGCCTTTGTGCACTGTATTTGATGTTTCTGCCTGTTGCTTGTTGTATGTTGGTTGCTACTGGCTAAAGAATGATTGCAGAAGCATGGGTATATCTGAATAGTAACTTGATTACTGGAGGTACATAACTATTTGCAGATATAAAAGACTACAAGTACCATTCAGTCTAAACCATGAGCTTTCTCCTTCTCAGCTCTTGGTCATGTGTGTCTTACATCATCATGTGGGCAGTACTGTTTCTCCGGTCCCACACATTAACTCTTTCAGCCCTGAACACCCTAATAGCACATTGCCGGCCACTGCGCCCCCACATTCCCAAGTCTTTGTCCAAATATATTTACATTTATATTTACATTCTACTTCATTCTGTCCCAAGTCTCTGACTTGATAAGTTTAATCAGTCTGGAGGTTTCAGCACTCTCCCTGGCTGTGTCCTTAGAGACTTGCAAAGTCGATAGTCTCCCCTTGTACTGCTTTGGTTTGACTTAGTTGGTCTTCGCTAAGAGTCGCACTATCTGGTGCATTGTTACTTTGGCTCTTAAGAACTGGCTCCCTTAAATGTATAATGTAATGTTCCCTTTGAGGAATGAGGATAACATTTATCCTGATCCTTCTTATAATGCCATCTGGGGAATGTATCAAGCAATATTATTGTTGATCGTCATCTCTTTGGACGATGAAGCTTTCTCTACCTTCGTCTCTTATCCAAAGCTTGTTTCCTTTGTTCAGCCTCTGATTTTTTTCAATCAGGATGCAATTCTGCATCTTAAAAATCTCTTCCTCCATATTGCCTAATTCTGTGTCTGATCTGGCCCATCCAAATGCCCAAATCAGTCTGGCAAGGTGAATTTGGAATCCATAGCTTCTTTAAACTTTTAGGAGGTTTGCCTTGATTTATTAAACTGCTGTGAAGTAATGGAGTTTTCATGAGCTGATCAGCCTTTCACTCTTACCCGCTGTAGTCAATGACCCTTTTTGATAATCATTCCTAAACTTTGCAGAATTTTGAAACTAATTACTGGTAGTTGCTGTTAAGCCCTGTTTACTGCTTTTCTCCTCTTGGGAAACTGTGTTTAAGCAGCCATTTCTTTTTCAGTTGCTACCTTGCAGTAATGTGTAATGGCGCCAATGTTGGACCAGAGCTGCAAGGTGTATCAAAACCCAAGCTCACTGAAATGAACCTTTACCCAGTGTTGACTGCTGACTGTGCCAGTAATTTGAAGATTTTGATCTTTTTTTCAAGGTTTGCTCACCCTTCCATGCTGGGTTCTTTGACTCTGCTGCTGGATCGGGATTTTTCGCAGAGAATCACAGGCACCATACTTGAGGAAGGATGCGAAGGCATTGAGGAGAGCACAGAGGAGGTTCACAAGAATGATTCCTGGGATGAAGAACTGTAGCTATGAGGATAGGTTGGAGAGGTTGGGACTGTTTCCCTTGGAGAAAAGAAGGCTGAGAGGAGACTTGATAGAGGTATTCAAGATCCTGAGGAGTATGGACAGGGTAAATAGTGAGAGCTGTTCCCACTCAAGAGAAAATCAAGAACTAGAGGGTACAGATTCAAAATCTTTGGCGAAAGGAGTAAATATGATGTGAGGAAAATATTTTCACTCAGGGGATGGCTGGAGTCTGGAACAAACTTTCTTGAAAGGGTGGTGGAGGCAGGTTCGATTAAGGTATTCAAAAGGGGATTAGATTGCCACCTGAAAAGAGACAATGTGATAGGCCACAGGCATAAGGCAGGGGAGTGAGACTGGGTGGAATGCTCTTTCAGAGAGCCAGTGCAGGCTCGATGGGCCAAAAGGCCTCCTCCTGCGCTGTAAGCATACTGTGATACTGTGATACCATGTGCAATGGTGTTGTTCTAAGTAAACTGAACAGTTGATATTTTTCTCTATCTCTCAGCTTCCATGTCTTCTGCTGAGCTCTTCTGATGATTTTCAGTTGCCTTACTGAGGTCTACAATGTTGACGCCTTTTTTTCAGGTCAGACTTGCAAACCTTTTGGTTAGAAGTTTTCATCCTGCGGAAGGGCATGTGCCCGACATGATCGGAAGTAAAGTAATGCGCGATGATGTCAGGTGAGCATCCCGACGTCATTGTGCACTCACACGATATTCTGCTCGGCGGGTGCGCGCAGATGCCAGAGCGGCGCCCACCATTAATTAACAGGCCACTTAAAGCCCTTAACAGTTTAATTGACTGTGATTTTACCTTGCCCGTGTGTTTTTCTGCTCATCGCACAGGCAAGATGGGCAGGCGGCCAGCTGACATTTTCACAAACTTCACCCAGTGGTGGAATAAACAGGGTCAGCAGCATTGTCAGTGTGATTTGTAAGCAGTTTTGGAGATAGTTTGCAGCTGGTTGCTTATTGGCACTTGGCCACTTCATCTCTGTTCGGGGCTTCATTCTTAGCATTTCCAGGCCTCATTTCAGGACTCATTGCCGTCTGCCAGGCCTCCTGAAGATTCAGGCCATATGGACCCTTCCCGCTATCAGACAGCCTTCTTTTACCCTGGTAATGGGGATTGTGGTCTCTGCTGGTGGCACCTCCTCTGAGGAGAAAGAGCAGGGCAGAAGGGAGGAGAAACTACATGTCCAAATGCAGCTTCCAGGGAGGGACCTGTGGGAGGAGAGGCGCAGGCACAAGGGGTGCAAGACCGGCAGGAAGTCCAAGGTGAAGGGGCTGCAGAACACACCATTAACCTGCTGCCAGGGTTTACATGTGGTGATGCAGCTACCTCACTATGTCTGAGGTGCAATGCCAAAGGAGGGTCCACCTCTCAAGGGAAACCGTGACCTCCATTTGCCAAATGATTGGGCCTGAGATCAGCTCTGACTGTGTGGGTGGACACCCCATGCTAGTGGCTCTGAAGGTCATGTGGCCCTCAACTTCTATGCCTCCGGATCTTTCCAGGGGGATCTTTGTGGAATCTCCCAATCAGCTGTCCACAGTTGAGTCAAGTTGGTGACAGAAGCTCTGTTCAGGCAGGTACTGACCTTTATTCTTTACTGTCGAGGTCAGCCAGGCTGAAGGACCCAGAGACTTTGCAGCAATTGCTAGATTTCCCCACATCCAAGGTGCCATCGGCTGCATACATGTGGCATCAAGGCGCCAGCAGTGCCTTCATCAACAAGAAGGGATTCTACACCATGAACTTACAGATAGTGTGTAATCACAAGATGCATATTTTGCAAATCTGTGCAGGGTACCTTGGCAGCTCCCATGACATGGACATCTTGAGACAATCCCAGGTCCTGAGGCTCTTCAGTGCTCCAGCCTGACTGGATGAATGGCTGTTGGGTAACAAGGGCTATCCATTGAAGGGGTGGCTCATGATGCCTCTCTGCCACCCAAAAACAGAGGCAGAGAAGCATTACTAGGGTGGTGGTAGAGAGAACCATAAATCTTCTCAAGATACGTTTCTGATGCCTGGACTATTTAGGGGAAGCACCACAATACCCCCCAGAGCGAGTGTCACTTATCGTGGATGCATGCTGTGCTCACCACAATCTGGCACTGGCAAGGGGGGGACCCATTGGAGGAAGGGTACCTTGATGCAGCTGCACAGGTCACAGATGATGAGTCCAGTGGTAAGTCTGAAGATAAGCATGGTGAGGAGAATGCTAAGGGCATGAGCCAGACTTCAGTAACCTCCAGGGAGGCAGGGACACCAGGGTTGCCTTGACCCAGTGCTCCTTCAGCTACCCTACCAAAGATCAGCTTCAGCCACATACCAGGGCTGCCGCCTCCACCCTGGATGTCTGAAAGGACCCTTTCATTTGAACACAAAGCACGCTCTGTGCTTGTGCAATAAAGTTCAGAGCCGCTTAAATCCAGCATTACATACTGGCATACCCTGCACCAGTAAAATAAAAAGGTGAGGCATATCCAAACCATGATGTCAAAAACAAAATTCACCTCATTTTGACAATTCCAAACTATTTTCTTAAATGTCTTTGGTCTTCATTCCCAGACCAGTATAGATAATGTAAATATAAATGAACATAAAATTGCCCATGACCTGTCCCTCTTGTGCTCATGGTGCCTCTGACTTACTTTTGCGAGTGCTATGTCTAGGCGCTCCACCCTCGCTGGCACCAGCATCGGAGGCAGCCTGCTGACTCTGCTGTCTTGTCAGCTTTGACGACCCCGAGTCATCCTCCGGCCAGTGGAGCCTGTGATGGCCCCGCCTCGGATGGAGCGGCCAGTGCCACGGCTGGCATCTCCCGAATCACCGCAGCCTAAAAAGATGCCACGATCACTGTCGGAGGGGCGGATGAGCTGCTGCTATCACCCAGAGCACCCTGAGAGGAGCCCACGGAGATGACAGGCAACTTGTGTGCCAACGTGAGGTCACTGTGGACCCCATTGCACACCATTGATGGATGGGCACTGAGTTGGGATACTGAGTGCCTCATTCATCTCCCACACTGACACTGACCACCTGAGGTCATTGCCTGTATGAGGGCTTGCAAATCCAAGCACAGCCCCAGGAATGCCTCATTCTGTCCCTCGGGCTGTCTCTCCATGAGAGTTGCCACTTTCTCAACTGATGAGGCAGTACACTCAGCCACTATGATCAACACAGTGCTCACACTCTACACGGACCCCTCCGCCAGAGACCATTGCACAGAGACTCTCAAAGATCTCCGCCGGATCCTCCTGAACATCTCACTGGATATCCAGCATCAGCCGCCTAATGGACAACTCCAGAGTCTCATCGTCAGCCTTCGACTGAGCATCGTCCTGGACCCCAACAGTGCTCTGGCTGCCGGCGCTCTGGGCACTCTCTACCTCCACCTGTACCTCAAGCGAATGTGAAATGCCCTCATGTGCACCGAGATACTAGCGGCTGCTCTAATGCCTACCGAGGTGCTGGTGCCTGCTTTAGAGAGCGGGTGTGATGCAGGTGAAAATGACGCCCGGTGGTCCTCCGGTGTCAGGGATGGCCCTTCGGGGTCTGGAGATCTAATGCCTGCTGGAGAATGTAAAAAGGAGAACAAGGACATGTCGTTGGTTAAAGTCGTCACACTGTCACTGTGCATGCCAGGCACCCTGGTGAGACAATGGAGATCTGCATCACGGTGCCATCGTCTTTCAATGATCAATGGGGACTCCAGGTTGGAGGCTGTCATCAGTGAGGAGACTACACTGGAATGGCTGCACAATCCACATGTCTCACCTCTGTGCACCACACTCTTACCTTTGGCTGGCACCCCCTGCTGCTCCACGCCCTGTTCCCCGGGGAGCGTGCTGGCTCTCCAGTTCCAGGGCGTCCTGCTCGGGCCAGGAGAGCAGCAGCAGGTTGAGCAGGCCTCCACTCGTACATGCCCCTTCAGCTTGGTTATGGCTCATCTTCTCCTGAAAGGACAGGGGAGCATTGTTTAGCCCACTCTTTACCTGCAGCGCCATTGCAGCCTGGCTGCTCCTAGGCCTGCCCACCGCTCCCGCCTGACGAGGGGAGAATCGTACACCTAGGTCAGCATTTTCCCCCAGTCAGAGGGGTCGTGTGGGAGCGGGTGCGAGCAAGCTTTTTCCCAATCGGCGCCCCCTGTTGGGGGTGCGCCGCCATTTTACGTGGGTGGGCCAACTAAGGCCCGCCCAGCGTGACATCCGCCTGGAAGTGCTGTGTGCTGCCTGTGCAGGTGAGGGGGGGGGCGGATTCCCTGAGCGGATCTGTGCTCTCTTTCATGCATGTGGGTGGATGAGTGCACAGATCCCCCTAAGGCAAAGTGCTTCCTCAGGGGGATCAATTGAACTTTTAAAAATTTATTAAAGATAAGAAAACATTTTCCTGACATGTCCCCTCATGTGACATTACTTTTATTTAAAAATTTTCCAAAGATTTTAAATCCCTCATGAAACCTCATCCCGCCTGTGGATGAAGTTTCATGCTTTATCAGAAGGCCGCCTGGGCTCTTTGCCAGGTCCATTAATCATTTTAATTACTTTTTTAATGGCCTTAATAGGCCGTTGACAGGTCAGCGGGCACACAGCTGAGTCGGCTGCGTGCCTGTCGAACTGAAAATCTAAATGATGCGGGGAGATGTCGGGACGTACGCCTGACATCACTCCGTGCCATTTTACTTGTTGGCGAGTGGGCCCCACTCCTGCTCGCTGACCGGAAAATGCTGCCTCTAGTGTTGATGGTGAGGTGTTGGTGTTCATGTGATTTGCTTGCTGTAAGCAGCAGATGGTGTAACAAGTAGCAGGAAGGCAGAAGGTAGCCATGTGACTACTACACCTAAAATCTGACTGTGGCATCTGGGAAAACAGTGGGACCAGTCAGAATGTGCAACACCGTACGCATTGTTCCATACTGTGACCTGTAATCAGGAGCTACAGTTCCAGCAATCACTCACCCAGGGGGCTCACACAACCTTGACCTCAACTGTGCAACTTAGCTGGGTTGTGGATGAGAAAGAAAAACATTTTACAGGCCCGCATGGAAAGTTGGGGGGAACTGGAAAACCAAAACCACCATTAAAGTTCTATTTTAGTCAAATTATTGCACTTCATGGACATGATCTTTTATCCAAATGATTGGGAGAAGACTGAAGTGACAGGTTAAGAGGGGAAAGAGGTGCAACAAAATTTGCCCAAAATATCTAGTGCACATAATATGTTAAAAGTGACCTTTTTGTAATTGACTCCTACATCAATGGCAAATGGTTAGCATTATTGCTTGATGTACTCAGCAGCCATGATAACTATAGAAAGTTTCAATGGTGCTGAGGGTTCATTAACATGCAAGAGGTTGCTTCACTTGTTCATAAGATAATGCATTAATTGATGAATGTGATCATCATATAGATAAGTAAAAACTCTTTTAAACATATAAAACTGAAGTTCAGCCTTTGGCACCTTGATGGGATTTTTTGTAGTGTGGTAAGGTTTTGTGAAAGAATCTCTGTAAGCTTTTGACTTTGATTCTGCTTTTGTTTATAGGTGTTAGAGAGCTACAGCCAATATGTCAGCGAGCCTATGGAGTGAGTACAGTACGGAGCAGTTGGTTGCATGCAAATCGACATTAAAAATACAACAAACATGAAAGTGGAAGCTTTAATTCTGAAGAAAATTGATGTTCTGAGTATACTATTGCTAACTCAGGATTAAGATGGAGGAAAGCTAGACATTTCTCAACCACTGGCACCTGTAAATATGATAATACTCTATAAAATAAATAAGAAGCTATTTGTACTTTGTTAATTGGCTGAATATAATTTTTCTGTGTGGAAAACCTAGATAAGGCCATATCTGAATTTAGCAAAGACAATTTTAAAATTCAATAGGATAAAGAAAGCTAAAAAAAGCTTAAGTATCGCTGAAAAAAGAGATATGCTGTCGAAGCTCCTCATTGCACTCTCAGGATGGAGGCAAGAATTTCAAATCTCAAGGGGATCAAAAATTTATACTAAATGATCGGTTGGCAAGTTGACCCTGATTGGTCATGGAGAATGCACCAGGAAAACATTGTCCCCCATGCTTTTGTTTAATTCAAAAAGCAGCAATGCCTTTTGACTGCATTCTCCATGGTGGTGCCTCGACCAGAGTTGACTTGACAACCAATCAGCACCCTTTTCTCATGCATTATAAATTGTTGCTTTCCCTTTGAAATTTGGCATTCTTGTATCTGTCCTGATGAGTGCAAGACAAAAAGCTTCAACAGCTGTTTTTTTTCAGCAATACTGAAGTTAAAAGAGTCGGTCTATTGACTCCAACTGTGAATGTTTCTGACTTTGAAGTCTGAATGTTTGGTACCTAAAATGCTATTGTTACCTTAAAATTAATTCCGGCGAGTTAATAATTCCCCTGAAGTCTCCACACTCGAAACCGTAAATTATGTATATTAACCTGATTAACTATGGGATTTAGTTGATATGCATAAAGACTCTGATCTACTTTGAATCCACATGTTTAATTTGGAGGATCAGAAAGGATAAAATTCTGTACACTGTAATATTCCTTTCAAAAATACCAAGGAAATTATTTTGACCACGATTTCTGAAAAGTTGTGCTGAAAAAATTATAAAGATTTAAAAGTGGGTTAGCTTGACAGAATCTTAAGGTTATACCTAAAACAGCCAGATATTATTTCCTGCTTCTATCATCTGCCTTGATTCCTTTTGAGAATCAGACAAGGTGTTGTGAGAATGATTGCTTATGTTTTAAAGCAATTGATGTTAGAAGAGGGGAAATAGCGGGCCTGACTAACTGAAAAGAGAGTGTTAAATTTTAAAATAAAGGAAAAAGGCTAGACAGATGGAACAATGAACAAGAGCTAAGTTTGACAGAGAAAGCATCCAAGAATGATCAGAGGTTTGTTGTTGATGGGAAAGGGGACTAGACTTTAATATCAGAACAAGTACCAGCATGCCACACATATATTAAACACAAAATCTTGAATTGCTAGCAACAAATTTAAAATTAGTCCAATTGTATTCAGAAGTGCTGATTTACCAGTACCTGACTGTGGCACCAGCTTGACAGCTAAGCCAGAAATTATCAATGAACACAGAAATGAAAATTATGGCTGCAAACTAATGTCTTGAAGCACAATATTCCACAGGTTTCCTGAAGAAGTTGGTAGTTCAGATGAAGTTTACAAGCCAGAACCAAAGTGGGGGAGGACGGTGGGGTGGGTGGTGTGGTGCACTCATTTTCCAGGAAATAACTTAATGCTATAAATGCAAATGGGATTTACTGCCATTCATGGTCAACTGTCAGGAGAGCTGGCTTGCTAGCTGCTTTCCTGGGGGAAAAATAGGGACCAATTTCCTTTCTGAGGTCTGCACTTCCTCAGAGTAAACATTATACTGCAGGTTTTACAGCTGAATGCACTACACATGGCCATTCTCAATTAAATTTTGCATGATTGGCCCTGATTCCACATTCATGGCAGGATAATGTAATTGAATCTGCATGTTCCTGGGGACTAACATGGTTAGGATCGTGAAATTGTCACATAAAGGGCTGCAGCAGCCATTTTAAGGGTTACATTAATTTTAAAGGTACGTGGGTATAAATAGAGGGCAAACATCGAAGGCTGACAAGAGCAAACATTTAGAACAGCAGAAGGCTGAGGAAGATTGTGCTCGGTTACATCAATTAGACTCTGTAGTATAAAAGGGATAGGACGATTTACAGCTCCAGCCTGTCTGTGAGTGAGGTTAAAGTTACCTCTCATATTTAGTTGGTATTAATTGGAAGAAATTTGCAGATTAAGAAGTGTTTTAAAATTTACAGCACCAAGTCAGGGAAAATAGTGTGAAATGAGTAAGTGGAGCTTCAAGTTAGTACTTCAGAATGTCGCAGGGCACCGAGCAATGTTTACCATTAGTTAGACATGACAATTTATTTTTTTTTGTTCATTCATGGGACGTGGGCTTCGCTGGCTGGGCCAACATTTATTGCCCATCCCTAGTTGCCCTTGAGAAGGTGGTGGTGAGCTGCCTTCTTGAATTACTGCAGTCCATGTGGTGTAGGTACATGCACTGTGTTATTAGGAATGGAGTTCCAGGATTTTGACCCAGCATCAGTGAAGGAACGGTGATATATTTCCATGTCAGGATGGTGAGTAACTTGGAGGGGAGGTTTCAGGTGGTGGTGTTCCCATCTATCTGCTGCTCTTGTCCTTCTATGTGGTAGTGGTCGTAGGTTTGGAAGGTGCTGTCTAAGGAGCCTTGGTGAATTCCTGCAGTGCATCTTGTAGATGTTGCACACTGCTGCTACTGTGTGTCGGTGCTGGAGGGAGTGAATGTTTGTAGATGTGGTGCCAATCAAGCAGACTGCTTTGTCCCGGATGGTGTACAGCTTCTTCAGCGTTGTAAGACCTGCACTCATCCAGGCAAGTGGGGAGTATTCCATCACATTCCTGACTTGTGCTTTGTAGATGGTGGACAGGATTTGGGATGTCAGGAGGGGAGTTACCCTTTGCCTCTGACCTGCTCTTCTAGCCACAGTATTTATATGGTTAGTCCAGTTCAGTTTCTGGTCAATGGTAACTCACAGGATGTTGATAGTGAGGGATTCAGTGATGGTAATGCCATTGAACATCAAGGGGTGATGGTTGGATTCTCTCTTGTTGGAAATGGTCATTGCCTGACACTTGTGTGGTACGAATGTTACTTGCCACTTGTCAGCCCAAGCCTGGATATTGTCCAGGTCTTGCTGCATTTGGACATGGACTGTTTCAGTATCTGAAAAGTCACGTACGGTGCTGAACATTGTGCAATCATCAGCGAACATCCCCACTTCTGACCTTATGATGGAAGAAAGCTCATTGATGAAGCAGCTGAAGATGGTTGGGCCTAGGACACTATCCTGAGGAACTGCTGCAGTGATGTCCTGGAGCTGAGGTACTGACTTCCAACAACCACAGCCAACTTCCTTTGTGCTAGGTATGACTCCAACCAACAGAGAGTTTCCCCCGATTCCCATTGACTCCAGTTTTGCAAGAGCTCCTTGATGCCAAACTCGGTCAAATGCTGCCTTGCTGTCAAGGGCAGTCACTCTCACCTCACCTCGGGAGTTCAGCTCTTTTGTCCATGTTTGAACCAAGGCTGTAATGAGGTCAGGAGCTGAGTGGCCCTAGTGGAACCCAAACTGGGCATCAGTGAGCAGGTTATTGCCAAGCAAGTGCCACTTGATAGCCCTGTTGATGACCCCTTGCATTACTTTACTGATGACCGAGAGTAGACTGATGGGGCGGTAATTGACCGGATTTATTTGTCCTGCTTTTTGCGTGCAGGACATACCTGGGCAATTTTTCACATAGCCGGGTAGATGCCAGTCTTGTAGCTGTCTGGAAGAGCTTGGCTAGGGTTGCAACAAGTTCTGGAACACAAATCTTTAGTACTATTGCCAAAATGTTGTCAGGGCCCATAGCCTTTGCAGTATCCAGTGCCTTCAGCTGTCTCTTAATATCAGGTGGAGTGAATTGAATTGACTGAAAGCTGGCATCTCTGATGCTGGGGACCTACGGAGGAGGCCAAGATGGATCATCCACTCAGCACTTCTGGCTGAAAATTGCAGCAAATGCTTCAGCCTTATCTTTTGTGCTGATGTGCTGGGCTCCTCCATCATTGAGGATGGGGATATTTGTGGAGCCTCCTCCTCCAGTGAGTTGTTTGATCGTCCACCACCATTCAAGCTGCTGAAAGTATGAGTTTGATGTGTCACAGCAAGGAAAACTGGTAATAGAGGATGTAAGTAAACAGGGCAAGCATCTGTGTATCTCCTTAATCAAATGGATTGAAGGATTATGAAATCAACAGTGCAGGGACTGAGAGGGAATGTAACTTAGAGAGGGCAAATTCAATGTCAAATCAGGTATAGAAAGCAAAGTAAAAAAGAGACAGAAAGATGACCCAGGAGAAAAGATACAGCAAGAAAAAGTAAAAAAAAAGCAAGTTTTATTTTAAAATTTGACATTTAAAAATTTTCAACAATTAACACCTGAAGGAGAGATTCCACACCTGTAATAGTTAATTTTCAGTATCAGAGAGGTTACTTGTTAACGGCTAGTTCATTACATCAGTAAAAGGTTACTAACATTTGAAATGTCAAAATTTAATTGTCTGTGCAGAACTTGTACTCAACATGCAAATGTGACAGCTTCATGCCATTATTTCAATGGTAAGAGACTTGGAGATGCTGTCTTTGCAAAGCTAAAAAGTTGTAACTTGGAGAGCATATTTTGGGTATTTAGGTTTAGAGGCTCATCTGCCCCTCACCTATAGTTGCTGTATCATTTGTGCTTAAATAACAGTGAGTGCTATTAGCTTCGTCATTACTTTGAGATCAAAACCTGGCCCTATACCATTATGCCTACTGTTGCTTCATTTTTTTCAGAATATTTTGATATTTGTTGCATGATGCCTGAAGAGTGATGGCTTCTTCCAAAACGTTTACACATCAGTGGTTCTGCATGAGCTCGAGAGATAATTTAAACCTGGCAAGATTAGTGTTAATGGGCTGTAAAGGCCTCAAAATGGGTCAGTAGACTTTACTGTCCTGTTCATGGAAATGACTGGCCCACTGCCACTTCCACAGAGATCTATTGTTGGTTGACCAAAGCACTTTTTTGCTCAAACAGCAGACCCTTTTAATATGAAAATCAGTGCTGTAACATACAGAGGACCTTGACTGTGATTTTAGGTTGGAACACTTTGGAGAGAGCATCGTATTCCCTCTGATCAGTTTCACTGGCAATAGGGCCGAAGAGGGCCTGAAAATATTTTGCATATTAGGCAGCCAGCTGGAGGAGGAGTGAGCCTCTTGCCTCCATGAAAAGAAAGTGGGCTTTAACCCCCATGGTCTCCTCATCTGCCCACCTGTGTCGCAATTGCAAAGGACTCCAGGACTTCTTACCTTACAGCTACTCTGATGGCCTCTGCCTTGCCTGGCCTGAATCCAATGAGTCAGACTGTGATGCCTGTCTGAAACCATGGTATACACTATAATGAGTCACGAGCCTCAAGGTGCCTCCTCAGCTAAGTGCCCTGCAAAGGGTGGGCAAACAACGTGCTCCACCAGGCAGGCCCTGCAGAGGTTTGTATTGACCATCGTCCTCCAAAAATGTGCTAAATGAACCTGAACCATGATTAGAGTTACCAAAAGAAGTGGAACACGCAAACCAGGTAAAATTAGAAACAACATGCTTGCTTTATTTAAACAAGATTACTTAGGAATGGAAAGTTTGCAATGTTCTACCTAAATTTGAAAAAATTGAATCATACTTTAGTAAACTTACTTAAATTAAATCTGCACAAACATTTTTTCCCACGGCTAATTAATACTGCCAAGCTGACAGAATGCACATTAAATAGATTCTGCTAGTTCTAAATACAAGATAGAAGTCATTTTATATTACTAAATACTATAATCATGCTATTGCCTGCATTGCAGGAGTACGTTTACCCCATGCTTACAATAAATTAAAGTTTTACCACAATATTATTGAAAACTCTCTAGACAAGGAGCAATCAGCAGTGGCGGCCTGTGCTTATTTGACGCAGATAGTGAGAAGCAGTGAGTATGTTCTCATGTAGTGAATTGTGGTATGTTCAACAAACAGATATGGAAAATGTAGCATCAGCAAAACTATTCAAGCAAACAATCAGACTCTGTTTTGGCATTTCATGCTTGGGTTTTTGAACACTTCTTTTGTTTGCTATTTTGCGTCCATTGCTATGGCAAAGTCTCTTGTGGAAATAAAGGTTTTGTTTAATTGATTTCGAAAGAAGCTCCTTTAGGTAGATTGCTCAGCAATGCTAACAAAGGTCACGGATGCAAATATAATTGCGATTATGCCCTTGAAGTCAGGGACCCCCTGGTTATATAATTTGGCTTTGGATCAAAAAGGACGGCATATCAATTAGACATAATTGGTTATTGAAAAAATAAGAAGCACTTGTTGATAAAATTAAGGGGTAAAAGGTGTTAAAGGGAGTGTGTCAGGATGAACTGAAGGCTACTAAAATTACAGAAAATGATAGTGGTTAATCTTGGACTGGGGAACAGTGGTGTCACCTAGGGGTCATTGTTAGGATTATTGTTCTTCTCAACACATATGAATAACCTGGGATTTGTTGTTAGATGCCTTTAAGGGATAGCAGCATGCCATCACTAGAGGGGAAGTGTGTCATGTGATCCAGCCTCAGTTTCACTTTGGCCCGTGAGCTAAACACAGCACACACAACCCATTATCAATGACTTCAAGCTTCCTATCCATGCATGTATGCTCTCATGTGCCTAGTCTTAATAAATGAAGGCACAACATATCCACACCACGTTTTATGAGTGATTCAAGCCTTTATATCATTATAAAAACACAACATGATGTTCAGCTGTGGTAAATCAGTGTGGCAGCAAGATTAAGTACAGGTCCGAACGACATGATGAACAGCATTAGATCATGCTACAATGCAAGACTGCAGCGGTTCAAGAAGGCAGCACACTACCACTTTCTGAAAGGCAATTAGCGAAGGTGGTGGCATAGTGGTGGTGTCACTGACTAATATTCCAGAGACCCCAGGGTAATGCTCACTACTGCAGATGGTGAAATTTGAATTCAATAAAAATCTGGAGTTAAAAGTCTGACGACCATAAAAACCCACCTGGTTCACTAAAGGCTCCCTTTAGAGAAGAAAATCTGCCATCCTTACCTGGTCTGGCCTGCATGTGACTCCAGGCCCACACTTTTAAAGGCCCTCTGAACAAGAGCAATTAGGGCAATAAATGTTGGCCTGGCCAATGAAGCCCATATCCTGTAAATGAATAAAAAATAAACAGAATCTTTGTGACTTGATAGTCTTCAACAACTTCACCACTCGAAGAGAAGACTTGCAAGAGAGAGAGTCTATTGGCTGCCTTTGAGCAATGACATTGAAGTCATCATCAAGAAGTGTGACGCATGTCAAGAGCATACACCATTGATTCCAAATGAAGTTTGTATGCATCTTTGGTCCAAAATCACATCTAGCCTCTTTTATGTCCATGGCACTGACTTCATTGTCATTGCTGACTACTTTACCAAGTATCCCATTATTTGACAATTGCACGATATGTCAAGCGCAACTGTCACCCACACTCTACGTGCTATTTTTAGTATATTTGCTGTGCCTAGAGAGATCATTATAGAGTTAGCAGTAAGCCTTTTCAGGCTATGTGAGAGAGGTGGAATATTGGTCACGTTACATCTTCTCCTCATTACTCTAGATCTAACGGCCTAACTGAAAGAATGATTCACCATGTGAAATCCCTAATTCTCAAATGTAGACAGACCAAGCAACTTTACATCTGAGAGTGACACTTTTAACTGCAGTTATTCCATCACCGGCAAAGCTCATGTTTGGCAGAATAGTGTGTACCAACTTACCTATGTTACCCATTCTATTCTCTCAGAAACTAGAGAGCAACTTTTAAAGCTGCAAGAGAAGCTGACCAATGTGCACAATAAGAATATGGGTACAGTATTGTCAAGTTTACAGTTGGGACAAGTTCACATCCAGGATCACACAGAAGGTATGTTGCAAACAGCTGAGATGGCAAGATTCTGTGAAGGCATTACACACAAAGGCACAATAATGAGGTGTAACCAGGGACAAATCCGGTCTATTCCAGTTCCTCACCCGTTGTACAGTACTACTGCATCTAGGACAGGATCCTGAATGAAACCAGGAACAACATCCAAGAATGACAATCCCAAAGATCACTGTGAGCAATTAAAGACACCTCCAGACAAGGTTACCACCACAAGACCTGGGCATATCTGCAGACTACCTCTATGCTTTAGAGGCTCATTGGGCAGGTTTTCACGGTCAGCGAGTGAGGGCGGGGCCCACTCGCCGATGCGTCATATGATGCGGGGATACGTCGGGCGTGAGTCCTGACATCACCCCGCATCATTTAGACTTTCAGTTCGGCAAGCACACCATTAAAAAAACTGATTAACGTGATTGGTGGCCCTGCCCGTCCAACATTAGGGCCGGGAGCCCAGATGGGCCTCGGAAAAAGCACAAAACCTCATCCACGGGCGGGACGAAGTTACATGAGGGCTTTTAAATGTTTACCAAATGTTTAAATAAAAGTTAAGAGCATGTCCCAACTCATGTGACAGTGTCACATGAGGGGACATGTCAGAGAAATTTTTTTATTACCTTTCTGTCAACTTTTGAATCACAGCCGACCTCCCTGAGGCAAAGTGCTGCCTTGGGGAGATCTATGTGCTCTTTTGCATGCAATCACGAAAGAGTGCACTCCCGGCTGAGGGAATCTCACCCCCCTCCACCCGCACAGGGAGCACATAGCACTTCCTGGTGGATGTCACACTGGGTGGGCCTTAATTAGCCCACACATGTAAAATGGCGGCGCCCTGCCCCCCCCCAACCCCGCAACCATGGGCGCCGATTGGAAGGCTGGCCACCAGCACCCGCTCCAGCACTTCCTCCCAGATGGGAGGAAAATTTTCCCCATAGATTCATCAAGTCTTATACACTTTTGCAATAGTAACTAAACATGAATGTGTATTGTAAATAGTTATGCTTCTTTGGAAGTGAGGCAAGTATCTTTAATAAGAAAGGAAGATGTTTTAATATGTCTTTAAGGGATAACAGCATGCCCCATCACTAGAGGGGAAGTGTGTCATGTGACCCAGTCTCAGTTTCATTTCGGCCTGTGAGCAGAGCGTAGCAGACCCAGCCCTGCTGCTGATGTTTTCAAGTTTTCTATCCATGTATTTATGTTCTCATGTGCCTGGTCTTAATAAATAAATCCACAACATGTTTACACCATCCCTTGTGAGTGATTGATGCCTTTATATCATTATAAAAACACGACCGGCTTGGCTCTGTCAAAATAACTGTGAAGAAGATTCAAGTGATTTGTGGAGGTCACAGGTAGGTTAATAGACTGGCAGGTGGATGTCAGATTAAATTTAAGTGGAGAACTATGCGGCAACATACTTGGGAAAGATGAATAAGGAGAGTAAATAAACAACAAGACGTAGATCTTAAAACGATGACATGGTAGGCAACACAAGATGTAACATAATTTACATGATAGAGAATGCAGGGTATTAACATTGAAAATCCATAGGGACTGTTGACATAGGGCTTTTGAATAGAAAAAATGACAGGACATGCCACTTGTTAACTGTATGAAACAGTTTCATGTTTCTGAATATTTACCAGTAACATTAAAATAAATTGTCCAAGAGAAATGCTACACTAATAATTTGTTCTGAATTCTATATCTGTAATTATTCCTGATAAAAGTAAATCTGCTTGAGTAGGATACATTTTTCTTTTGACAGAAATCATAGTTAATATAATTTATAAAACACAAACAAAATTCTTAAACACCTTAAACTGCAGATTGCATGGCCTAAATAATTGTTCTTTTTTGTGTTAATGTTATTGTTTTCTCTGTAATGACTTTAAGAATTCCAAAGGGGATACTGCTAAGCTAATTAGAATTATATTAATCAATTATACTAATTGCATATGCAAATTGGGTTAATTTGAAAATTGCTTTATGACTCATAAGTCTTGTCTTTATGAATATTAGAGGGGATATGTAGTCTATCAAATGGATGTTTAACATTCAGCCATCTTGTGTTTAGTAAAATGCATATTACAGTTTAACACAGATGTGTTGATGTTTATCTTCAAAGGAGGGATAGTTTACCTGTACAGTGATGCTGAGATTCCTGAATCGCACTTACATCGAAATTGTGTTGACGTTTTTATTGGTTTCCACTTAGTCTTGCTGAAGGCAACTTCTACAACTTTTCCTGTGCAGCTTATTTGCGTACCCTGAATGCCAAATGCTGTAAAATAAGTGCAAACGCAGTGCCACCAATAAAATAACATGGGGTCCACTGTGTTCCGCTATGGTGACCCACCCTCAGAGCCTTTTGCCTCTTCTGTTCCTCTTCCTCACACTATCATTCAGAAAATGGGTTTGTCCATTGGAGAGGCCATTCCAAACTGTTTAGTCCTTTTGAATATGTGGAGGAGATAGTAGTCTGTACACTGAGACTGACAGCACTTTGGTTAAGTATAGTGCAGGCTTCATTATGAAAAATGAGAAAATAACCCATCAAAAGTAACACGATTTAATGGTCTATTATGCTGATATCAGGCAACAATGGATCTACATTTTGAGTGTAAATGTATGCAAACATAATACTGAGGTAAATGCACAAACTGGAGTGAGCTGGATCAAAACTGTGTAATGGGCAGCAGAGGGATTTTTTTGACCAGACGTGCATTAGAAGCAGCACAATTCACTGAGAAAATGTGCACATGCCAGTGTATTGGTGTAAACCTGACACATCTCAGATATGTAAAAATTTCCTCAGAAAAACGTAATGCCATACTGCTCTTATGCTGTGGTTAAACTAAGCACTGTGGTGATTGCTAGACCAGTAAGTCTACAATGTGTCATTGCTTATCTTCACGTATCCATTTGTTGTTTAATAAATAAGTTTATACCAAGTTTGTACCAAGCCACAGTCTGGTGAAACGGTAATTTTACTGCCATCTTAAACAGAGGAAAATCTCAAGAGCGCATATAACATAACCTTTAAACAAAATATAGGCTTTTGTTCAATTCCTTGGCTGAATATTCAGTTGGTAAATATATTTTGCGTCATGATAATGAGTGCCCAACAATGGAAAGGAATGGACTGAGATGTTGTTTCTGAGAAAAGAATCTAAAATTTAAAAAATCAAAACTTAACATTGACCACTATCACTGCATCATACAGAGTGATTGCTTCCTTGGGAGCTTCTGTAATTCCTTCACTTATTTAACTGCAGTACCTTTATTTGAAGGAGAGGAAGAGTGGATGAATTGCACCTGGAAGATTAAGACTACCCTTTGGGCTCTTTGGCACTAACCATGCACAGAAACTCATACACCACCAAAATGATTACTGAGCGTACCAAGGGGTGGCTAATTTAACAAGAATGGGCAGTCAGGGATGAAACAATTTAAAGGCTTGGGTCTCATTTCCATTCTGCCAGTCAAATGGTCTTGCTGGTTCTGGAAGCCACGCTGGACCTCCTCAGGGTCTTGGCTATCAGAAGCCATTATTGCTTGCTCCTCCACAGCTGTACACTATTCTCCCTCTTCATTCTTGCTAAATACAACCTCTGAAGGAGAGCAAGTTGTAACTGTGATGCTTCTTGGCTGAGATGGTGATATTGATGCAGGGTGCAAAAGTTGCTTGTCTCTGTGAAGAGATCGGTAGGACCCACATCTTGTTCGTCTATTCTGAAAAAGCAGAATGTTTCAACACTGTCTTCAATAGCAACCATGGAGCATTTATTTCATTTCATGGGAGTTTAGCCCCAATGTTAATGGAGAGGTGGAAAGGGTGTGGGCAAGGTTGAAATCAGCTGAACAACGTAGTAAGGCTACAGGCAAGGCGGCCTTGCCAATCTTAAAGGAAGAGACCCATTAGTATATTGTGATACCACCTCCTGCTTGGTAGCCAGCCAAACTGACAGCCTGCTGGCAAGCTGGAGGGAACACCAGCAGGAGAACACCACAGCTTAGAACTAATGTGGACGATGCCCACCACTGGGGCAGGAGCTCCAGTCAGAAATAACGAGGGCTGGGCAGAGGCTGGTGATCGATAGGGTCTCAAGCTGAATGGAAATCAGGAGGGCTGTTGTCAGGCTGGAGATTGGGAACTGGGTAGATGAGAACAATGGGGGAGAGGTGCTGGAGGCTGGGAGGGCTTGAAGGGAATGGTCTGTTGATTAGAACCATTGGTGATTGGGGGCAGAGGTCAGCTAGAGATCAGGTCTGGAGAATGCTGAATAGTTCCTTGGGCTACCTAGGGAGGGAACACTTAGGCTTCTCCTAGTCTACAAGGAACACTAAAGAAGCCACTTAACTTGGCATTATTTTGAAGAAGAGCAGATGAGTTATCTTGTGGAGTTCTCATCTGGAACAGCTGCCAAAAATTCCAAAGAGATGTGGGAATATCAGTTGTACACTTCCAGAGCATTCTGCATGCAACAACTAGAGAAAAGAAAGACTTGCATTTATATAACACCTTTTACAACCACAGGACATCCCAAAATACTTCACAGCCAATTGAGTACTTTTTTTTTAAGTTTAGTCACTGTTGTAATGTTGGAAATCCCACAGCGAATTTACACACATAAAACTCCCACTAACAGCAATGCAATAATGACCAGACAATCTTTTTTTGAGATGTTAATGTAGAGATAAATATTGACCAGGACATTGGAAATAACTCACCTATCTTTGGCTTCAAAATTGTGCTGCAGGATATTTTATGTTCACCTGAGAGGGCAGAGGGGCCCTCAGCTTAACACTTCATTCAAAAGACAGCACCTCTGACTGTATAGCGCTCCATCAATACGGCACTGGAATGTCAGCCTTGATTTTTGTGTTCAAGTCCTGGAGTGAGATTTGAACCCAAACCCTCTAACTCAGAGGTAAGATTAGTACCAACTGAGCCACAGCTGACACAAATTGAGGACACATATTTCATGTCCGGGGACACCTAAAATGTTGCTCTGTAAACAAGATGTCTTATGTATTTCATAATTCCAACTTTAAAAGAAAGAAACACTTGTCACAATCTTAAGTGAAAACACTTCACAGTACTTTTAAAGTGTGCTCATTGTTGTCATGCAGGAAATGCAGCAGCCAATTTGAACTCCGCCAGCAACTGGATAACAAGCAGATAGTTTTTTTGTGAAGTTGGTTGAGGCATGCATTTTGGCCAGGACACCAGGGAAACATCTTTGCTTTTCTTTGATTTAATATCTCATCCAGAAGATTTCCCCAAACATTCCTATTGAAAAGAAGTAAATCTTGCTTTCCTTAACCAACTGTAATTCCATTCCTATAGCATCATTGGTCGGGTAATGTCTTGGCCTCCCCTGTGGTGTTTCAGCTGATTAAGAAACACCTAATACTGGTTAACAGCTTATTTTCTGGATTATTACTTCTTCTGCTACATTGAATGGCCATTGCGAGGGTACTGAATTATGCCTACTGATACTAATCAAATTCAATACTATACAGCTTTCTTTCTAACCCTTAAAAACCCCAAATAATTATCACAAACACTACTACCCTTTATTAGGTGCTGTCAGCTTCAACAAAACTCCTGTTATTTTCAGACTCTTCGCCAACTCCCCCAACCCTAATCTTTTCACTGTTGCTCACAATACTCTTACACAAAACCTCCACATTCCAGCATCATCCTCAGCAGTATAACACAGACCTAATATCTCAGTGTTTCTGCTTCCTGACATAGTAACCCTGGATTTTTTAATTCCATTCTACCATTCCCACTGTGGCTTCCACATCTCAAGAAGACTTTATTATTTTGATCCCCTTCACTGTGCTCCAGTTAACAAGGGCTTCTTTAATTGATTTGGAACTTTAAGCCAAATGTTCTACTCCTTCCAGCAGCTCCTATAGAATCTTCCACTCCAGTACTGCAATACATCTGTACATCACTCTCAGATCCAATGTCCTTCCCTTTTCTTGCAGATATCATTATCACTTTCCTCCTGGTCCTCTCACTACCCCTTCCCAGTGCTCCCAAATCCCATGGATGTCATCTCGACATGAAAGTAACACAAACCTCTAGTGATACTGCATCCCTTTGCTCCTGCCAGATGCCGCTAGCCACTCCTTTGCTTTAACGCCCCAGAGTTTCACAACATTACACAATGATAGGTTCTTCCCAATGACCAGCACAACTGCATGTAATTCCTGTAAATTATTCCCTACCTGACAATGCCGTTGAATATCTCATTTACCATCCACCTTGGTGTTCCAGACCTCGAATAAAAATGCAAGCAATTAATTAACTTGCAAATTCTCTAAGGTGAAAAAAACCAAAAGCTGGTGCCTGGAATTGTCTCAGCAGCATTCTCAGAGATAAATGAAGATTGCTTAAACTATTGCTGGGTCACAACTTATATTGTCCATGGACTTCTGGAGGTGATATTCAGCAGGCGGGTAAAAATGTTACATATCTTTAATTGTGTAACTTGACCCCTATTTCTTGTCTCCTGGTTCTCACAACAGCACCAGTCACCAGAATGCAGATCCACCCAAATTTCGAGCCATATGTAAGCACAATGATGAACCTAACCACTGCTTGATTTTAGTTCTACTACCAAATGCAATGGGAGTGGTATCAATAACAAAATTACTCCCATGATAATGAATAGGTCCACTGATTTACACTTTCTAAACAAATATGCATATAAACATGCAATGCAAACAAAAAATCCCCACTAAGCTGCTGACCTGTGTAACAAGGAAACAATGGAATTTAATCAATCACTGAAAATAGTGGCCTTGAAAAGATATGACAAATTACATGGGTAAAATGGCATACCTACTGCTTTCTGTAATGAAAATACATATTGATTTATTCAATTACTAGAAACCAGTGGTGCTATAATATAATAGTATTCTATGTAGTAAAACACCACCATTATTATAAAACAGCATGCCCTCCAAATCACGATGGGAGATCCACTAGTACATACAATGGATACTTCCATATTATGTCAATTAGCCATTGTAAGACTAATTTATAACCAGATTCACGGGTCTCTGTTAAATAGCAAGCAAAAAAATATTTTCTGGAATAGCTGTAGAAACAGCAGATGATTAAGCTTAAAGAGGGAAAAGATGACATGAAAAAGATGAAAAAACTGAATGATGAAATGGTTGGCAAATTGAGTGTGCTTTCATCCTCCCCACACTGTTTGTCCTCAGGCAAGGATGACTTTGTCAATTTTGAAAGATGACTTACACTTTAAACTTCCTAGCTTTGAACCCTTTGGCTATTGAAGCTAAGACTTCTGATGTAAGATTTTTTGGAAAATCTTGGTAATACTTCATCCAATTAAATTTGATACTTATTTCCAATTTAAGAAAGAAAGACTTGCATTTCTGTAATGCCTTTCATGATATCAGCATGTCCCAAAGTGCTATACAGCCAATGGGGTGCTTTTGAAGAGTTCTCACTGTTGTAAGGTAGGAAATGCAGCAACCAATTTGCTGTCAGGAAGCTCCCACAAAGGATCATGGGAATGACCAGATAATCTGGGTCTGTGAAGTTGATAAGTATAGTGGTGCATGCTGAATAAAAATAGGAACACACAACATATTTGCAATGAAAATCTTTACAATGGAACCAGTCCAATTTAATTTAATTAAAGAAAGAAGTTCTTTCACCAAAGACTCTGGCTGGAATTTTCCCCTCTCACTATGGGCTGAATTTTCTGGCTGATGTGTGGGTCGCGGAGCCCACACGTCAGTGCTTAAAATGTCGCACGAGCGTCCTGATGTCAGCATGTGGCATCGCGACATTCAGGTCGGCGCGCGCCCTAGGCAGCACGTTGCACATCCGCCATTAATTAAAGGCCTTGTTAAGGCCATTAAGTCAGCAATTGATGAGGATTTTGAGGAGCCCGTGTGAACTTCGGATCGGTGCATGGGCCCAACGGGCAGGCAGGTAAGTGATTTTTTTAACAAAACTCATGCACTGGTAGGAAATGTGGGCTCAGAGAGGTTGTTCATGTTTTTTCTGAAGTATTTATTGCAGAAAGTGTTTTAAACTTGCCTGTGTGATTGTTGCCAGTTCAGATCGATTTCTAATAGCTTTCTGTGTACTTTGAAGCTTCAACTCACCAGTCTGCAAACAATAATCTTTCTCGGGCCTGCAGCTTTCCGGAGGCCTCCATTTAGCCTGGGTATGAGTTCTGACATCTCCACTGGAGGCAGCTCCTCTGAGGAGGAAGGGAGGGATAGAATAAGGAGGAGGCTAGGAGTGGACATTCAGCCTTCAGGGGAGCCACCTTTGGGAGGCCAGGCGCAGACACAAGGGGCGCAGGGCCAAGAGGTAGTCCAAGGACCAACGGGCCGGAGGAGACGCCACTATCCTGCTCCCAGGGTATACAGGCGGCGAAGCAGCTACCTCAATATGACTGAGTGCAGTGCCAAAGGAGGCTCCGTCTCTCAAGGGAAACAGTCAACTATATCTGTCAGATGATTGGCCCTGAGATCTCCCCTAACTGTGTGAGTGGACACCCCATGCCAGCAGCTCTCAAGGAAATAGTTGCCCTCCACTTCTATGCCTTTTGCTCCTTCCAGGGCTCGGTGGGTGATATTTGCGGTGTCTCCAGATCAGCTGTCCACACTTGTATCAAGCAGGTTACAGAAGCTCTGTTCAGATGGGCATTGACCTTCATCCACTTCCGCTGTGACCAGGCAAGTCAGGCCCAGCGAGCCAGAGGCTTTGCGGCCTTTGTTGGCTTCCCCCGTATCCAGGGTGCAATAGACTGGACACATGTGGCCATCAAGGTGCCAGCACGTGAGCCCGGTGCCTTCGTCAACAGGAAGGGCTTCCACTCCATGAACGTGCAGATAGTGTGTGATCACAGGATGCAGATTCTGCAAGTTTCTGCAAGGTACCCAGGCAGCTCCCATGACACCCACATCCTTAGACGCTCCCAGGTGCCGGGGCTCTTCATTGCTCCGGCTCGGCTGGATGGATGGCTGCTGGGCGACAAGGCTATCAGAAGGTGGCTCATGATGGCTCTCTGCCATCCAAGAATAGAAGCTGAGGAGAGCTACAAGGGCTATGGTGGAAAGAGCCATCGGTCTTCTCAAGATGCACTTCCGTTGCCTGGACCGCTCAGCGTGCGCACACCTGTACCGCCCAGATTGTGTCTCTCTGATAGCGGTAGCATGCTGCACTCTGCATAAGCTTGCGCTGGAAAGGGGGGGATACAGTTGACAATGAAGACCTTGATGCACAGGATGAGGCTGCACATGATGAATCCAGCAGTGGCATCAATTACAAAAGTTAGTATGCAGGTACAGCAGGTATTTAGGAAAGCTATTAGAATGTTATCATTTATTGTGAGGGGAATTGATTACAAAAGTAGGGAGGTTATGCTTCAGTTGTACAGGGCATTGGTGAGACCACATCTAGAGTACTGTGTACAGTACTGGTCTCCTTATTTAAAGACAGATGTAAATGCATCAGAAGCAGTTAAGAGAAAGTTTACTAGGCTAATACCAGGAATGGGCAGGTTGTCTTATGAGGAAAGGCTGGACAGGTTAGGCTTGTATCCACTGGAATTTAGAAGAGTAAGAGGTAGCTTAATTGAAACTTTTAAGATCCTGAAGGGTCTTGACAGGGTGTATGTGGAGAGGATGTTTCCTCTTGGAGAATCTACAACTAGCGAGTCACTGTTTGAAAATAAGGGGTTGCTCATTTAAAACAGAGATGAGGAGAATTTTTTTCTCTCAGAGGGTTGTGAATCTTTGGAACACCCTTCCTCAAAAGGCACTGGAAGCAGAGTCTTTGAATATTTTTAAGACAGAGCTAGAATGTATTCTTGATTGACAATGGGGTGAAAGGTTATTGGGGGTAGGCCAGAATGTGGGGTTGAGGTTAGGTTCAGATCAGCCATTATCTTATTGAATGACGGAGCAGGCTCGAGGGACCGAGTGACCTACTCCTGCTCCTAACCCATACGTTGGTATGTTCTTACCCGCACACCTCAATACCATATCAGATGGTACCTTTAACAACTTGAGCTATCAAGCTAACCATTAGCAACAGTTATTACTTTGGCAGTCCAGAGGAATGAAAGGCTTTGCTTTAGCTGTGAAGGTATCACTTCGGTTAAATAAACATGGATAATTTAGGTTGAATGCTTTTTTTTCCATTTTTCTTTAATGCTTATCTCTTCAGTCTGTATTTGAACGTAATCATCTGCTGTTTCTACAGCTCTTGCAGAAAAGGTCCTTTTGCACTCATCAAGTTGATATGACTTTCTATTCATTTGTACTATTCACTTGCCAGTCACAATCTCTGAGTAAGAGAAAATATTAAGCTTAAAAGAACAGCACTTCATAATGACAGTTATCATTGTTAGATGGGATACAGTAGAAAGCTAAAGATTATAATCATGAGCTTGCTGTACCAACCAACTATTCACAAAATGCATATTCAACAATGAGCTGCTGTGAATATGGTGAACATGATTTCTTGTGGATGTGTAGGCTCTTGCACTTAAACATTTTCATCAATACCTCATTGAAACAATCACAACAACAGATTCTCTAATAAGTAGAAAAGACAAACCATGAGAATTTTAAACCGCAGAAGCACCACATTGTTATTCATATTAGTGTAACAAACCTGAGGTTTAGGACGGTGGAATTATGGCACTTTTGTCTCTTTCTATGTTTGAGTATATAAGGCAAAATCCATCCAGTGTTATGGAGAAAGAGAAAATGAGGCAATAGTGAAGGTAAAGTGCTGTCGCTGTTGTTAGCTTGTTGGGAGAAAAGCAATCTGTTCTATGCACATAACTGCGGCATGTTATCTGGGAAAAGTTGAGGACTCCATTAAGCCAGTGTTTATGTGAATCTCCACACTAATCCGTTAAACTGGATATTTTTAATTTAATGCGTATTAAATGTATTAATGTATATTAATGTCACCTCAACCTGCTGTAACTCTTAATCTGAAACAGCAATTTCACATTTCATTGCATGAAATAAATGAAAGTGTGCAGACTTGTAAACTTGAATCATGTTTGACTAGCTTGATGAAGTTCTTTAATGAATGGTGAGTTGATGAGGGTAGTGCTTTGATGTTACTTATATGGTCATTCAAAAGGTGTTTGACAAGTGCTGTGTAATAGGTACATTAGTATAATTGAAAGCCACGGGATTAAAGGGGCAGCAGCCAAGGGACAGAAAGCAGAGTACTGGTGAACAGTTACATTCCAAACTGGAGGAAAGTGTGCAAATGTTCAGTATTGAAAAAACTTCTCTTTTTAACATTTATTAATTTCCTGGACCTGGGTATACAGGGGATAGCTTCAATGTTTGTGGATGATGCAAAATGTAATAGACAGTGTCAAAGATCATAACAAACTTCAGCAGGACACAGGTAGACAGGGTGAAATAGGCAGAAGAGTTGCAGATGAAATTTAATGCTGAGAAGCGTGAAGTGACTAATTTTGGTAAAAAGTGGCAATATAATCTAAATGGTGCAATCTTAAAGGAGTTGCAGGAATAGAGACCTTGGTGTGTACGCACACAAATCTTTGAAAGTGATAGGACAAAATGAAAAGACTGTTAAAAAAAAGCATACGGAATCATTGTCTTTATCAATTGAGGGATAGAATACAAAATCAAGGAAGCTGCACTAAACCTTTATAAAACACTGGCTAGGCTGAGGCTGGGGATATTGTTTCACCTCTGGGCACACACTTTGGGAAGGATGTCAAGGCTTTAGAGAGGGTACAAAGAAGACTTACTAGAGTGGTACACGACATCAGTAATGCAAGGAGACAAGAAAGCTGAGGTTGTTCTTTTTAGGGGAAGGAAGGTTGAGGGGAGATTTTATAGAGGTGTTCAGAATCATGAATGGTTTTGATAGACGAAGCAAAGAGGAACTGCTTCCAGTGACAGGACGGTCATAAACGCAAGGCACAGATTTAGTGCAATTGCATTGTACTGTCTAAAAAGGTGGTCCAAGCAGATTCAATAATAACTTTCAAAAGAGAGTTGGATAAATATTTGAAGCATAAAATTTGAACAGCCATGAGGAAAATGCAGAGGAGTGGGACTAACTGGATAGCTCTTTCAGCACGATGGGCTGAATTGCCTCCTCCTGTGTTGAGCCTTGTTATCCTATGATTTAATGCAAGATGCTTTTTTTCTTCAATTCTATTAATTATTTCAAATTACAGAGTTGTAGGTTATCACTTTACTAATTATTTTAAACTGACGTGTTGCATCTCAATCATTAACGATGGTGAACAATTACTGTTAATGTAGTGAGCAGTCTTACAACACATTTAGTTTTCCTTTACTGTATTTAAACAAAATACAATTCAGTACTTTTATGGTACCTAAGTATTGTTTTAATGAAGTCCTTTGAAAAATGGTAAATTCTATGAGTGTTATAGTATATACGGTCTATGTGCTAACCAGAAGTTTACTGAATTAACAAATAGATAAATTACTTTCTTGTCCTCCAGAGCTGGAATTTTCCACTACTAAGTGAATGTTTTAGCTTTGAATATAATAAACTGTAAGGACCATATCTGTCAAGATGTACAAGCTACACCTTTCACTTGAAGTGGGAAACTTAGGGCAGAATTTTCTGCGTGTCAGGCGGGCAGACCCAACCCAATCACCGGCGGGTGCGGAGCCGATCGCAGCCAGCAAGTGGGCCGCAACGCCATTTTATGTGGGCAGGCCAATTAAGGCCCGCCCAGCGTGATGCCTGCCAGGAAGTGCTAGAAAGAGCGCACTCATCTCCCTGAGCGTCAGGGAGATCGCTTTGACTTTTAAAACTATCAAAAATAAAGAAAAGAAATGTCACGTGAGTTGGGACACGTTCATAATTTACAGAACAACTTTATTACAATTTTTAAAACCCTGCATGAAACCTCATCCGATGCTGGAAGATGTTTTGTGTTTTATCTATTTGCCACCGGAGCTCCTAGCCTGCCCGCCAACCTTAAGGTTGGACGGGCAAGTCCTTTAATTGGTTAAACTATCCTGTCAATGGCCATTGATGGGTCGGCAGGCCTGCAGCTGATTCGGCTGGGCCCCCGCCTTCCTGAAAAGTTAAATGGGGCGGGATGACCTCGGGGGTTCTGCCCGACATCATCCAGCGTCATTTTACGCGTTGGCGAGTGGGCCCTGCCCCATGCTCGCCGATGGCAAAATTCTGCCCTTAGAGTTCTTAAGGGGTTAATATGGTCATTTCCAGTTTCTTTGACAGAAAAGTCCACTGCAAATTTCAAATTTCAAATGAGGTTGTTACAGGTTTAAAATCTTGCCATTAGTATACTCTTCGGGTGGTTTCGGCCAGTGGGACACGCACCTGGAAATGGGTAGATCACTTCCCCCTGCCCCGCTGTCATCTTCTGCCATATAATATGGCAATCATCCAATTGATTGTTGCATGGCTGATTTTTAGTTATGTCACTCGCTTGTCGTCCCACCCCTGCCAATCCAAGGTGGAGGTATTCAGTGGCTGAGTTCGCAGACTGTGAATCGGAAGAGGTTTAATTTAAAGGGGTACCTGGCATGGGACAGTCCAAAGCCAGAAGGAAGTTTTTGGTTTCTGCAAGGTTCTCAGGAATTGGCTGAAATAAGGATTATTGAGCTGAATGATGTTTGAAATTCTGCAGAGGCTCAGAATTAAGTGTTTTTGGCAGGAAACACACATGGCATGGATTCTAATTGTCTACATAATGTTCAGTTCTGGGTATTGAGCAGCTGATTGATTCTAACATGCTTTTCTCCATAGGTGGCCGAGAGAAGGGAGTGAGGGGAGAAGAAGGGAAGAAGGTCCTGAACTGCCCCGTGTTTCAATGATGAGACCCTCTGGGCCTCCAGGCTGTCTCCACCAGGCATGAGGTTCTAATGCCAACTGATGGGAAGAGAAGACTTCCCTCAATCACCTGAACTGCTGGAGGTGGCCGCAGAGGTCAGCTGCATTAGTGTGCTGCTTTGAAGCTGGAGGCATTGCCAGAGGAAGCTAACTGACCTTTTAAGATCTGCAAGGGTGAGTAAGTCTGCATTCTGTCTCTCAGCATTGTAAGGAAAATATATTTTTATTTTTGTTGGACTCTTGTAAAGAGCATATTTTTTTTCTGTTGGATTGTGGATTAGAATTACAAAGGCTGCAGGTTGAAAGGTATGTCTACTGGAACAGGATGAGAGATATATACAATCTCGCAGCCTTGGAACAGAGTGTGTCAGGAAAGACAGGATGGTGCCAGAAAGGAGTTTTGGACCAAGAGAGCTGCTTGGCAACATTTTAATTGGCTCCTGACCAGGTGACCAGGTTTTGTGTGAGAAGCAGTGGAGCAGAAAGCTCCTGGCCTGCAAAGAGAAAACATCTAAAATCTCTCTTCCTCACATCTCTATAACCTGCTCTCTCTCTGAGGAAACCCTTGTAAAAAGGAAAAGAGGAAAACCAATGTTAGAGACATTGAAAAGCAAGTTCTCAACCAGTGAGCTAAATACTGAAAGTGCTGGAAGACCACCTCGTGTCATTAACAAGAACTGAAAGGATTTTGAAAGACACCGACCAAAATCAATCTATTGAATTCTATACTCCAGAATTGGTGCTATTGAGCTGTTTTATCTTACCTTTAAAATCCACGTTTTGTGTGTCTTATGTTTCTTGTGTGTGTGTGTGAGAGAGTACAAGGATTTAAGAAGGGAGCAGAGTTTAAGTTATAGCGTTAGAAATTAGCAGTTCATATTTCTTTCTTTTTCCACTGATTAATGACAGTTTGTTCAATGAACAATTATTTACTTATTAAGTTTACAAACCTGGTGCTTGTATTCTGTTAACCTAAATTAAACAGTTAGGTGGAATTGGGGCAACTGGTGGTTTGATCAAACTGTTTTCATATTTCTCACAGCTTGGGGAACAATGGGGCTTGATATTAAAGTGCACTACCCCGAGTGGGTCATGACAGTGTTCACAGGTCGTACAGGGAAGATCTGGTAAGGCTCGAGCTTTGTCATTACCCTAGAACTCCGAAGCCACTTTATGCACAAATGGCTCTACTGGTGGCCCCGATGTCTCTGTAGAGGTGTTGTTGTGGACTGGGGTGGGGTCAGGGTTGGTCTTAGACTTGAGGAAGTTACACAGTGCATTGGCTGCCAATCATTGCGCAGACTGTGCATTCCTCACATGGCTTGGACATGTGTTGAAATTAAGGTACCTGAGAATAAACATCATAGCAATGTCACGCCTCATTTTAGGAAAAGCAGGCCCCCAGTGCCCAGGAGAGAAACAAGATTGGAGGTGATATGCCCGATCTGGCAATGCACATGCTGCTGATGGATGAGTTTAGTAATTGTAGCTTTAAGGAATGTAGTGGCTGTAGCTTTAAGACTTATTGTGCTGTATAGTATCACATGACAATATTAATGAATCAGCTCTAAGCATGGGGAACCTTAGAGTGGGAGTTCTTCTTCCAGCTATAGAGTTTGATGGGACATGTAACTGCTGCTGCAGCCTATAAATAAAGTTCATAGTTTCTAATGAGAAACCTGTTTGGAAAATCAAGTCCATAACAAACTGGTGATGAGGATGGGATTGGGTCCGGCATTTTCCCTCACCCAGCAACTGTGAGTATCTTGTTTAAACAGAAGAAAATAATAGTATGCTCACCCGGTATGCAGCAGAGTTCAAACAGAAGAAACAGAAGTGCTGTCTTTTTAACTTAAAAAAAACAAGCCCCGATCCAAATGGCTGAGAAATTTCATGCAGCACTCCCGACATTGAAAGAAAACAAGACCTGCAGAGGCAAAAATAAACAGGGAAAAAAGGGGCTATTAGAGCAGAAATCAGGGCTGCAGTTTTAAATTTAAAGAAAAACTGGCCCCGAATGGACCATGAGGCCGCTGGGTCTGCCGAAATGTGGAATGTCCAACATTAAAAGAAACTGCAGAGTGGTAGTTAAAAGAGAACAACAAACCTGCAGAATCGCCCAGAGAAAGGAGAAGAAATAACTGTGGTTTTTTTTCGAGCAAGGACCAAGTTTTACAAGGTTAAAAATATAAAACAATTACATTTGCCGGTGAGCCCGCCAACACATAAAAAGTACAGGAAACTCAAAAGGCAGTACAGAAAAGCCAACAGCTGCGGAGACAGCTCGAGTAAAAAAAAGGTGACTGCTCTTATAGCTGCAATATATTTAAAGTGATAAATAAAAGAAAAAATGGGTATGGACAGAAAATTAGAAGAGACCGCACAGAGGGGAAACTCTTAATACATGTCCTTTGTCAACAAGAACCCCAGAGAGGGGAAACTCTGCAGAAGGCAACAGGAGAGACCAGAGCAGGGGCAACTCTTCTAAAGGCAACAAGAGACCCCCAGAGAGAGGGCAACTCTGACAAAGGGAACAAAAGACCCC
The DNA here is from genome assembly GCF_017639515.1 of Carcharodon carcharias. NCBI lineage: Eukaryota > Metazoa > Chordata > Chondrichthyes > Lamniformes > Lamnidae > Carcharodon > Carcharodon carcharias. The sequence continues at coordinate 143,299,951 of NC_054477.1, forward strand.
CAGAGAGAGGGCAATTCTGCCAAGGGCAACAGGAGGCCCCAGAAGGAGGGTAACCAGAAAATAAACAGTTGAAAGGACAGTTGATGTCCTTCAAATCAAATGCAAAAGGAATGCGTAACAGCTCAGCAACATAAAGAAATAAAGGCCATTTTTTTTTCCATATTCATTTTTATTTTTTTATTTTTATTTATTTTATTTTATTTTTTCCCATTTACTTTCATTATTATTATGTTTTCAATTTATTTCCATTTTTATTCATTATTTTATCCCCAGCTGTTAGCCTTTTCGATCTTATTTCCCATCACTGTCCCCTCCCCCAACTCCACCCCCACTAGGGCCATTTGTCACATTCCAGAGTGTTACCCTGGCTCTGCCATTATCACATTCTGCTTTCCACACTTAATGTCACCATTAGCACCTTCTTTAGCCAGTACCACCACTATTAGCAACCCTTTGACCTTTTGGATATGACATCTTTTGCAATCTCTCCATTGCCTCCACCTATCACTGGCCTTCTATCCAGCTTCACCTATTCCACCCCCTTAAACAGCATATATTTCACCACATTCCTGCTTCCCTTTAGCTCTGAAGAAGAGTCATATAGACGTGAAACGTTAAGTCTGTCTTTCTCTCCACAGATGCTGTCAGACCTGCTGAGTTTGTCCAGCATTTTTTGTGTTTGTGTCTCTGTTGATGAAGAGGTAAAGACTGTTTTAAACAGTAGAATGAAAGCACTGCAGAATAAACTCAAAGAGGGTTCAGGGTGAACCCTGCTAATTGAAGAGGGCTCACAGGAAGCCCCAGGAGTTGTATATAGCTGGATACAGACAGAAGACCAGGGTTTGGAGATACTCCAAGGCAGTGCTAGCTAAGTGAAGCTGGCTGCCTAACAAAGAGCTGAAGAATCAGCTGAATGAAGCTAAAGAGGCATTGAATGGAAAAGTCATATAACTTTGCAAGATGCAAGTGAATAATGACGCCATCCACCCAACTGAGGCATGTTAAGATTTCACCTGAGAGAAATCTGGCCGACTGTTAAGTCAAAATGGACGAGACTGAGCCTCGTATTTCCAAATTTGCTGAGGAAGGTAGAGAACAGTCAAAAGAATAAAAACACAGCTTATAATTTGCATAGTCAAGAGCAAGAATTTATTGTTGGTGAAGCAGTATACATACAAAACTTCGGTGGTGGATTGAGTTAGTTAACTGGTGTAATAGTTTCTGTGACCAGATCCTTGTTGTACCATGTAGGAATGGAGCGCTGGATCACTGCAAACATGTGGACCATTTGAGAAGTAAGGAAATACCCCAACAAAATGATGTTTCACCTGTAAATATAGTAGAATCCATGGACCCTGAAATTCTTCAACTAAGGATAGATATACCAGATGTCTCTGTCGGAGTAGATAACACGGAACTGCCTGTGCCTAAAAAGGTATCTGGGGCAGGTTTTTCCGGTCGGCGAGTGGGGGCGGGGCCCGCTCGCCAATGTGTAAAATATCACGGGGATACGTCGGGCATGCGGCCTGACATCACCCCGTGTCATTTAGATTTTCAGCTCGGCGAGGGCTGCATGCCCGCCAAACTGTCAATGGCCTATTACGGCCATTAAAAAACTAATTGACCTGATTGATGGGCCTGCCCATCCAACTTTAAGGTTGGCGAGCAGGCTGGGAGCCCAGGCAGGCCTCGGAAAAAGCGTGAAACCTCATCCGCGGGCGGGATGGGGATTCGTGAGGGCTTTTAAATTTTTATCAAATGTTTAACTAAAAGTTATGGATATGTCCCAACTCATGTGGCAGTGTCACATGAGGGGACGTGACAGGGAATTTTTTTTATTACCTTTTTGTCAGCTTTTGAATCGGAGCCGATCTCCCTGAGGCAGCACTTTGCCTCAGGGAGGTCTGTGCGCTCTTTCGCGTGCATGCACACTCCCGGCTGAGGGGATCCCCCCCTCGCATGCACAGGGAACGCAGGGTGGTTATGGGTGGATGTCATGCTGGGCGGGCCTTAATTGGCCCACCCACATAAAATGGCGGCATGCCCCCCAACTGGGGGCACCGATCGGAGGCCCGCCCGCCCACGCCTGCTCCCACACTTCCCCTCCCCCACCCCCTCCCCCCACCGATGGGGGGAAAATGTTGCTCCTGATGTTGCTGTGGTTCCAGATAAAGTGGATCCTGTTAAGAGAGTAAAAAGTCATGGAGCGATGACACTCCACCTGGATCAGGAAACCACCTGAGAGAATGGACTTATAACTCCATGACCCATGCATATAGTTGTAATGCACGAAGCTAGATATTCTTGTAAATACAAACTGTACAAATTATTTAAAGGGGGAGGAATGTAGTAATTGTAGCTTTAAGGAATGTAGTGACTGTAGCTTTAAGACTTATTATGTAGTATAGTATCACATGACAGTGTGAATGAATCAGCTGTAATGGCGGGGAACATAGAGTAGGAGTTCTTCTTCTAGTTGTGGAGCTTGATGGAAGCATGTAACTGTTGCTGCAGCCTGTACATAAAGTTTGATGTTTCTAATGAGAAACCTATCTGGAAAATCAATTCCATAACAGGGAGGTTCTGCTATTGTCCTCCACAGGATGAAGCCGCTCAATTAGCAGAGGCTAAATTGGAGGAAGGCCTTAGGCTGATGAGATTGCAAGAGGCTTTGTCTAAATCTGGAAAACATATGGAGGCAAGACTAGGGAGAGGGTCAATGATGCCTGGCATGGTTATATGAATTGTACATATGTGATTTATTTGTTCAAAGTCTTGGAGGCTTCTTGGAGAAACCTTGTGAGTTTGTTATAATTGGTTTGATGATTGCAAAATGTTGGATCTCGTAATCTAACTCGTGCTAATGATGTTGAATCTTGTGTCATTGCACACTCCATGAAGCCTATGAAAGGCCAACTGCCGTCCTTTCTTTTGTGTGCTCTGCACAGGTGAACTATCGTTTGCTGATCTCACCAGTCTGAGGGACTCACACTCACTTCCAAGGAGGAAGAGGAAGCCTAGGAGGGTGCATTGTCACATTCTCTCCCTGTACAAAGCACCAGTGCAGATACTGGCACCTTGGCAGGTATTAGCACACTAGAATGAGGGCAAGTACAATCTGGTGAGGGCACTTCAGATTCATATGTACAGCTGCTGGAGAGTGTGGTCGTTTAAGTCCCAGGCAGTCAGAGAAGTGTTTGAGGGTGATCCAGAGACTGAATTCAAGTCAAATGATGAGTCCTGGAGTCATGCATGAGACAGTTGCTGGACGTCCAGTTCGAGGTGCATGGAGATTTGGTGAATATACCAGAGGATTTGCATTTTTGTTTATGCACCTACTGAATGTGGGCATCGCTGACTAGGCCAACATTTATTGTCTATCCCTAATTTCCCTTGAGAAGGTGATGGTGAACTCCCTTCTTGAATTGCTGTAGTCTACGTGTTGTAGGTACATCCACAGTGCTGTTCGGGAGGGTGTTCCAGGATTTTGACTGAGCTACAGTATTGGAACAGCGATATATTGCCATGTCAGGATGGTGAGTGGCTTGGAGGGGAAATTCCAGGTGGTGGTGTTCCCATGTATCTGTCCTTCTAGAAGGTAGTGGTTCTGGGTTTGGAAGATGCTGCAGAAGGGGTCTTGATGTGTTTCTGAAGTGCATCTTGTAGGTGGTACACGCTGCCGCCACTTTTCATCATGGTGAAGAGAGTGTGGAAGGGGTGCCAATCAAGCGGGCTATTTTGTCTTAGATGGTGTCAAGCTTCTTGAGTGTTGTTGGTGCTGCTCTCACCCAGGCAAGTGGAGAGCATGTATTCACTGTAATGAATGTAAGTTAAACTATTTCTTACTGTTATGGAGTTCATGGGGACCTTTGACTTTTAATGGCCCTCCAAATTTTCTCGTCCCACCTGCTAGAATGCTCGCTGGTGTCAGGGCCAGGAAGCCCTGCCCTCCAAATGTTTTATTGCTTCTAGCACATATTATTCCAGTCAATTGTAGCTTCAACAAGCTTAACAATCCAATTTAAATCAATTTGAATAAGGTTCCCAAGTTCTGGGGCCTCCCACTTGGCGTGTTATCGCATTCCAGAGTGATGACGTTGGAAAAGTGAACATGCAATGAGATTGTGCCTAATAGTAAGTCAGCACAGCAGGGTACAGGCCTGTTTTTACCACAAATTATTCAGCCCTTCCTTTCTAGTTATTTATAATGACACAGCAGGTGGCAAATGCCGAGCTGTTCAAATCCTGGGAAACTTGAAATAACTGTCACAACTAATTTTCAGTTTGGATAAATTTCAAGATGCGTGCCTTGAATTCAGTAGTATTAAGACCACCAAGTCTTACAGGTCTTAAAAGCTAGGTTAAACATTATTAATGAAAAATGATTTTAAACACATACATAGATCTGCAAATTGCTACTATGATAATTTCTATTTTCCCTAATCGATCTAAATTCCTGGTACACTTTTGTTAAGGCAACGTTAAGACTCAGGCAAAGAAACATGATATCCTGAACAAGTTGACTTGCAACTGAGTTTTCTTAAATTCAGTCCTTTGAAGACAGCAGCTTGAAGCGTAGATGCTGAAGACTTTTTACATTCTTGTAAAATCTTAAAATGCCTTCCCTTACACACAGCCCTTTTCCTTATTTATACATGTCTTCCTCTTTGATTTCAAAAACCCATTGTTTCACTGTGGCCAGCATTTTTGGCTCGGCAAGCAGGCACGGGGCTCACTTGCCGCGACATAAGATGACGCGGGGTGACATAGGGCACGTGTCCCGACAACACCACACGTCATTTAGATTTTCAGTTTGGCGGGCGTGCTCCCAACTTGACTGCGTGCCCGGCAAATTGCCAAAGGCCTATTAAGGCCATTTAGATATCAATTAAGGTAATAAACTAAGCTGCCCGTCCAACCTTAAGGTTGGCTGGGCAGGCGAAAAGCCCAGGCGGCCTTCGCATTTTTCATGAAACCTCATCCACGGGCAGGATGAGTTTCATGAAGGGTTTATGAATTGAATTTTTTCAGTAATGTTCCTTGACATGTCCCAGCTCATGTGACACTGTCACATGAGGGGACATGTCTTAAAATATTTTATTTTCTTTATTTCAATCTTTAAACCTTAAACTAATCTCAGATTTTTGCCCTCTTTCACGCGTATGAGTGAAAGAGCACAGGCCCTGACTCAGGAAATCCCCCCCCCCCCGCCTGCATAGGGAGCGCACAGTGCTTCTGGGCACACGTCACGCTGGGTGGGCCTTAATTGGTCCACCCACATAAAATGGCGGCACAGACCCTTTTGGGTTTTCGCCTGCACCCGCCTACCCCTGCACAACCCCACCCCAACAGGGGTATAATTCTCCCCTATGTCTGTGGACTTTATCTTCCTGATAACAAAACCTTCTCATGGCACTAAGTTTTACCAGCAATCTTTGTGAAAAATGAACAAGCTGTTTCTAAACTTCACCTGGCTCGGTGCGGCATTTTACCCCTCCTTTGGAAACATTCCAGTTGTATTTCAAAATGCAAATTTCCCCTTGATACAAGTTTCTAAACTTCCCCATGTTGATCTAATTAACATTTCAAACCCAGTCTCTCTTCTAATATCAAAGCACCCAGACTAGCTGCCACTAATTCAATTAAATCACACACACACACACACACACACACACACACACACACACACACTTTTGGCACATAGGCACATCCCACTATTACTCTATTTTACAATAAATTCCAATAGCATTAGGAGAATTTTATACCTTCTTGACATATTCGTGCAAGTGATGTGAGCATTTGGGGTATACCCATACTGCCCAATATCTAACTATACAAAGCATAACCTGGAATGTAACAATTTGTGATCTGAAATTGATTTTTCAGCCTTTTGCACATGTGCTTCTCCAACATCTCCAAAGTGGTGTGCTGGGGCCTGATATATTTCACAATGTGTGTGTGTTTGTGAAATTTAATTGAATTAGTGGCAGCTAGTCTGGGTGATTTGTTCTAAGAAGAGAGGTTAGATTTAAAATGTTAATTAGATAAACACAGGGAGGTTTAGAAACATATGTGCCAAGGGAAAATTTGCAATTTGAAATACACCAGACTGGATTGCTTCCAAAGGAGGGGTAAAATGTGTCAGCTAGCCAGGTGAAGTTTAGAAATGGTGTGTTCATTTTTCATAAAGAGCATCAGTTATGATTGGATTCATTTATTTAAATCAGTACAACTTGTCTTTGCATAACAATGCAGCATAACAAACACCTATGCATCCTTACATCAATAGGTCAACTTGTTTGACAAAATAAAATAATTCCTAACTTCGTTTTTGCATTCTAATCTTCTTGCAGCCCTTCCTGGGCTTAATTATCTCACAGCCTTCTATTTCAAAAGATTGATTGACTGGTTATGCTCCTGTATTTTATCTCTCTCTCTTCACAGTCAGAGAAGGGTCAGAGACTGTACAACACATAAGGTGGTGGTTGTTTATAACTCGTCACAATTTTACCTTGGAGGATAAGGTGAAGTAGTGGAAGGAGTCACAGGCTGATTAACAGTCTGACTGGTCACAACATGAATGCTTTCTTCCACAGCCATATCCATCTTTGTACCAGTGGATAGGATGGTTATGCTAGTTGTATTTTATGGGCTACCACAACACATACAATGAGGGCGATGGTGGCACTCAACCATAATGATCCCACTGGAGCCAGAGCCAGAGCTCAGGTTTCCACTAGTAGGAATTGTCTGGAGCAGGGCCTTAACCCTGTATTTTCTGACTCCAAGGTGGGAATACTACGACTAAACCAAAGGCTCAGTCTAACAGAGTGAGTTTGAGGTGTGTATCAGTTACTGAAGCTAATTGCTTATTATTTATAGTTTATGGGATACAACATGAAAGCTAACTGATTAGTACCATAAATGTCTATCAGCTCATTCACAAAATTTGTGTAAACCTGCTACACTTGAAAACACAATATTTAAACACAAAAAGTTTCTGTTCAAAATAATTCCATGAAAAAATGGTCACGAATCAGGTAAAGTAGAATTTGCTAATCATGTTAAATAATAAGTAATTATAATAAACTATAATCACTGATACAACACAAGCAAAAAGAAGAACTTGTATTGATGTAGCACTTTTTATGGCCTCAGGACATTCCACAATGCTTTACAGTCAATGAAGTACTTAATGAAATGCAGTCACTGTTGTAATGCAGGAAGCACTACAGGCAATTTGCACACAATAAGATCCCCCAAGCAGCAAAGAGATAGTGGTCACATAACTTATTGAGTGATGAATGATTCAAGAATTAATTTTGGACAGGACCTGCTTGTCTTCAAATAGTCCCGTGGAATCGTTAATATCCATACGACAGGGCAAATAGGGCTATGACTTAACATCACATCTGAAAGACACCACTCCCCCGGCACAGCATTGAAGGGTTGCCCTAGATTATGTGCTCAATTCTCTGGACAGGGAAGCATGAATCCACACCTTCTGACTTCAGGCTACCACTGAACAAATGCAGTCATTTTAGCATTGTAAAAGATTTAATTGAATTCCCTGAATAAGTCAGAAAAACTTGAAGTGTATGCTGAGGAAGTATCACATTGACCCCTACTATCTGAGATTTTCCATATATAGACAGAACAGGTTATTTTTCCTGAAGCAATACACAACTGAGGTTGACAATCTTGGCCCAAATGCCATACTCTAAACATGGAAGCAATTGACTGCTGGCATCTTGAACAACAACGATGACAGGCAAGCAAGAAGCAAACTGAAAGTTTACCATAAACTCAAAATGGCAAATCAGAGAGTTTGAAGGTTGCAGTCCCATTTTGGGGTTCATATGAAAGTTATAGTTTACTTAAAATCTGCTGTCACTGATTACTTGTAATAACTTAATGATGCACATTGCCCCAATTAAATAAGGACAAAGCAGAGGATAACAAAAACAAAAATATCTGGAAAAACTCAGCAAGTCTGGCAGCATCTGCGGAGAGGAGCACAGTTAATGTTTCGAGTCCGAATGACCCTTCAACAGAACTAAGTAAAAATAGAAGAGAGGTGAAATATAAGCTGGTTTAAGGGGTGGGGGGTGGGGGTGGGACAGGTAGAGCCAGTGATAGGTGGGGATAACCAAAAGATGTCACAGACAAAAGGACAAAGAGGTGTTGAAGGTGGTGATATTATCTAAGGAATGTACTAATTAAGGGTAGTAAGCAGGACAAGCAAGGTACAGATAGCCCTAGTGGGGGTGGGGTGGGGTGGAGGAATCAAAAAAGGTTAAAAGGTAGAGATAAAACAATGGATGGAAATACATTTAAAAATAATGGAAATAGGTGGGAAAAGAAAAATCTATATAAATTATTGGGAAAAAAAGGGGGGGTTCGGAAAGGGGGTGGGGATGGAGGAGAGAGTTCATGCTCTAAAATTGTTGAACTCAATATTCAGTCTGGAATGCTGTAAAGTGCCTAGTCGAAAGATGAGGTGCCGTTCCTTCAGTTTGCGTTGAGCTTCACTGGAATAATGCAGCAGGCCAAGGACGGACATGTGGGCATGAGAACAGGGTGGAGTGTTGAAATGGCAAGCAACAGGGAGGTCTGAATAATGCTTGCAGACAGACTGAAGGCGTTCTGCAAAGCGGTCACTCAGTCTGCGTTTGGTCTTTCCAATGTAGAGGAAACCGCATTGGGAGCAACGAATGCAGTAGACTAAATTGAGGGAAGTGCAAGTGAAATGCTGCTTTACTTGAAAGGAGTGTTTGGGCCCTTGGGTGGTGAGGAGAGGGGAAGTGAAGAGTCAGGTGTTGCATGGGAAGGTGCCGTGGGAGGGGGTTGAGTTGTAGGGCATGATGCAGGAGTGGACCAGTGTGTCCTGGAGGGATACTCTGATTTTTAGCATGTGGTGGAAATGCTTTGTAATCTTTCTCTCGGATGACTGTCTGAATATCCCATCACAATAGATTTAGTATCTTCGGCATTGACCTCAAATATTGTGTATTTCATCAACAAACATGGCCTGAATGTTTAGCTTTATAGCTTGTTAAAGATGGGAAAAGGTTTATTTTTAAGTAAATTAAATATAGATAATGCGTTATGTTTCACAACTTAACATTTCTAGTGCAGAGTTTTGTTTGAAGGGAGCTCATGTTGAGAATTTAGGCGCAATACAGTAATTTTGTGGTCCACATAATTCATTCATTTTAACAGATAAAAAACTAAATGGGCCTCTATACTCAAGTTTCCAATAAACACTCCCATCATGCCAAATACTGCATCAGGACAGTAAAATTACAGAATTCATCTCATTGCTGATTAAAAATCAAAAGGAACACCTTAATTTCAGTCCTAATGGGATTGTACAAATACCTTTGTTAGCAAATATATGGTTAAAGTGGCTGGATTGGTACCCCTGGAAATTTCCTAAGCTGCTTTTATGGATAAAGAAAAAGAAGTGTCAAATTTTTGGAGGTTTATCAGTTCACTTCCCTCAGGAAATTAAATAATTTAGATTGTGTCTCTTGGAGGCAGTGGGTTCAAAGAGCAAAATTCTCACTCCATATATTCTTATTGCCTTAAATTGATTGTCAGCTGTTGTACAAATAGAAAAGCCATTCTTGCCGCTTCAGTTTGCTGCAATAAGCCATAAGAGCTGAGTTAGTGCTGTGATACACCTGACTGCAAGCAGAAGGCCAGTTATATGTGCCTTCAGTTACTGGACAGATTGTCTCATAGGGAAATGGTGCTGGCATGATGGCTGATGTCATGACAACTGAAAATATGATTTATATTCTTACAGTTACTAGACCACAAGTCTGTTATAAATCATTATCCATTCATTTGACCAATGCACGAGTTATCTCAAATCTATTTTGACAGGGAAAACTAACTGACTAACATTGTCATCAACAGGAGTCTGAAAGGAACCAGTGATGTTATGGTCACCTGAAGCACCACTGTTGCTGTGTAATTATGTGCTGCCTGTCTTTCCAATCTTCCTTTAACTCTTCACAACGATCATAGATCACTTGCCTATACAATGTCCAAGGAAAGGATGTAATGTTGTGGCTAATAGTACAAGTTGGAGCCTGATTTTCTGCACCTATTGGTTCACTTCCAAAGCCTCTCCATCACTTACAAAGAAGAATTTGGAAGTGTTCTGTACTATGAAGCACTCATTTGAATAGGGACTGTTGTATGTTGGCTATGACTGGCAAAGGAACAGTTGCGTGGAGATAGTTATGTCTGAACGATAACTGTTTATTGTAAGAACATGACTATTTACAGATATACAAGACTACACGTATTACCCAGTCTAAGTCATAAGCTTTCCCCTACTGGACTCCTAGTCATGTGACTGTCTCTTACATCATCCTGTGGGTGGTACTATATCTCCAGTCACACACATTAACTCTTTCAGCCCTGAACACCCCAAAATAACATTTCCCCCCAGGCCTTTGTCCAAATATATTTACATTTATCTTTACTTCTCACCCCTTCTCCTCCAATCCCACCTCCCCCCACCAAGTCTCTGACATCACAGGTTTAATCAGTTTGGAGGTTTCATGACTCTCTCTGACCTTGTCCTTGTGAGGCTATGAAGATCCAAAGTCTCCCTTTGGACTGCTTTGGTTTGACAAGATTGGTCTTCAGTAAGAGTATCTGGTGCATTGTCAGTTTGTCTCTCTACATCTGGCTATCCCAAGTGCATAATGAATGGTTCTCTTATCTGGCTCTAAACTTGATCCCCTCCTTCCTCTCCTTGATGCTCTATCTCCCTCGTTCCACTGTGTCTTTCTCATGGTGAGATTTTGGGAATTATCCCTGTCTTTATGTTGACTATGTTCCTTATCCTTGTTTGTTGAGTTTACCCTTGTTCCTTTTGATGGTTTCATCCACCGTTCTTTACCTCTGGGACAATGGCTCCTTGTGGCCTTTGGTTCACGGGAATCATGGATTTGGGGAATCTGGATTGCTACCTCCAGAGGTAATTGTGTAGGCAGGACAGGAGGCTGTGAGGAGGGCACTTGATCAACTCAAATTTTAGGAAACTCGGTGTGGCAAGAAGTAGACATCACCTTGTTCAATTCTGTCTCTTGTACTGCACTTATCTGACTGCTGGCATCCTGGACTACCAATGTTGGTGGTTGAATAGGTGTGGATGCACTTACCAAGGGGTCACTACAGTCAGGTGAATATGGTATCATATTGGAGGGTCCTATCACCTGAGTTTCATCTTCCATCTTTTCTGCCAACGCACAGAGTGATGAAGGGTCATGGTCTCACCCAGGTATTTGTTGGCCAGTTGGTTCATTACCTCTTCTGGAACAACAAATTTATTCGCCATCCCCTGGATATATTGTTGGAAAAATGCTGGACTATTGGCCTCAGTGAAGAGTGTCGAGAAATCAACATTGAAGTCCAGTCGAAGTCATCAGAGCAGTTGGGCGGTTTGAGGCATTTTGATTTGGTGTAATTGATCACTGTCAGTAAATTGACACCTTCTGCTTTTTTGATGAGGTTGAGGTTAAGCTCGACACAGGGATTCGGCTCAGCAGAAAAAATTCCTGATTGAGAATAACATGTAATTTTCCAGTATCTCTTTGTTCCTGTATTGAAGCGTTGCTTGCAACATGACAATGACTGATGGATTGATCCCTCCTGGACCACATAATAGTGTTTCAGTTGTCCTCAGCCATAGGTTTGCCAGCCATGGTTCTTTATCAGACAGGACTATTACACTTGCTGCTGTAAATTGAAATTATGATGTGCCCTTTGATATAAATGTCTACATTCCAGAAAGTATATCTTGAATCTTTGATCTCACCTAGCAAGCATTATTGTCCTCTTTTTGGTGGGACTCCTCTATTTTATTATGACCTTGAGTGTGAAGATTCTCTCATGATCCTCTGTGTATTTAGATGTTTTAGTTCTGCACATCTTTCTAAAGCGTCCAAACCTTTTAAAATGAAAGCATTCCGCAGTGCTTGCAGGACATTGTGCGTGCCTGTGGGGTTTTTTGGCGCTACAGCACTGGCATAGTTTGCTGGCATTTTGAGCTTTCATTCCTTAAGGTCTCTTTTTTTACCCCGGAGTGTATTCGGCATTCTTTTGTTTAATAAGCTGTATCATCTTTGGGGGTTTTCTGAATCACGGTTTGCCTTCCCCTCTTGGTATGGCTCTATTTTGCTGATAGACCTCTGATTGTCTGACTAACTGCATTGCCTTCTCCAAAGATAAGCCTTCTTTAGATTACAGAAGATCAGAAAGGGTGTCATTGGTTACCTTGACTATGAGGTAGTCTCATATCATCTTAGATTTAAGACCAACAAATTCACAACATTCAGCCAGTGGACACAAGTCATTGATAAAGTTATTGATGGGTTCACAGGGTTTCTGGACCCTTTTGTCAAACTTAGCTCTTTCTAATATCTTGTCACACTGAGGTTAAAATAATTTTCAAAAACCTTTAGAACCTCTTTGAATTTGTCTTATGTTTCATTAATGCCTTGTTCTCTGCAACAGCAACTAAGCTAGTCCTACTCCTCAACATTTTCCCTGTAGCCCTGTGAAATATTTTCTCTTCAGATAAATATCCGGTTCCCTTTTGAAAACTGTAATTGAACCTGTCTCCAGCATATGCTCAGGAAGCGCATTCCAGATCCAAACCACTTGTTGCATAAAGAAGTTTTCCTTCAAGTCACCTCTGGTCCTTTTGTTAATCATCTCAGGGTTCTTGATCTTGTGCTGATGGGAACAGTTTCTCCCTATCTCCCTATTTACGCCATCCAGGCCCCTCTTGATTTTTAATACATCTAACAAATCCCCTCTCAATTTTCTCTTCTCCAAGGAGAACAGCTCATTTCCCCAATCTATCCACATAATTGAAGTCTCTCAATGGAACCATTCACTTAACTTTTTCTGCACTCTTTCTAAAACATTCACATCCTTCCCATTGAGGCTGAACCAAAATTGTATGAAGATTCATAACTTACTTGCTTTTGTACTCTGTGCCCCTATTTATAAAAGCCAGGGTTCAGTATAATTTATTCCCTGGTTTCTCAACCTGGCCCGCCACATTCAATGATTTATGCACATATATTCCCAGGTCCCTCTGTTCCTGCATTTCCTCTAGAGTTGCACTCTTTAATTTATGTCACCTCTCCTCTTTTTTCTGACTAAAATGTATCACTTCACACTTCTCTACATTAAACTTCATCTGCCATGTGCTTGCCCATTCCACCAGCCTGTCTATATCCTCTTGAAGTCTAACACTATCCTCCTCACAGTTCACAATGCTTACAAGACTTGCATCATATTCAAATTCTGAAATTGTGCCCTGTACACCCAGGTCCAGGTTATAAATATAAATCAAGAAAAACAGTGGCACCTTTACATACCATCGCCCAATCAGAAGTAAGTAAAGTTTTCTTTAATTCGTATTTTTAATAGGTTTCAGTTAAGTAATTAAACTGGTGTAAAATGAAATTCTAGCTATGCTAGAGACTAGTTACTCAAAATACCACAAGACTTTACATAAAATGACTTGCCTGCACTGATATATTTCACTTAAAAAGTATAATTTTACTGACGTTTAGGGACTCAAATGATTAATACATGGGAAAACAATGTAATAGCAGATTGAGAAATTATATGGCAAATACATCTTCTCAGAGTCCCTGCACCCCAAATTTGGCATGACCGCACTGGGCATCAGTACTGGAGCCTCAACTATTTCTTTGGAGGAAAGGACCAAATGTAAGGTTGCTAAATTTGCTGTTGACGGGAAGATAGGAAGGGGAGTGAGTTGTGAAGAGGACATAAGGAGTTTGCAAAGGGATTTAAATAGGTTAAGTGAGTGGGCAAAAATTTGGGAAATGGAGTATAGTGTGGAAAAATATGAAGTTATGTGAAAATGTGAACGGCTGCAGGGCATCCTGAAGTGGGGGGTGGGGGGTTGGGGGGGTGGTTGGTGGTGATAAGGCAGAGGTCATGGTACATGTTGGTACCAATGACATAGGTAGAAAGACGGATGAGATCTTACATCAAGAATTCAGGGAGTTAGGCAGTAGACTATAAAGTAAGACTTCTCGAGTTGAAATCTCTGGATTACTCCTGGTGTCACGTGCTAGTGAGCTCAGAAATAGGAGAATAGTGCAGATGATTACGTAGATTAAGAGTTGGCACAGGAGGGAGTGTTTTAGATTCCTGGATCACTGGGACCATTTCTCTGGAAGGTGGGACCTGTACAGGCGGGACGGTCTACATCTGAACCAGAGTGGGAATAACATCCTTGCGGGTGGGTTTGCCGGTGCTGTTGGGAGGAGTTTAAAATAATTTGGCTGGGGAAGGGGTCACAGAATATTAGCAGAATAGGGAAACATCATAATACAGTAAAACAATCAAGTCATAGGGAGTACAGCTGCACTAAGTTTCAAGGGAGTAAGGCAAGGCTAGGTGGCCTCTACTTTAATGTCAGGAGTATTACAGGTAAACGGATGAGTTTAAGGGTGAGGATTGACACGTGGAATTGTGATACAGTAGTCACCACTGAGACATGGTTGAGGGAGGGGCAGGATTGGCAGCTCAACATTCCAGGATATAGAATCTTCAGGCGAGACAGGGGAGGGTGTAAAAGAGGAGGAGTCATTGCATTATTAGTTAAGGAGTCAGTTACTGCAGTAAGGAGAGATGATATCTTGGAGGGAGCATCGAATGAAAATTTGTAGGTAGACCTAAGGAATAAATAAGGGGCAACCACATTGTTAGGTGCTTATTATAGACCCCCAGATAGTCAGTGGGAAATTGAGGAGCAAAATGTGCACAATTTGCAGAGGTGTGTAAAAACAATAACAATAGGGTAATTATATTAGGTGATTTCAACTTTCCCAACATTAATTTGGTTAGACATAGTGTTAAGGGCTTGGATGGAGTGGATTTCTTGAAATGTATACAGGGGAACTTTTTAGGTCAATATGTAGAGGGTCCAACAAGGGACAGCACAGTGCTGGACCTAATTCTGGGGAATGAAGCTGGACAGGTGGCTGGGTTGGTGGTGGGGGAGCATTTTAGGGTTAGTGACCATAACATGGTACAGTTTAAACTTGTTATGGGCAAAGAAATAGACAAGTTGCAAAAAAATGTTTTGGAGAGAGTGGATTTTAATAAAATATAGCAGGACCTGGCCATGGTAGACTGGGAACAGCTACTTGTGAGAGAATATACAGAGGAGCAGTAGGGGGCATTCATAAAGGAAATGGAGATGGTACAGGCTCAATATGTGCCCTCTAGGGTGATAGGAAGGAGTAACAAGCCCAGAGAAACATGGATGACCAGAGATATTCAAGATTCGATGAGAAGGAAAAGAGAGTCTTTTAGCAGGTACAAGAGGAGCAAATCAGCGGAGGCATTAGTGGAGTACAGAAAGTGCAGTGTGGAGCTTAAGAAAGCAAATATGAGAGCAAAGAGGGGATATGAGAAAGCTCTGGCTGGTAAAAGTAGGGAAAATCCCAAGATATTCTATAAGTACATCAATGGGAAGAGGATAACCAGGGAAAGATTAGGGCCCATTAGCGACCAAAGGGGCAATCTATGGGTGGAGCCAGAGGACATCGGTAGAGTGTTGAATGAATACTTCACATCCGTCTTCACCCAAGAGAATGAGGATGATGGTATCGAACTCGTGGAGAGAGACTACAAAGTTCTTGAGCAAATTGATATAGGGAGTGACAAGGTATTGGAGGTGTTGGCAGGCTTAAATATGGACAAATCTTCAGGTCCAGATGATTTGTGTCCCAGACTGCTGAGGGAGGCAAGGGAGGAGATCAGAGGGGCTCTGACCCAAATTTTTAATTCCTCTCTGGCCACAGGGGAGGTGCCAAAGGACTGGAGGACAGCTAATGTGGTTCCACTAATTAAGAAGGGTTGCAGAGATAAGCCAGGGAACTACAGGCCAGTGAGTCTCAATGGTAGGGAAACTATTGGAGAAAGTTCTGAAGGAGAGAATCTATCTCCACTTGGAGAGGCAAGGTTTGATCAGGGATAGTAGCCTGGCTTTGTCAGAGGGAAGTCATGCCTAACAAATTTGATTGAATTTTTTGAGGAGGTGACCAGGTGTGTAGATGACGATAGTGCAGTTGATGTAGTTTATATGGATTTCAGCAAAGCCTTTGACAAGGTCCCACCTGGGAGACTTATAAAGAAGGCAAATGCACATGGGATACAGGGTAATTTGATGAGATAGATTCAAAATTGGGTTAGTTGTAGGAGACAGAGGTTGATGACAGAAGATGCTTTAGTGACTGGAAGCCAGTGTCCAATGGTGTACCACAGGGATCTGTGCTGGGTCCCCTATTATTTGTCATTTATATAAATGACATAGATGACTATGTGGGGGCGGGGGGAGGATTAGTAAGTTTGAGGATGACACATAGATTGGCTGGGTGGTTAACAGTGAGGTTGAGGATCTTGGGCTACAGGAAGATATAGACAGGATGGTCAAATGGGCAGCTAAGTGGCAGATGGAATTTAACGCTGAAAAGTGTGAGGTGATATGCTTTGGAAGGAGTAATTTGACAAGGGAGCATTCAATGAATGGCATGACAGTAGGAAGTTCTGAGGAACAAAGGGACCTTGGTGTGTGTGTCCATAGATCTCTGAAGGCAGAGGGGCATGTTAGTGGTGAAAAAGGCCTATGGGACACTTGCCTTTATCAACCGAGGCATAAATTACAAAAGTAGAGAGGTCATGTTGGAGTTGTATAGAACCTTAGCGAGGCCACAGCTGGAGTACTGTGTGCAGTTCTAGTTGCCACGTTATAGGAAGGATGTGCACTGGAGGGTGTGCAGAGGAGATTCACCAGGATGTTGCCTGGGATGAAACATTGAAGTTATGAAGAGGGGTTGGATAGACTTGGGTTGTTTTCATTGGAGCAGAGAAGACTGAGGGGCGACCTGATCGAGGTGTACAAGATTATGAGGGGCATAGACAGGGAGGATAGAGAGCAGCTGTTCCCCTTAGTTGAAGGGTCAGTCACGAGGGGACATAAATTCAAGGTGAAGGGCAGGAGGTTAAGGGGGAATGTGAGGAAAAACTTTTTTCCCCAGAGAGTGGTGACAGTACGGAATGCGCTGCCTGGGAGGGTGGTGGAGGCAGGCTGCCTCACACCCTTTAAAAAGTACCTGGATGAGCACTTGGTATATCAGAACATTCAAGACTATAGGCCAAATACTGGTAAATTGGATTAGGTAAGTAGGTCAGGTGTTTCTCACATATTGGTGCAGACTCGATGGGCCGAAGGGCCTCTTCTGCATGTGTGATTCTGTGATTCTGTGACAAGAAGAAAGACGGCATATTATTTAAGTAGAGAGAGATTTCAGAGCTCTGTGGTAGAGAAGGACTTGGTGTCCTGGTACATGAATCACAAAATGTTAGTTTGCAGGTACAGTGAGTGATTAGGAAGGCAAATGGAATGGAATATAAAAGTAAGGAAGTTTTGCTACAGTTGTACAGGGCGTTGGTGAGACCACATCTGGAGTACTGTGTCTATTTTTGGTCTCCTTACTTAAGAAAGGATATACTTGCATTAGAAGTGATTCAGAGAGGTTCACTCAACTGATTGCTGTGATTAAGGAATTATTTTATGAGGAAAGATTGGAAAGGTTGGGCCTGTATCAATTGAGTTTAGAAAAAAGCGAGATGATTTTATTGAAACATAAAATCCTAAGGGGACTTCACAGGGTGGATACTGAGAGGATGTTTCTCTTCTGGGAGAGACTACAACTAGGGGACACCAATTAAAAATATGCGGTCTGCCATTTAAGATGGAGATAAGGAGAATTTTTTTTCTCTCAATGGGTCATTAGTCCATGCTCTTCCCCAAAGAGCAATAGAGGCAGGGTCAATGAATATTTTTAAGGCTCAGTTCAATAGATTCTTTATTCTCATTTGGCAGGCTTCCTTGAGTTTAAAACAAAAAAGGCTAAGTTTTTATTGAGTTAAAGACCCACCCAGG
Source organism: Carcharodon carcharias (assembly GCF_017639515.1). Classification (NCBI taxonomy): domain Eukaryota; kingdom Metazoa; phylum Chordata; class Chondrichthyes; order Lamniformes; family Lamnidae; genus Carcharodon; species Carcharodon carcharias. The sequence continues at coordinate 143,317,976 of NC_054477.1, forward strand.
TAAAGATATAAAATCTATGTACAAAGGTAAACCTACATCTCAACCTTCACAATGCAAATACACAAACACACAAGCATGGAAAATTTGCAAGTTATACTGTAGCCAAATTAAAGTACAATGTTGAAGGGTAAGAAAAATTGAGTGTTCACTGTTTATGAGTCCTTTGCTGTTTTTTGTAGTTGCAGCAGGCTCTACACCATCTTGAAGTTGCAGGAGTGGAGTTGAAGCCCTTACATCAGTAGTGGGGAAAATGCTAGAATCTATTATAAAGGATGTGATAAATGGACACTTGGAAAATTATGACCTGATTGGACATAGCCAGCATGGATGTTTGATGAACCTGTTGGAGTTTTTTGAGGATATTATAACAAAATTGATAAAGGAGAGTCAAGAAACATAGTATACTTGGATTTTCAGAAGGCTTTTGATAAAGTCCTCCCCAGGAAGTTGATTAGCAAAATAAAAGCACATGGGATAGGAAGCAATATACTGGCATGGATTAAGGATTGACTAACAGCCAGAAAACAGATACTAAGAATAAACAGGTCATTCTTGCGTTGGCAGGCTGTGACTAGTGGGGTACCACAAGTATCAATACTTGGGCCCCAACTGTTCACAATATATATCAATGATTTGGATATGGGGACCAAATGTAATATTTCTAAATTCACAGATGATACAAAGCTTGGCAGGAATATATGTTGTGAGGAAGATGTAAAGCGGCTACAGGAAGATTTGGACAGACTATTTGAGTGGGTAAAGACATGGCAGATGGAATATAATGTGGAAAATTTGAGGTTATCCACTTTGGTAGAAGGAACAGATGTACAGAATATTTCCTAAATGGTAAGAGATTAGAAAGTGTAGATGTACACAGGGATCCAGGTGTCCTTGTCCATAAGTCCCTGAAAGCTAACATGCAGGTGCAACAGGCAATTAGGTAGGCTAATGGAATGTTAGCCTTTATCGCAAGAGGATTTGAGTACAAGAGTAGTGAAGTCTTGCTTCAATTGTGTACAATTGAACCTAAACAATACTGCAGCTGGAGTACTGTGTGCAGATTTGGTCCCCTTACCTCAGAAAGGATATTATTGCCATAGAGGGAGTGCAACGAAGGTTCACCAGACTTGTTCCGGAGATGGCAGGACTGACTTATGAGAAGAGATTAGGGAAACTGGGCCTGTATTCTCTAGATCTTCAAAGGATGAGAGATAGACTTATTAAAACCTACAAAATACTTAAAGGAATAGACAGAGTAGATGCAGGTAAGATGTCTCCCCTTTTTAGGGAGTCTAGGACCAAGAGGCACAATTTCAAAATAAGGGGGAAGCCACATAGGACCGAGATGAGGAGAAGTTTCTTTACTCAGAGGGTTGTCAATCTTTGGAATTCTCTACCCCAGAGGGCCATGGAAGCTCAGTCATTAAGTATGTTTAGGGTAGAGATTGATAGATTTCTGATTAACAATAACGCAAAGGGTTATGGGGATAGTGTGGGTAAAAGGCATCGAAATGTTTGATCAGCCATGATCATATTGAATGGCAGAGCAGCTTTGATGGGTTGAATGGCCTTCTCCTGTTCCTAAGTTACTGTGTAAAACTGCAATTGCTGGAGACAATTTATTTTTAAAGTGAAATCCATCCTTTCCAGATGTCAATGAATATTGCATCTGAGGTGCCTTTCAATGAAGAATTGCCTCTCTCTGTGCTGGATTTTAAACTGGAATAGAGGTAGGGTCTTAACTCGAGAGAGGAGAAGGGAGCTTGTTACTGCTTGATTGGCAGATTTTCAAGACTACTGTTTTAGCAGCTTGCGTGCTGTATTAAAGAGATTTCAAAATTGGTTACTTCTGTCAGATGACCTCTCTCTCCCCATAATGATTTCAGAAGTTATTTGTTCAACTGATATCTGATATATGTGGCTATTGTTCCATGGCTTATAATGTCCCATCCATTAGCTTCTGAATGATTTATTATTCACCTTGTTGAGACAGGAATAAACACTTTTCATATAGCTATTGTCCTGGTAATCTTTCTGTCTCCGTTCGAAAGGTAACCTTATGGAAATGGAAATGTGAGGTCCAGTACAGTTTCCAGTAAGTCCTTTTGAAGTAGTTCTTGACCTCAGCAGGTGTGAAGTTCCAGAGGACATTGTGGCATGTCTGAATTATAATTCAGATTGGAACTTTCCAGTAACTGGTCAACTTGCAATACCAGACATCAGGTGACCTGTTGCGGTCATCTTAAGTCAGTGTATTTTCTCACTTTTAAAAAGTGCTTTTTAAAAAGTTCAATATATGTTTAGTCAGCTGATGAAATTGCAGATTGATATCAGCTTATGCGCAAGTCACATAATCGTGACAATAGTCACATATTGTCTAAACCTCTGAATTACTAATCCGGTGGCTACTCCGTTAGATTAAGAAAGTTTTTTTTTTATTCATTCATAGAATATAGGCTTCGCTAGCTGGACCAGCATTTATTGCCCATCCCTAGTTCCTCTTGAGAAGGTGGTGGTGAGCTGCTTTCTTGAACTGCTGCAGTCCATGTGGTGTAGGTACATCCACAGTGCTGTTAGAGAGGGAGTTCCAGGGTTTTTACCCAGTAACAGTGAAGGAACAGTGAACCTCCTGATGGTGGTGTTCCCATCTATCTGCTGTCCTTATCCTTCTAGGTGGCAGTGGTTGTGGCTTTGGAAGGTGCTGTCTAAGGAGCTTAGGTGAATTTCTGCAGTGCATCTTGTAGATGGTACACACTGCTGCTACTGTGCGGCAGTGGTGGAGGGAGTGAATGTTTGTGGATGTGGTACCAATCAAGCAGGCTGCTTTGTCCTGGATGGTGTCCAGCTTCTTCAGCGTTGTAGGAGTTGCACTCATCTAGGCAAGTGGGAGTAATTCATCACACTCCTGACTTGTGCCTTGTAGATGGTGGACAGGCTTTGGGGAGTCAGGAGGTGAGTTACTCATCGCACGATTCCTAGTCTCTGACTTGCTCTTGTAGCCACAGTATTTATATGAATATTCCAGTTCAGTGTCTGGTCAATGGTAACCCCCCAGGACGTTGATAGTAGGTGGTTCAGTGATGGTACTGCCAATAAACATCAAGTGGGATGGTTGGATTCTCTCTTGTTGGAGATGGTCATTGCCTGACACTTGTTTGGTGCAAATGTTACTTGCCACTTTTCAGCCCAAGCCTGGGTATTATCCAGGTCCTGCTACGTTTGGACATGGACTGCTTCAGTATCTGAGGAGTGGCAAATGTTGCTGTGCATTGGGCAATCAGCAGTGAACATCCCTACTTCTGACCTGATGATGGATGGAAGCTCATTGCTGAAGCAGCTGAAGATGGTTGGGCCTAGGACACTACCCTGATGAACTCCTGCAGTGATGTCCTGGAACTGAGATGACTGACCTCCACAACCACAACCACCTTCCTTTGTTAGGTATGACTCCAACTAGCAGAAAATTTTTCTCCTGCTTCCCAATGACCCCAGTTTTGCTTAGGCTCCTTGATGCCACACTCGTCCAATTGCTTCCTTGATGTCCAGGGCAGTCACTCTCACCTCACCTCTATGAAATGAAGTACTAAAACTTTACTTCTTTGGGTATCTTGCCACCGATCTTTTGCCAAATTTATGAGGGATGACAAGCAACTATCCTCTAATTCATCATGATATTTTTGTTTAATTGGCAGGGTGATTGCCAGGATAGTGGGCATTCCACCAGCAGGTTGATCTGGGCATGGTCATACCAACTGCATATTCATGCAGTGCTATCCCAGTTGTGGGACATCTCCCCATTAATATGGTCTGGGGGATACGTGTGTGCAGTTAATCACTCCCTAAAACATTGGGAATTCCACTAGTCTGGCAAAGATAAGCTCCTCCTGCTTCTTTCTTGTAAGAACGGTGGTAATGAAAGTCCCCTATCATTCTATGCCAGGCCTCTGACAGATCCTTGATGCGGAAATCCACATAAAACTGTGAAATATCCTAAATGTCCTTTCTGGTAGGATCTACTGGCAAAGGAATTAAGCACCACAGTGACCTTAATGACCACTGGCAGCACCATCATCACCATGATGTGTGGTTGTAAGTCCAGTTGGAGGAGGTGATACAGTTCCGTCACAGCCTCCTTAGTGACATGTGGTAGCCACACACACTGCTCACAGCTGCATTTGAGGTTGGGGTAGTGTTCTCTGCTGGCCCTTGGTCGGCACAGCCTTCTATGAGGGTTCCTCCTCCCCTTCCTTCTCTATGACGAACTGAAATTATAACCCCCATTACTGAAAGTAGGCTTTCCCCTGAGAGGCCTCAGCTCCTCTGATCTCCCTGTCAGGTTCCAGCACCATTGCTTTGTGAATCCAAAGACTTTACCAGATACCTCTAATAACACTCAACACAGGACTTCCAGTCACTCTGCAGCAGTAAAAGAAAAGTCAAAATCTCCCCCACCTGGAAGTCCCAAGTTGAGCCCTTTAAGCAGTGTTGCTGGAGGACACTGCAAGCATGCACCAGCAGGACGCGCAGTGTGGACCTCGCTGGAAATGGTCCCGCTGACGTTTTTGAAGTTGTGCACTCTTGTAGCACTGGTACCAGCTGGAGTTAAGTTCCGCAGCCTATATTTCTACAACAATGCATCTTGAATCCATAATTATCCTCCAGCTCCATCTTGCACTTCATCTTGATGTTCAGGAAGGATTCCTATTGTCCTGCCACTACAAGCGGGTGCCTGTAAATGCTGGTGGTGCATTTATAGATTCCTTGTGACTGCTTCACTGCCTGGATGCCAATTCTAGAGAAGAGCCCCTGGTACTTGTGATTGCGCTGTAAATGGACATATAACATTGTATACTCAGTACACCTATAAAAATGAGCCATTTGCACTTCCACATCATTTTGAATAGGTAAATTTGTGATCTCAGCTGGGCCATTGGGAAAAAGATGAGGAGAACACAAATGCTTCACTGCAGGAGAAAATGTGACCCAGGGAGCACTGTTGTGCAGAGCCTTGCAGTCACTTTAAGCAGAAGATAATGAGGCCAAGGAGTAAGCTGTCAGCCAGTCCTCATAGTTCATGAATTATGTTTGGTTCAGCAGAACATGCAAGGAAGAAGAATGGCAAATGAACACCAAGGCTGGCATTTAACATCTTTACAATGGAGGGAAATGGAAGGGAGGGGGTGTAAAATTGTAGGGGATGGTATTGGGTTGCCCCCAACCCCCACACCACCGCACCCCCCCCCCACCCCCCCACCCCCCCACCCCCCAACACCATCACGCCGGTGCTGCATTTCATCAGCAGCGGACAGGAAGCTGCGCGGGGACATAATGAGCAATTGACAGGCATTTATGATAGTTAATGAGATAAAACACCATGATTTTACAGGCCAGTAAGCACATGGGGAGCACTGGGCGTCAGAGCCTCAGCAGCTTTCAAAACCTGGCAGAGGGGTTGGCTGGTGTTGTCATTGCTGCACCCAGCAGCTGTAGAGTGTTTTTCCCTCACAGTAGGAAGGATTTGGGAACCATTGATCCTTGCTCAGCACCCCCTGACAACCACCCCACACCCCGCCCCCCGCACCACCCCCACATCCCCCAGCCATCCTACCCAGATGCCATTGTGCTCCTGGCAGGGGGATCACTAGAGAGAGGAGCCTGAGAGGGGAGTGGGGTAGGCCACGTTTCAGCAGCTACTGGCAGGGAGAGTCAGTCAGACTGGCAGTGCCTAAGTGCCACAGGCATCATTCATTCCAGAGGAGGAGAATCTAAGTTGGGGAAAGGATGGGTAAGTTGCTGGAGGGCTCAGTGTTGAAAGGGTGCTCAAGGGTTCAGAGTTGCGACAGAGCTGGAGGGGTCACTGGTTGGAGGATGGTTGCTGGCCTGTATCTTCAGAGGATGTTTGCTGGGGTGAATGTTGCAACTAAGGATGATTACTTCAGGGCTCAGGTGCTGGTGGCCCTTTAAACATGGCACCAACACTTCATTTTGTGTCAAATGATGACGTGGCTGCTACCTCAATGCCCGCCTCGGACCGCTAATTGGCCAGATGGCGCAAAGTAGCTACAGGAATGGGAATCGGAGCAGGATGGCTTTTGCTACCTGCTTCCAATTCCCACCTTCCTTTTTCCATCCCATTAAATCTCAGCCCAAATATTTATCTTGCTAATCAGTTAAACCTGGGATAGCATTGAATTGTACATTAAGAAATAAAAGCAATTCTGATCTATTTTCAGTTCTAGCGTAGGGTAATATCTTTTTATTACTCGCCAAAATAATGTTTTTCCTTCATGCTTTGATTCTAACAGCAGGTTTGTGCAGACGGGTGAGAAACCGATGAGTGAAAAAATATTAAATATGCAGCGTGTGCTGGGATGACCTCTGCATCACAACTCACATGGTGAAATCTGGGAGCTAACAGTACAGAGCTGGGGGATGGGACAATGTAGAACTTTCCATCAGCATTAATTCTGGAACCTAATGTTTTTAGATATACTTTTGCAAAAACAGGCCATTTTCCTAACTCTTAAAATTACATTGCATTAAAATGTTAAAGAAAATACTACAAGACAGATGAAAGAGATGATTTGATTTTCAAACATAGGGGACAGGATTTTGAGGTCGTCGGGCGGGTGTCGTGAGCGGGCTCGTGAGCGACTGAGAAACTGTCTGACCACCGCCTGGGATCAGCCCCCGTCGCGCTTTCCCGACAAGTGCCTCGCCATCCTCCTGGGGGAGGTGGCTGAGGACTCTTGTCCTCAGAGATGGGAGGAGGAGGCCACAACACCTCACTTAGAGGGCATGGGAGGAGGTGGCAGCAATGGTAAGCAGCCACGATGTGGTGCAGCGCACATGGGTGCTGTGCCATAAGTGCTTCAATGACCTGCCATGCTCAGGAAGGGTGACTATTGTGTTGGCGTGGGTCAGTGTGCAGAAGTCTTGAGGTGTGGCCGTCTCCCAGTGGAACTTGGGAGTGCTAGGGTCTGAGTGCCAAAAAACCAATGACGTCGGAGCTTAGACTGAATACCTTGCTACTCGAGATATGCCCTTGGAGATGTTCTTCAGTTGGAGTTGGCCAGGCAGCATTGGCGCTGCAGGTAGAGAATGGACTAATCAATGCTCCTCTGTTCTTTCAGGAGAAGATAAGCCATAACCTGGCAGAGGTGGCACATACAGGCGGAGGGCAGCCCAACCTCCTGCAAGTTCGAGCAAGACACCCTGGAGCTCGAGAGCCTCATCCAACCGGGCGTGGAGAGGCGGGGGTGCTAGGGAAATGTAAGAGTGCAGTGCACAGAGGTGAGACTTTTGGCTCGTGCAACCATTCTTGTGTAGTCTCTTCATTGATGTGAGCTTCAAACCTGGAGTCCCTATTGATCATTGGAAGACGATGGCACCATGATGCAGATCTCCACTGTCTCACCAGGGTGCCTGGCATGCACAGTGACAGTGTGATAACTTTAACTAATGACATATTCCTGGTCTCCCTTTTAGATTCACAGGCAGGCATTCGCTCTGCGGACCCCGAAGGGCCAATCCTGACGCCGGAGGACCACTGAGCTTCTGTTGACCTGTGTCACACCTGCTCTCCGAAGCAGACACCAGTGCAGATTCCTGCACCTTGGGGGTCATTAGTTCGGTGGCTAGTATCTCGGTGCACATTGGTGAGGGCACTTCACGCTCGCTTGGGGTGCAGGCAGAGGCATAGAGTCCCCAGGGCACTGGCAGTCGGAGGACTGTTGGGGACCAGGACGATGCTCAGTGAAAGGCTGATGATGAGCATCTGGAGTTGTCCATTAAGCGGTAGATACTGGATGTCCGCGGAGGTGTGTGGGAGGATCTGGCGGAGATCCATGAGAGAATGCAAGCCATAGTCTCTGTTATGGAGGAGCCCATGAAGAGCATCAGCACTCCGTTGACATTCAGGGGTAAGCGCACTGCCTTCTCCATTGAGACAGTGGTGACTCTCATGGGGAGGCTGCTCCAGGAACTGAATCAGGGGTTCCTGGGGTTGCGCTTAGACCTGCAAGCCCTCACTCAGGCACTGAGCTCAGGTGGTCAGTGCCAGTGTGGAGATGGATGAGGCACCCAGTATCCCAGCTAGGTGCCTGTCCATTAATGGAGAGCAGGGAGGTCCAGAGCGACCTCATGTTGATGCATGTGCAGCCCGTTGTCTCTGCGGGCTCCTCTCAGGGTGCTCTGGATGACGGCAGCAGCTCCTCCACCCTCTGCCAGTGACCGTGGCATCTGATGACTGGTGAGCTGCCAGCTCGGGGACCAGCAC